>NW_024412388.1:7840853-7871245 GCF_014898765.1 Herpailurus yagouaroundi
CGTCCCCCCCCCCCTGGGCCCCCCCGGATCTCCTGCCCAACTGTCCCTCTCAAGTGGCCCTGCCCAGCTGCTTCCCTGGCCCCCCCCCCCCCCCGGGCCTCCCCTTTGCCTGGCCTGGAAGCTGGTCACTGGGAGCGCTGGCCCCGGGAGCTGTGCCATGCTCCTGTGCCAAGGCCCACTCACCCTCCTGCCGGCCTGCCAGGGCTGCCCGCAGGCCCGGCAGAGGACAGGCCCGGCAGAGGCCACCAGCAGGGAGGAGAGAGGAAGCCAGCGGCTGCTCGTCTTGAAAAACCTCGAAGATCCTCTAAGCCACCTAGTGTCCGGAGCTGAGCTCTGGCCGCCGCTCTGTCCCTCCGGCTTACCAGAGCGGACAATGCGGGGGAGCCCAAGGGAGCGGGACAGGCCATCCACCCCCCAGACCTTCTCCAGGAACCTGAGGCCAGGGTGGAGGGGGGTTGGGGGGCGGACGGGAGCTGAGCCTGCCGGGGAGACGGTGCCCAGGAGGGAGCAAAGGCCCTGTGGCACCTGCTCCCCGTTGCAACCCAAGGCAGGGCCGACCCAAGGCAGATGCTTCCCTTATCCCAGCTAGTCACCCTCTCCTGGAGATCCCAGTGTCATCTCAGACAACCGTCTGGTCTGGGCTTCTATGGGCACCCCCCCCCCACCCCCGCCACCCCAGCCTCCAGGTCTCCTGCAGAGCCTCCCAAACCCTGGGCCTGCCACTCCCCCAGGACTGCATGCCCCCCCTTCTCTGCTCTCTCTTTTCTCCGTGTCCTCAAGACTCCTCTCACCTTGAGAAGTGTTAGGATTACCCAGCATTTACACTCAATGCTCTCTCTTCTTTATTCCTTAAGGCTTATTAAGAATGATAATGAGTTCCGAAGGAGCCACACGTCTCTCTCTCTCTCTCTCTCTCTCTCTCTTCTCTATCCTTCCCTCTCTCTCCCCACCCCCCTCCTTGGCTCTCTTTCTCTACGTGTCTTTTCCACCAAAGACACACAGGACAAATCCAGACCAAAAGGAAAAAAAAAAAATTCCAACAATATGGAACAAGGGCACTTGAGGATTTATATTCAATAAACCCCTCTCTCTTCTTCCCTCTCCCTAGTTGTTCTCAATTATTCAGATTAAAAAAAAAAAACTCCCCCTTCTCTTCCCCACCCTCCAGACCACCCCTCACTCTGCTGGACTTTGAGCAGGGAGAACTGTAGAAGGGGCCCAGCTTGCCCACACAACCTCGTTAACGTGCAGGCTCTTAAACGGTTGATTAATTTTTGCAGAATTTATGACAGGCGTTAGCTCCCCCCCCCCCCCCCCCCCACCCACACGGTGGCCTCAGCACCACAGCAACTTAACTTGGTGAACTTGAGTCGGGGGGCAGAGATGGGGCACCCCCCCACCTCCATCCCCAGTGGCTTCCTGCCTCTGGAACCACGGGCAGCCCAGCGACAGATTGAAGACACACAGGTGCCAAAGGCCAGGCAGGAGACAGACCCGCTTGAGGCCCGGCGTCGACACCCACAGGGGAGATCACCAGGCGGCCAGAAGCCATGGTTAACTTTTCGCTATTCGGGACTTTTTAATTCCCAAATAAGGAAGCCATTGGAAAACAGGCAAGAAGCAAACGAGCCCGCCAGCCTCCACGAATGCCCAAGTTCGCGCCCACCAAAGCACTCCGTGCATCCCAGCAGAGGGACCGCCTGATCCGTCTGCCGGGCTGCCCTTCAGAGAGGGGGAAGAACAGATCCTAATGAAATTACAGGTTTTAAAATGTCTATAAATTAAATCTCTCTCTCTCTCTCTCTGAATCTCCCCTTGAGCTCCCTCCTTTACAAGGCTTGTTTGCCTCTCCTCGGTTCGCTCTGCTCATGTCTGTTGTTCTGATATAGACATCAAGAGGTTACGGGCTCAATTACCACTCCGCTGGAGTCTCAGCACCAGACTCGCCTGGCCTTCTCTTCTCCTCTTCAGAAATCAGATACCAAAGAAATCTCCCTTCTGTTTTATATTTTTATTTTTAATGCCAAAAGCCTAAAGATTCATTCAGTTGACTCACAGCCTTTTTTAACTTACTTCAAATGGAGGGGTGTGTGTGTGGGGGGGGGAATATCCTTCTTCATTGTGTCCGAGTATAAATATAATAGAAATGCTTTTCTCTTTATCTCATTCCCCTTTTTTAAGGACACACACAAAACCTTAGGAATACGTGGAATTTCAAAAAGATGGAGAACAGAGTATAAGTGTGCTTAATTAATGCCTGCCTGTTGGTGGGGGGGGGGGGGGCAAAAGAGAGTATCAGTTGGACATCTAGTATCTTTCTAAAGTTAAGGAATGACATCCTAAGACTTCTTATTAGCAAAAAGTCCACTTGAAAAGGGAGGAACATAAATGGTGATTTAAAAAAAAAAAAAGGAAAACATTTCTTACACCTTCCCCAACACTGTCACTTAATACAGAAGGGAGATACGCTGGCTGTATAATTTTACATCCTCACAGAGCCATCCCCTCCAAAAATAAGTGAAAAAAAAAAAAAATCCAGGTCATCGTCAATCATCACAGTGGATTCCTGAGAAGCAGAAATCAGCTTTAGGTTGTACGGCTAAGGGAAAAAACAACCCCTTTGCTATAATTCTGGAAATATTAAACCAGAGGGGATTCCAAAAGGTACTTTTCCAGGAAAAAACACTTGAGACAAAGGCTGGAGAAAGCTGAAGCTCAAGGTGAATCAAAAAAGAAAAACTTTGTCTTTCCAATTAACTAGACTGGGAAAAAGAAGGGGGGGGGGGACACACATTACTACCAACTCATTAATTCTTTCCTGTAAACAATTTAATTAAATTCTGCTAAATACAGGAGAAATACTCATTTTGGAGTGCTTCCCCCCTACCTCCAAAGCAAATTCCTTCAGGTTACTCCCCCCCATGCCAACACTTCGCCTTCTGCACAACCTTCAAATGGATTTCCAACTGCACTGCTCACGGCTGACAGAATGACAGCCTCATATGTCTGAAAGCTGACACTTCAGCTTTTAAAAGAAATGGGGGAAAATAAGCTGTTGACTTCTTGGTTAAAGTATTTTCTTGTTCTAACTCATGTTCTTATGTCACTGGGCTAAAAAAAAAAAGAGAGAGAGAGAGAGAGAAGAGAGAAGAGAGAGATATGACTTTCCTTGAATGATCTGTTTAACCTAAGCCAGAGGAAAAAAAAGAAAGTCATTAATTACTTATGTGAGCTATTGCTTCAGAAAGACAATAAACCTGCCCGGTCGCCATGGATATGACATATTTGCTCTGAAAACAACACAATAATTAGCAAAGGGGAAAGATACAAGGAGAATATGCAAACTCCTGAGTTTAAAGCCACAGTGTGCTCTTTTCTCCCGGTAGCCTGTTCTGTTTGCAATCCAAATCAAACAAATTTTTAAAATATAGCAAAGGGGGAAATAGCAAGAATGGCTCCTCTCTCCTCTGAGCTGAGAAGCAACAACCACTCCACCCCCTTCCAAAAGAAAATAATGTAAAAGAGAACCAGGATGGCAAGAGAGGGGGGAAAAAGTCAAGTATAGCCTCTGTTTTATTTCCTATAGCAGGGGTGGAGTCTGAGGTTTGTTTTTTCTTCTCTCTCTCTCTCTTTTTTTTTTTTAAGTGTGCTCTTATTTAGTTTTGGACCTTCTGGCCAGATATAAATTTATTTATGAAAGCCAAATGCCCTGTGTGTGGCTCACCCCTCCCCAAAGTAAATGGAAATGGGAAGGGGTGGAGGTGGGGGATTCTACTTGCAAAAGCCAAACAGTATACTCAGAAAGCATCAGCTCTAGAGAGGGACATCCACTCCCCCCACCTCCAAGAAAATGGAACCCAGGCCTTACTTTAAAATTAAAAATGCATTAAATGGTTTTACCTACAACTTAGTCCCAGAGGATCATTAGGAAATGCAATCGCTTTGTATCATATCTGTCAGCGTGATAAATATCTGAGTTCAGAGTAGGTTTGCAATTTTTCAGAGTGTCACAAACCAAGATAATTTTCTTCTGCCTTACTTTCTTAATTCACTGTACCCTCCTCCCCACCCCCCAAAGTCTACAGAAAAATACCTGAGGAGAGGAGGAGAAAAAGAGAAAAAGTTGATATGCTCTCATACACAAGACAGAGGTTACTGATATTCCCCCCAAAAGTGGAGAAATTAGGACTGCAAAATATTTGGGTATTAAAAAAAATTTTTTTTAAGTACTCCATTAAGTTTGAGTAAAAACTTTCCCCCTCTTCCCAGAGGCTAATTTTCCAAAAACAGATGGTCAGGATCTAAAAGAGAAGCAAATATACCTCAACCCCCACAGGCAGAGAAATCTAACTTTGAACTTCTTTTTAAATTAAAAGGGGGGGGGGGCAGATAAACTATTAATAAGTATGAAAAATTAGCTGAGCTACAAGTTTTGTTTTTCTCACTAAAAAAATTCTTTAAACACAGGGGAACAGATATAAAGGAGAGGTTTACATTTGACTTTCTATTTTTTTTTAACAATAGTTGTTTTTGTGTGTGTGTGTGTGTGTTTTTAGATTGGACTCTTTGATCTTGAAAGAATTTTGCTCTTATAAGATGGGGAAGGGGGGGCGGTGAAATGATCTGTTTTAAATGATGATGCAACTTAGGCATCAAAGCCTTCGCTCTCTTCTAGCCATAATAAGCTGTACTTGCCACAAAGCGCGAGTCTCCCGGCTCCTCTCCTTCGTAAGAAGGAAATAAAAAGCACTGAGACTCAGGGAAAGACTCGAAGTGTCTGCAAGGTGCAAAGTCTAAAAACAAAAATCAAAAAGAGAGGGGGAGAGAGTGAGAGAGAGAGAGAGAGAGAGAGAGAGAGAGAGAGAGAGGCACTGCCCCTTTAAACGTTTTAGTGCATATGGAGTTTGATTTCTGAAAGAGATCAGTTTAACATCTCCATAGAAACCAGCAACAGATTATCATCAACAGAATAAATAACTAGTCTAATAAATTAAACAGGAGGCATAAGATCGCTGGAAACCTGATTACTGAAGTTCAACAATATTCCCCATAAACTCTCGTTAACCGCCTCTAAGGTGGCTAACAAGATGGGGGCGGGGGGCAATCTCTCTAGCTCGCGGGATTCCGGAGAGAGAGACGGTGGCGGCCGCCGGGAAGGGAAAAGTTCCCCACCCTGCCCTGCAGAGGGTCTGAGAGCTCCAGTGAGGAGCAAACCACAAAGCCGAAGTTTAGGAAGTGGGAAAGCCACTGGCGTCGGGGGAGGCAGCGCGAGTCGCCGGAGATGGCCCGGGACGCACCTCCTGGCCGCCTCCGAGGCGCAAACCCGGAGCTTTGCGCTCGGGCGCCGAACGGCCCAGCGCCCCCTCTGGGCACGTGGAGCGCAGCCCGGGCGCAGCCCCCGGGGACCAACTACCCCCCTCACCACGCCCGGCGCAGCTGCTCCTGCTCAGCCCGGACAGCTCCCTTTAGGACGGCGACGTGTGTGTGGTGTTCGTGTGTGTGTGTGTGTGTGTGTGTGTGTGTGTGTGTGCGCGCGCGCGCGCGCGCCGCGGGGAGGGGGGGGGGGCACCAATTTACCCGGCGATCTGTTTTCCAGTCCCCTCGCGCGCTCTTACCGCGCGCTTGTACCAGCTTAGAGACGTCCTAAATTTCCCAACTTTGCTCCGCGACTACCCTGGCCTTTCTCCCCTCGCCGCCCTCATCTCTTTGAGTCTACCGGGTGTTGGCGGGACAACCACACAGTCTGGAGGTCGTGCCCCCAGACTCCGCCGGGGCAGCGACGAACAACCCCCCTCGATCCAGCTGGGTTTGGGGGAGCTCCAGGCTTGTTGGAGGGGTGTTTTCGCTGCTTCCCTGGTGGACAAATCATACGCACCCGCACACGCACCCGCACCCTCCCCAGCGTGACTGGAAGGAGGTCCTCGCCGCACCCAGGGCCCGCTTCTCAAGCTGAGGCTGGGTCCGGAAGAACTTGTGGAGAGGGAGAAGCAGCCCCCTGCCTCCCTCGGCACTCTTCTCCGCCCCCAACTTCGGACCTGGGTCGGGAACGACTTGGAAGAAGAATCTGCGCCCACCCCCTAGAGAAAAATCTATTATTATTATCTTAATCTACGCCCCCAAAGTGTCCCTCCCGCTGTGATTGACGGCGCATACACCTGTTCCCCTCGCCAAGAAGCTCCCAACGCTGGGGACAGACATTCGCCCAAATGCTCCGCAGAGACCCAGCGCCGCTCGCCACCCTTGCCCGCCAGACCCGCCCGCCGCCCCAGCGCGCCCCTTGCCCGCACCTTGCCACCCGAGCGGCCGCCCCCTCCCCTCCCAGGCCCGGCTCCCCGGCCCGCCGGCTCCCGGCCGCGCTGGCTTCGGAAAGAGAGAAAGAACAGAAAGCAAAACTTCCTGGCGGCCGACGGCCATCAGCTGCACATTCTGCAAATGCCACCGAGTAAAAATAAACCGGCCGCCGCTCCGCCCGGCCGGCTCACCCCGGGCGCACGACTCGGCCCCCTGCCCCGGGAGCTCCCTGACAGTCTGTCCGACCCGATATACCCCATTCCCGCGCGCCCCCTGGAGCCCCGCTTCGCGACACTCGTCTGCCAGCCACCACGCGCTCCTTTGCCCTGAAGGTCGACCCCAAGTGACCGGGTGGTCCGGCCCTCTCCCCTTTGGTGCCCTCCTGCTCCCCTAACGAGCTACTCTTCTCTGTCCTCCAACTCGTGCCTCTTTCAGCCCTGCGTCCCTAGATTTAGGGTTTTCTTTTCCCCAACTGCTAAGCCCCGAGGTCACCCTCAGCCCACCCTGGGGGCACAGACCCCGCCAGACCCTCGCCCACCGCGGCCAAGCCCCCTGGGAGCGCACCGCTCCACCCGCCTGCCGGCCCGCCAGCCCAATGTCCCGCATCCCCGGGTGCAACTTCTCTCCCGGCGCACACAACAACCGCGGCAAGTCCCCGGAACTTTTCCCCGGACCCAGGCGGCCGCCGGCGGACAGCCGCATGGCCCTAAGCCGGTGCCCCGGCTCCCTGTGCCCAGCGCTGCCAGTCCTGCGCCCGGGGACGCTGGGGTGGGGGTGGGGGGAGTGAGGAGCGCCACTTGCCGCGCCCGAAGCAGCGCACTTGAGACAAACTTCCCAGGCACAAATGAAAAAGGGGGCGCCGCTCGCCCCAGCCAAGCAACCCATTGCCTTCGTTCTCCCACCCGGAGGCACCCCTTGGCACCCCGCGCCCAAGTGAACACTGCCCACCTCTGCCGGTAACACCTACACCCTGGTATTGGGGCACAAGAGTCGGCTGGAGGGGTTCCCCACCCACCCCTTCCCCTGGGCAAAGTCTTGCAAAGTCACCCCAGGCACCCCTCACCCCTCCCTCCCTCTCGGGGGCGGCCCCCCCCCCCCCCCCCGGGGGGGGGGGGGGGGGGGACGCAGGGGGAAGGAGTGATTACCCGGTACTGGCGAGCACCTGCCCCCCCCCCGCCCCGAGCCTGCAGCGCGGGGGACGCCCCCACCCTATTTGTAAAGTCCTGCACTCACGCCTGGCACCTCCCCCTCTTCTCCCCTACCCCGCCGCCCCCTCAGCTGGAGTAAGTGACCCCCAGGAGCAGCAGCCCTCCCCTCCCCCGGAGCCGCGCGCTGGGCATTCCCCTGGCCGCGGCGGGCGACGCGCCGCCCCGCGCCCGGATGCCAGCCCTCCGTGCCCCCTGCCTCCCGCACTGCCGGAGTTGGGTGGCAGCCGCCGCGCGCAGGCAGGCTGGCTGGCTGGCTGGCTGGCTCGCTCGCTCGCTCGCCCGCTCCCTGCTGCAAGCGGCAGCCTCGGGGGTGGGGGGCTGCACCGGGACAGGGGGCGAGGCGGGGAAGCACCCCGGGAGGCCCCCGGAGCTGAGGGGCGTGGGGGAGCCGCGGCGGAGGGAGCGCCGAGTCTCTTACCTGCACTTGGGGCGGCTTTGGGTGACTTTCCAAGTCCGGGGGAAAAATGTGTGTGTGTTTGGGATGGAGCGCCGCGGGCGCGCATGCGCTGCCCAAAGTTGCCGGATCCCGGATTTTTCGCTCCCAGTCTCCGCTCTCGCCCGCTGTGATTATGGAATTCTCCGCGGCCGAGCGGGCGAGTGGGTGGCATGCAAAACCCGGGCCGGATCGCAGGGCCGGGCTCCGCTCCACCCTCACACCCCCAGACCTTCCCCTCCCTGTTTCTTCCCACCCACCGCCCGGGCTGAGCTCGGCTTGTGAGCGCAGCTAGACGCGGCCTGCGGAGGAGCATCTGAGCGCACGGCTCTCTTTTGCGGCTGGAGAAGCTTTCTACCCGCACCGCCCCCCCCCCACCCCCAACCCAGTTGAGTGGAGCTGAGGCTGGGGGACAAGAGAGGAGGGACAGGAGTGGGTTGCTTTCACCTGTTCCGATCCCCCGAGAGCCAGTCTTGCTTCTCACTTTCCCACTGAAGAACTAGCTCTTTTCTACAAGTTGGAATGTTAGAATTGCCGAACCCCAAGGAACGTGATGTTCTCACTGTTTGATATCTGCTTTGCACTTATTCTTTGCAAGGGAGTTCTTCATTCAGCCCATTGTGCAGGAAATAAATCCTTAAGTGAGCAAGATAGACCATGAAGAATGAACTTGACTGGGACTGGGGGGGGGGGGGGGGGGTGCGGTGAAGGTAATGAACATTAAAACAAATGA
Source organism: Herpailurus yagouaroundi (assembly GCF_014898765.1). NCBI lineage: Eukaryota > Metazoa > Chordata > Mammalia > Carnivora > Felidae > Herpailurus > Herpailurus yagouaroundi. The sequence goes on from NW_024412388.1 coordinate 7,849,519, forward strand.
ATAATATTTCAGAGAGTGAAAGGACCCATGAAGAAAATAATGCAAGGAAATAGGATAACGTGTTTGGGGAGAGCTAATTTACCTCTCTCAGGTGACAGGAGGGCCTCTTTGAGGGGAGGAGACCTTCCTATTCCACCAGAGAAGCCACCCCCTTTTCTCCCTTTGCCCCTGCTGCCCACCTCCCAGTTGGTCTGAGGTGGCCATACTGGGCTGAGCTTGGAGGTCAGCTACAGTCCTGGCCCCATGCTCCTGCCTTTCTCCATCAGGCCACCCCTGTCCGATGAGGCAGTGAGTCATTGTACCTGTTTTTTCTTCTTAACAACAGCATGATGGAAATAACGTCAGACGTGAAAGAAATGGATAAACACTCAGACTGAGAGAGAAGTGAAAAATTGACCACAATAGTAAACGAAATAGCTAAATGATTTGTCGAATAAATGAATACAAATTCAAAGTATGACCCACAGTTTGGAGACGTGCTCAACAGAATGCATTAAACTAAGAGGAAATACCGCAGGCTGGTAAATGTTATTGCAGGCTGGTAGGTAGACTTTGGGGCCTAATCTGCAAGGTTTCGGCAAAGCTTCTCAGGACTGGAAGTAACCAGAAGCCCTGGATGGTAATTACCCAAGACAGATATCTGCTGGGATGCGTTCCATGCCCTGCTTTAAGCTTGAAATTAATTGGTTAATGGATAGAGACTAGGGACTCCATGGTCCTCTGGCCCTGAGTGGCCAGGATTGGCCCTGTCCCCTAATAAAGCCTCCAGATTTGGGAGAGGAGGCCCAACCATCCCCATATCCCTTAGTTGCTGAGTGATCTCTACTTCTTTTAAATTGGCTGAGAAAAAAAGAAAAAACAACCTCAAAAATAGACCTTGTCTCCTTACCACCTGGAATGGGTCTGAGAATCCCATGTTTGGGATTAGTCCACACCAGAAGGCCAGATTTAGGAGTGAGACACACTTCTCAGGTTCATTTCGTCTTCTCCCCTCTTCACCCCCGTAATTAATAGGAAGCAGCAACACCTTGACAGTTCCCGTGGACCACTGACCCATTGCCACCCCACACCATCAAATCAGTCCTCAGTTCCAGGAACTGGCTGCTGGCCTGCCTCGCCTAAGACCCTGTGCCTGGTGACTCAGCAGAGCACACAGCCCCAAAGAGCTCAAGCCCTATCCTGCCACTGTGCAGAAGGAGAAACTGAGGCACAGTGAGGGTAGTGACCTGAGAAGTGGCGAGGCAGGTTTTCTCGCTACTGATTCGAGGCTAATTCCACTCCTGGGGCCGTATAAAGAAGTGGGTGACAGCTTGTGTTTGGTGGTCAGACCCCAGTCACTCCCCAGCAAGGTGATCTTGGTAAGGCATTTTGACCCCTCTGCGCCTCAGTTTCCTCAACAGTAAAATGGGGGTAATAAAAACGTACTACTGCCTGGGCTTGTTGAGAGGCGAAAATGAGTTAATGCAGGAAAAGTGCCTGAGCCAAGCTAGTGATCGATAAATGCCAGTAATTGTCATTGCTCCTTGGGACATCCAGTGCTCCTTCCACTTCTCATTTCTTCCTGCCCTCTCTCCCTTCTTTGCCTCTGTCCTTTCTTCCTCCAGAATGCACTGGAGGAGTCCTGCTCGCTCGCTCGTGTTCATTCGGCAGGCTTCTGTGGAGCCCCAGCGAAAAGTAAGCAGGTCCTTCCCAGGGAAGACAGGTGAGCCAGCCAGGCCCTGCCTCTGAGGAGCTGCCGAGAAACTCACTGGTTTTCTCCTTCTCGCTTTCTCACTAGAAGGTTCACCCCTCCCAACAGCCACCTCTCAAGCCACAAACTTTTATTAAGACATTTATTCTTCCCTCCGTGTTTTTTTCTCAGATACTTTGCAATTCTCCCATCCTCCAGGGAGTCTTTCTACCTCCTCTGAAGGAACCTCATCTGGGGAGGGAGGAGCTGGAAACTGGCAAGGGAGGGAGGAGGACCCCTCCTCCAACTCAGAAAAAGCGGTTTTTCTTTTTTAAAACAAAGCAAGGGGCTGAGAGAGAACGCCACACCCGGAAAGTAGCCCCTGATCTCGCAAGCTGTCTCTGGGTGCTTCATTCCCCAGCCCTCAAGCCCTTTGCAGAGACAGATCACATGCTTTTTTTCCTCATCTGCCTCTTTTAGCATTTTCTGAGCTTTCCCTAAAATAAAATACCCGACCCCTGTCAGTCACATTACCCCGACACACCAGCTTCTGGAAAATGCTAAGCTTGTCCCTACCTCAGGGCCTTTGCACTGGTTCCCTCTGCCTGGATGGCCCTTTGTTGCGCTTGCTTCCTTGGCATCACTCAGATCTCTGCTCATATGTCACCTCCTCAGGGAGGCTTTCTCCCTAAAGTAGTTCTCCAGCTTTCTCTCTCACTTTTACCCTGTTGGAGTGTTTACACTGATTTTGCTTATTCATTTGTTTTCGTATTTCCTGTCCAGTTGCCCCTGCTAGAATGGGAGCTCTCTGGAGACAGGGACTTTGTTCTGCGTCCCTCGAACAGTGCCTGGCACAGAGCAGGCCTTCACTCTCTGTGAGGCAGGCACTGAATCAAGAGAAGCCTACATGGTCCCTGTCCTTGAGGGGCCTGTGCTTTAGGAAGATAACTACAAAGTTCCCAGGACAAAGTATGGGGGAAAGAGGAGGGGCTGGTACAACCCAGGAGCTGCCAGGAGTTGCCTGCTTGACACAGGGGCTTCGCAGAATTTCCCACTCCCTGGCATTAGGCCAGGGGTCGGCAGTGGGGAAATAGATAGTTCTGGCAAACTATGCCCCAACTATGGCCCTTCGTAGGCAGGAGGGGAAGGACGGTCGGCTAAGGCCCCTGTTGAGGTCATCCATCTGGCCCCCGGCCTCCACTGAGAGCCTCTTCTACTTCTGAATCTCCAGAGATGAGCCCCCTCCCCCTGTCCTCACCACCTTCCCCACTGGACCCTGAGCTTCCTGAGTGGGGGCTCTGCATCTTGGTTGCAGAAGGCCGAGGTGCCAAACACGGGGCCTGGCACCCAGGAGGCTCCTGATGACTGATTGTTGAACAAATAAATGCGTCTGTCTCAGTTTGTGTAATTGGGAAAGACTTGAAAGGAATCACAGCTCAGTTTCCCGGTCACAGTTTTTTGGTTTCGGGTCCTCCGCGGTGACGGAAAGCGACACCTAATCATACGTCAATCGCTATTATTTGCTGAGTGGCTGTTATGCGCCAGGCATCATGCTAAGCACTCGTATCGTCTTATTAGCTCCTCACCACAACGGTAACGAGGGGGGTATACCTAACATACCCATTATACAGATGAGGACAGCAATGCACAGAGAATAACTTTCCCAAAGCTGAACTGGGCTGTCTGACTCCAGAGCCAATGCTTTTCTCCGTCAGGACGAGCTGCTTGGGCCGGGAGGTGCCAAAAGCCTCAGTCCCCGACTTAGTCCAGAGCAACAAGCATATTTTACCTTTACTCTGAGCTCATAACGAGATGAAACTCTAACGCGAGTGCGCTGGGAGAGGAGAGAGGAAGTAGAACAGATCCGTCCTTCAACTGGAAATCTTACCCGAATCTAGGAAAAGACAAAAAAGGAACCAAGGAGATCGCAGGGCCGAGCACCAGACTTTGTACACGGTAGACACTCAAGAAATGTTGACAAAGAAGGACTATTTCTAAATGAAAGAATTACAGACTAGGTGCTTTGTCTCCCGTTTTCCTAAGCTGCTCCTGGTTTTGAGATTTTCCTTGGGCGAGGTCTGTTTCTCGGGGTCACTGGGCCTAGCCTGGTGCTACCAGCACAGTGGGTGCTCAATAGATGCTTAGTAACTGAATAATTAAACAAATGCCCGAGATAAGTGATTATGGTGATTACTGGGCAAGTTGTAATTAAAAATAAAAAAAAAAAAGCTGAGTGCATTTCTTTTATTTACGAGTGTCTCTCCTGGGAGTCCTGGGAAGGGAGAGTGGGAGAGGGGCTTTTTCCCCAAAGCTAAGCTTGGTTCCTGAATCCCATCCAAGTTTGATGAACTTGACAAATCCTTCCACCGCCCGTTTTCCTCGTTCGTTTTGCAAAGTACCCGATTATTTGTTTCCGACTTTGCACATAATACATGTTTATCGTAGAAAATTCAGAAAATACCGACAAACAGGAAGAAGAAAATGTACATCATCGGTAACCCCACCGTCCATGAATGATCGCCCTTGATGTTCCTGTGTACTTCCTGCCAGTCTAGGCTTTCTTGTTGCTTTGTCTGTTACGCTTTTTTTCACTCTGTCTTCTTTTAGACCATCAGAATCACACTGAACACACACCGGTGGTGGTTGGTTTTTTAGCCCGCCACATACACGCGGCACAAACATTTTCTAATGTCACTGACTATTCTTCCCCAACAGGATTTTTGATGGCTGAATTGTAGAGCTACTCACCATCTGCTTACCCATTCCCTGACTCTTGGAAATTTTGGACATCAGACTCATTTCCAACACTTTTCCATTAGTATAAATAACTCCAATGAATATCCTGGTCCAGAAATAATCGCGCGCCGTCCTTAAAGTGGCATTGTTGAATAAACAAAGTAGGCACATTTCAAAGCTTTTTGCTCCTGTTGCCAAATGCCCCTCGGCCCCGGGGGAGGCTGGGTGGGTTTGCTCTCCCACTGGCAGCGTTCTCTGCCTGAGATGTCCAACCTCTGGTATTCTCTGTCTCTCTTTTTTTTTTAACCCCTGTTCATTTAATGGGTGAAAGAGTCTGTGATTCTAGTAATGAATCCTTATTAGAACCACGCTGGCCACAAGCAGGGGCTGTTTCAAGGTTTGAGCAGCCTTGTTCAGACCCATAGCCTCGGGCAGAGATGAGCAGAGGGCAGCTTCCTGAAGCGTAGTTCTTTTGCAGACCGTCTACCTGAGCCCAGGCTTCTCGGGCACCTGCTCAACTGTTGGGGGTGGAGGGGTGGGGTCTATCTCAGTCTTGCAGCCTCCACAGAGATGAGCTCTGTCTTCCTCCTACCTCTCTGCGCCCACACCTTCCAGAAACCTCTCTTGACAGAGGAGCCTTAGGGATTTCTGTGCCATAAATACGATCTGTTTTCCGAGCTCAAGATCCACACATCGTACCTGCTTTTCTTTCCCCGCCAGGGCTCTCTCACGCAGCTCCCGTTCAGGCTTCTCCTTTCTAGTGTGTTCTAATTAACTCACTTTTTTTGAGGATTTATGTTTACCCCTGCCTGGTAACGAGAAGAGTTGCAGGTGACTAATTTTTTCCCTTTTAGGAAATATTCTCCAGTTCCAGGGGCTCTCATCTCTATGACCCCTTCCAGTTTTAAAATCCTCTGAACCATCTAACTTAAAAAAAAAAAAATAGCTTTAAATTTCTGGGGAAAAAAAAAAAAAGGGTAATCCACACTCCATGTTAACAGTTCAGGAAACCCAGAGAAATACAAATATAAATATAATGCGGAAGATTTTTTTAAAAACACCCACGAGCAGAGAGTCGTGTATTTGCGTGTGCATTGGATTAAACGATTAGAAGAATGAATTGAAAGGAAACCCACTGGGTACCTCTTTGGGGGCCCGCCCCAGCGGGCTGCCTGGGCGAGTTGAGGATGTGTGTGTGGATAGGAGTGTCTTTCGTGCCTGGCACTGAGGGGTATGGTTGATTTTATCTGCGACGGGAAGAGTGTGCACCTGAGTGTGCCCACCTGTGTGGGGCTACACGTCCCTTTAAAGGAGGGTTTGGTCACGGAGGTACGGCTGTGCTCTGTTTGCACACGGGAAGACTGTGCTCAACAGACACCTGAATGCAGAAAAGTAAAGCCAGGTGAAGGGCAGGGCTGACTGCTGACGTCACCTCTTACCCAAAGATCCACGGGCAACACCTGACCCCTCCCCTGCCTGCCAGGGAGGGGCAGGCCTGGCACTGGGGCTCTGGTGAGCAAGGGAAACCAAGTGATGGAGAACTGGAAGGGACCACCTGTCCTCAGAGCAAAAGCCACGTTCCCGAGGCCTTGTGGCTCCTGCCACACAGCGAGTACAACCTTATCACAGTGTGCCTAACCGCCCCCCCCCTCCCCCCCGGTTCTGCCCACCTGGCCCAGATCTCAAGTCAGCACAGACCTCTGAGGGTAGACGCGAAATGGACCGGTCATGGTAGGGCTGCCTCGGCCCCGGGATGCAGTCCTGCCTGAGGTTGGCGCGGCCGGGCCACCACAAAAGGAACCTGTCCTAAGACTCCGGAAGTAGCCATGCTTTCTCCCGACTGGCACCTGCCAGCCGCCGCCCATGGCACGTTGTCTCACGGAGGGTGGGGCTGGCCGGGGAGGCAGGAAAGAGCTGTTTTGCTGATGAGGTGCACTTGTGTCACACGGACAGGAGTGCCAGGTAGCTGAATGTGGGTGGGGGAGGGCTGCCCCGCTGTGCCAGCCTGGCCCGGATGTGAGCGATGGCCCGCCCGCCTCTCCAGCCTCACCTGTCAACATTCTCTCTGTCGTGCGCCTGTACACCCTCTCCTCCAGCCGCAGGGAGCTGCCTAGAGATCCGCCAGGCCTTTGCCCAGGCCTCTCTTCCCTTTCTTCACTTGTCCTCCTCCCACTCGCCCATTAAGACCGAAGCAGGGGGGGCCTGGGTGGCTCAGTCGGTTGAGTGTCTGTCGTCAGCTCAGGTCATGATCTCGCGGTTTTTGAGTTCAAGCCCGCCATGGGGCTCTGGGCTGATAGCTCAGAGCCTGGAGACTGCTTCGGATGCTGTGTCTCCCTCTCTCTCTGCCCTTCCCCTGCTCATGCTCTGTGTCTCTCGGTCTCAAAAATAAATAACCATTAAAAAAAAAAAAAAAGACCAAAGCAGGTATCACCTCTTCCGAGGAGCCTTCCTTGATGTCCCCCTGCCCCAAATTGGTTTGGATGCCTCTAGCTGGGCATCCCACAGCCCCCTTGTTTCCTCTGTCACCGTATTTATCACCCCGTATTACAATTATCTTCTCCCAGCAGACTGCGTGTGTGTGTGTATGTGTGTGCGCGATTTTTAAGTCTATGTTTAAATAATGGGTGTATTGGAGCGTGGATTTCCCAACCGGGTAACATGGGTTCCCATCCTACCTCTGCGACTTACCAGCTTACTACATACTGGCAGTTTGACCTTGGGCAGGTTTCCCAACCTCCCTCAGCTTACACTACCCATCTGTAAAATGGCAACAAAATCAGTATCTGCCCCACAGCACTGTCAGAAGGATTCATCAAGATAATTCATACAAAACACTTAGCCTGGATTCACACATAATAATGATTATTATTATTCCCAGAATCTGGCAAAATGCTTAGAAAATGTCAGCCGAAGGAGCAGCGTCCCCGTGTCCGATGCACACGTGTGTGTGAATGTGTGGTATATACCAGGGTGTGGTGGCCTGGAGGGGAGAACCAGCATTTAGAAGGAGGCAGGTCCTGTATGAATATGTGTGTCCACTCTGAAGGGTAATGGGCTGGTTATTTATGGTCATGGCTTAAGAAAAAAAAAAAAAGACAAACCAGTGTTCAGTAATGACAAAGTAATTACCTTTTTATTATTTTTTCAATAGGATTCAGAGGGAGTGTGGGCCTTGGCTGTGCCCAGAACAGCCTGGCTTTGAGAATACCCTGATGCTTTGAGCTATCCCCATTCCAACTGCCCAAACAGGGAAAAGGCTGCGGAGGGCCAAATGGTGTTCCTAAACATGTGGGGGGCCAAAAACAGCGGGAGAGGGGCTGCCCAGACCTCAAAATAGGAGCTCCGGAGGTAGAGTTCTTCCGAGTCTGGCTGAATTCTCTGCAGTGAAGGGGTCTGACTCTGAGCCTAGAATATTTAATAGAGAACATTTTCAGAGTAGGCAACTGAGGCCCAGAGAGAGGAAGCCACTTTATCACCTATGACCATGCACTAGTTAGTGGCAGAGTGGGAGCAGAGCTCAGGTCCCCTGACCCCAGGCCAGTGCTGTTTACCACCACATGACTCACTTGAAAATAGGGCACACTTGGCCCCAGAGCTCTGCCTCAAATTTCTACCTGGAAGGGGTTTGATTTGCTATAAGGTGATTTTTTTTTTCTGGGGTCCTTCAGGAGATTGTTGGAGACATAATTTCAAGGCATTAGACCTCAGATGTTAACTAAACTTCCCTGGATGGCTTATTTATCTATCTGGTGATAGCTAATGGCCAATGAAGGAATCAAATCAGCTTTAGCCTCTATTCATCCATCCATCCATCCATCCATCCATCCATCCATCCAGCTATCCATTCATCCATTCCATCATCCGTCTATCCATCCATCCATCCATCCATCCATCCATCCATCCACTCACCATCCATCCATATAACTAACAAACATCTGGTGAGTGCCCATGTACCAAGACCCTTGCTAGAACCTGAGTGTCTGGGGAAGCTGAGATGTACAAAGTGAAATACCAGGAACAGCCCATGGAGAAAACTCAGTGGCGTAGGAGGTTTCTCAAAGATACCTGGAGATAAGTGCAGATAGATGAGGGGTGACCTGGCAGAGTCAAGCCCCCCAGAGTTCCAGGTCCAACTCCGTCACTAGCTTGCTGGGGGGTCGGGGCCTTGAATATGTACCTTCCATTCTCTTTTTGCTACGGTTTCTTCCTCTATCACTTGAGAGGGTTAGACTAGTCCAGAGGACAGGCAGGCGCTCTACCGAGAAGATTCTCTGGATGGGTAGCTTTTTGAGAGGGAGCTTGTGGAGCTCCAAGGGGGCAAGGGACAGGAGTTCCCTCGGTGTACAGTGAAAGGATGAAGAGCAGAAAATTCCGGAAGAATAAAGAAGAGGAAATGAAGGGTGGAGAGTCTGCTTCAGCTCCACCCGGGTCTTCAAACCATTGCTCTGCTTCTCTTACCCTGCTGTGGGTCCCCTAGAGCTGGGTGTCTGATTCCAGGTAACTGACAAGGCCCCTGTCCCTTTGTCCTCCCTTCCCCACCTCCCAGCCCCTGCCTCCTCACAGCTGTGATAACCCACACGTAGCACTCTGCCCTCTGGAATTTATTTTAAGGTCTTGGCTGTTTATTTATTTTATTTAGAGATTTCTCGGTGCTTTGAGGGGAGGAAAATTCGAATGGGGTGATTATGAAATACTATTTCACCTCGCTGTTCATTCACAACAAACAAAGAGAAATGATTGGTGATTAAAAATGCATTCTCTCTGCTTGTTTTCTTTTGTTTTACCATTATGGAAATATTATAAATACTGAATACTAATCTGGACCTGCGGGGACCTCACAGACCTTCCAGAAACCAAGGCTCCCGCTCTTCCCCGGGGCAATCTCATGCTCTCCTCTCAGGCACAAAGCTATGGCTTAAACCCTCCCAAGAGGATCCCAGGCCGGCAGGCCCGGCACTCAGTCCTCACTGGACAGGTGTAAAACTCTCCCCACTTCCTTGTCCTGGTTCCCTGCTTCAGCAGAACTAGTCAAGGAGAGCAGAGCTGTGAATGTCAAGAGCGCTCGATATTGATGGTCCAAAAGTCACCATCATGGGGTTTTACTCCCAGAGTCAGGCTGCCTGAGCCCTACTCCCTGCTCTACCCCTTCCTGGCTGTGTGACCTTGAACACATTGCTTTACCTCTCTTAGCTTTCGTTTCGTCCTCTGTTAGTAAGCTGGGGAGGAAAGGGGTACCCACCCCAGGATTGCTTTGAGGATTAGATGGAACCATAGCATCTTAGCACAGGGCCTGGCAGACAAGTGCTCCTAAACGTTGGTTCCTTTGGGGGACTCAGATCCTCTCTCTCTGGAAGGTGAGAGAGCTGTACTGGTGGTCCTCCCAGTACCCCCAGCTCAGGTGGGCCTCCAGCAGGGACATCCTCACCCACCCTGACTCTCTCGGAGACCTTGGCTCCTTCCTGGGAACGCAGTGGGCACCTGTTCGGAGGCCTCCTGATCAGAGCCTGCTCTCCACGGCCTCGTTTTGAGCCATAAACCTGGCACTTCCCCATTCATGTCAATCACAAACAAATAAATAAGAGCCAAAGGGCCCGCTCCAATTCCAAAGTGTTACACCAAGTCCAGATAAACAGCGAGTTCCGTGGCGTCCGCGTTCCTTTTATCTTTCACTTTATTTAACCAAATTAACTGCTCTCCATGTCCCCTGCGTGTGAGTGTCTCTCTCTGTCATATAAAATACAATCACGCTTGCTTGCTACATGTTTCAGATACTTTATCATTAACATCAATTCCAGCCAAATTAGGAGTTTCTCCCAACATAATTGCCCTTCCCATTATCCAGCACTTTATTTTTTCAAAGCACTTTCCAACCATTAATTAGTTAACCCTTAGGACGCCCCAGAGCCGGCGCTCAATGTCACCCTCCCTGTCTCCCAGCTGAGAAGAGGGGGGTGGGGGTCAGGTGGTTTGCTGGAAGTCACCCTGGACTGTGGGGGCTGGGGGCCAGGGTGGGACCTTGGAAATTCTCCCTCCAGCCTCAGACACTCTGTCTCAGCTGGCCGGGTCCGGGCTTGGGCTGCACCGGACTTTAATCCGATCTGAGCTGGCAGGGCCAAGGGGGTCCTCAACACCTTAAAGTCTGCTCACTCCTGAGTCTCTCTATGGCCAGTAAGTGAAGTGCCTCCGGCATCGTGGTTATGGTTGCTGACAACCACAGTAGGGGGGCTTGGGGGTGTGTGGAGGTGTGGTTCTCTTGGGCACCCCTTCCAGAAGAGGCCGTGGCTACCACCGGGGGCCCAGCCTTCTCTAATTCTGCCAACGCTTTGTCCTTTCCTTGTCCAGATGTAGCCACGGTCTTCACGGGTCCCAGAGAGGTGGGCAAATTAAGATCTGGTGCAGACATCCCGGGAAGAATCGGGGGGGAGCCATCTGGGGAAAACAAAATGATTTATTTCTTGGACCGCGTTCTGCCTTGTCAAGATGAACTCTTCCTGGGCTGCTAGGGATACGCTGTCGAACCACCGATATTTTACGTTTATGGCCTCTCCGTCGTCCTAAGTTCTTTAATGATTTTTTTTTTTTTTTCCTTAAAATACATGAACTCGCTCCCCCAGGGACACTGCCAGCAATCTTCAGAGAGGTTGTTCAAGCTTCTCGTTACCTCGGAGCCCCGGTGAGTTTCCAAGCACGTCTGTTTCCGGAGCTCCCCTTCCTTCTTGCTGCCTCGAGGCTGGAGCCACGCTCGCTCACTCGCTCGCTCAAGCAGCCTTGCTGGTGGGGCCTAGCTACCAGCCTGGGAACCTTCCCCTGCCCGCCCCCCACTTTCCCCACGCTCCCACGCTGCGTGAAATCAGATTGCGGGGAGCTTTTCCAGCCCAAGGAATGGACTCTTCAGGGCAGCTGAGCGCACACTGACCGCCTGGTCTCTGCGATCAGACACCCCGGGGTCCGAATCCCAGATCTGCCACTTACTAGCAGTTTGACCTTGGGCAGGGTGACCTCCCTAAGCCGCCGCGTTTCTGCCGTCAAGCCGAGTTGTTTCGAGGGCCGAGGAAAGCACATGAGGGTCTCAACACAGCGCTGGCCCCCGGTGAGTGCTCCGTGGACGTGAGCGCTCCGTGGACGTGAGCTGTCCCTTCGGTCAAGGAGTAGGTTGGAGGCTTTACGAGGATTTTCATTCTTCCAATCCCCTGACTTTCATCTCGTCTCCGCTTTGCTTCAGGCTCTGGTCTGAATACTTAAGCAAGGTGATGTGATTAGCCCCCGCCCTGGTTCTCAAGCTCTTCAAAATACAGGGGAGAGGGGGCATATAAAGCCGATGAGATGTGGTGGGCCCCAAGCCCCTGACCCGCTGCCCCACGTGTGTTCCCTTCCACGAGGGCCTCCTGCTCCAGTCCAGCTCCAACTGCCAGTGCCAGAAGCACCATGAGGGCAGGACAATGTCTGGTCCCGCCAGTGTTGTGTCTCCAGCTCCTGCCCCAGCGCCTGGCATATCACAGCCGCTCCGTAGATGCCGTGAACGCCCGAATTGTCCACAGAACTGCACTTCTCCTTCCGGGTTGGGATTTTCTTTTCTTTCTTTCTTTCTTTCTTTCTTTCTTTCTTTCTTTTTCTTTCTTCTTTCTTTTCTTTCTTTCTTTCTTTTTTCCTTTCTTTCTCCTTCCTTCCTTCCTTCCTTCCTTTCTTTCTCTTTCCTTCCTTCCTTCCTTTCTTCCTTCCTTTCTTTCTTTCTTTCTTTTTCTTTCTTCCTTTCTTCTTTCTTTCTTTCTTCCTTTCTTCCTTCCTTTCTTTCTTTCTTTCTTTTTCTTTCTTCCTTTCTTTCTTTCCCCCTCACCTCTCTTAAACTTCTGGAGCTCTGTGCAATAACAGGTAATAGCTTAAGGCCGACAAAAGCTCTGGGGGACTCTTCCCTCACTCCCCCTGCCTTTATAGCTTCACTGAAAAGGCAGAGCCCACTCAGTATCCTTTAACCAACAACTTCCCTGCAACCGTTCAGTCATTTGTTCCTTTATTCACTCAAGAAACGTTTCCTGAGGGCCGGGTGCAGCTGACCTGGGTTTGAATCGTGGCTCTCCCACTTACCAGCTGCAAGAGCTTAGGCAGGCACCTGGTTCTTGGGGTTCTTCATCTGTGAGAGGGGAGAAGCGTGCCCACCTCACCACAGAGTGGGTCCCCTGGGAGGAGTTGACACAGAAGGAATGCCCTGGACTCTCAGCCCAGTGCCCTGCACATAGTAGGCCCTGCCAAAATGGTGCACGTTTCTCTTAAGGGTAAAGCTCCGTGTTACGACCACAGTGGGTGCAGTGGAACTTGAGTCTCTGGAAAGACTTCTGTCGTGGTTAAAGGTTTCTGTAGGACCATCGGCCAGTTTGGACTCCTAAACAACACGACGCCTGAAGGTTTATGACATGCTATCAATTTACAGAGCACTCGACTGGAGATGCCGTCTCCTATAGAACTGCTTAGTCCACATGAAGAAAATCAAAACTCAGAGAGGTTGCGTGGCCTCCTTGAGGTCACGGAGCAGAGCTTCCTCTACCGCTCCCCTCCTCTGCCTTACGCCCCCTCCCCCAACCTCCACCCTCTGATCTTACCTGTCACTTACACGGGTGTAGCCTGGGACCTTCTCCGGCACCTTTGGACGGGCAACCGCTGAGATGCCCTCCTGCCAGAGACCCGCCATTGCAAGGGATTTATGCTAGAGGCCCCACCCATGCCACTTCTGTGACAGCAAACAGTGAAAACTATCCCTGGGGCCCAGCATTTGCAGATGATGCTGGGGGGTGGGGGGGTGGGGATGAACAAGCCAAGAGCGTTCAGAAAAGAAGGACCACATTTGGATCTACCTGCCCCGTGGCTCCCCTGATGGGGACCCATCGAGATGCTTAGCCATGTCCCGAAGTCCTGGCACTGAGTGGGGGAGCCCTCCTGTGCAGCCCCAGCAGTCCTGCCCACGGCCTGGCCCCACCCCAGCAGCCCAGGGGTTTAGCCACCTGTCCAGTTCTCCCCCACTTCTCCTGGGGCCTCTGTTCCTCCTTCTGCCACCAACACCCAGCAGCCAATAGGACTGAGCCCGCGGTAGGCCCTGGGCTGAGGGCTTTGAGCCTCACTCTGTCCCTCTGCGAGAGTCTGTCATCACCACCCTCCCCCCATTCCACTGGTGGTCAGACTAAGGCTTAGAAGAGGGGGGGAAAGACTTATTCAACCCTGCCCCCTGCACCCAGGCAGGTGCATAGCAGACACCAGATCAATGCCTGTGGGATAAATAAAAACATGACCATGAGAGTGAATAAACGAATGAGACTAGCTCCTTTTTACTGGGGGACCAACCTCGGTCTACAGAATTTCCACGAGTTAGCTTGCTTAATCTCTGTAGCAATCCTGTGGGTGGGTACCATGATCATCACCTCTGAACACGCAAAACAAGACCCAGGGAGATTAAGTGACTCCCTCGGGCACTAGGTAGCAGGCAGTGGGGCCAGGAGTCAGACTCATTCTCTGCTGTTCTCTCGGTGTCTGAGCGAATGGGGGTGGTGGTGGATGAGGGCTTGGGGCTCTGGGAGCTCTGCCGCCTGGGTTTCTCCCTGCCTCTGCAGCACTGGTGTTCCCAGCTGGCATCCAAGCTGGGGGAAGCGTTTCCTCTAAGTCCTGACCGCTCTCCCAGGCACATTCCCACCGTTACCTACACAGGGAATTAAGACTCAAATCCTCGTTTGACACGATGCAGGAGGATGCTAAGTACTTAAGCGCTAATTAATTAGTGAGCTGTACCCGCCGCCACCAGCCGCTGGAGGAAACCTCAAACAGACCCCCAGAGCGAGCGCCAGCGCCCTCCCTGCCATGGAGGCCGACGCGCCGGCCAAGCACAGGGGACAGACAGGAGAGGGGCCACACGGGCAGCCCCAGGCCCAACCTCTGCAGAGAAGGGGGTCCAGACCAGCTCTGAACCTTGCTTTTCAGTCCTCAGAACCCTGTGAGAGCTGGAGTTCTGGGACCCTGTCACGGCCAGAGCCCTGGATGTGACTCTCCCATGATGAGCAAGCCTGAGTCTGTCTGATGCGACAGGCTCTCAAAGGAAGGCAAGATTCCAGGGGCCACACTGACCCCCCTCCATATCTGGGGCAATTTCTGGGGCCCTTTAGATAAGAAGGAAGCATCTAATTCCCCCGAAACCAGCTGGACCTAACCAGGGATGGGACCACCGGGCATCCAGGTCTCCCAATACTGATAGGCAGGGGTCCCGTAGAGCCAACCACACTAAGGGAGCACTCGTTTAGGGCTGGGCTCTCTCCACCTCTCTTGACCTTGGTCTTACTATCTGTGGTTGGCCAAGGTCAATCTCCTAGATGGGTCAGATAATAACTGAAGCTAGGGTTTTGGAATCCCACTGGGTTTACTATCCTGCACTTCCTCTTCCCCGCTGCATGACCTCACACAAGTCAGTTTCGGAGCCTCTGTTTTCTCAGCTGTAACATGGGCCTCATGGTGGCAAATCACTCAGTAAACAGTGGTGGTGATGGTGGTAGATGCTGTTAGCATCATTATCATCATCTCCAAGGAATCTCTCAATTTTTGGAGACCTGTAGGGTGGCCACTCATTCTGGTTTGCTCAAGACCATCCTGTTCTGGCACCGAAAGTCCTATCACAAGAAACCCCACAGTCCAGAGCAAACTGGGACCGTTGGTCAAACTCCCCACTGCCCCAAAGAGAATGGAGATGGAGGGAGGCCTGGTGTGCTGGGGCAGGCCTGCTCTCCATAACGTCTTCTCCCTCGGACCCCGGTCCCTGAAGGCCTCTCCCCAGAGGTGGCTGGATGGGAGGGGCGGACAGGGGGACCTGGAGTCCCCCCCAGCAGAACCTGCGGGTGGCAGGGCCCAGGACGGGGGCTATAGGTCTGATGATGCCTTGGCCTGCGTCAGCAGTGGGGCCCGCCTTCTGCGATATTTGCTCAGCGATCAGCCCAGAAACGTGCATTGTTCAGGACAAAAATGAAAAACACTGGGCTGGGGCTTGTTTTTTCTTTGCTGTCCAAATTCCTCTGGGCCCTTGGGAGGGGAGCCCGTGTCTTGGCACTTGCACCCTGAGGACAGGCAGAGGTAGGAGCTGGCTCTCCCAGGGTCTGTTCCCCACAGATCTCCGCCCCCACCCCCACCCCAGGAGCTAGGGAACAGGTCCTCGGTCTCCCCGGGTGCTCCAGAGGAGGATCTTCAGACCGGGGGGCGTGAGGCAGGAGAAAATTTGGTTAAGCTGAAACAGCTTTTACTAAAGCCTCGTAACCATCCGGGAAGGAAGTCTCATCCCATTATACAGAGGAGGAAGTTGAGGCTGGGGGCGCTCACCAGAGCCAACCTCTAAAGCAAAGCCAGTCAGGGGAGGCAGGGGAAGGAATGGGTCCGTAAGCATCTCAGAGGAGCCACAGTGGGCCTTCTCTTTAAACCTGTGTTTGCTCATTAAACCCCTTTTCCGGAGGGCTGAGAAAGCAGGCTGCAGGAAGGAGAGGAGGGGGTTTTGCCCTTTCTCCAGAACTCTCCGACCCCCAGAGAGCATGGCTGCCCTCTGAGCCCAGCGCCCACTCCTCCCCAGTCCCAGCCAGGAGCCCCCACAGGACTCCCACGCCCTGCCCCCCACCCAGGTGGGACTCCCCACGGCCCAACACTTCTCCCCGCAGCACACAGGAGGGAGGGCTCGAGGCGGGCCTGGCTCACCCCGCCAGGCTGGCTTCGGCGGGGAGATAAGTGTGGGGCAGAGACTGAATGTGCCCGGGGACGGGGTCGGGCAACCGACAGAGGCCAGGCAGGGCCAGTCTGGCTGCGGGGCTGGTGCTCCTGGAGCCCCTTCCTTCTCTAGACACTTCCAACATATCACCTCCTGTGTCTTTACAGCAGCTCCTTGAGGTCAACTCCTTCTCATCGCCACCACTTGGGAACTGGGAACGGAGGGGAGAAAACCCGGGCTCAGAGGGGCAGAATAACTGGCAACAGTCACTTAGTGGCAAAGCTGAGGTTCAGGCCTGTCTGACTCTCAACTTGGCGTAACCGGGGTGGGCCCCGTGGCGTTGAGAGTCGACGGCCCTGGGATCAGGCCTCTCGGGGTCCAGTCCTGACTCGTTCACAGCTGTCCCATAAATTATATTCACTGGCCTGTGCCTCCGTTTCTTCATCTGTAAGATGGGGCAATAACACGACCTCTTTACAGGTTATCACGAGGGCTCAACAAGATAGTGAGACGGTGCTGGGCTCATAGGAGGTGCTTGACGGAGGGTGGCTGCTGCTGTACTTGGAGTAATGACAATGTGACTTTATGACTCAGGCTGCCTCTTTTCTTTTTAAAAAAAATTATTTTAACGTTGATTTATTTTTGAGAAAGACAGAGGGTAAGTGGGGGAGGGGCAGAGAGAGAGAGAGGGACACAGAATCCGAAACAGGCTCCAGGCTCTGAGCTGTCAGCACAGAGCCTGATGCGGGACTCGAACTCGGGAATGGAGAGATCATGACCTAGGCCGAAGTCAGACGCTTAACCGACTGAGCCACCCAGGTGCCCCTCAGGCTGCCTCTCTGAAAGCAGCAAGGCGGACAGGTGTCCCCCCCCCCCCCCCGGGGCTGGGGGCTCAGTGGGCTTGGGATCCTATATCACATTCAAACCCCTTCCTCTAACTCCTCCTCCTCCCCCATTTCCTGGAAGGAGTCTTTTCAGCCTCAGTGCCCAGTTCTGGAACATTCTAAATGTCCTGGTCTTGCCAGGACCACTCAAGACTGTCTTGCCTATTCCCTGAGCATGTGCCTCCCGGTGTACCCCTGCCCTCACCGGTGCCCACCACCCTTCCCTGCTTTATGGTGGGGAGGGGCGCCCTGGCCTGAGACCTGGGGCCCGGGTTCTCACCCCAACTCCTTCGCAACCTTGAGCAAACCTCACCCCAGCTCTGGACCTCAGTGCTCCCACCTGGAAGCTGAAGCGGGACTGGAGGAGCCCCAAGTGTCCCCAGAGGCTAAGATCTGAAAGCCCCAGACTCTCAGAGCTGAGGAAGGAGGACAGTGAATCCAGCTGCCTCCAGACTCTTCTGGAATTCTACAGCCGCCTAACAGGACACTGGCCCCAGGCTGGTCCTGCTTACCCTATCCACGCAACAGTGGATACAACCATCAGAGGCTCCCCAGGGCCTGTAGGATGATCTGGCCCAGACTCCTTCACATGACTCACGAGGTCCCACCTAATGTGGTCTGGCCTCCCGCTGCCACCTTGCCCTCTCCTCTTTCCTTCCCCCATCCTAACACTGACCCTCTGCTCTCCCTCAAAAGGGCCATGTGATCTTGGTCCTGGCCCTCGCTCATGGCACGGCATTCCCAGGAACAGTCTTCCCCGCGGCTCCCAGCCCCTACCCCTCCACCGTCAGCTCTCCAGTGAGACAGCCCTTCCCTGGCTCTCCGCCTTAGTCTTGGTTGCTCGTCCTTCCTCTAGGCTCCCTGAGACCCCTGCTTTTCCTGAGCGGAAGACCACCTGGTCCCTGCCCCCAAGAAGCTTAGAGTCCTCAGGAGGAAGTGAAGCAAAGCCACAGGCGCCGGCTTCTCCACCCACGTCATTCTTCTTCCTGCACGGTTTGAGCACCTACTACGAGCTGACTACCAGGGCCGAACCTGGGGCGCCCGCACCCCTGGGCACAAGAGACCTGAGGTCCTGGGGAGCCGGGGGGGAGGGGCGGGGGGCTCATGCTATTTAGAAAAGTGCCATGGGAATGTATGAGGTGCCCTCCCCTGGACATGGCTGAGCTGTGTCTTAATACTGTTTTCTCTCCAGGGGCGCCTGGGAGGCTCAGTCGGTTGAGCGTCCGACTTCGGCTCGGGTCGTGATCTTGCGGTCCGTGAGTTCGAGCCTCACCTCGGGCTCTGTGCTGACAGCTCGGGGCCCGGAGCCTGCTTCATGTTCTGTGTCTCCCTCTCTCTCTGCTCCTCCCCGGCTCATACTCTGTCTCTCTCTCTCTCTCCCTCAAAAATAAATAAAGATTAAAAAAAAATAAAAACTAAAAAAAGAAAATAAATAACAACGTTTTCTCTCCCTGCCACCTAGAGAGCCCAGCACAGGGATCGTCTGCGTGGCTGAAGAGAACTAAAACGTGGCACCGAGGTCTCCATTACAGCTTTGTGGGCTCTGGGGGGAAAGGGGGACTGTTGTGGGCTGCAAGGGTCCGAGAGGCCTTTCTGGGGGAGGCTCTAGGATCAGGGCCTTGAAGACAGGGCAGGGAAGGGGGTGGGTCCTCTCTAGGCATGGTCGAGGCGAGGCTTAAGGTAGGGGGAGTAGGGGCTGTGGAGTTGAAAACAGGGAGGGGTGCGGGGGGGGGCATCAGTACAAACCTTGAGGGTGAGGGTCTTATCTGTGAATTACATTTAGGAAAGATCCAGGCAGCCCCTCTGGCTGGGAGCCCCTAAGTCCTGCTCTGGCTGGAGATGACTGGGGGCCCCAGTCCTCGTGTGCAGGAAAACAGATGCCTGCAGTCAAAGAAGTGGGTGCCCTCCCCCAAGCCCCAGGGCATGGGGAGTGCCCTGGGCAAGGCTTGTGCAGGCCTGGCACTCAGGCTGTGCCCTCTGCCCTGGGACGTCCTGTACCAAGGAGGACCTATTAAAGGGACAAAGGTCCTCACAGTGTGCAGGCACCCCAGTCAGCCCTGGCAGCTGGCCCAGGCTTGGGCTGCAGCAGGAACCCCCACTCACAGCCTTGCCATTCCAGACCTCAGGGCAGGGAGAGAAGGAGCAGGGTCCTGGGGCCGCCCCCCAAGTTAGAGCCACCCAGGTTCCACGAGGACAGGATGCTGCCTGCCAGGTGAGCTCCCCCGGGCAGAGCACAGGCAGGAGGCAGGAGGCAGAGTGCTCCAACGCCTGGACCCTGGAACCTAGCATCTTGAGTTCAAATCCTGACTCTTTTCCCTACCCGGCTGTGTGATCTTAGGCAAGCCCCTTGAACTCTCTGAGCCTTAGTTGGCTCATTTCTGAGTAAAGTGGGTTTAAGAACAATACCTGTTACTTAAGATTTATGGTGACAGTGCCTGGAACACAGAGCCTACCACAAGACAGGTGCTCAATAAACAGTAGTTGCTGCTTGTTGTTATTTGGAGAGAGGGATGGGTGGATAGATACCACGGGTGAGTCTTAGGTGTGTTCTATATACGTCTTGGAGGAAAGGGGGCAGCTTTGAGATACTTCTAGAGATGGGAGGCTTCATCCTGTCCCCCGAGGCTTCCAGGGGGCCAGCCGGTGTGGGGAGTGATAAAAGTGGCCGCAGACACCATGGGGTGGCTGCACGGAGGTCTCCACCCGGGACACCGGGCTTCGGTATCGCTGCATCAGGGCGTGGGGCAATCAGCTGTTAGAAAGTGGAGTCGGGTTTATTATTGCTGAATGTTATCATGCCTGATAAGAACTAGATTAAAAGGAGGGAGGGGGAGGCAGAGGCGGGGTGAGGGGTGGGGGAGAAGCAAAGTGCAGTGCTGGTCTTGCTGAGCAAGCCCTCTGGTCAGGGCCCGGCCGGGACCCCCTGAGCCAAGCCCTTCCTGGGGACACCGGGAGAGGCAAGGGCCCCAGCGACGGCAGGGGAGCTTCTGGCTGGTGGAACGACGAGGGTGGGCAGGGACTTTGCAAGCTGAGGCCCTGATACAGGGACACAGCCCCCTGCCTGGTCCTCTCTGGTGCCAGCCATCCCGGGGGGTGGGGTGGGGGTGGGGCCGGGGTCTGCCTGCTAAAAGAACCCAAATGAGGGACAGGCCCCAGGTCCGAATCCCAGGTCCGCCCCTATTAGCCGGGTGACCGTGGGTGGACCCCTTCGCCTCTGCCAGCCTTGGCGTCCCCATCTGTCAGCCACGTTGATAACTGCTCCTACCCCAAGGCTCAGGGGGAGGATTAAGCGAGGTAAAGCAGGCGGGGTGCCTGCCACACGGAAACACTTCCTCCCTCCTCCCGCCAACCAAGCCCTTTATCACAGCGACCGACTGAGGCTTCAACATGGACACAGACCCGCCTACGTTTTCCCTGGTCCCTTTCCCTCTCCCTCCTGCCATCCCAGGGTTCTGTCCATGGGACACTGGCCCCGTTCATTCCAAAGGCCCCTGACTCCTCACCGCTGCCCCTGGAGGCAGGGGAGGCCCAGCAGTCCCATTTTACAGACGGGGAAAACTGAACCTGGAGAGGTTGGTGGCTCTCCCCAAGACCACAGTTGGAACTGGGGACTCCTGACTCTGACCCTCTGTCCAGGGCACTTCGCCTTCATGGCCAGCCTCCCTGCCCCTTTTGACACCTGGCAGGAGCGGGGATCCCTGGCCTGGAAGGGCCCCGGACTCCTGGGGTGTCAGGCTGGCGTGACGGTGGGGCCCCCAGCCCCTGGAGGTATCTCAGCCCAGGACAAGACTTCCCAGGACGGGCCCCACAGGCATTCCTTGCCATCAGGGAAGGCTATAAAAAGCAACACTTTTCAGCCCCAGAGTGTGACCCGTGCGACTTCACAGAATCCAGAGAAAAACAGAGATAACCTTGGGGAGGCCCGACCTTCAAGAGGAGTGGGGGCAGGAAGGGGGCGCCCCTGGGCTGTAGCTCGGCCTGGGTTTGGGATGGGGCACGGGGCCATGGTCGAAAATGAAAAACAGAGCTTCTTGGTGGTAGTTGGGACAATAATTACTACTACTACTACTATTAATTATTAGTTAAATAATTAATAATAATTATTATTATTATTGCCACTGCATACTCAGGACTGGCCGCGGGCTGGGCCTGTGCATTGACGCCTGGATCCTCCCAACTCCTGAAGAGGTGGATCCTTTTATTATCTCATTTGACAGACCAGGGGACTGAGGCTCAGAGAGGACGAGTAACTTGTCCAAGGTCACACCACGTCCCCCTCAGCCCACGGCAGCCACATCTGCCGTATTCGAGCTCTTCTAACATTTACTCACTTGAGCTCTGCTTGCCTCGAGGCCTCCGTGCGTGCTGTTCCCTCCGACTTGAGGGCTTGTCCCTTCTCTCGCCACCTCCTTATCCTTCGAACTGCAGCTAGAATATCACTTCCGTAGGCAGGCCTCCCCAGGCCACCTCATTTGCTCATTCATTCAACACATTTATTGAGCACCTACTGTGTGACAAGCCCTGTTCTGGGCGCTGATGACACGGCAATGAACAGAGCTGACGGAGTCCTCTGTCCTTGAGGGGCTGGTGTCCAGAGTGGCCCATTAAATGCCGAGCTTGTCTAGCTGGGGGGAGCTATCCCTCCGCTGAGCTACTGCCCGATGCTTGGGGGAGAAGAATCCACAAGACAAACCTGGCATATCATCCCAATACGTCACTTTC
>NW_024412388.1:7871345-7892632 GCF_014898765.1 Herpailurus yagouaroundi
GGGAGAAAAAGCATTAGCTTTTATTTAAGTAGCACAGATCCATTATGGGATAACATCTCACACTTACGTAAACTTTTAAAAAATTTTTTTTGATGTTTATTTATTTCTGAGAGAGAGACAGAGTGTGAGCAGGGGAGGGGCAGAGAGAGAGAGGGAGACACAGAATCGGAAGCAGGCTCCAGGCTCCGAGCTGTCAGCACAGAGCCCGACATGGGGCTCAAACCCACGAACCGTGAGATCATGACCTGAGCCAGAGTTGGATGCTTAACCGACCGACCCACCCAGGTGCCCCATCAAACTATGTAAACTTTTTAAGAGAAACACAAGCCTGAAGGAGGTCCCTGGGATCTCACTGTCAGCACGCCCCAGCTAGGACCCTCTTAGTGGCTCTTTGAGACCTCATTGTCCCAGGTGTTGAACTGTCCCAGCCTGAGAAAGCCGGGCATCCAAAGGACTCTGAATTCCTCTGGCTGAGCCCAGAGCAGGGAGGTCAGCGGGTGCTGAAGCTGAGAGCCCAGGTTCAAGTTGGGGCTCTCCGCCCGTCTGCCGTTCAAGCCGCCCTGCCTCTTTGGGTCTCTGTTTTCTCAGAGGTAAGACGATGAGCTGGTCCTAGAGATTCTCCAGGAGTCTAGCAGGCCTGAAAAACCTGTCTGATTTTAAAGCCAGAGTTGGGTGACCAGCTCATCCTGGTCCCGTGACATCTCCCCAGACCCTTCCCCATGGTCTTCTCTCCCGGTCCTTCCCCATCCCCACCCTGACATCTGACCTGCAGGCACTTCCTGCCTGAGACCCAGCTGGAGGAGAGACCCTGCCCCACCCTATCCCAGGCTCAGCGAGGAGAAAAAGGAGAGGCGGGAGGAAGGTCACATTTCTTACTTGGCCCGCTGCCTGGTTTTCATTAGGCCCACTGCCTAATTTTCCTGGGCGGCACTTGCTTTCTTGGCTGGTCCTCTCTCTTTCTTAACCATTTCGGAGGAAAGAGCTGTCACACCCCCGTCCCCCTTGCCTCCGCTGGTATCATGGCCTGGAGTCTTCCTGCTGTGTCACCTCGGTTTCTCTTGTTGCCACGTCAGCCACGTCCCCTTTACCTGGAGTCCCTGGGCACAGAGAAAAGCAGCTCAGAAGTACCCAGACTTGATTCGTAATAACACTAATTATGATCATTAACATTTATTGAGCACTTACTATGGGCCAGGCCCTGTGAACTCAGTGACCTCCTCCAGCAACCTGATGAAGTAAGGACTATTATTATCACTCCCATTTTATAGATGGGGAAACTGAGGCTCAGCAGTGGTAAGCAGTGGAGCTGGGACCCAAAATCAATGCCATTACCTACCAAGCCACAGGGACAAAAAGAGTCTTTGACTGTCCCTCTTCTGGCTAAGTGCACCCTTACATCCCCACCCCTACACCCTTGTCTTCTGGCTCTCCCCCTGTCTGCTCCAGAATGATGTTAAGGGTAAGGGCCAAAGCCCCAAACACAATGCCTTTGGGGTGGGCACTCCGGAGGACCCAACCCATTTTAAAGGTGCAGGAGGTGAGGCTGTCTAGAGCCCCCCACCCCAGGCTGGGATGAACAAGGCAGAGAGCTGATGCGGGAAGTAACTCGGGCTCCTGTGGGCAGAGGCATGTGAAGTGGGGCAGGGAAGAGTGTGTTTGGGGCTCTAGTTAGTGTCCTAGCTACATGGGGGGACAGGGGCCCTTCTGGTCTGAAGAAGGTGGCAGTATGTAACTACCACTAGCTACAGCACCAACACCCACCTGCCCCCTGGAAGAAATACCCAGCTCTCGGGACCCAGCGCCTGGCCGGTGCCAGTGGGGCTGCCCAGAGCCTCTGGCCAGCCCTGTGATAAAAATCCTGCAGTGTCGACTGCAGTGATCCGAGTCGAGAGAGAGAGAGAGAGAGAGAGAGAGAGAAGAAAAGGGGAAAAAAACCCTCCAGTGCCTGACATTCTTTTTAGAATGCCCATAAAAGATAATGTGACCTGTAAAATCTGCAAGCTGCTTCCCAGCCTGTGGCATCCGGGCCCCACACCCTGCTGCCACCCCCGCCCCCCAGGTCCACTCTCTTGCCCTCGAGCCGAGGGCACTACCCTGGCGTCCCCCAGGGTTCAGGCCTTTGGGGCATTGGGGACCCTCGGGCCGGGGGAGACAGCAGCCCCAAATCACAGCGGTGTGCCCAGATGGGGGCCCCTTCTTCGGCACCCACCTCTGCACCCCCTCTTCCCGGGACCCTTGGGTCAGCAGGGCTGCTACTGCCGGGCCAGGGGGCAGGAATGTGCTGGGGCTGGTGTCTCTCTGCTCTCACTCTCGGTGAGTCACCCCTGTGGGAGTGTGTTGATGAATCCAGACCTGGGCTCTTTGTCTGCAGCTCCTGGGAATTCACGCACGCACTCGCACTCGGGGGCAGACAGCCCCGGGGCCGTTCGGGTGGCCCAGAGGAGTGGGAGGCAGGAGGCTGGGGCTCTGGTCCCAGTTTTGCCACCGACCAGCTGGCTCGAAACCGTGTCAGTTCCGAGCTGACTTAGGTCTCGGCCTCTCTGCCTTTAAACAGGCCTGAATATCTTGTCCTTGGTGATTTTGCAAGAAGGTAGTCAGGCAGATATG
This sequence comes from Herpailurus yagouaroundi, assembly GCF_014898765.1. NCBI lineage: Eukaryota > Metazoa > Chordata > Mammalia > Carnivora > Felidae > Herpailurus > Herpailurus yagouaroundi. The sequence goes on from NW_024412388.1 coordinate 7,873,953, forward strand.
TCGGAGCTAACTCCAGGGATGGTGACAGTAGCCGTCATTTATTGAGTGCCTACTATGTGCCAGGCACTGAACGAAGAGGTCTAAAGTCCATTCCCCCGGCAACCTGAGGAGGCCTGTGAGATTATCATCCCTTCTTTTAAAGGAGGAAACTGAGGCTCAGATAGGTTAAGAAACTCCTCTGGGGCCACACCACATACACCCAACTACCAGGCTCCCCGGCCACCCACAGTGGGAATTAAGGACATCCTTGCAAATGCCAGGCGCAGCGATCACGGTGCTGGCTGAGCCCCTCCCCTGCCCTCCAGGTGGAGGCCAGTCCCCGAATTAAACTAGGTGTTCCCCTCCCCAGCTTCCTCACCACGTGACCCGCCCCTGCCACTGTCTTCGGGAACTCGCAGCATCCTCCAGAGCCTCTCCAGCCCTGCCCCAACTCAGAGAGGCCCCGGCGTCCCCCCCCCCCCCCCCCCGGCTTCCTCCCATGGGCGGACAGGGCTTAACTCCGTGTCCCAAGACCCACAGGTACATGCGTCATGACCAGGGAGCCTTCCAGATCTGCAGATCTGCCTTGGGAAGGGCCCGCCGGCCAGGTTTCCCAATTTCCTAGACTCTACATCCTTACCCCAGCCTGGGGAGGGAGTGCCTCCTTGCGTCCCCGAGGCCATCGGAGGACAGACAGACCTTGGGCACACCCTTCCTTGGTGGCGTGTGGAAATCCCAGGCCTGCTGCTAACCGACTCTCGGCACCTTTCCTGGGGGTTATGGGACATTTCTGAATGTTCCAGTTGGCCAGTGAGGCAAGGCGTTAAATGTCCCTTCTCTGGGCAGAAGCTCTTGGACCCATGCTTCTGTTCCCTTTACATTTCTCTAAATACCTCATTCATGTTTTCCAACTCACTGTGTGGCTGAGGAAAGCCACTGTCTCTCTCTCTCTGCGGCCTCGTGGTGACAAAACGACGATGGCGGCCGGTGTCCTGCGTCGAGCATGCGCTACATGTTAGGTGCTCTCCAGACAGTCACTCGTCTTAAGCCCATTTTAAAGGCGAGGGAGTGGAGGCCTCCAGAGAGCAAATGACTTGCCTAAGGTCATACCCACCCACCCACCAGCCACATCTTCCAGGCACAAAGGCCCTGGCTTTTAACCACCAAGCTTGTTTCCAGCTCCACCAGCTTGCAAGTCTCTTGCCGATTCTGTCTGCGTGCAGAGCGACTGGGTATACAGTAGGCGTCCAATGCATGCCGACGGAGCGGATGGACTTACTGAGCGGTTTTTAAATGCGTGAAAGCACAACTGAGTGAACGAATCAGCAAACGAATGAATGAAACGACCTCACCTCTCACCATAACCGCGAGGGACGGACAGCGTTTATCCTCCTGCGTCAGATGAGGACACTGAGGCTCAGAGAGGGAAAGCCACGTGCTGGAGGTCACACAGAGAGTTGAGCCAGAGATGCAAATCGAGACCCTGGACCCGTACCCCGGGACTCTTCCCGCACCAGGGCGCCCCGCCAGCCCTGCCCACCTCCCTCCTCCTCTTCTTCTTGTCCCAGCTGCACGCCCGGTCCAGCTCTGTCTCCCATCTCCGAGGGAAGCTGCGGACACGGCGTCTTTAAGCTGCCCTTTGAGGGACGAGCTGAGGAGGGGGCCGGGGAGGGGGCCTCCTCCCAGCACGCAGGGCAAGGAGCCCAAACCCGTCCGTCTGAGATGGGGTCAGTGCGGGGGGTCCTTCTCTGCAAGCACTTACGGCACAATTGATGAGAGAAGTGCTCATCAGATGAGGGACAAATCATAAAGTTCGGGAGATGGAAATGAGGCACGGACAAACGATCCAGGTGCAGGGGGAGATTTATGGGGGAGGCTGTATTCTAGCTAATGATTTCTGCTAATGATTCTCCAAAGTGTAGAGTGGCACAGAGCCCACGCTCCATGGGGTGACATGAACCCTGCGGGCCGGATGAAGGACGTTCCTGGGGAGACAGCGATGGGAAGAGGATGATGAAGGATGACGGAGGCACCCCCCCCCCCCAGAGAGCCGGCCCCCCGAGGGGGAGGGGTGGCGGGAGGAGTCGGGGCTCTTGGGGTGCGAGCGGCCCCTGCCAGAGATTGATCGCCCGACCCGGCCCTTTGGTGCTTTCTCCACTTGCCCTGAGAGTGCCTCCCTGCCTGGCGGCTCCAAATGTTGGCGGGGTCTGCCCACTGCTGACACACACATTTTCAGAGCCCACTAACATCTTTCATTCCTCCAGTCCCCTCGCAGACGCAGGGTTCTGGCTGCAAACGGCCGTCCCTGCCCCCTTTCGTCCCTCCCCCGCCGCCCAGTCCTCCCTTGTGTAAGAGCCATCCTCTCCGAAATGCCCCCTCCGCCCTCGGTGCTGCGGAGGCTGCCTCCTCCAGAGAGCCCTAGCCGGGGCTCTCCCCCAGCGTCTGGTCCTGAAGCACCTGTTCCTTCTCTCTTTTCCTCCATCACCTGACCCGGGAATGCTGACCCTCTCAGCCAGGCCGGCCCCTCCCATATCTACCTCAAGTCCTACCCACCGCTGGCCACATCCTGACCTCCTGGTTCCGTAGCGGAGGGCCCTCGGGGATCGGCAAGGCCCTGCCTTTCAAATCCATGACCAGAAAATGTTCACAGGAGTTAATTCGCAGGGGTCAACTCACCAGGGAATTAAATTTGCTTCTTAGAATCCTTAGTGTTTTCTGATTTCTCCTCAATGAGCCTGTGTGTGTGTGTGTAGTTTTTGGGTTTTTTTTTTTAAAGCACAGAATAAAAGTGAGAAGATCCGTGGGTGTGAGGAGAAAGGAACGGAGGCCATCAGAGTCCCTCCGCATCTTTGCTCAGGCTGCTCCTGCCTCGCCTGGACAAACCCTCCTTCCCGCCCAACCGTGCTGAGCCCCCGCCATGTGCCCCAGCCTAGGACCCGCTCACACCCACAAGCTCACCGATTCCTCACACCGGCCCTGAAAAATGAGTTCACTATTTCCCCCATTTTTCAGATGGGAAAACTGAGGTTCATAAAGAGCTTATTCAAGTCCTCACGGTTCATACATGGCCGGGCGCCACTTACACCCAGGGCTCTTGAATTCACACCCGAGTTCCTGCCACTGCACCAAACACTTTCCACTGCCTGGACCGGCTCGTGGCCTGTGAGCTGAGACCCCCCCCCCGCCCCCAACCCCCCCCTCGGTGGATGGAGCTGGAAGAGCAAGGTTGTTGGTGGGGAGGCAGATGCTGAGATGCCCTGGCGGCGGGGCCAGGAGCAGAAGCGATTTCCAGCCCGAAGGGATTGGTTAAATACAACACAGTAAGGTCTCTCATACGATCGTCGAATGTAGCTTTTCAACAGCCACAGAGAAATGTTCAGAGTACATGGAAAGTGAAGAAGGCAGGTTTGAAAACTGTCTGAGGCACAGCATCCTGTGGAGAAAGACCTTGTATGGGTAGAAACCGGCCTCGTCTTCCCCCAGGGTCAGCGACGAGGAGGGATGATTTGGGGAGTTCTCCTCTGTAAGGCCTGAGCCTCATACGACAAACATACGTGGCCTTAATAATCGGGGTTGGGGGGCGGGGAGCCCAGCAAAGCTACTTTTATCTGAAACACGCAAAAAAAAAAAAAAAAAGTAGCCCCAAGAGCAGACCAGAGGCGAGGTCCAGATGGGGGCCTTGTGTCCGAGCCCCAGCTCCCGGCCATCCTTGTCACCTGGCCCCGGAGCATCACTTCTGACAGCAGATACTTGTACCTGGCGGGGGGGGGGGGGGGGGGGGGGGGGTGGCGCCGAAAGGAGGCACCCCCCCCCCCCCGCCCCCCCCGCCCCCCCCCCCCCCCCCCCGGGGCGCGGGGAGCCCGCCGCGGCCGCAGGGGTTTCTCCTTGGAATCCTCTCTCCCCCGCACCCTGTCCTCCCTGGCCCACCCACCACCCACTCTGGGTGCGAGCAAAGGCCAAAGTGAAAACGAGACATGAAACTCGAACCTGGAAAAGCAGCGTGCTGCTGATAAGGAGGGCTCACCGCTCACCAGCTGGGCGCCCCCCACCCCGGGAACCGCCCCTTCCCTCTTGTCACCTCTCCCCGTTTGGGGACGTGGCCCCAGGAGTCCCCCACCCCGTCCAGTGTGCGAGTAGACTGAGAGACGCCCCCTATACTGGCACAGCCCTTTGGACTCCTCTGACGGTGAGCAAGTTCATTCATTTAACCAGATGAAGTGTTCAGATTGGTTGCTAAGAGAACAGAGCCCTGATGAGCTTGGACCTGAAACAGACTCGGGGGATGGGGGGGGGGGGGGTTCCCTGGCCAGGTGACTCCGGGAGGAGGGAAGACCACTAGAGAGCTTGGAGGGCCACAACGCAGACAAAGTGTGCAAGGGCATTGTGGAAAAATCACACGCTCTGGCATCAGAGCAACACAGCCGAGATCCCAGCCTGACCATGCCTCGCTCTGCAACCTTGGGCAAGCCACTCACCTTCTCTGAGCTTCCTCTTCATCATCTGTAAAATGGGGATAATAATAGTAACAACCTCGCCCAGCCTGTAGAGTGATTAGATTCATCTTATGCAAAGCAGCGCATAATTGGTAAGCGCTCAACAAATGGCAGTTATGACTATTGTCCTCAAACTTAGAGAAGAAGAGACAGAAGGCCTAGGAGGACCACAGACCTTGTCGAGCGTAGGAGACGTTTGGGGCTGAGTAGTCACTGTGTCAGCCTGGCCCACCCAATGACTGGAGGAGGGGAGGACAACAGGAAGAGGAAGGGGAGTCACTGGGGAGACGACAGAGATAAAGATATGTCCCGATCTTGCCCCATCTGGGTCAATAGCTGCACCCCAGGGGTGATGACTCAGCTAGCGAGATGTCCTCACCCAAAGACTGGTCCCACAGGCTGTGGCCCAGTAGTCCCACAGGTGCAAGAGACACACACTGGGGAGGCCCGTCGAGCAATGCCCGGGGTCATCTCTCTGCTCGGTGGCCCGGGCATCCCCTATCGCTTTACACACCAGTCCAGACCGAGGACCCAGAGCAAGCTAAGTGACTTCCCTGAGGCAGGGCAGACCCAAAGACATCAAAGAATTTGCTGGACTACTTAGCAAGTCCCATGAGCTTCCTCCTGTTCAAACCCGGAGGTTTGGGAGTCTTAAGCCTTTTTTGCTCCCCAAACCCAAGAACCATGGGATGCTCAGGAAAAGCCGCCCTGTGGGCCCCGGGCACTCAGAAGGTGCTTCTCCAAGGCGACCAAGGACGAGATTCATGGGTGTTTTCACAGCAGACCTTCCCCCCGGGAGCGAGAGAGGGACAGTCCCACTTATTCATGGGCTCTCGGGGACCTTCCTCATCCATGAGCTCCCTAAATGCCTCTTCTTCCTCTGGGGGCACCTCCTTCTTGCCTCTGTATTCCCAATGCACCCCTATTTAAAGCTCTCTGGCCTCCTCCCTGCCCCACTGTGCCTCCCTGAGCCATCTGGACCATAGGCTCAATGTCCTGGACCCAATGATCCTGACTCTGGGGGTTGTTGGGTAACTCCTCCGGTCTGTTTTTTCTTTTCCCGTGTATGTGTGCGTATCACCTTGTTTGTTTCTCCGTGGCATTTATCACTGTGTGTGCACGTCTTGTCCCCCAGCTAGGCTCTAAGCTCCCAGAGAGTGACAACCATATCACCGATGCCCTCTGTCCCCAATCCCCCCAAAGGGCCCTTGTCTGCAACAGGAGACTTCCAGCATACTCCTAAGACTGACAAATCAGGCCAACCTTGCTGTAGGCAAAAGTAACTCTTATTTTTTTTTTAATTGTTTTTCACGTTTATTTATTTTTGAGAGAGAGACAGAGCGTGAGTGGGGGAGGGCAGACAGAGGGAGACCCAGAATCTGAAGCAGGCACCAGGCTCCGAGCTGTCAGCACCGAGCCCAACGTGGGGCTCAAACGGGCGAACCGCGAGATCATGACCTGAGCCGAAGTCCGATGCTTAACCGACTGAGCCACCCAGCACCCCTAAAAGTAACTTTTAACAGGCTAATCCAATGCCCAAGAAGGAAGAAGATCATTCGCTTTTAAGAAAGTCTTCAGTTTAAAGATGCTGGCAGAGTCCCTCAAACAGCAGGCTGCCTTAGTACCTGCAAAATGGATTTGTTTACAGAGATCCAACTTGCCTGCCCCGCTCTGAGCATCTCGGGCTGGGTTCACCAGCACCCCGAGAAGCCCACACGCCTATCGGCTCTGTCCACCTCTTCGGTGTGGCATTCAAGGCCTTTCCCAATCCAGCCCCAACCTGCCTGTCCTAATAGAGATAAAAATGATGGTGATGAAGGTGGCTGACGTTCGCCGAGTGCCTACCGCGTGAGGACAGCTGACGTACTTGGCACTCATTCATTCTTCAGGTGACTCTCAGATGAACCACCCATTTTCATCCTCACCGTCGAGAAGGCAGCAGAAAAATCCAAAAGGTCCAGAAAGGAGCCGGGACTTGAGCCCGGGTTGGCCAGGTGCCTCAGGGCACGTCCAGAACCACAGGGCCTTGTCCCGAACTTGTGGCGGGCTCTCCGCCCACCCCCACCCCCCCACCCCCCCGCCAGGCGACCCAGCCAGCCCTGTCACTGTGGCCACAAACCTCTGTATACACATGTCCCTTGCCTGGAAGTTGCCTCCCCCTGCTTGTCCTTGGGTCCACCTCCCACTTCCCTTTCAGACCCGGCTCCAATGTCACCCCCTCAGCTCTGCCACACAGAAGTAGGACCACCGTGGTGGCCCTGAGTTCAGAGCTCTGTGTGGCACCAACGATGTGGCCTGAGGGCTGTCGACGTCTGTCACCCTTGCCGAACCAGGAGCCCAGCCGCTCGATCGGGATGTGTCAGAATCAGTCGCCTACTCAGTCGATGTTTAGCGAATACCTCCTGCTCTGTGTGAAGACTCGAGGTGAACAAGACAGACAAGGCCTCAAGCTCAGGGAGCACAAACCCGCGAGGGAGCGACAGACAATATATGTGTCCACAGACCCACGAACAAGATCATTTCAGATCGTGATAAGCAAGCATGGCGATGTTCTAGAAAGAGCGTAAGCAGACGTGAGTCTGGCCTTGCAGAGCCAGTCCTCCTCTTCGCCCGACTTGGCTCTGATGATTGGCTGCACCTGCCTCTCATTCATTCGTTCCTTCGTTCATTGAGTCATTGAATCACGTGTTCACCGAGCACGGACCGTGCCGCCGGGGCCCGTCCTCCAGCACCCTGGGCTCTCTGTGGGAGACACATCTGCTCCGAGTGCCCACGAACCCAGGGAGACTGAGGCGAGGGCGGGGAGAGCGCAAGGGGGTGGGTACACGGTATAGACCATTTCTACCGCCTCTGATCAGTCATGCTTCCTAATTCAATAAGGTGAGAAGGAGCATAATTTGATCATATTTGTTTTGCATCACTGCAAAAACAGAAAATGAAGGGCTGCAGAACTGCGCCAATTTACTTCATCCGACCTTGATTAAAAGAAAATTAATTGTCGCATCTCTCAGGGTATCACAGGCGGCAGCCAATGGCTCTCCAGGATACCACAAAGAGAGGGAAAGGCAGCTAGAGATGCTCCGTGGCCTTTCCTCTGACCACTTCCAGCCGGGCTGGCAACAGACAGCCGAGCTGTGGAGGCCTCGCGCTGTCCAGGCGGCTGATGGCGGATGGCGGGGGGGGCAGGGGGGGTCCCTGAGCCCTTCCTCTTCTCTCTCACCCGCTCGGTGTTTCATTCACCCCCACGGCTGCCTGCTGCCCAGGGAAGATTCTGCGCCCTGGAGCCCTATCTCAAAGGCCCTCAGGGGCTCCCCTCCCTCCCCAGTGTTGGCAGGTGCCTTGGGGAGGAGCCCTGGGAAGATGCCCCCCAAAGAGCCAGGCTCCCTTGGGCTTACCCCACCCCCACCGCGGGCTACCCGGCCCAGCTCAGAGACAAGGAAGGAAGGAGCAGGCTTGGCGCTGCCCGGGTGAGCCAGGGCAGGGGGGTGGCGGGTGTCAGTGGGGAGAGCATCTCATGAAAAGTTAATGCCCCCTTGCAGGTTGTTGATTTTTGTTTGTTTTTCTCTTTTTGCCAGAAGAGAAGCCTCTTTCATTAGCCCAGACTGTCATTACCCGGCATTAAATTTTCATAGAGCGGGCGGGAGGCCGGGTGAGGGGAGGCAGGCAGCAGGGCGGGCTGGGGGGCTCCCTTGGCTGGGCCTGCTGGGGGCTGAGGCTGGCTCCCCTGGGTTCCTGTCTGCACACGACTAGGTCTTCATAATAATAATGGCTCTTCTCTGTCACCACTAGGTAATAAGAGTGGCACGGACTGTGGCCTTTGATCTTCCTAACGCTCCTATGTGGTGTGTCCAACGATTAGCCCCATTCTACAGATGAGAAACCAAGGCTCAGAGACCTTGCGTCTCTTGCCCATTATAGCCAGCAAGTGGTGGCGTCACTGACTCCAGCACAGGCTCTCCCCAGGGCTCAGAGGCAGACAGAGGAGCAGGGAGGTGGTGGCGGTGGAAGGGGCTGGGGAGACAGACCCGAGCAGGGCAGAGACTCAGGGTGTTGTTGGAGTGCCCACCGTGGGGGCACAGGAGCCTAGCCCCCAGCTCTACCCCTGCCGGCTTTGGTGGGCGGCTCCTCTCGGCCGGGCCTGCACCCCACCGGGCAGGTGTCAGGGCCTTCACAATGGTGCACCTGGCATGGGCGCCAGGCCTGCCCATTCAGCCCAGAACAATCACAGCTCTGCAGCCGCCGGCCGGCAGCCTCCAGGGGCGGGAGGACAGGAGGGCAGCAGATGGGCCTCGGGTGTCAGATTTCCAGCCTGGGGACGGAGGGAGTGTGGTGGGCAACCCAGGGTGGGTGGGGGAGGGGTCGGCTCCTCCCCATCCTCCAGTGGCCCCTCCAATCTCTGGTCCCTGAAAGAGGGTGGGATGGATGCGTTGGGAAGGTCTGGGGGGGGAGGGGGGAGCCTCTCTGCCCATCACCATTGCCACCTAGAGCAGGGCAGGGGCGGGGAACACAGGCCCCAGGCCAGGACTGGGCTGACTGGTGGAGCTGGTGGGCTTCTCATAGTGCCAGGGAATCCTGAGAAGGCCATACTCTGGGCCTCAGCCTCGGAGCTCCAGAAGGACAGATTTATCAGGGCACCTGGGTGGCTTAGTCGGTTGAGCGTCTGTCTCTTGATTTCAGCTCAGGTCATCGTCCCAGGGTCATAGGCTCGAGCTCTGTGTCAGGCTCCACGCTGAGTGTGGAACCTGTTTAAGATTTTCTCTGTCTCTTCCTCTGCCCCTCATGCCCCCTCACTCTTGCTCTGGGGGTAGACTTATCACCCCCGCTTTACAGAGGAGAGCACTGAGGCTTGAAGAGGAGAGGATAATAAGTCATGCCCCAAGCGCTGGGTGCAGAGCTCTGCTGTCCCAGGTCGGAGGTGAGAAGGTGGTGCAGGTGACACCATCCAGGCTGGAACTCGCACTCTAGTGCTCTGTCCATTTGGTACCAGAAGGCAGAGAACTGATCGTGAAGTCGGGGGAAAAAAGCGCCCCATAGCTGGTGCATGTTCGGCCCATCTTTGCAGGGGTGAATTTAGTGCCCCTGCACTTTGGAAGACCTTCCTTGCCACTCCGAGCTTGGCTCTAAAGCGTCAGACACCTGTCAGGGTGGGGACAGGAGGATCTGAGAAGGAAGGATCTGAGAAGGAGTCCAACCTTCTCATGTTACAAGAGGGGAAACCACAGCCCAGAGAACGCCTTTGGAAAAGCCGCGGCCCATCCTTGGCCTCGGTGATCACATCTGTGCAGTGGGACTGGGGCTGTAACCTGTATAAAGCGCCAGCCGCTGTAGGGCTACAGGTATTCCCTTCATCCACGGCTCAGGAACCCTCGGAGATCAAGTGGGAAGAGTGCCTCGAAGAGACCCCTGCAGAGGGCCTGGCGTGCACTGGAGGGTCCTTGGGAAGAGGAAGCATTCACAAGGGCATGAGGATACTTGCGGTGCGCGCGGAGGCAAACAGCGGTGCACCTGGCGGGGATGTAGGTGGGGACCACGCTGAGGCTGGAGAAGATAGCCTGCTTACCCCTGCATTTGTTGCGACCGCCTCATGTCTTTGGGTGACAAGCAAAATCTCTTTGGAGAGGTGTCATAGAGGCTGCGGGGCCCTTCCCTGGACCAGGAGAGGGCCACAGGCAGACGAGGGGTAGGAGCCTGGTGGAGGCGGAACTCTGGTGTCACGGAGACCTGGCTTCAACCCCAAACTCTGCCGCTTGTGCGGGTGCGACCTCAGGTATTCATGTGGCCTCCCACACCTCCGTTTCCTGGCCTCATGGGTGTTGGGGGAGGACTCAAAGAAAGAGCACACACAGCCCTCGCACAGCCTAGGCCCAGGGTCCGCGCTCGGTGTGGATGCTGTCGTTCACGCGCCATGAGCCGAGGCGTGCCATGCCAGCAGGACGGGTCACGGGGCTTGAAAGTTCGAGGCTTCACCCAAGGTTACAGAGCCCACAGTGAAAGAGCCAGGATTTGAACTCAGGTCCGTGCTGTCCCTGGGCTCTTGTCAGCCTCTCCGGTGCATGGTGTGGAGGAGGCGGCCCAGGAGAAGGCAAGTGCAATGAGGCTGCCCTCAGGCCCCTCCAAGTCCCCCCAAGGACACCCCCACGGGTGGGCCTGGGGCCTGCCGGGGCCTGCCTTATGCCGTGGCACCCACCAGGCGGCAGATGAGGGATGAGGGCACCCTGCTCCCCGCCCCAGCCTCCTTGAGCTTGGCTGGGTTCCTTCTCTCCCATCCCCCACTTATTCATTCTAGGAACAAAGGCAACACGGGCACATCCCCACTTCCTGGCGGTGCTGATTATCTAATTCTCTACCCCGCAATTACTGCTTCCTGAGGGAGGCATTACCCAGGCAGCACCCACCTTCTCTTCTGTCCCAGAGGCTGTTGGGGGTGTTTGTAGTAGGGGCCCCATCCATTCAGGCACCACGCTGGGCCCTGACAGCTGACTCTTGGGCAGCGTCCAGGAAGCGGGCCCTCGGGTGGGAGCACCCAGCCCACCCCATGGCCTTACCCACCCAACCTGCCTCTCCCAGCACCCTGGACTCTTGGCCTGGCTGGGACACAGGTCCAAAGGCTCCCTCGAGTTCCAAGGATTGGTAGGTGCCGGGGTGCAAGTGGGTGCATGCTAGCAGGTGTAGGTGACATGCATGTGTGTGAGCAAGTGTGCTACGGCAGGCGTGCAAATACGAAGATGTGAACGTGTGTAGGTATATATGACAAAGTGAAAGCGTGCAAGGATGAGGGTGTATAATGAGTCCATGAGCACGTACGTGGCTCACACAAATTACTGCATAAATAAGGGTGCAGGTGAGTGTGAGAGTGTGTGACTGGGTGTGGACCGGGTCAGCTGGGGCTCGGGCAGGAGGAGGGGGATCTGGGTCCCAAGCAGGGGAGCCAGCAGGGCTTGGCAGTGGTGGGGGGAGAGGGAGGGGAATGGTCCCCAGGCTAGGAGGCAGGGACCTCAGAACTAACTGCAGCCAGAGGCCCGCTTCCTACTGCTACTGGAGCTCCCATCCTTCCTGTCAAAGGGAAGGAAGTGCTCACCTAGGGCAGGTCGGGCTGGTTGCAAATGCAAAAAGACTCAGTGCTGATTTGCATCTTTCATTTGCATACATTTCCATAAGACCCACTGATTGGTTGTTTGAAAGCCCCCTCCCCAACCCCTGTCTGCTTGCAAGGGACCTGCCTGGGGGGAAAAAAGCAGGGTTGGGTTCTGCTTGACCCAGGGCTGAGGCTCACCAGCAAGCCTGGTCCGGGTGGGATTGGGGGGGGGGGGGGGTCCCTGAGAAACACGCCCTTAGGGATTGCTCAGTAGCAGGGAGCAGATAACAGTCCTCAGGTCTTGCCTGACACCAAGAAAGTGCTCCCTGGCCATTCCATCTATGAATGAGCAGAGTCATGAATGGGGGCAAAGCAGGTGTCACCTCCCCGGGCTTCTTAAATCTTCAGGTGGGATCTTAGGTGATGGGTTCCCTACAACCAGCTGAGGCCTGGTCCCCCCAGGGCCAGTGTGGCCTGAGGGTGGATGCCAGGGGATCTGAAGGCTGCTAGCCAGGATCCAGCCTCCGGCTTTGCCTTCTGCCTCCCAACCGTCCCTCCGCCTTCGACCTCCCTCCCCCCCCATCAGTCCTCACCACTAAGATGGGATCCAGAGGCATGACTTCCTCTCTCCGTATCAGATCGAGATATGGAGCCAGATGCCTGGCCATGCATTTCTGGAAACCCTTTCTGTTTCCCCAGGCCTCTGAGTTTCCCAGCCGCCCAGCGGGCCGGCAGTAAGAGTGGGCAAATTCTCAGAGGGGAAGAAAAAACTGAGACTCCCAGCAGAGAGGTGAGTGTGTGGGGGTTGGCGCGTCCATGCGCGTGCATATGCCCGTGAGCACGAGAATGTGGCCGAAGGCACGCGTGTTGTGGGTGTGCCCCCCCCCCCCCCCGATCTCTGCAGAGGGGAGAAGACGTGTATCTCGGGCACGGCGCGTGCGGGGACCCGCGGGCCTGTGTGCGTGGGCGCGCATTTGTGTATTACCGCCCGCGCTCAGTAACGTGTCAAGGAAAGTAGAAGTTTTCAACACGCAAGGCCTGCGCTCCCCTTTCCGTTTGTCTTTTCACCGAAAATGTCAGATTTCCGCCTACAGTGAACAATTCCGTTGGACAGTGATAAAACTTAAAAATTTTTCTTTTCTCAGGGGCGCGTGGGTGGCTCAGCCGCTTGAGCCTCCGACTTCGGCTCAGGTCATGATTTCGGGGTTCGCGAGTTGGAGCCCCTCGTGGGGCTCTGTGCCGACAGCTCGGAGCCTGGAGCCTGCTTCGGATTCTGTGTCTCCCTCTCTCTCTCTGCCCCTCCCCCTCCTTGTGCTCGGTCTCTCTCTGTCTCTCAAAAATAAGTAATAAACATTAAAATAAAATCTTTTTCTCGGAAACGTCACACACGCGCGTGTGAGCACGCGCACCTGGGTAGCTATATCACTGGTGCGTGCACAAATGTGTAAGCACATCAGGGATGTATGTGTGCACGCACGTCCACACATATTGACTGCAAACACGCTCATGTTAACGCCCAGGGGTACCGCATGCTCCGCGTTTGGGCACATGCTTGTCCACACGGGCTATTTGCCCGTGTACTTATATGCGGCTCCCGTGTGAGTTGTGTGCAGCACGTGTGGACGCAGCGCCGCACCGGCGTGGGTGTGCTGAGGGCCCCTGGCTGCGCCTGCACGTGTGTGCGGGTACACGGGGTGTGCGTGACCGTGGGCAGTCGGCGTGTGCATAGCACAGCCTATGTTTGCATATCGGGGGTTGGGGATGTTTAGTAATTAAATCCCTTTTCATCCTTCTGCACCTGTCTGCTTCTGAAAGCCGAGAGAACAGACGTCAAACGGGACAAGGGCTGGATTGAATATAGCCAATTCTGAAATATTTATTAGCTTGCGACTCCGCTCAATGGAGGAGAAGGAATGCCAGTTAATCCACCCAGCAGTGCTCACAGCGGGGACATTTTTCAACAGGACTTCTTATATTTCAGCGACTGCCCACTCTGTCCAAAAATGGGAGAGTTTTCATCTGGGCCCGTGTGGGGTTCTCCAGTACTCCCGTTAAGGATTCACAGGGCAGAGATCAAACCTCTGAGTTTATCCCTGCGGCCTCTGTCGCCTGCTCCCTTCTTCCTAGGGGCCCCTCCTCAAGCCAAGTACTGATGAGCCGGTAGATAATCACGGTGGCCTGTGCCAGCCACTGTTAATGGGGGCCCTCACTGTGTCCCCGGCCCTGTGCGTGGGGTTGTCCGTACATTCTGTCATCGAATCGTCACCAAAACCCAATGAGATAAGTGTTGGGTATTACCCACTTACTGTATTAAGAAACTAGGGAAGTCAGAAACGTTTAACAAGTCAGGAAACTGAGGCTCAGAGTCATGAAGGCCCTTGGCCAAGGTCATAAGCTACTTAGTGGTGCAGCCAAGATTTGATCCCGGGGAATCAGGTCCCCACGCACAAACTGTCAACTGCTATACCTGTTGCCTCCCAAGAGAGCTATCGGGGGCCTACTGCGTGCACTGCGTTGAGAAGCATCCTGAGGCTGTACCCGAGGTCAGCGAGGAAGCGCAGAGTGGTCCATCAGTGACGTGTGCCATGGAGACAGGAGGAGATTTTGCTATCCCCGGTCCCCACCCCACCCAAAAACCTAATCGCCCGAAGTCTCCCCTTCCTGCACATGGTAACTCAGCTCCTCCGATCACCCGAGCCAAAAGCTCTTGAATCTTCCCTTACAGGCCTTCCTCTCTACACCATGTCCAACCCCCTTGGCAAATCTTGGTGTCCTTACTTCCAAAAGATACATACTCAGACGCCGATCCCTCTCACCGTCCGCATCATTTCCCCCTTAGATTATCGCACCGGCCCCCTCAACAGTCTCCCTCCTGCCAATCTCGCCCCTTAAGGTCCAGAGTGAACCTTCTAAAACCCCGTTCGGATCCGTCACTCCTCAAGGTGCTCCAAGATTCCCATCTCCCTCAATGTAAAAGTCAAAGTCTTTATGTCGCCCACAAAACCCAACCTCACTGACTTCATGTACTACCTTTACCCTAGCTCACTGCGGTTACATTGGCTGGCTTGCTCTTTCTTGAATACACCAGGGATGACCCCTTTCCAGGGCCTTTGAACATGCTCTCCTTTTTTTTTTTTTTTAATTTTTTTTCATATTTATTTATTTTTGAGACAGACACACAGACAGACAGAGAGTGAGGGGGAGAGGGGCAGAGATAGAGGGAGACACAGATTCTGAAGCAGGCTCCAGGCTCTGAGCTGTGAGCACAGAGCCCGATGTGAGGCTTGAACTCACGAACCGCGAGATCATGACCTGAGCCGAAGTCAGACACCTAATCGACTGAGCCACCCAGGTGCCCCCGAACGTGCTCTCCTTCTGCTTGCAATCTCCTTCCCAGACACCCATGCCCCTTGTTGCCTTGTTTCCTTCAGGCTTCGCTCAGACCCACCGTATGGAAAACCTCCTTATCAGACCCACCGTATGGAAAACCTCCTTCCTCTGGGTCTGGTACTGTCTTTCGCCCTTATCTTGTTTTCTTATTCTTCCTCACTTTTATTTAAAAATTCTGTATATTTGTTAATTCCATCCATTTCAATAGTTGACAAATATTTATTGAACATTTGTGCCAGGCCTTGTTCTATCACAAGTTGGTTTTCAGCAATTGATCTGTGATGTTTCTAGGTATGGTTCTCTTCAGGTTTCTTCTCTTGGGGTTCAAGATGCTTTGAGGGTTTTTGTGGGGTATAAAGTTTCCATCAGATTTGGAAAATTTTTAGCAATATTTCTTCAAATACCTTTCCCCACCATCTCCTCCTGGGACTCAATTACACGTATGTTAGACCCGTGATGTTGTCCCACTGGTCCCTGAGGCTTTGTTATATCCCCCTACCCCTGTTTCTTTCCCCTCTGCATTTTATTTTGGGTCACTTCTATTGTTGCGACTCTAAGGTCACTGAATTTACTTTAGCAGTGTCTAACCTGCTGTTAATCCCATCTAGTATATTTTTCTTTTTTTTAATTAAAAAAATTGGGGGGCATCTGGGTGGCTCAGTAGGTCGAGCATCTGACTTCAACTCAGGTCATGGTCTCACAGTTTGTGGGTTCGAGCCTCGCGTCGGGCTCTGTCCTGACAGCATGGAGCCTGGAGCCTGCTTCTGATTCTGTGTCTCCCTCTCTCTCTGCCCTTCCTCTGCTCACACTCTGTCTTTCTTGGTCTCTCTGAAAAATAAACATTAAAAAATTTTAAATAAACAAATTTTAAAAATTTTTATTTGAGAGAGAGAGAGAGAGAGAGAGAGAGAGAGAGAGAGAGAGAGAGAATCTTAAGCAGGCTCCACACTCAGTGCAATGCCTGATGCGGGGTTCAATCCCACAACCCTGGGATCATGACCTGAGCTGAAATCAAGAGTTGGACACTCAACCAACTGAGCCACCCAGTTGCTCCTATCCAGTGTATTTTTCATTTCAGATATTGCCTTTTCCATCTCTAGAATTTGAGAGACCCTCTTGAATAATTTTATTTCTCTCATCATGTTCCTGCTTTTCTCTGCCTTGTTAAACATGAAGAGTATTTTTTAAATTATTTTTTATTTTTTTTAATGTGTACTTATTATTGAGAGACAGAGAGAGACAGAGCATGAGCAAGGGAGGGGCAGAGAGAGAGGGAGACACAGAATCCGAAGCAGGCTCTGGGCTCTGAGCTGTCAGCACAGAGCCCGACGCAGGGCTCGAACTCACGAACCATGAGATCATGACCTGAGCCGAATTCAAGAGTCAGACGCTTAACCAACTGGGCCACCCAGGTGCCCCTATTTATTTTATTGTCCAAATTACTCCTGCCCTAGTTAATGGGAGCTCGTTCAGTTTGACATGTCAATACTTTAGGTTTTGGATTGCTTCCTTATTTTCCAGGGATACAGGATGGCCTGGCTCATCTTGAATTTTCCATACCCTGGTCCTAAAACCTTCCATTTCTCCTTTTATTGGATAATGGTATTAAAAACCAAGATCTGGCTGAGTAGGCTTGTTGCCACTAGCATATCAATGTTTCTAGGCCCTTCTAGCAGACATAACTCATGTATATGCACATATCCATCATTGGTTCTGCATCTATCCATCTGTATCTAAATTAGGCTAAACATGAATTCATACTGATGTCTTCAACTAATCTAATCCACAGATTTCATTCTAACTTCCCCTCCTTGTGGGTCTGTAACTCCCTCTCCAACCATGAGAAACCTGACTTTCCACATCTACCATCTGTGAACTAATTTGTTCCACCAACATTTTATTTTTATTTTTGTAACATTTATTTATTTTTGAGAGAGAGAGAGAGAGAGAGACACAGAGACAGAGATTGAGCAGGGGAAGGGCAGAGAGAGAGAGAGGGAGACACAGAATCCGAAGGAGGCTCCAGGCTCTGAGCTGACAGCGCAGAGCCCGACGCGGGGCTCGAACTCACAAACCGTGAGATCGTGACCGCAGCTGAAGTCGGAAGCTCAACTGACTGAGCCACCCAGGCGCCCCATTCCACCAACATTTAAAATGTTACATTGTGGAAGACTGGATTTAGTTGTATTCCTTTAAATATTACTGGCTTTGTTCCAAGATGCAGTTAGGCTACATGGAATTAGTTTGAGGCCATTAAGGAAGGCTTGCTTTTAAGGTTCATGAGCATTAGTTCAGCACAGCCTTGGTCCGGGGCTCACTCGGCCCCACTACTAAGGCCATGCCCTTAGGACACTACCCGATGCCCCATATAGCGTGAAGTCTTTCCACTTTGCCTGGTGCGAGAAAGGACCTCTTCTCACATCTCTGCGGGCACACTCTGCTTAGTCACAAATTCAGCCTCTTGGCCTCCCTGATTCCAAACTGCATTCCTTCAACTCAGGCTCCACTCGGCTTCCTCTTTTCCTTCTCCATACGCATACCTTCCCTGGCCCAGTACTTTTGTCTAGGCGTTAAGCTGGGGGCGATCGTAGGGCTCCCTTCGTGTTTTCCTTCTCTTAGGGATCACTGTCCTGGGCCATCTGTTTTCTGTTGCCCATCGTCTGAAAACCATTGTTTCATAGATCTTGTCCGGTTTTTTCACGCTTTGGGTGAAAGGGTAAATCCAGTCCCGACAGTCCATCTGTCCAGAAGCAGAAGTCCAATCACCGTTCTAGACGCCGGGGGGCGCAGTAACAAGCAAATAGACAAAAAGCCTCTGCCCTGTGAAGCTCGCGTTCTAATGCAGGGGTCAGCAGACTTCTGTGAAAGGCCAGATAGTAAATATTTAGGCTTTGTGGGCCAAGAGGCAAAATCGAGTTGTAACCACGTCACCGTGATTTATAGTGTGCCGGGCACATACGGTCTCTGCCACAACTGCTCGGCTCGGCCGTTGCAGTGTGAAAGCGGCCAGGGACAGTACGTAAATGAATGAACGTGGCCGCGTTCCAATAAAACTTTATTTATGGATATTGAAATCTGGATTTCATATCATTTTCGCATGTCACAAAATACTATTCTTTTCATTTTTTCTTTAACCATTTAAGAACGTAAAAGCCAGTCTTAGCTCACCAGCCATACGTAAGCAGGCAGTGAGCCAGATCCGAAGGACTGTAGTGTGCCAGCCCCTGATCTAGTGGGAGAGATGGAAAATAATCAAGACAAATACATTAGGGATGTGGTGTTTTA
This sequence comes from Herpailurus yagouaroundi, assembly GCF_014898765.1. NCBI lineage: Eukaryota > Metazoa > Chordata > Mammalia > Carnivora > Felidae > Herpailurus > Herpailurus yagouaroundi. The sequence continues at coordinate 7,892,175 of NW_024412388.1, forward strand.
GATAATAAGCGCCAAGGAGAAGCAAAACCCAACGAAGCAACAGGGGGCAGGGGGAAACCTTGGACGAGACGTCCCAGTTTCACCGAGAAAGGGATTTTGTGTCAAAACCTAATGAGAGTGGGAGAACACGCTACCTGGTATTTACAGTAAGCAAGAGGTTAATTGGCTATTGGTTCGGCATCTGCTGCTCTGATCAGACTGGGCTCCTGAGAGAGGAGACTGCCCGTGTCCCCACCTGGCTCAGAGTGGGTGCTTACTTAAAAAATTACATGGAGGGCCTGGGTGGCTCCGTTGGCAGCTCAGGTCATGATCTCGCTGTTCATGAGATCAGGCGCTGAGTTGGGCTCTGTGCTGACAGCACAGAGTCTGCTTGGGATTCTCTCTCTCCCTCTATCTCCTCATCCCTGCTCATGCTCGAGGGCGCTCTCTCTCTCTCTCTCTCTCAAAAAAAAAAAAAA
>NW_024412388.1:7892732-7907767 GCF_014898765.1 Herpailurus yagouaroundi
GTGTGTGTGTGTGTGTGTGTGTGTGTGTGTTATTTGACTGACCAAATGAATCCCTAGGCATCAGGCAGATTCAAATTCTAGTTCAGTCACCTTCCCCCTCCTTTACCTTACTGAGCCTTGGTTTCCCCATCAGTCAAACAGAGGGCATCCCACCAGATAGTTGTGGGATATATACGAGATGGCATAAGGAATGTGCCTGGCTCGTCCTGATGCCTGGTTTCAGGCTGCCATTTTATCAGAAAGAGACAGAAGTTCTGCCCTGGTGTAACCCTGAGCTGCATCTGTGAAGCCAGAGCCCTGGGCTCCCTGTTCCCTGCCCATCACCTCTGTCCCAAGAGGTCTTGGCCTCTGCACAGCTGGGCCCAAAGCACTGGGATCCCCCACCCAACTCATCGTAGAAAAGTGGGCAGAGGAAGGAACGGTGGGCCAGGAGTCCAGGGCCCCGAGTTCTAGTCCCGACTGCATCACCGCCTCCCTTGGAACTTTGGGCAGCTCTCACACCCTTTGACTGGACGGTGATCCCTGAGAGAAGGCAGACGAACAAGGTGAGCCCCACAATTGCCCCGTCTTCTTGCCTGGAGAATAAATAAATAAAGCAATAAAATAGTGAAGAGTGGAGCCAGGATTCAAAATCAAGCCTCGGGCTGAACAGCATGCGCACCTGGTTCTCCCAGTGGCCAGCCAGCTTTGGCCCAGGCGGCTCCCCTGGAAAGGGATGGGAGCCGGGAGATTCCCGTTCAAGTCTTGCCACCATCGTTTCCTGGCCACGTGACCCCAGACGGTGACAATTGGGCGTGCATGCTGCCTGTAGGCTGGGCCCTTCCTCTGCTCGTGTCATGCAGGCTAATGTCACCTCCCAAAGGGTCTCCTGGCCCCACTCCCACAGAAGCCCCCGGTCACTGTCACTGTCCCTTGCCCTGTTGTCCTCATAGGGCTTGTCGCCACCTGGTTTCCCTTTCCTCCTTGCCTCCTGTCTGTAACTGCCATGAGGGCAGGGCTTGTGTTGGCCCGTTCACCACTGTGCTCGCACAGCTAGGACGGTGTTGGGCGGGTTGTAGGTGCTCAGAATAAATGCTTGCGAAATGGATGAAACCAAAGGACCTCAGAGATTATTCAATCCGGTGCCCCCGCCTTCCCCCATTACACAGGTTTGGGGGAGCTAAGGGCCACGTGGGGGCCGGACTCGCCAAGGCTCCCTAGGGAGTTTGAAGCAGAGCTGGGGTTATTTCCCCTCTGCACACTGCTCCTCTCTGAGCCTCAGTTTCCCCATCGGGACAACGGGTTGTGATGGGCTGTCAGTGAGTGCTGGGGCACCGTAACTGGCTCCAGCAAGCCGAGGCTGCAGGGTGGCAGGGATGATCTGTTCAGAGCTGCTGAGCAGGACACTGGCCAAGTGGGGGATGTCTGAGCCTCAGAAGACCCACGGTGCCAGGATAAAGCACTCCACACAGTGCCTGGCACAGAGCAGGGCTGAAGCGGGGCCATTACTATTCTATTATTACTCTTCCTCTTCCTCCGTCTACACTCAGAGATATTCTAAGGCTCAAATGTCCTGAAACGTGTGAAAGCACTTTGTTCTTTGAGAATCTGCAGCCCAGTGCAAAAGGGGAGGGGGCCCTATTTTGCTGTTATTGCCAACGACGATGTCATAAACTTGTATTTTCACGGACTCCCCTCCAAAAGGAATAAGCAGGATGCTATAGACCTGTTCTCACTGACAAATCCTGAGAGATAGGAGAGCAAAAGGAGGGCTCCAACCTGATCATCCAGGACCTAGAGAGGTGTGAAGTGGCGTGTCCTCAGGATCATGGCCAGTGGCCTGATTGTACCCACGCCAGCCACCCACAGAGCCCGGGGAGCTCTCCCTCCCCTGCTCCCTGGGTCTGCTGGCCAAAATCCAGCCCGTGCCCCCCCTCCCACTGCCCCCCCTCCCCGCACAACTTGGCTGACTCTTCCAAGGCAGGCCCCCAGGGAGGCCCCAGTCCCCGGGGCGGGGAGGGACAAGTCAAGGGCAGACAGAGCTCATTTGGGTCTGATGCTGTTAAATTCACGGTGCCCAGTCAGCCATTAGCCAGCCCCTCGGGACACACAGAGCATTAAAGGGGGCTCAGCCCGCAGGAGCTGCACGGCTGTTACATCCCAGCCCCAAATCCTCCCTCCGCTGGCCCTAGACTGGGAGCCGAGCCAGGCCTGCCCACATTCTGTGCTCTCTCCTGAGGCCCCGAGGCCCATGCCCACCAGACAGTTGAGCGGCAATATCCAAACCGGGGAGCCCAGGGGGCAGCAGAGGGGCTGTGAATCAGCCTGTGAACTGGGTCAGTAAGTATGGCATTCCCTGAGCACTCTTTGAGCCGGCCCCTGCCGGGCCCCGGGGCTGGAGGTGAAGGCAGGGACTGCCTACAGCAAGTTCACACTCAGTCTGAGTGTGGGGTCAGACAGGTGGCCGGGCCATTGCACCACGCCACGGCCATCCCAGAGGAGGTAGGCACAACCCATCCGAGGCTGGTCAGGGAAGCTTCTGGAGGAGGCGACCCACTGTGCTAGCCAGAAGGACAAGCGGAGCTCCTGAAGGTAAGAAGAGGAGAAAGAAAATCCCAGGCAAAGTAGTTTCCTCCTCCATAAAACGAGTAACAGCGTCCATCTCAAAGCGTTGTTGTGAGTTAACAAGAGAGAAGAGAAGGGAGAGTTCTTTTTAAACTGTGAATCACAGGACACATGGGAGGAAGTAATATTTAGGTCCCTAATATAGACAGGCTTCCCAGGTCCCCAGATTCCTTGGTCAGACTCCCCAGGCCTTGTGTCCTTGAGCTGCTCCCAGGACTCACATTGCCATGGCTGGTCCCTGTGGAGAGTCTAGGTCCTGCAGGTCCGCTAGGTTGTGAACCTCACCTTGGACCCAAGCCAGGCACTAGGCAAACAATCCCCACCCGAGGTCCCTGTCAGCAGACCCGGATCTGTGCCTTGTGTCCTAAGGCCCTAACTTCGGCTCGCACTCAGTCCTCCTGATTCGAGGCCTTTTGCTTCTTTGCCCTCTTGCCTATCCTTTCCTTGATTGTCATACTTGACATGTAACCGAACTGTGACTTCGATGACCTCTTACAGGCGTGATTAAGATCTACCACCTTCTTCCCTTGGGCCACACTGAGGCAAATACTCCATTTAGTTTGATTCAGCCGTCACCATGGCAGCCATCAAAGGATCACCACCTTTGCTCAGGGGATCCCCACCGTTACCATCCCCACCATCACTGGCCTCACCATAGGCACCAACGAGCACTGTCATCCTATGTTACTTAAAAGGAACTTTTTAAAGCCCGCTCCCCCCCACCCCCACCCCGCCCCGCCCCGCCGCCCGGGTCTAGACCAATTGTCATAGACCCGATCCTTGCTTTCTGGGATTTCTAAATTGAAGACCTGTGCCGCTCCAAGGGACAGGCATGTGGATGGTGGGTGGTCAGAGTCCTTCCTTCCCAGCCGCTCCTGCTGAGCTCAGCCAGAGCAAACTCTTACAGGTCTCCCCGGGGCTGTGTTCTTGTTTGCCTCCGTGCCCCTGCACTATCTGTTTCCTTGGCTCGACACCTCCACGAACCAGCCCCTGATAACGAGAAACAGCCCCTCCAGGACACATTTAGCCTCGCTTCTAGGTTGAGAGCCCTTTCTCTGCTCCCAGGACCTGTTCTGCCCAGCTTTGGCACCCATGGCTCACTTGTCTTACTGCTATGCTGTCTGCCCCACTAGATGGTGAGTTCCTTGGGGGCAGGGCTGAGCCTCCTTCAGCTTTATAGCCCTGGCACAGAGCCTGGCTCAGAGTAGGAGCTCAAGAAGTATTTGCTGAATAAATGAACACTTGGTAAGTAAATGTACGAAATGTTGCAAATCATCAATCAGGGAGCTTTAGGCAGGGAAGAAAAGGGGAAAATGTTCTATATTTCTCAGGGTGGGGCCAAGGAGGGGAGCAAGCGAGGAGCAGACCGTGGAGGGGGATGGAGTGGGGGGGGGGGGGGCGGTGAAGCTTGATAAAACTTCTCTGGAGTGGAGAGGCCTGACTCAGATACACTCTGTCAGCTGAGGAGCCCTCTCCTACCGCAGCCTCTGCGCGGGGGTGTTTGGGGCAGCGGGGTCAGGGGTTCAACTGCCCACCAGGCTGGCCCTCTCCTTCGGGACCCTCCGTCTGGGGAGGTGGAGGAAGAGGCGGGCCAGCACCCCTTGCAGCCACGCGCACAGTGGCCTCCACTCGACCCCTTTAAGACAGCCTGGGCGGCTTCCCTTTGCTTGTTGAAACTGTTCAGTTTTCGGACAGGACAGAGGAGGGGGGCGGGGGAGAGGTCACACCTGTTGTGGAACTTGAGAGAAGGCTTATTTATAAATGTTCAGGGCTCGGGATTCTTGCGGAGCTGATGTCCGGAGGGGAAGGTCACCAAAATGCTTGTTTATAAAAGCAACAGCAACTGGAAACACCATAAACGGGCGAAACGATGAAATTAACAAGCTACCCGAGGCGGGGCACGGCGGGGCCTCTGCTGGCCGGGGTGCCGCCGCTGGGCAGAGCCCCAGGCCTGCCTCCCAGCCAGGTCCCTCCCCTGCCTCGGCCACCCTGCCTGCCCCCCAAGGCCCGGCCTGGCTCCAGGGACACCCCCACCCCACGCCTGCCCTTGCTCCGTCCCCACCCAGGGACACACAGCTCACGCGACAGCTCCCCCGGGGCACAGCCCCTGCGATGCCACCCCAAGGCGGGCGCTTCCGGGCCCCCACTCTCTCGGGCCCCCTCCCCGCCAAACGTGTCACGTCGGTGCCAGATTGGGAAGTTTTGGGGTCTGGGGTGTGGGGGTTTTGTGGGGTTTTTGGTTTTGGCCTGTCAGGCCAGACGCGGGCCTCCAGCCTGTCCCCGCCTCGCCCAGGGGAGGGCCCCCTGGAAGTGGCAGAGGGCAGGCATTTCCCCCATGCTCACCCCCTCCCAGGACTGTCTGTCCAATTCCCAGTTTCAGGAAAGCTGTGTTTTCCTTGGGTGACTGATGGCTGAACAGGTGGCTTCTGGGTTAGAGAGTGTCAAGTGAACAGCGGCCAGAGAAGTGGCCCTTTTACGGTTCACTTTCACTGCCTGCCTGGTCCTTGGCTGCCGACAGCTCTCTGGCCTCCCCCTCCCGTTGAGGGCGTGTGTCAGGCCGCCCACCCATCAGAGCCCTGCGGGCCCTCCAGCCTGGGGCCATCTGCACACAGAGTCCTCGCCGAGGGGGCAGGGGGACAGCTGAGGGGGAAACTGAGCCCTGCCCCCCTGCACACCATCACACGCTCACATGCGTGCACACACCACACATGTGATCGCAGACTCTCGGGAACGGTAACGTGAGGAGGACGGACATGCATTCTCTTGGACGCAAAACACCTGCCCCCCCCCGCCCACCACGTCTTAATTTTCCATCGAATTTGAAGTGTTGGCCTAGCAAGGTGCCCAGACAGCCCTGGACCCGACACGCAGACTCACGGAGCCCCGACGCTCGCTCCGTCCCTCCATCCGCCTTGCACACGCACGCAGGCTCCCCGTTGGCCTCACACTCTGGTCCTTTGCCTCAGTGTCCCTCCCCGTATGTCTCTCTGTGTCTGCGTGACTCCTAGTCGTTCCCTCCTTCTCTCTGTCATCTCTTGGGGTCCGTCTGGCTCCGCTTCTATTTCCCTGGTTCTTCTCTTTTCACTCTCCCCCTCTGCATCTTTTTCTAGATAAACCTGTCGCTTTTCGCCCCTTTTCAGCCAGACTGTCTTTCCCTGCTCCCTCCTGGCCGTCTGTCCTGTCTGGAACCGCTCCCCCACCCCCTCAGCCCGCCCCCCTCCCCCAGCACATGGCCTCTGTAAGCTGGAAGGCCCGTCCTCCGGCACCAGCACTCTCAGATCTATTTTCTCCCTCAGCCTCACGACGAGGAATTTTTGAGAGGAGTTACGCTTCAGCTTGGCCCTTGCTGTGGGTCCCGTGGGGTGGAGCGGGCAGCTCTCCGGAGTCACTAGTGTCCCCGTGGCCCACATGCCTCCTCTGCCCCGGGGCACAGGCGGGCCTGGCCCAGACACCTCCTGGCACGGGCTGCGAGCGGGCCGCCGGCCTCTGGCCTCCCCTCGGCACCAGGCTCGGTTAGGGTGTGAGATGTGGGTAACTTGGCACCAGCGGGACTGGGGCTGTGGGAAGGGGGCACCCAGGTTTCTTCCTCGTCATTCTTGGCCACTGTCATGAGCTCCCCAGGAGCACCCAGCACCCTGCAGACCCTGCTTGAATTACCGGGCTCTAGCTCTTCGTTCAAGGGCTGCACCCTCCCTGGGGAAGGGGTGTCAGGCCTCTGTTTAGACCCTGAGGAGGGACAGCCGAGCTGCCCCGGGGAATCTTCAGCCCCAGGGGCTGGGAGGTGAGGGGCCCTAGACACTCTGCGCGGCCTCAGGCAGGCCAAGAGGGAAAAGCCTAGGAGTTGACGCTGGGGGCACCCAGCTTGGAAAGGGCCCTCCGTCCCACCCCCGTGCCCTCCACCAGCATCTCACATGAGCTCCTGAATCCGCAGGGAGGCGGGAAGGTCCATTCTAGTGAGAGAACGGGGACCGGACCATGGGCAGGGCAGGGTTTGTTCCTGAGGCCCAAGACAGAGGCAAGCTGGGTCCAGGAGGCCACTCCCCACTCCCCCTGAATCCCTCATCCAGGTGCCTCCCACTCTTCTGCGTGGGCCTCATTCAATTACTCCTTCATTCAGCAAATATTCATGGAGCACCTACTATGTGCCAGGCACCGTTCCAGGTCAACCCACAGTCTCTAGAGAGACAGACAATAAGCAAGAACACAAATGTTTAGTTGCAATCTCAGTGAAGGACCAGAGAGCACGCTCCCATGGAGATTAACGGGAGAGGAGGTGCCATTTGAGCCTCAAGACCCTCCTTCCATCCCAGGAGCACTTCTCCAGGAAGGAAGCCAGGAGTCCCACACTCTACCTCACCACAGACGGTGGGCAGAGCCACATCATATTAATAGTTATAAAAACTTCAGGGGGCACCTGGGTGGCTCAGTCGTTTGAGCGTCCGACTTCAGCCCAGGTCACGATCTCGCAGTTCATGAGTTCGAGCCCCACATCGGGCTCTCTGCCGTCAGCACAGACCTGCTTCAGATCCTCTGCCCCCTCTCTCTCTGCCCCTCCCCTGCTTGCATGGGTCTCTCTCTCTCTCTCAAAAATAACCATTAAAAAAAAAAAAAAAAAAAAAAACCTTCAGCAATGAGTTCACTTGTTGAAGATCTACCTGAACCCAAGCACCCTGCCATTTACCTCTATATATGACGTCTTTTACTGTATACAACTTAGCGTCAAATAAGACTCTCAAAGAGAAAACTGAGGCTCAGAGAGGTTAAGTGGCTTGTTTAATGACACACAGCTTGTGGGAAGCAGAAGCAGGATTTGTGTAACCCCTGCCTCCCCATGTCCATTCTCCCAGATTCTCCCTCCCCTTGGAAGCCATCTCTGGTCCCAGGAAAGGGGAGCTGCCTGTGCCCTGGGGAGGCATAAGGAAATGGAGGAAGAAGAGGGTCCTGACCCCATTTCCAGGGCATCTGTCCCCAGTCAGACCCTAGTCCTTCTTAGCCTCTCCTCTGGTGCGGACTGTGGACCCCACAGTCCCCAAATCTCCCCACTGGCTCATGGCCTCAGCCTCCTGGACCCCAGCCCGGTTTGGGGGTGGGGGCCCACCCTGCAGGCACTCTGAGCACAGAGAAGCCTCAGTTCCCCAGTTGCCATTGTCTTCTCCAGACAACCATTAACATATGTGCAATGCAATTACCCTTCAGCTCTCCTGGCCTGGGCTGACATGGAGGTCCCATCCCCAGTGATTTGGGGGAAAGGGGGGTTATTACAACTCACAAAACCTTAAATTAAGAATGAATAAGGGAAGCGTCGCATGCCACTTCTGAAAGGCTGCCAGCCCAGGCTGGGGTGGGTGACGGGTGTATTATACTGATGGATGTGAGGACGGAGGCGAAGGCAGGAGTTCGGCTGGTACCTGCCCGCGGCGTGGGCCCCCGCACATGCCCAGCCTCGCCGGCTGGGGGGGGGGGGGAGGAGAACCAGACCCCAAATATCCCCTTAGGGAGGTAGGATTCGCAAAAGGCAGAAGTGGGGCTTGATTTAGACTGCATTGGGGGAGTGGGGTATGTGATCTGGCGTCTTCCCAGGGAAGCTGAATTAGAGTCTGAGGGTTGAAGAGTAGCTAGGCAGGTGAAGTGGGAAGGGCAGCGATCCAGGCAGAGGGAGCCGCTTGTGCCAAGGTCCTGTGGCAGAGACACCACGGCACACGTCAGGTAAATAGCCAGAAAGGCCGTGGAGTCGGGACATGGAGCTGGAGAAGAACGGGTGACCCTGGGGAGGTCGGCAGGGTCCACTCCCTGATGAGCCTTCTCGGACAGCATACAGACTTGGGATTTGACCCCAGGAGTGCGGGAGAAGCGTACAACTTAGCCGCGCTGCATTTTAACAAGGTCTCTCTGGGGGCGCCTGGGTGGCGCAGTCGGTTAAGGGACCGACTTCCGCTCAGGTCATGATCTTGCAGTTCCTGAGTTTGAGCCCCTCGTCGGGCTCTGTGCTGACAGCTCGGAGCCTGGAGCCTGCCTCGGATGCTGTGTCTCCCTTGTTCTCTGTCCCTCCCCTGCTTGTGCTCTGTCTGTCTCTCTCTCTCTCTCTCTCTCTCAAAAATAAATAAATATTAAAAAAAAAAAAAACACTTAAAAAATAGTGATTTAAAACAAGGTCTCTCTGGCCATGGTACGGAGAACAGACTGGAGCTGGCAGGGGACTTTGGGGACACTCCGGGAGACCCTGCCATGTTCCAGGAGAGGAATGGTATTGGAGAGAAGCGGACGGCCTTGAGAGAATGTTGGAGGACGGCTGGTCATGGTGATGGTGGGGGGTAGGCAGGGATGCACGCCTGATTCGGGACATGCAGCTTGGGGGAGCCAGCTGGGCAAGCCATGGGGACCGGGTTTGAGGGTGGAGGGACAGAGCAGGCTCCCATTTGGGTGCAAATGTCACAACCTTCCCTGAGCTTCAGTTTCCTCAGTCTGTAAAGCAGACTGACCGGAGGCCCGGCTTCGTCATGGAAAGGTCAGTGCTAAGCTAACAGGTGTGGGTGTCTCAGGGGTGGGGTAGAGGGTCTGAGCACTAGAGAAAGCACCATGAAGGTGCAAGTGCATGGACTCCACTTGTCCAGTGGGGTTAATGGAGGGGACTGGGGGTGGGCAGGGGGTAGGCGGGACCCCCCACCCCCACCCCGTGCACACAGAGCTGCAGGCAGGAGGTTACTAGGTTCTGATGCTTCCCAGCTGTGTGGCCACAGGCTTGTTCTCTGCCTGCCATGAGTCTTAGATTCCTCGAGAGGGGGGCCTCTGAGCTCTAGTGCCCTTGGAAAAGGAAAAAGCCCATGGCCTACCGCCAGGAAAGGGGTGCCTCAGCCCAGGGCTGGGGTGGGGGGGTTGTTTGGAGATGGTTGGACCTGACCTGCCCATCCCTGCGTGGCTGGACAGGAGTCTTCCACTCACCAGCCAAGCAGCCTGGAACCAAGCTTTCTCCTCCTTCACCAGAGCTTGAAGTTGAAGGTGGGAGTCGAGAGGCCCTCTCCCTCTGGTCCCACCCCCTCTCCTGCACCTCAGGCTGGGCCCTCTGCCTCCCACAGCTCTGGGGCCCTCCCTCCGTGTACACACCTGCCGGCTTGCAGCTCCGCCGGGAGCTGGGAGAAGCAGCGGCTTCAAGGTCAGTGGGGATGAGCTCGCCGGCAGAGGAAAGATGGGGTTGAGATCCCCCCACCAACTGCCCACAGGTGAGGGTCCGAGAGGGCTCCCTCCAAAGCCCTGTGCCCTTTGGCCGCAGGAGAGTGGGGGGAAGAAGGAGAGAGCAGCCCCCTTCCCCCAACCAGGAGCCCTGGGCCGCTGCTCGTATATCTGTCCCTGGATAATGTATATCCAGCTTATGGAAAATATTCATAATGCTCCTTACACCAAGCTGGCCCCCTTCCATAGTGCGTGATCTAAAATTAAATCCATTTCAAATATACAGTAGATCGAGTCAAGCTAATATAAATGAAACATGATTAATAGGCAGAACGCTGTCCTCCTTCACAGGGACAAGGAGGCAGGGCTGGGGCCACTCTACCTCTCCCTCCTCACGGCTCCTGAACACCCCCCCCCCAAGGCCTCTGCGCCCCTGTCCTCATCCCCAAATCTCCCATACCCTGAAATGTGAGCCAACCCTGGAATTGATCCAAATGGTGCCACGCCATCAGAGCAGAGCTGTTAGGAGAGTAGACTTTAGCCTCAGGACAGAGCTGAGACTTGGAGCACGTGACTTTGCATCTCTGGGCCTCGGTTTTCTCATCTATACAATGGGATATTAACAACCCCTGCCGGTAGAATGGTTGTGTTAAATGAGATAACATTGCAGGTAAAGCACAAAACAGCTGAAGCCCCGATAGAGACATCGAGCATTGTTTGCCTGTCGCCCCCCCCTCCCCGCCAAAGTCTGCTCCTTTAGCCCCCAGTGGGAGTCAGGATCTGTGCCCCCCACTGGCCCCCTGACCAGCCAGCAGAACAAGGGTCAGCCAGAATTCCTGCCATTGCAGGGATACGCTGGGTGGGTTATTTTTAGTTCATTGGCAAGTGACTGTTACTGACCAAATGTTCCCACCACTGGGGACAGACTCTGTTAAGAGGGCACTTGTGTGCTGAATGCAGGGTGGGGAGGGGTGTTTGTGGCCTGTCCCCAGGGGCTCCACGAGTGTCCCTTTTGCACACACACATTTGGACATGGGTTCCAGGGCCACCGAGAGCATGGGGATCAGAAGGGCCTGGGTGGGTCGGGGAGGCACGTAAGCCTGGCCTTACTCCCCTCCCCAGCTGGGCACGTGGCGGCCTCACTCTAAGGACGTGCCTCAGCGTGGAAGAGAAACAATGTCACCCTTGTAGAGGAGTGTATCTCTCAGTCCGTTGGCCGGCACTTTGTGTTCCTCCGTTCAGGAAAGACCCAGGCTTCCACTGGCTGAGGGTGTGTGCACATGCGTGTGCCTGTGCGTCTGGTCGCCCTCCCGGCAACACCGTGCCCCAGGTATGGGTGCCCCTTCCTACCTGCCTGGCCTCCCCCGCTCGCTCCGGAATTCCTGGGTCTTTCGGCCCCACACCATAATCCCCATTGTGGGTGGTCTGCCGAACTTCCCTGTGTACTTGACCCAGTGGGGGGGTGGGGGTGGGGGGGGGACCCTGCCTTTATTGCAAGCCCAGGGGAGTCCCAGAGCCTCTCCATTCACCCATCCATCCACTCACCCCTTTGCCGTTCCTTCCTGTTTCTCCCCGGAGGGTAGGAAGGGGGCGAGGCCCGCGGAGGGGGGTGCCGTTGGCTTTTTCCTTGTCATTGGCCACTTGCTGCCTGCTTCACCAGGCGTGTTTGGAGCGTGTTTGCATAAAGTGGATGCAGGCTGCAATTCCGTGATGAATTCTATGAATACTAATCCGCTACTACCCTTGACCTTGGGGTCACTGAAAGATCAAAACCAAACCATTTAATATTTTCCTTTTGCAGATCAATAGAAGCATAAATTCCCCCTCAATGACAAGTATAATTTCAAACAGATCTATAGGAGGCACGCATGCATTTCCAGCCGGAGACGCTCGCCGCCTGCTTCGCCTTTTGGGGAGCAGACGAGGAGTTTCTTGCCTTTTCTACCATTGAATTTCTTTTTGCCTTTTTTATGGCTCTGAAATGCTATTTTCAGCAGCTGCTGTCATATAAATATCTCTTGTTTTTCTTCTCCTCTTTCCCTCCTGGTGAAAAGGGCAGGGGACCTATTGAAAATTCCGCTTTATCTCTTTCAGTCGGGTTCAAGTACAGGTCGAATAATCGATCCCTCCTCCTTTTCTTTTTTAAGTTTCCTGTCGTTCTTTCGGCCGGATCAGCAGCGGAGAGGCATCAGGAGAGGGCAGCTCTCTTTATGCAGATCCTCCCCGAGTGCCCGTGCCGCTGTGTTTGTGTGCACCTGCACGTGCACGCGTGCGGTCTGTGATGGGGGGGGGGGGGAGGTCTGGGCGTGTGCGTGCAGGCGTGTGACCTTTGTGCACACGCCCGAAAACGCTCGTGCTGGTGCAAACTCTCACACACAACTTGAGGGAGGAAATGGAAAAATCATCAAAGAGAAGAAGTTAAGGGCACCAGTGGGCATAGTTCACCCTGCAGCTTCCAGGCTGAGCCCCCCGGTGGGGCTGGGACTAGATAGTCCCAGCTGCCTTGCCCAGGCCGCCCCCGCCGCGGCTTCGCGTCCACCTCGCCCAAGCGGCTGCCTTTGTATGATCACAACTCTGAGGGGGGGGGGGGGGAAGATCCCACAGGAAACGGGGGGGGGGGGGGCAGAAACAAAACCAAACAAAACAGGAGACAGAGGGGAAAATGCAAAAGAAAAGAGAGAGAATTAAACCATTAATCTGCCCGGATTTTCCACTTCACAGAGTAATCAGTTTGGAAGTGACTGAAATAAAGTGGAATGTATGGCCTGCTACCACGTGTTCCCTCCAGTCCACATTTCTTATTTACAGAAAAGCGGGGAGACTCCCTGCCCCCCCCCCCACACACACAGAGGCCCCCAGTGTCCGCTCCGGAGGAGGACAAGGACCCCAGCCCTCAGCTGCAGCCGACCGATGCCTCGACACCCGGGCGAGGCCGCCCTGAGCTAGAGGGTGCAAAGCCAAGATGATTTAATTTATAGAAAGGACAAGGATGTCGTGTAGCAGATTTAATCATCGGAGAGTTTAAAAAAAAATAAGGACCGGGCTAATGTCGTAATTTACATTTCAGGATAATAAAGAGAGAAAGACAGAAAAGGAAGGGCCCCCATAGCCTTCAAGAGGGAGTGAGGAGGGAGGCCGACCAGGGGGCCGAGGGAGCCCAATAGATTTGCCTGAAATACCAATAAATTTAAAAACAAACCCAGAAAGCTAAAGACAGCCCCTGGAAAGTGCTGGGAAAATGGACCATCGATTTCAGACTTGATCTGCATTTTGTATTTTAATAATGCTCTCTCTGTCTTTCCTTTTCTCTCTCTCCCTCTCTCCCTCTCTCCCTCTCTCTCTCTCTTTTGCAAAATATAAAAGCTGATCTGATAAATATTAATTTGAACCATCATAATGTATTTGAAAATTCCAGCTAAAATGTCACCACATGGAACATTAATGTAATATTTCAAGGCCCTGAGAGCAATACTCATATTGATTGCGTTTATTTCACCCTGGGGAGGAGAGATAATTCTTCAATGTGGGACACATCTGGGAGCCAAGGAGGCAGGGGCTGAGGGGAGAAATGCGAAATTATATATGGTCATAAAAAATACAAAACAGAAAATCCTCCCCAAAACTCTCCCCTCTCCCTTGGCGCCCCACGCCCAAACTTGGCTTTTTGATTTCCCAGCCCGGCCAGGGGCAGAGAGAAGCAGAAGCTCGGATTCGGAGGCCTGTCGCTGGGCCCCCAGCAGCAGGGGCCCTGCCTCCCCGTTGGCTGCCTCCTGGGAAGGCGTCGGGGGCCCAGCTGGGGGACGGACAGACAGACAGAGGGACTGGCCCAGCTGGGGCCCCCTGAGCTGCGGGGTGAAAGTTTGTGAATGCATAAGAGCTGTGGGGTCCTGGGAGGGGGAGAGGGAGCCGGGAGGAGGTGGGGGGGAGGCGAGATGGAGAGAAACCCCCGGCGCGGCCGCAGAGGAAAGACAGCAGGATGGAGAGAGAGCAGAGGGGAGAAGACAGGGACAGGCATGCGTGAGGAAGGAGGGAGAGAGGACACAGGGAATAGGGTGAAAAGGAGGAAGAGGCAGCGGGGAGGGGGGAGGGCGCGGGTGGGGGGCGCGGGCGTCTGGAGTCCGGCTCCTCTCACTGTCATTAAGGATATTGATGTGCTCAGGCGTCAACGAGTCTTTGCACAAGTGAAAGGAAATCCGATGCTGGTGATGACCCCCAGCCCACGCCCTCCATGCCCCCTGCCCGCGGGCGCAAAGCCGGGGACCTGGGAGGCCGCCAGGAGGTGGGGGCGGGGCTTGGCGAGACCCTCCCGGAGGGCTGCGGGGCGGGCGGAGGCTCCCAGCCCGGTGCCCGTGCAGGGGTGAGGAGGGGGCACCTTTCAACGCAGATGTCCCCCCCCCCCCGCCCCCCGCCCCCCGCCCCGCCCCAACCCATTCCAGGCCTGGCTGCCCGGCCTCCTGCCTGCGCCTCAGCTCCTGCAGCCCAGAGGCAGGCGGGGCGGGGATGCCCTCCTGACTGAGCCCTCCACCCTGGCAGGGCCTCACCCTTCTCCCTGTTTCTTGGGGTGTTGTGCGGGGTTGACCTCTACAGCTTCCCGAGAAAGCAGGAGGTGGGGCCAGGAGAGGCAGGCCCCAGAGGCCCAGGAACTGGCCAAGGTCAGGCTCATCCATGCCATTCTTCAGGCCTCTGCAAAAATGTCACCTTCTCACAGAAGCCCTCCCTGACCACCTAATCCGCCCCCAACACACACTCGCTATCACGCCTTTGTGTTTTGTTTTATTCAAAGCGCTTGTCACTATCTGGGATTATCTTAATTGTGCGTTTACATGCTTTTTATCTGTCTTCCCCCTGGCCCCCCACTTGGAGATTAAGTTTTGTCAGGCTAGGGACCTCGCATCCCGTGTTCACCATTACACCCCCTGCACGGCGCACAGAGCAGATGCTCCCTTAGGTGCTGGTTGCCTTGATGGAGGGAAGGAAGGAAGGAAGGAAGGAATGGATGAACGGACGGACGGATGGATGCTAAAAGCTCGGCCCTTACACGAAACTACACACCACCCTCGCCTGGCTCCCTTTAGGCGCGATGACCCGGCGTCGCCCCCACCCCCGACCCCTCCCAGCCCCGGCTCCCGCTGCCGCCCGCCGCCCGCCGCCAAGGCTGCGCACCCCCGCCTCCCCTGAGCCGTCACTCGCGGAGCTGCCACAATATTGTGAAGGCTCCGCGCTCCCGCTCCTCGGCGCAGCCCGCAGCCCGCGCGGGGAAAGCG
>NW_024412388.1:7908167-7916132 GCF_014898765.1 Herpailurus yagouaroundi
GGCGGCGGCGGCGCGGGCGGCGGGCGGCGGGCGGCGGGCGGCGGGCGGCTCGGCGATGAATAATGCATGACCAAGGCGCCCCCTACCGGCGGCCGCGGGCTCCGCGGGGACAGCGCCTCGGCCGCGCCCGGGGACCGAGCCCGGACCCGGCGGGCTCGCAGGTGTCCCTGCCCTCCCGGGGCCTCCCTCCCTGACCCCGGCCCGCCCAGCTCTCTGCCTCCCCGGGTCGTCCTCCCGCTCCCTGTCTGGGGGGCAGCCTCCACCCTCCCCAGGACTGAGAGCCGAGTTTGGGGAGGCGTGGCCGGCTGCCCAGCGCCTGGGGTGTCGCATCGTGATCCCGGGGCTGGGGGCAGGAGGGGGAAGCCCACTCCCACCCATCCCAGGGCTTCTGCACGAGGACTTGGGCCGGGCCAGGAGGGCTGCCTCGGGGAAGGACCAGCTGCGAGGCAGGAGAGAGCAGAGGACGTGACTTAATTCATTTATAAAAATTAGCGCAACTGATTTGGTGACATTTGGGTCTCTATAGCTCATGGTAAATATCTAAATATATAATTATCTGATTAAGTTAATGATATTTTAAAAAATAGTGCAAACAATTTCACAAGTGTTTCCAAGTTTCTGTAGGGCATTTAGAACATCGAGACACCTTTAAAAAAAAAAAAAAAGTCAAAATGACACACAGGGAAGCCCATTGTGTACACGAGGGTATCTGCCAATTTAGGATATGGGTCCTGGCAGTGTCTTCCTGGGGGATCCTTTCTGGGAGGAATAGACCTTCTCGGCTGCCCTCCACCTGCCAGGTGGCAGAGGGCACAGGTCAAGGGTGATAATCAGGAGCAGACCCCTGCCAGGCCTGGAGTGTCCCTCAGGATGGCTGTGATCTTTGGGGGTCTGCTGCCATGGCTGCCTGTCCTCCAGGCCCACTGTCTCCTCCTGACAAGCAGGTAATGAGAAGAGCAGAGGTCTTGGCTGAGCTTTCCAGAAGCCGATTTAGCGCCCAGTGGTGCAGGCCCCTGAGGACATTGAGAACAGATTCTGCTGAAATCCCACTCCCCCAGTCCTTCCTGCTGTCACCTGACCCACTGCCCAGACTTAGTAAGCC
Organism: Herpailurus yagouaroundi; assembly: GCF_014898765.1. Classification (NCBI taxonomy): domain Eukaryota; kingdom Metazoa; phylum Chordata; class Mammalia; order Carnivora; family Felidae; genus Herpailurus; species Herpailurus yagouaroundi. The sequence continues at coordinate 7,909,270 of NW_024412388.1, forward strand.
AGAAGGGAGGGGCAGCCGTTTCAGACGCTGGGACCTTGGGCCTCTGGGTAGCATCCCCAGCATCTCCATCTGGTGAGCACCTTCTGAAAGACTGGCATGTTGGAATCTCTAGTCCCAGCAACACCCTGCGAACTAGGACTGCAAGACCCATGTTACAGATGAGGAAACTGAGGCTCAGAGAGGTGCCCTATCCTAGCTCAGGGTAGGGGAGAATTTCATTCTCCCACCCAGAGACACCTGTTGTGTCCTAGACCCCATCCCCAGAGGTCAGACTTGAACCTGGAGCTGGACCACAAGCCCTCTGCATCGGGGCAGTTCTTGGTCTGGTCACTGAAAATGGGGAGCAAACTCAAGTGCCCTGGGGGCCAGACTGGTCACACCAAACACGGGAAATACGTGGTTCCCTGGTAACATCCTGAGTTGTCTTGGCTTTTAAAACAACAACAACATGGGGCGCCTGGGTGGCGCAGTCGGTTAAGCGTCCGACTTCAGCCAGGTCACGATCTCGCGGTCCGTGAGTTCGAGCCCCGCGTCAGGCTCTGGGTTGATGGCTCAGAGCCTGGAGCCTGTTTCGGATTCTGTGTCTCCCTCTCTCTCTGCCCCTCCCCCGTTCATGCTCTCTCTCTGTCGCAAAAATAAGTAAACGTTGAAAAAAAAATAAAAAAATAAAAAAATAAAAAAATAAAAAATAAAACAACAACAACAACAATTCAGGGCGATGATGTCAACCTGTTATAACCTTCACCCTGGAATCTTGCTCCTTCAAGCAAGGCCCGGGCTCCAGCCGCCGGCTTCCTTTTGCTCTGTTAGCTCAGCTGAGGGAGCTGACCTCTCTGAGACTCACTTTCGTCATCCGGAACGATGGCGGTAAAAGCATCGCCTGGTTCACAGGGGGTGGCAGGGGCCAAGAGAGATAAGGGACGGGCAGAGCTTTGTAGGGCAACCCAGCGTCCTCCAGGATGCATCTTGTTAGTAAGCAGGGGTCCTCAGATGGTTGCCTTCCCAGTGTGAGTTTCCCCCAAAGGGGACCAAAGATCCGGGTGTGTGACATTGGGAGTGGGGAGGCTCCCCAAGGAGAACAGTGAGGGAGTGGGGAGAGAGGCCGCGGAAGGTGAGTTGATGTGCAGTCACTGCCGGGGATGACCAGGGCTCCCTTCACCTGGGGATCCTGCACAGACTAGAGCCCATCACAGACTGTCCCAGGGAGTGTGTGTGTGTTGGGGGTAGGGCAGCTGGGGTATTTATCCACCAACTTCCGTCGGTCATTGGTTGAGAGCCACAGTGGGCCCAGCTTGCTCCTGTGGCCAAAGAGATGTCCTTGGGGTGCTTGAGTCAGCGTGACGGGGACTGTCGATAAAAGCAGCAGGTGACTTCTGGGGCAAGATGAAGGCTAGGACGGAGGCACAAGGCCCACTCTTCCCTCGCCCCTTCCAGCTATACGCGTCGTCTTCTGTGCCCACCGAGGCTTTGGAGTTGGACGTGGCCAGACTCAGCTCTAGCCCTGCCAGAGGGTAGGGAGGAAGCCTACTTTTCCATCGAATGAGTCTTGAGAGAGAGGCGGGGTTCTGTTGGTTGGTTGGTTAGGAGCCCAAAGACAGGATCCTCAACTTAGCCTGGGGCCGGAAGACTTCCTGGAAGAGGGGACATTTTCTTAGCCGAGCCATGAGTTAGTGACTCAGTTCTCTGTGCTGGAGCCTAGAGAGGCCTCATCTCCCACCCTCCCCTGTGCCCCAAAGCTCCTTCTGTTGCTGTGCTAGGCCGGCAGCCTGGCCTCCTCCATCATCCTAGACCCCAGGACAGCTGTCCTCTGGTCCAGACTCTGTCCTGTCTCTGGTATTCATGGTGGGTAGTAAGAAGAGAGGGCAGTTCTGGACCTAGGACCTGAAGGACAACCTGAGATTATCCAGGGACAGGTTCCCAAAGCTTCCAGAATGCCTGGAGAGCTTGTTTTAAGTAGGGAGACAGGCCCATTCAGACCTCCTGACTCAGAATATTCAGGCGACGGTGTAAGCTTCTGCCTTTTCAAGCAAGCACCCCAGGGTCTCCTCATGAAGCCAGAGGACTTGGGTTGAGGACCCATCCCCTGCTCCATGCTGAGCTGGTGGTCATCTCCCATCTCCCACCCCCACCACCCCCCTCCGGGGAGTCACCACCAGACTTCCCAGGGCTCTGAGTCACGGGAGCTTCCCTCCTGCCAAGGCCTTCCCTCCCCCCACCTTATAGCTGGGAAGCTAAGGCCAAACAAAGGGGGTGAGGAAGAGGAGCCGGCCTCCCCAGGGATGTCCTCTCCACCTCTGGGAGCTCCACCTGGCAAAGCTCCCCACCTCCGTTCCCTGGAGAGCCTAAGGGAGTGTGGGGCGCTTTCCGTGACTGAATCTGTGACCTCCCATTCATTCATATGCATGGATCAAATTTTGGAAATGCAATTAATTACCTGTTGTTGTGTCTGCTTTAATTCTTGTCATGCTTTCTATGCACTTTACACTACTTAATAAACAGTTGGGGAAACAAGATCTTGGTGGGGGCCAGGGCTCAGGAGAAACTGGGCTCTACCCCCAGCCCTGGGAAGCTCTTTCCACCGGTCCTCCGTGATGACGTCCATTCATTCTTTTGTTCATTTATTCATTCACTCTCCAGTCAGTCATTGATTCATTCAACAGTCCCTCATTCATTCAGAAATTAATTTACTCATTCATTCATTCATCCATCCATTCATTCATTCATTCATTGTATCCAGTGAATACATTTGAGCATAGCCATGTGACAAGCTCCAGGAAAGGTGCCAGGAAAAAAAATAGTAAACAAAACAAGAAGGTTCCTGTCTTTGAGGAGCTGACAATCTGGTGGGAGAGATAGACGCCAAACACATGCAATGAATACAAATCAAGCTAGGATAGTCAGGGAGGACTTCTTGGAGGAGGCAGCTTTTAAACCCACTTCCTGATTTATTCATTGGCTTATTCACCCATCTGGGCAGAGCGGGCTCTGTTCCTAGAAAGGGCTAGAGATGGAAGGCTGAGTTCTGAGCCAATTCCTAGGGCAAGAGACAACCAGGAGCCAAGTAATTACAGGACAGTGGAAAACATGGCGGTGTAGGAATGAACCAAGTGAGGTGGGAGCGCGGAAGCTGGAGAAATAGCCAGAAAAGATTTCCCTGGGGAGGAGTCCTGGGACGGGGGCGGGGGAGGTCTTCCAGGACCCATGAAAGGTGAGGAATCTGAGCCTCCAGAGGACAGGCCCTTCAGGGTGCTTGCGCCAGCTTCTTTGAATAGAGACCGACTCTCAGGTCCCTTGTTACAAGTGCTGGGCACGGTGGTGGTGGCAGAGAAGAGGAGAAGGAGGTCTGGAGAGTAAGGCTCCCCGGTTTCCAGCCCCCTGAACTGACTCTGATTCTCACTCGGAGTCCGAAGGGCTCGGTAAGGCGGGGCCTTTGCAAAAGAGCAGCCTTGTATCAGCTCAGAGTAGGGCCCTCCAAGATAAGCCCTGTACTTGCAGAGGCCTAGGGACAGGAGGGAACCGGCTGTCCTTGGGGACGGGGAGAGGCCTGGCTCTTGGCGGAGGATGGGGCCCTAGGCCTGGGGGTGGGTGGGAAAACAGGAAACTGGATCACAGGGGGCTGTGGGGACACTGAAAGCCAAATCCTGAAAGCAGTCGGGAGCCATGGATGGTCTGCGGGCTGGGGAAGTACCCATCGGAGCTGAGTATGCCGTGTTTGTTTACAAAGACGTTTGCCCGCTGTGGGCAGGGAGTAGGGCAATAAGCAAGATACGGCTTCCCCCCCCCCCCCCGGCCCTGTGCAGAGCCATTGACGCCAAGGGGGCCGCTGGGGATGCCATGAGGGCGCCCAGGAGCCCAGAGGAGCAGGTTAGGTTCAGGAAAGAAAAATTAAAAGCCAGTGATACCTGGTATTTATCAAGTCCTTCCTCCATGCAGGTTCTTCCCATTCGTTACCCATTAATAACGATGATGGCAGCAGCAGCAGGAATAAGTAACACTTACTTTGTGCCAGCTCCTTTCCATTCCGGGCGCTTTTGCCCACGTTAATTCCTTTAATCTTTACAACAGCCCCTGGAAGGTGGGCGTTATTGTCACCGTCCCCACTGGACAGACAAGGGCCTGGAGGCTCAGAACTGACTTCTCCAAGGAACCAGGGGCTGGGCCAGGAGAGGAGCTCAGAACCTCCTGGCTCCACGGTCCATGCTGGCTTTCATTCCGTGCCCCCTCCCGCCCCACCCATCCCCCTGCTCTATCAAAGGGATGGGCGGGCGGGGGGCACAGGGTGCTGGTGATGAGCGGATGGCGGGGTCCTCTCCCCTCAGGCAGCCTCAGGTTGCCGCATTCTCCTTCTGCCGACTGAGGCTGGTGTTTTATGAACCCAGAACCGCAGCAAGATTCTCCTATTAATTTATTGGTATTGCTAATTAAACATCATATTCGCAAATGTAAATTTCCTAATGGCCTCCCTTCCATTTCCGAAGCTTCCTTAAAGAGCCTTCTTGTTATGGTTGTCAATTGAAACCAATTAAATCTCACCGGATGGGTGGGCTGTGGCTGGCTCAGGGGTCACTGAGGGGCCTGGGGCCTCTGGACAGGGTCTGGCTGGGGCCCTTCTTGACCCCAGAGGAGAACTGAGCAGGGAGTGTTGGGGACGAGGAGCCAGAAAGCTCTTGGGGGCCAGCTGCCTTTTCCCTGACATGCCTTCGCCAAAGACATCTTTCTTACCCACGTGTGCCTGCTGGCTTAGGCCTGTGGCTATTTGCAAGGCTGGGTGGGGAGCCAGGACTAGGGTGAGGGGTGAGGGCCAGGGAGTGGAGACGGGAAAAGGATCCAAAGTGAGGATCCAAGAAGGAGTGAAGGACAGTGCCTGGAAGGGCCTCCAAGAGTTTCCAGTCAAACCCCTTGTTTGAAAAACGGAGAAACTGAGGCATGGAGGAGGAACTGACTTGCCCAGTGCCCACAGAGCCAGAGGTGGAGGAGTTGGTATTTAACCAGAGGTCTGTCTCCGATCCCTTTGAGAATACCTGGTGAGCTATGTGCCTTCGCTCCAGAAAACTGTACACAGAGATTGCATAATTGCAGGGACCCTGCTCTATACCACGGGACTGCTACCCCGGCTCATCAATGTATAGTGTTTGGAACAACAGTTCTTGGGCCAGAAACACTGCTTTTGAACCCCCATCAGCAAGCTCCCTGTCTCTCTGGATCTCAGTCTCCCTATCTGTAAAATGGGGCAACAGTCTTTCTCAACCAGGGCTGCTGGGAGGATCATTTGACAAGGCATGTGAGTGAGCGCTCAAGAAGATGAGCCTCATCATGTCAGAGCCCAGTGAGGCAGGGACGCCGGCTGGCCCTGGGCTGGAGTGCCGGGTGACCCCAGGGAAGCTGAGAGAGGGTGAGCCACGCAGGCCCGGCGCTTGGCCTCGCGTCCAGAATGATGATCACTCTTTTCTCGGCACTGGGATGTCACACACATCATCTCTAATCCTCCCCCGCCAATGAGGTAGGTGCTGTCATTGCTGTCTTTACAGACGGGGAAACTGAGGCTTGGGAAGTCAGTGACTCATCTGGCCTGGGCTGAGTCTCTCTGGTGACTGCTCTGTCTGTGCTGAGCAGCGGCATGAGATGCAAGAGCTAACGGTCGACCCACTGTCAGTGCTGGGAGACCTTGGGGGTGCTCCCCGATACCAGCAGGGCTTCAGGTCCCATTGGAAATGTATTGGAGAGGACTAATGGTCCCTGCAGGCTGGTGTAAGGTGCCCGAGTGCACGGCAGAAAAGAGAACTGAGTCAAGGGGCCAAGGTATTGGCAAGAACCCCCCTCCCGTGCCTTTTGTCCTCGGTACCTCTGGGTAAAGCTGGGGACGGGCGCTGCTGGGGGGTGGGGATAAGTGAGGGGCGCTGCCCAGATGCCAGGAAGCATCCACCTCGCTCCAGGTCTCCGTGGCCCACACGGCTTTTATGTGTCAGTATCTTCAGGGGACCAGTGGGCAATCTGAGTGTTTTGGTTGCTGCTTGGGAATCTCCATTAGGGAAAGTTTTAAAAATACACTCTATTGTTGTTTATTATTAATGGTAATGACACAGGGAGTGAGGCTGCCCGTCAGCTCCCTGTTGTCCCAGGCTTCTAATGTGCTGGGGTTGAGCAGCCAATACCAAGAACCCTGCGCAGAGTGTCAGCTGGCCTCAGGCACAGGACTGGGCCCCCGGGGTGTCCAGACGTTAAAGAGAATTTTTTTTTTTTATTGTGGTAAAATACACGGAACATAAAATGTAACACCGTAAGCATTTTCAAGTGCACGATTCAGTAGCATTAAGCCCATTCACAATGCCATATGGCCATCCAGTTCCAGGACTTTTTCATCACCCCAAAAAGAAACCGCATACCCATTACACAGTCACTCCCCACTTTCCGTTCCCCAGGCAACCACTAATCTGCTTTCTGTCCCTATGGATCTCCCTTTTCTGGATTTGCCTACCCTGGATCCATTAAATGCTAACTCCCCCTCCCCCTGCCCCTAGTCCCACATTCTACTGCTGCGTCTATGAATGTATCTAGTCTTTGGTACTTTGTATAAATGGAATTATGCACCATCTGGCCACTTGTGTCTGGCTCCTTTCACCGAGCATCGTGTTTTCAAGGTCCATCCGTGTTGTGGCATGTACCAAGTGCTTCATCCAGTGTATAGCAGAATAATATTCCATCGCATGGATATACCACATTTTGTCCATCCCTCCACCCACCCTCTCCCCCTCCCTCCCTCCCTCCCTCCATCCAACCATCCATCCATCCATCCATCCATCTACTCACTCATCCACTCATCCATCCATCCACCCACCCATCCACCCATCCATCCACTCATTCAT
>NW_024412388.1:7916142-7990357 GCF_014898765.1 Herpailurus yagouaroundi
CCATCCACCCATCCATCCACTCATTCATCCATCCACCCATCCATCATTCCATCCATCCATCCATCCATCCATCCATCCATCCATCCATTCTTGGACATTCGTGCTGTTGCTACCTTTCAACTACTGTGAGTAAGGCAGCTATGAGCTGTCCAGATGCTGAGCATACAGTATCTGCATCCTGAGCAGAGAGATGTCTTGATTCTGGTGCACAGATATCCTGAGAGCAGATAAAAGGATATCCACATATGCTGGATATGAGAGTGCCTAGGTGCTGGCCATGAGGGTGTGAGGCTGTCCAAACTTCAAATTCCCAGTTCAGGGGCCCGAAGGACCACCCTGTGCTCTCACTAAGTAGGTAGCCTGTCATAGGACCCAGTCCTGAGCCCCAACAGAAACGATCTGCCGCTTGAAAAGGTACACGTTTGGGGCACTTGGCTGGCTCAGTGGTAGAGCATGGGACTCTTGATCTTGAGGTCCTGAGGTCGAGCCCCAAGTTGGGCATGGAGTTTACTTTTTTTTTAAAAAAGGTGCAGCTTCCTTGAGGTGGAGGGAAGAGGGGCTGCGGAGCATCCCTCAGACACAGAAGCCTGTGGGAGGGTGGGAGCTGGATGAGATAAACTTCTGAGGGTCCTTCGTGGGCTGGCATACAGTCAGAACTCTCTCCCCCACGTGGAACAACCTTGGTGCACAGACCACAGAACACAGAATGTCGGAGAGACAGGCCTCGCGACTCTCCAGTTCAAATGCCCCATCCAGAGCAGTTTCGACATGGGGCAACTTTTTCCAGGCGGAAAAAGTGACATCGTCATTGGTGTCACCAGTGCCTTCATACCTACCATTGACTGGCCCTTGCCATGTGCCTGGCACCGCACTCAGCACGGGCTCCCTTAAGCCACACAGTCAGTGAAGCGCGTCCTAATGTTATTCCCATTTTACAGGGGAAAACAGGAAGGCTCAGAGGAGCGAACCCATTCTTTCAATTATAGGGAAGAGGTGGGAATTCTCAGGTGTCCCAAAGGGACAAAACCCAGAGGTTTTTCTGGTTCATTGCACACCACTGTGGCCAGTGACTGAGGCGTCCCCACCCAGTGGGTTCAGCGCCCCCATCCCTCAGCCGATCCCTTTGGCGAGTCTATCCCACCGAGCCTCAGTGCGCGCTTCTGTAAAGCGGGGAGTCTTGCCGATACCCACTGCAAAGAGTTGTTTAAGAGTTAAAGGAGTTTTCATAGCTTGCTCAGAGCTTGGCACACGGTGAGTGCTCCAAAAATGTAGCCCAAACGAACATGGCCTCCCACCGTGGCCTCCCTCCGTGGCCTCCCCCTGGCTTCCCCACCGGGCCCTTTGTGGGAAGAGCTGGACCAGAGATCACTGGACGAGAGATGGTGCTGCCCCCGGGGACTCACAGCCAAGAAGAAGCGGCGCTCAAGGTCTCCATGGCATAATCGGAGAGGACACAACCTTAATTCCACCTCCATCAGACCTCCGCCAGAAGACACGACCCTTTCACCTCATCAATATTCAAGAGCTTAACAAAAAAAGCTATAACTAGGGAAGTCAGAAATAATGGAATGCAGTATTGATTATTTTATGGTGCGATTAGGGGTAATTACATCTCTCAAATTTTATTTTAATGTTACTTTCTACTACTTTTAGCCTTTTAAAATTATCCCAAACATCCCCATTTAATGGAACACACATGCCTTCAATTTCAATGTGAAATACTTTTTTTCTGCTAAAGTGTGACCTCAATATATTTGAAAACATAAATTACACCATGTATAAACCATAAAAAATGAATGATGAATTTAATTCTGGTGAAGCGTGAGGGATTGAGGAAGCAGGCAGGCGGAGGTGCTGTTTATCCAGTGTGGAGGGGACAGTCAGAGGCGGGAGGGGACAGTGGGGGCCGAAGGGGCTGCCTGACCTTCAGGGGCACGGGAACGGGGCTCAGAGCTCTGGGGACACAGGCCAGGCAGGGACTCGGGGGCTGCACCTGCCCCGGTGCCTGCCCCAACCTTCCTTGGTAACATTGCTGCCAATGTCTCTGCCCACCTTCCTTGCAGGAGGGTGGGGCGGTGGGGGAGAGTTTCCAAAATACTTGCTGTTGCAGAGTCTGGCTTGAGCCTCCCAGCCTGCCTCTGTCCATAAGGGGTAGTGTGGTGTGGTGTTAATATGCCATTGCTCCGTTTGATTGGCCCGTTAGACAGATGAGCAAACTAAGGCTAAAGGGACTCCCCCAAGGGGACTTGGCAGATAAATACGGCGGTGCTGGGGGCTGGCTGCAGAGCCAGCTCTGAGAACGCTGCAGCCCAAGTGCTTCGAGCTGTCAGAGAGAAGAGCCTGTTGTCACTGCCCGGGTCCCCACAGACATCCGGACAGTGAGCGGAGTGGCTGAGGACAGAGGCTTTGGGGCCAGAGTGCCCCGGGTTCAAATCCTGACTTCTTACAATGCTATGAGGGACTCTACCCCCTGAGAAGCCCCTAGCATGTCACTCCTGTTCTTGCCTAGTCCAGGGTCTATGCTGGGAAGGGTCAGGTGGGGGATGGGAGGCTTTGGACCCAGGGATGCGGGCAGGAATTTCTCCTGAGCCCTCAGGGCAGGGCCTCCGGCACCTTCGGGGCTTTCCTGGCTCTGGCACTCTCCTTCACCTTTCCTCCAGGTGACCGGCAGCTCATCATTTGGGGACCCTCCCTGCCCCTGCTCTATTGTGAGCCCCGGGTGGGGGGCGGGGGCAGGGGCCAGCTCTCCTTGTTCATTGATGGACCTCCAGCCCACAGCAGTTGTAGGAACTTGGGAATATTGTATGAATGAAATGTTCTTGGCAGCTGGGGACCACATTGCCAATTTCAATGGTTAACCCCGGGCCTTCCCCAGCTCATCAGAACATCTGCCACAGGGCGCGGGGCCCTGTTCCCAGAAGTTCTCTGGCCCTGGTTTCCTGGACAGCCTCCCTCCTGCTTTTCCTCCAACCTCCCTGGTGGCTCCTTCCGGCCTCCTTTGTGATTCCACCTCAACGTCTTCATCTCGGAGGGTCCGTAGCTTGTTCTCGGGTCTCTGCTCGATGACACTCACTCCCACGGTCACTCCCACGGTGACCCCGTCCCGCTGACACCTTTCAACCAGCATCTAGGCCAGCGCTGTCCAACAGAAATATCCTGCAAGCCTCGTAGACAACTGAGCGTTTCTTTGGTAGCCACATTTTTTTAATTAAAAAAAAAAAAGTGAAATTAACCTAAATACTCTATTTTATCTAACGGAACATATCCAGCATATTATCGTTTCAACTTATCAATATAAAAGAATCATTAACGGGCTGTTTCACTTCCCCCCCCCCCCCATCCTAAGCCTTTGAAATCTGGTGCGCATTTTACAGTGAGAGCACATCTCAGTCCCACTGGCTGCATTTCAAGTGCTCACTGGGCGCATGTGGTTCACAGCTGCTGTGCTGACAGCGAAGGTCTCCGCTCGGTTTCCAGTGCCTGTGTCCAGCCCAGATCTCTCTCCTCAGCTGGGGACATGAGTATTTCCTCCTACTCAGCGTCTCCATTTAGAGATCTAATAGGCATCTCAAACGCCCAACATCCAAAGCTGAGCTCGCGATCCGCCTCCCCCCCCCCCACCCCCGACCCCCAACAGGCTTCCTGCCCCTGTTAAAGCTCCAGCTTTCCCAATGCTTGGATCAAAACCCCCGAAGTCACCCTTGACTCCTCTGTTTCCCCACCCATCCAGTCTATCAGCAAATCCTGTCTGTCTTCAAAAGACGTCCAGAATCCGACCACTGCTCTCTTCCTCCAAGGCGCCCAAGCCAACAGCTCCTCTCACCTGGGTTAACCGCAGTCGCCACCCGTCTCGTCTTCCCAGGACAACTCTCGCTCTGGCCCCTACAGTCCATGCTCCTCCCAGATCCCAGGGTGATCCAGTTAAAGCAGAAATACTTCTGTTCACAATCCTTTAATGCCTCCCAGCTCCCTCCGGGTGAAAGTTCAAGTCCATATTTTTAAAAATATTTACTTATTGGGGCGCCTGGGTGGCGCAGTCGGTTAAGCGTCCGACTTCAGCCGGGTCACGATCTCGCGGTCCGGGAGTTCGAGCCCCGCGTCGGGCTCTGGGCTGATGGCTCGGAGCCTGGAGCCTGTTTCCGATTCTGCGTCTCCCTCTCTCTCTGCCCCTCCCCCGTTCGTGCTCTGTCTCTCTCTGTCCCAAAAATAAATAAACGTCGGGAAAAAAAAAATTTACTTATTTATTTTGAGAGCGAGAGAGAGAGAGAGAGCATGAGCGGGAGAGGGGCAGAGAGAGAGAAAGAAAGAGAATCCTAAGCAGGCTCCACCTTGCCAGCACGGAGCCCAATACGGGGCTCAATCTCACAAACCGTGAGATCATGACCTGAGCTGAAATCAAGCATCAGAGGCTTAAAAAAAAAAAAAAAAAAAGGGTCAGAGGCTTAACCGACTAAGCCACCCAGGTGGCTCAAGTTCATATTTTAGACCTCAAAACACACGAACATGTTCCTGCCTCAGGGCCTTTGTACTGTCTGTTACCTGAGCCCAGGTGGCCCTTATAGACATCTGCAAGGCCAGTGCCCTAATCTCCTTTGAGTTTTGACTGAAATATCACCTTTTCGTTGAAGTCTTTCTATTTTAAATTGCTGTTTCCCTCCCTATGCCCCTACCCTTCCTTTATTTCTCAAAGATTATATAACTTACCTCTTTATTTCATTGATTGGCTGCCTCTCTCACCAGAGTGTCAGCTCCATGGGGCCAGGAATTTTTGTTCTTGTTGTCTGTTTTGTTCACGGAACCACCCCAGTGTCCACATGCATGGTGCCTGGCCTGTGTTAGGCACTCACAAATCTCTGATGGATAAATGCATAAATACTTACCACCAAATGGATAGCAATTGGAACCACGACCGTTAACTGAATTCTGTTTATTTGATTTTTTTTTAATGCTTATTTATTTTTGAGAGACAGAGAGAGACAGAGCATGAACGGGGGAGGGGCAGAGAGAGCGGGAGACACAGAATCGGAAACAGGCTCCAGGCTCTGAGCCGTCAGCACAGAGCCCGACGCGGGGCTCGAACTCACGGACTGCGAGATCATGACCCGAGCCAAAGTCGGACGCCCAACGTACTGAGCCACCCAGGCGCCCCAAATTCTGTTTATTTGAAATGTCACCTTTATCGTAAGTTAAACTTTCATAGAAAAATGGACCTCTTCCTTCCCACTGATCAAGTTATCTGATCTCATTCCAATACTATGCTATTTTTGTTTAAGCTTTTCTTTTTTAAGGAATCTCTATGCCCAATGTAGGGCTTAAATTCATGACCCTGAGATCAAGAGTTCCATACTCTACTGACTGAGCCGGCCAAGCACTCCTTCAATACCATACTATTTTAATTACTATGACTCCATAGTGTGTTTTGCCAACTGTTAGGGCTACTCACTTTTGAATTATTTTTTATGTTTATTTTTGAGAGACAGAGAGTGCACAAAAGCAATCAGGGGAGGGGCACAGAGAGAGGGGAAAGAGGATCCGAAGCGGGCTCTGTGGTGACAGCACAGAGCCCGATGTGAAGCTAGAACTCATGAACCTCGAAATAACGACCTGAGCCAAAGTTGGATGCTCAACAGACTGAGCCACCCAAGCGCCCCTGGATATTTTTTAATATTATTATGCATTTCCTTTTTCATATAATCTCTAGAAGTGGCCCACCACGTTTGATAAAAATTTATGTTGGGAACGTTGTTGAGATGGCATTGGATTTATTAGTTAATTTAAGAATATTTCATTTGGGGCGCCTGGGTGGCTCAGTCGGTTGAGTGGCCGACTTCGGCTCAGGTCATGATCTCTTGGTCCGTGAGTTTGAGCCCCGCGTCGGGCTCTGTGCTGCCAGCTCGGAGCCTGGAGCCTGTTTCGGATTCTGTGTCTCCCTCTCTCTAACCCTCCCCCGTTCATGCTCTGTCTCTCTCTGTCTCAAAAATAAATAAACGTTAAAAAAATTTTTTTAAAAAGATTTCATTTTATTTCAATATTGTTATCACGTGCAAAATATATTTCTCCACTTATTTAAAAGAATTTTTTTATGTTTATTTATTTCTGAGACAGAGAGAGACAGAGCATGAGTGGGGGGGGGGGGGCAGAGAGAGAGGGAGACACAGAATCGGAAGCAGGCTCCAGGCTCCGAGCTGTCAGCACATAGCCCGACGCAGGGCTCAAACTCACAAACCGTGAGATCATGACCTGAGCCGAAGTCGGTCGCTTAACCGACTGAGCCACCCAGGCGCCCACCCCATTTATTTTTTAATATGAAAATATTAGGGGAAAATATTGTCACAACCTTGGGGTAGGAAAAACAAGACACAAAATCCAGGAGCCAAAAAGGAGGAAGGTTGTGCTCTTTTTACAACATCAAATTTAACATTTCTATGTGAATAAAGAGCAGGCTACAAGAAAAATATCCCACATCTAGAATATATAAAAATAGTCTATTAGAAAAATGGACAAAGGATATAAACAGGTATTTTTCAGAAGGACAGAATGAAAATGGCCAATAATCATAATTTTTAAAGTTCACACTCAGTAATCAGGCAAATGAAGATTAAAACGATAGAACATTTCTTTTTGATGGACAAAGTGGCAAAAATTAAAGATATTGATAATGTCAAGTGTTGGTAAACATACAATTAAATGGGCACTTTCATACATCGGTGCTGAAGGCACATGTGAGTTAAATTTTTAGGAAGCAATTTGTTAATATCTATTGAAATTAAACAAAAATTGACTTAGCAATTCCACATCGAGGGCTTTATTTTTTCTTTAAGTTTATGTATTTATTTTGAGAGAGAGTCAGAGAGAGAGTGAAGAGGGGAGGGGCAGAGAGGGAGAGAGAGAGAGAGAGAGAGAGAGAGAGAATCCCAAGCAGGTTCCGCACTGTCAGCATGGAGCCTGATGTAGGGCTCAAGCCCACAGACTGTGAGATCATGACCTGAGCTGAAACCAAGAATCGGTTGCTTAAGCAACCGAACTGAGTCACTCAGGCACCCGCCACCCCGCCCCCCCGCCCCCACCGCCACTTCTGGGTCTTTAAAAAAATTCACTTGCGTGCATAAAGATGTGTGTAAGGTAGTTTACCTGTTTTGTAGTAGAAAACATTTTTGAAAACCATCCATCAGAGATCAGATAAATACTTATAGCCCAGCCACACTAGGAAACCTTGACCTCAAAATAGTGAGGTCTGTCTATAAAGATCGCAGAAAGATCCCCAAAGCACAAGGCCAAGTGCAAAGACACAAGTCAGAACAATATATGTATTGCGATGCCATTTGTTTAAAAGATAGTTAAGACGTTCGAAAAATGGACAAAAGGTTTGAACAGACGTTTCTTCAGAGAAGATACGCAAACATCCAAAAAGTATGTGAAAAAATGCTCAACATCGGTAGCCATTAGAGAAATGCAAACCCAAACCACACTGAGATACTTCACACGCACTAAGAAAGCTAAAATCAAAAAGGCAGACAATCGCAAATGTTGGTGACGATGTGGAGAAATTGGAGCCCTGACACGCGGCTGATGAGACTGCAACAGAGTTGCAGCCACCCTGGAAAACAGGCTGGCAGGTTCCTCAAAAAGTTAAACATGGACTTACTGTGCGACCCAGAAATTCTACTTTAGGTAGACACCGGAGAGAAATGAAAACACACGTCCACACAAAAATGGGTGCATAAATGCTGGTCACAGCATGATTCACTACAGTCCCCAAAAGAGAAACGCCCCAAATGTCCATCAGCTGGTGAATGCACGAGCGTAATGTGATACATCCCTACGTACAAGGGGATATTCCTGGGCGATAGGAAGGAATAAAGCACTGATCCGTGCTACAACAGGGACGAGCCTTGAAAACATTATGCTTAAGTGGAAAAGCCAAACATAAGAGACCATGTGTTGTGTGGTTCCATTTATATGGAATATCCAGAACAGGCAACTCCATAGAGACCAGGAGATTGGTGGTTGCCTAGGGCTGGGGAAATTGAAGGGAATGGAGGGCCCACACTAGTGGGCACAGGGATTCTTTTTTCTTCAATGTTTTTATTTTTATTTATTATTTATTATTATTTTTTTTTTTGAGAGAGAGAGAGAGAGAGAGAGAGCATGAAGGGGGGAGGGGCAGAGAGAGGGAGACACAGAATCAGAAGCAGGCTCCAGGCTCTGAGCTGTCAGCACAGAACCCAACGCCCCGGGGGGGAGGGGGGTTGAACCCACGAACCATGAGATCACTACCTGAGCGGAGGTCAGGCGCTTAATCCGACTGAGCCACTCAGGCACCCCAAGGATTCTTATAGGGTGATGAAAATGTTCCAGAATGGGTGTGGTGATGGTTGCACAACTCTGAATACGTGAAAAAACCATTGAACTGGACCCTTTAAATGGGTGAATTGTGTACTATGCGAATTATCAAAAAGCTAATGAAGATGCTTGAACTTGAGGCTTTCTCACTGGTTAATCACAGTCCTGGGTGTGGAATCCCAACCACAATCCACAATCCAAGTTCCTCCCCACCCCCCACCGCCCCCCATCAGCCTCCTTCAAAGTCAGGAACAATCCAAGATGGACGAAATACCAACATTTGATTTTAGTTTAAAGGTTTTATTTTTAAGTAATCTCTACACCAAACAAAGGTGGGGCGGGAACCCACACCCCCGAGGTCAAGGGCCACACATTCCACCGACTGAGCCAGGCGCCTCCCCCCCCCCCCCAACACCAACATTTTAAATAAAACAGGATCGTATTCCTCATGCCCCTTTGCGGCAGGGCCCCACTATGGCTCCGCTTGGCAGTTACTGACCTCGCGTTTAAAATGTTATTTTGTTCACCACGGGATTTTTTGCACTAAAGTCGCTCTTTAAAGAGATTGCATTAAAGCATTATTTATCTTGATTTCTGAGGGTTTGGGGGGAGGGCGCGCCTCGAGTTTTGCCGCTGAGGGCTCCATCCGCCCCACCCTGGCCCCCCTTGGCCTTGGCTTTGTCCCCAGAGGAGCCACCTGGGACTCCCAGGTTCCCAGCGGCGAAAGGGGCTGCAAAGGGCAGCCGCCGGGGGTGGGGGGGCGCGGGGTGACAGGAGACTGACGGGTCCTCCTCAAGACCCGGATAGGGAGAGACAAACACTCAGAGCGCGGAGGGGAAAGGGACCAGGACAGGGGCCTGGAGAGAGAGCCTGGAAAGTCAGAGGCGAGCGCCCAGAGGGGGAAGGGAGCCGGGCGCCCCACGGCGGGGCGCCCCTCCCCGCGTCGCCCGTCGCCACCCCCGGCGCGGGAGGCCCCGGAACGACCGGCGGAGGCGCCCGGGGGAGGGGGCGCTCCCGGCCGCCCGCCGCCTGATGCGTATCGATCGGCGCCCGGGGTCGGCGCGGGGGCACCAGCTGCCGGCGGGCGGGGCGACCGCACATTAGCGCGGCCGGGGACCACTCCCCGGAACCCGGGCCGCGCAGCCCATTAGACGCCCCCCGGCCGGCCGTGAGACCACCGCGCGGGCGGGGGGGGGGGGGGGGGGAGGGGGGGAGCTGGCTCCGCCGAGGCGGCCCCTGGAGCGGGGGTGGGGGGTGGGGGGGTGGTCCGAGAGGGCAGGCAGGCACCTGACCCCACGGGCCGGGCTGCAGGCCCCGGGCCACCCCCAGTCCGCCCCGACGGCCGCTCCAAACGGCTGGTTTCCCCCTCGGTTGCCTGAACAGTTGGGCCTTTGCACGTGCTGTGCCCTCTGCAGGGACACCCGCTCTTCCACCGCTCCTCCTCGCTCCTCGCCAAGCCTCACCTCGCTCATTCTTTGGCTCTCGGCTTGGAAGCAGCTTCCGTGGGAGGTCTTTCCGACCACCTCCCCCTCCCAGACCGGCTTGGGTACCTTTAGGCTTCTCACCGACCCTCCCCCTCCCAGCAGCACTCAGGAAAGCTGCCTCCCGGTCTCATCATCGGGATCGTGGATGGAGCTCCCCAAGTGGTCTGTGAGCCCTTTGGGGGCTCTGCCTTGCCTCTCGTCTTCCCGGGGACCCTGGCACAGCTGTCCTGAAGGAATAAGCACAAAAGCTAGTCGGGAAGCAAAATCTGCAGAACCCACAGGGAACTTTTGCCGTGGATCTCTTGACCTCTCCTCTTATCCTTGAATGTGGAGGACAGTGTTGGGCAGAATTAGGGTAGACAGTTCTAGCTCTGCCACTTAATAGCTGTGTGACCTTGGGCGAGTTATTTCACCTCTCTGGGCCTGTCTTTCCCCATTTGCAGCTTCATCCAGGTCAGTATCCTAATTCCTGCCCGCACCCGCCCCCCTGCAGGAGATCCCCCGCAGGGATTGGTACCCAGGCTGCAGAGAGGGCTAGAAACCCCATAAGCTTTCTCTTGAACCGGGCAGGAGATCTCCAATGGAGGTGTGCAGGGGAGGGGGGTGGTGGGGATCAGGCGCGTCACATGCCGCTGCTGGTGGGGGAACCTTCTGGCCACAGGGAAAGTCCTTTCTCATCAGCCTCGTTTCTCCCGCACATCACTTCGCCCTCAAGCCCACCTGCCCACCAGCTACCACCCCGTTCTGTGCACCTTGTCCAGGAAGATTCCCGAGAGCCCCCCACCCCTTGCCGAGCTCCCTATTCTCCAGTTCCTCCCCTGCCATCCTCTCTTGAACCTGCTCCACGCAGCTGCTCTAGTCCGAGGCACCAATGACTCCACGTAGCTAAGCCCAATGGAACCAGTTCTCAGCTCTCGGTTTTCTGTCCTCCTCGGAACGCTCTTCTTACTTGGCTTGCTCTCTCCCTTGTCCCAGCTGTTCCCTCCAGTCTCCTCTACGGTATCAGAGGCTCGGTCTTCTGCCCGTTTTCCGGGTCCCCCCCCCCCCCCCCCCCCCCCCCATGATCCCGCCCCACGCCATGGCTCTTTAAACACCAATATATGCTGACATTTCCCAAATCCGCATGTCTAGCTCAAACCTCTCCCTGGAGCTCCGGGCTTGCCTCTACACCGGTCTACACATCATCACTTGGAAAATAGGCAGTGCTGCCTTTAGCCCGTCAGCCCCTTGCAGTTAGGAGAAAGTGTTTTCCTTAAGTTAACAAAACAAGACAAAACAACTTAAAAAAAAAAAAAAAACCCACCCCATCCTACATACTATTCTGTCCAACCACAGGCAGGCTGGCCAGGAGAAAGGAGAATGAGATGCCAGCTCCAGGCTGTGCTAGGCAACCCCAGGCTGGCCCTCCTATAAAGGAGGGGGATGGGAGGAGAGGGGAGAGAGGCTGGAGGGGAAGGGGTGGAGGGAACTGGCTCTGGGGTTTAATCGGTAGCATCCAGCTTAAATTCATATGAATGGCAGTTCCATAAATCAGACTTCTTGTTAAATCTGTAGCCAGAGCATATGTATCCCGTTAGGAGGCAGTGAAGCTTCTGGAGCGTGGCTGTGCCCCCTCACTCACCCCCTCAGCTTGGCCCAGATCTGCCCGGGAGGAGCCTTCCTGGGAGTGGCGGTCCTGGCGGGGCACACACTCATATCCACACTCTTGCTCACTTATACCCAAGCGCTAAGGCAACAGCCACGCTCTGAACACTCCCACCGCCGCCACCCCGCGAGGTGCCTCTTGTAGGTTTAGAGTTGGGTAGGGGGTATGGTGGAGATCAGGCATCTGAGAGAGCCTAGGAAACAAGAGGAGTAGCGGGGGGGGGGGGCGGTGGAATGGGGTGCTCCGAGTGTGGTTGCAACAGGACACCAAGACACAGTCCTTCACATGCGTGCCGGATCCAGAAGTTAGACAAGTCTATGGTCAAAATGAAACACCCTTGGGTGTGCTGCCCTGGTACAGTGTACAGCCTGTGCAACCTTACATAGCAACCCTACTAATAAGTTCCTATATTATTCAGGGTAGGACCAATTATGCTGTGATAACAAATAACGTCAAAATCGGAGTGTCTTAGTACCACAAACATTGATTTCTGATGAGACGTGTCCGGGACGGGTGGGCAGAGGATTTTCTGCCATGAGTCCCTCAGGGGCCCAGGCTGGTAGAGTCTCAACGGCACGCTCAGCAAGGGCCCGGCAGAGCTGGAGGGATTAAAACTCCAGCCCAGGAGTTACACATGTCACTCCCACCCACAGCTCTTTGACCAGAGCTCGTCTGTGGTCACACGTAACTTCAAGGTGGGAGGATGTACCGTCCTCCTGTATGCCCAGCAGCAGGGATCAGGATATCAGGCTGGCAGCGATGTTTGCCTTAGCACCCCAGCCTCAACCGGTTCAAACCAAATTCTTCCCGCAGTTTTCTCAGCTGTGTGTCGCCCCCACTCCAGGGCTCAAGCTCCAGACCGTGGGGGCGTCCTTGATTCCCTACTAGCCCATAGCCAAGCGACTTGTAAATCCTGTCAACTCCATTTTCAAAATATATCTGGGAGGAAACCACTTCTTTCCACCCCACGCTACCAGCCTGGTCTGAACCACCATCATCTCCAGCCTCAACTGTGGCACGACTGACACTTTTGCCCCTACGTTGGTTCTCCACCCACTGGCCAGAGGGATCCTGTTAGATCAGATCCTATTAGGCTAGGATCACATCATTGCTTTGCTCCAAAACCCTCCATGGCTCCCACCTCCCTGGGAGAAGAGCCCAAGTCTTTACAGTGGCCCCCAGACCCCTGAGATCTGCCCCTCTGTGATCTGTCTGACCTCACCTCCTCTCACGTTCCACCTCTTAACTCTGCTCCACCCTCACTGGCCTCTTTGCTGCCGGTTCCACAGTCACCTCGCTGTTGCCTCAGGGCCTTTGCACCTGCAGATCCCCCTGTCTGGAGTGCTCGCCCCTCAGATCACAGGAGAGCTCCCTCCCTCACCTCTTTTAAGACTTTGTTCTAATGTCTCTTTCTCATTGAGTCCTTCCCTGACCCACCCCTTCCCTGACCCCGCCCTTCCCTGACCCCCACCCCTGCCCCAACGTTTTAAACTGAACACCCACCTCTGCTTTTCCTCTCCATCACTTTTTTTTTTGGCCAGGAGACAAATAATCTCCAATAATCTAAAGATTTCACTTATTGTGTTTACCATCTATCTCCCCGAGTAGTATGTAGGGCACAGGTTTTCATCCCTGTGGTTCACTGTTGGATACCCGTCCACTGTAATAGTGCCTGGCACATACTAGGTGCTCAGTAAATATAGTCGAATGAATCAACGAACCAAAGTATGGCATAGTGGCTAGGAGCTCAGGCTTTGGAACAGAGCTGTCAGCACAGAGCCCGACGCGGGGCTCGAACTCACAGAGTGTGAGATCATGACCTGAGCCGAAGTCGGACGCCCAACCAACTGAGCCACCCAGGCGCCCCTATTTCTTTTTTTTTTTTTTTTTTTTAATGTTTTTATTTCTTTTTGACACAGAGAGAGACAGAGCATGAGCAGGGGAGGGGCAGAGAGAGACACACACACAGAATCCGCAGCAGGCCCCAGGTTCTGAGCCGTCAGCACAGAGCCGGACGCAGGGCTTGAACCCACGAACCGTGAGATCATGACCTGAGCTGAAGTTGGGCGCTCAGCGGACTGAGCCACCCAGGCGCCCCCCAAATGCTATATTTCTACTTCTATCCGCCTAAATACAGGAATAAAGATTGCTCTGGTTATGGGCAAAGATTTACATCGAGTAGCATCCATCACAGTGTTCTTTTAAATAGTAAAAAGTCGGAAACAATCTGAATTTCTAAGAAGATGGGATTTGTTAAATAAAATATGGTACAGCCTTCGAAGGAATACCAGGCAGCCACTTAAACTCGGGTTCTCAAAGAATATTTAATGGCATGGGAAAATGTCCACGGCGTAATGTGGAGTGAAAAAGTAGTAGATAATTCTTAAATTGAGTAGTGGATATCTGGAGGGCTGTTTTTATTATGGTTCTTTAATTTGTATGATTTAAGAAATTCATAAAAATGCAGGAAAAAAGCAGGACGCAGAACTATATGATCCAATTTTTTTCCTTTTTTTTTTTTTTAAGATTTTATTTATTTAACTAGTCCCCACACCCAACGTGGGGCTTAAGCTCATAACCCCGAGACCCAAGAGTCGCATACTCCAGGAGCGCCCAGGTGGCTCAATTGGATAAGCATCCGACTTCAGCTCAGGTCATGATCTCACGGTTTATGAGTTCAAGCCCTGCGTCGGGCTCTGTGCTGACGGCTCAGAGCCTGGATCCTGCTTCTCCTTCTGTGTATCCCTCTCTCTCTCTGCCCCTCTCATACTCTCTCTCTCTCTCAAAAATAAATGAACATTAAAAAAACATATAAAAAAAGAGTCACATGCTCCACCAGCTGGGCCAGCCAGGCACCCCTATGTGATCCCAATTTAGATTTACATGTTTTTATGCACTTCCCCACAGGCCTACACATTCACAGGAAAAAAAAAAGACTGGAAAGAAATAGACCAAAATGTTAACAGTGGTTCCTACTGGGTGATGAGATATTAAGAGATCTAAGCAATCTTTTGAGTCCTTATTATATTTTCCAGATTTCTTACAATGAACATGGAAACAGTAAATGCTTTGGTAATCAGGGAAAAGGGAATTTTAAAGATTTACGTCAGAGTTTTTTCAAACGCTGGTTCGACAGGTGATCATTGAAACAAAGGTTGTGGGGTCAGGGAAGTGTGACCATGGTAGAGTAGAGGGAACACGAGCTGTCTCACCTACGCAGGCCTTCTCAGGGCCTTTACTGTAACACCCATGATGGCTGTCAGGAAGAGGGAGCTCCTTGCCCCACAAGGGATTCGTGGAAAATCCCTGGATATGAAATGATGCTGGGAGTGCTTGAGTGCCACTCTTGCCCGCCATGGGGCCCCTGAGGGCCGTGCTGGTCTCTCCAGGCTTCCCTGGACAGGACCTGGAACCTGCAGTCGGCCACTTTGGGTACCCCCTCCAAGCCTTTGTCCATCTGGGATGCCTTTCCTCTGCACTGACCCCAACACAACCTGTCTCTGGGCCACTTTCCCCCTGGAAGCCGGAGGCTACCCAACTCCTTGAGCTCCAGTGGCACTGATGGAGTGGTCAGATTGGGTTGGGGGTTATCAATGTCCCCCGTGATTCCATGACTGTATTCGGATGAGGGAAGGGATCTGTCCTCCCAGCTGACCTGCAAGGTCCCTGGAGGTGAGGCTGCCTGTGAGGGCTTCCCTGGGTCTCACAGGGCGCCCAGCACAGCCTGAGTGTGTGCAAATGTCCCATCAGGAAGCCCACCCCGGCCCCTCTCTGCTGCCCTCGGCCCCCAGAGGCTGCCTCCTTTCCCTCACCCAAGTCAAGACACCCAGCTTACTCAAACGCTCACAGCGTCCGTCTCCCAATTCCTTCTTCCCTCCTTTCTGAAGACCCCCTACCCATCCCCTCCTCTGCCATTGCTAGAAAGAGCTGCTTTCCCACACGCCCACCTGTGCCAGGCTCAGGGGCATGGAGACCGCGGTGACCAATGGAGAGGCGTCCAGCCTGCTTTTCTGGAGCATCAGGAATCCAGGTAGCTTCCTGGGGGTTGCTGCCTGCTGATTCACCCAGAGTCTGAATCATTTCTCTCTCCTAGATTTTGGCTTGCCTGTCTCTCCGATAGACACAAGGGCGGGAGGGGGCGGGGAGGAATCCCCTTTCTAAGCACTGAAGAGCTTTTTGTCCGGGTGCACACACGGGGGACTGCTTTGGAGTGTTTTGGTCACTCCCGCTGTGTTTCTTTGGGGCACATGGATCCAGGCATTCCTGTGATAAGGCACACCGTGCCAAGCGCTCATTTTTGTGGACGTGAAGCCTGGAGTGCCCGGCTCTGTCCCTGTGTGTGTGTGCGCATGTGTGTGTGTCCGTGAATAGATGTGCGTGGAGACCGAGTACCTGGGAATAAGCAGCATGTGAATATTGGTGGGGTCTAGTGTCTATGCGAACCCTAGACTGTAAAGCACCCATGCCCACGAGTGTAAATGCCGGGAAACGTGTGTCTTTGAAGGGCACGTGTAGCCATGGCTCTCGAAGGGTTCCAAGTTCCCTCTTTTCCAGTGGCCCCTGGTGAGCTCCGTGCGTCTCTGCGCCTGCGTCATGTGGCGGAGGCCCCAGGGCCCTCTCTATCCACCCCCCCCCCCACAACAAGGCTGAGCAGCTGGGGAACACCTTACCCCCCTGCCCAGAGAGACCTAGCTTTGACTCACAGCCACAAACAAATGGAGTGAGGACCCCTGGCGCCCCACTCCCTCCCCTCGTGGCCACTGTTCCTGCAAAATCAATCATCCTGCCACTTCGTTTGCGGGAAGTGGGGGCGGGCAGGAGGGCTCTCAGGGCGTCTGCTCCCTCGAGGTGGGGGGGGGGGTGGCAGCCCAGTGGGGGGTGGAGGTGGAGGACAGGGCTTGCGGCAACTCCCAGCCGACCCCCGTCCCAAGTTCTAGGCCACCTCCCTGCGGGCCAGGCCCTGAGCTGAGTGGGTGGAGTGGGTGGGGGTCACGCAGGGGAGGGGGGGGCACTGCCGAGTGTGTGGCTGACATGGCTGGACACAGAACAGCCCCCGCAGAGGCTGGAGCTGGGGAGTGGGGGGTTGCAGGCGAGTGTAACCGGCTTCGCAGTGTTAGGTGCCTCCTGAGTGGAAAGTCGGACTTGATTCACTCCTCCATGTGTTCTGGAGCCTTCCCCGAGCCCTGACGGGCTGATGGGCGGGGCAGGCGACGGAGGAGCCTCCTCAGGCCTCCAGGAGCTGAGTGTTAGGATACAGGAGTCTCGGGTGTGGGTGTGGGTGGGCCGGGATGGTGAGGAAGAGCCCCGGGCACCTGCTGCGTGGGCTGGCCGCTGCTGTCTGGATTCTACCATGAGACAGCCATCCCCCCACCCCAGGGAGGATGACCTCCCCTGCCCCTCTTCTGTCACAGGGAAATGCCCCAGGTTGGGGCACCGAGGAAGAGCCGTCAGCTCCATGACACCTTCCGCTTGCACCGTTACTGCTAATAAAGCCGACAGGGCTCATGGTGAACGCACCCTGCGAGGGTAGGCAGGGGAGCGGGCATTATTATTTTCGCCCCCATTCTACAGAGGAGGAAACTGAGGCTCCGGGAAGTCCACGTGTCTGAACAAATGGGTAAATGGCAACGGGTCAGGGCCGGTGGGCGGGGCTAGAGGCCCAGAGAGGAAGGGCTAAGTGTGCAGTGTGTGGTGGGAGGTGGGGAGGGCTGAAGTCGGAGGGAGGGAGGGAGGACAGTCTCCCCGGGGGGATGTGGTCTCGTGGGAGGAGCACTAGACCAGGAGTCCTGCAGCCTGCGTAGGGTAGAACCCTGGCTCCTGCACTGGCTCGCCTGGCGAGCTGTCGTCTCCTCCCCGGGACTCTACTTCTCCTTCTGTAAAATGGACTTAATGAGCCCTGCCCTGCCCCGCCTTACCCTGTGGGATGTTGTAGGGAGCAAACCAGCGCTACCGGATGGGACAGCTTTGGAAACTTCGGGGAGTTGCCAGCATGCAGGCGTCATCAGCCCACGTCTGCCTTCCAACATCTCTGTGTTGGCAGAGGGAGGCACCCCAGCTGGACCCCGGGTTCTAGAGCCTGGAACTTGGCCGGCTTGGAGTTCCAGAGCCCTTACCTGGCCCACCAGCCTCCACTCTAGGCCTCGCGCTGACGGCCCCTGGGGGCTGAGGTGGGAACAGAGTAGGGCAGCCCAGGAGCCGCCTCCACCCTCCTCAGGCCAGGCTGCCAATGCGAATATTAGCTGGTGTGAACTAATTTCATGGTACTGATAAAGGCTGGGCTGCCTGGGGCCCCTGAGCCCCACCCAACACCCCCCTCCGCCCTCCCAGATAACATCGAGGCTGAGCTGTCCCGGCTCCCCATTCTCGGGTGATGAAATCCCGGCTGAGTTGGGCTGGCCAGCGCTACAGTTACCAAATCGCTGTAATTGAGATTAATTTGGGTGCCTGATTGGGTCAGCCCTCACAGGCACCCATTAATTAGTGGGGGGAGCGCAAAACCCCAACAGCTGGGCCCTGCACCCAGCAGGGGCTGGAGCCACTCACTGGATAGGGGCTGCTGGGAGATGCCCGGATGGGTGGGCGGCGGGGGTGGGGGGGGTACGCGGCGGGGGTGGGGGGCACGCTGGGCAGATCTTCCGTACCCCATGCCCCTCCTTCAGCCCACTCCATCCTGAGCCCCTCCTTCCCTGCCCCTTGAACTCAGGCCCTAAGGCAGCTCTGGGTCTCCAAGGGTTAAAGGGCTCATTACAGGGGTGGGGAGAGGTGTGTGTAGGGGGGGTGCTCAGAGGCTTCTTGGACATCAAACAGCTCTTGCAAAACTTCTAGATGAGTTAAGTGCAAATGAATTTGAAACAGACAATGAAGTTCCCTTTAGAGACACCTGGGCAGAAAAATGAAGGGAAAAGTGCCCCAGGGAGAGCTCATTTGGGGATTTTTTTTTTCCCCCTGAACCCAAAACATCCAGGGGAAAAACAAACCCACCCGTCTACACTGGGTGCCAGAGGCAGGCTGGCGCGCCCTGACTCCGTGCCGGACTAGCAGTGAGCTGGGCACCCAGGTGAGGCCCGAGCGCACGCGTGTGAGTGGAGAGCTCCAGCAAGATGCGTGAATGGAGCCGGAAGTCCTGGGCACACACGTGTGGCGAGGAGGGGGGAGGAGGCCAGATGGAGGTGGGGAGGGCAAGGGTCCCTCTGTGGCAAGAGGCAGAGCCCAGGGTCCCCCAGGGTGGCAGCGGGCAGGGCTCCCCCAGTGAATGCTTCTGGCCTGAGCGAGGTCCTCCCGATTGCCAAGCAGCTGCCCCACCCGCCCTGTCCCACTCACCTGACTTCCTCCAGTTAATTGTTGGGGTGTTTTATTTTTTCCCCGTGACTCTCACAGACGGACAAAAGCAGGTTCTGAGTCACCAGGAACCGGCCCCCACTTCCACCCACCCAGGGGCCCTGTCCTCTCCCCCACCCTACCTGAGGACCCGACGACCCTGTGGCAGCTGCGGCCTGGCCCGGGGTGACTGCAGGGAGCCCCAGACCCCTGCTGGGTCTTCTAGGTGTCCCCACCACTGCCCAGGGCCCTGGGGCGCGGGGCGTGTGACCTCTCGGGGGGGGGGGGGGGCCGAAGGGGGCAGCCCCCTCACTGTGGCGCATTTGCAATTCATGGCTCCAGCCCAGATTGCATTAGGGCCCGGCTGTCACTCGTGATGAATGTCGCTTGTTTTCCAGAAAAAAACGGACCCTGGATGCAGAGTGACAGAGCCGAAGGAGGCACCCGGCCCTTCCCTGGCCTGATCACCAGGGCATGGCCGGAGTCCACGTCCACTGACATCGTCGGCGGCCTGTGAGTGGCCTTGGAACTTGACTCCTCCTTGGGTCTCTCAGGGGCTCCGCACAGGCTCGCCTGTTCAGCAAGCCCTTCCTGTTCCCTGCCCCACAGGGCTCTCCTGATAGCCTTGCTAGAGACACTCCACTTGAGCAGTTCCATTTGACAGATGAGCAGACTGAGGTTTTTCAGGAAGAGGGAAGGTCCCCGAAAGTGCGTTGGCTGGAGGTGAATTGGAGAGTGGCCAGAGGTTTGCAGGCTCAGGGACCTTCCCGAGGGGGAATGTTTGGGTGCTTTGTGGGGGAAGCCTGTGGAGGGGGAGATACGAATCCCCTGTAGACGCAGTCCTCCCTACTCCATCCTAGGGCAGAGATGAGGGGCCAGCCCTGGGACCCAGAGCTGCTACCTGCCCCCACCGCCCCGGCGGGGTCTGGGGAGCGGCCCGTCGCCCCCGCCCCCCCCCCCCCCCCCCCCCCCACCCCCCCCCACCCCCCACCCCCGTCTGCCTGTGTTCTGCCTTCTCTCTCCCTGGCAACTCCCTTCCTGTCCAAAAGAGAGGAGTCCCAAGGTTGGGGGCTCTGGGCAGTGCCTCCTCCTAGATGCTAACTTTGATGGGGGCAAAGAGAATTCGTTCCTTCCCATCGACCCAATCCCAGATCCTCAGCCAAGTTATGGGGAGCAGGGATCTGGGGTACGGGAGTTAGCTGGAGGTCTCATCCGGGGCCCCTCCCACATGTCTCTGCCCCTTGACTTCTCAGAGAGCCGGCATTCCCCAGGCCTTCTGGAGCAGAGAAGCCTGGATAGGCCTCCTTGGTGACTTGTTCTGGCTCAAGAGCCCACCATGGCTCCCACTTTCCCAACATCCCATATCTAATTGCTTCCCCTCTGCCCCTGCCCTCACCACCCTCAGCCTGGCAGGGACACAGACAGAAAAAATTAATTCCATCCACGAGTGTTTTGTCAGGTCTGTCCATTGGAAGAAAAGAACAGTCGCTCACTCGAGGGCAGCTTTTACCATGTGCCTGTTCACTTCTGTGATTTCACACAATTTAGCCAGAAGTAGTTGAAACAGGCCATACTAATCCCCCTGTCACAGATGACAAAACCGGGGCAGCATGTTCCTGGCAAGAGGCAGAGGCTCCTTCTTGGGCTGTGAGTGTTGCTTGTTCACCCGTGTGTCCCTGTCCCTGGCATCGTGCCTGGATTATTGTAGGTGTTTGCCTAAAGTGAATGAATGAATGAATGCCCTCGACAGGAGTGTGTGGAAGCTGTGGGCTGCTAGAGAGGCTGAACCACAGGGCCAGGCAGTCAGGTCCTGATGCCCCCTCTCCTGAGCATCCCCCACCCCCCAACCCCCCCTCCCGCCTCCCTTTGCTCTAGGTCTGGGGATGGGCCACCTGCCGACACAGCCTTATGGGGTTTCCCCCATGGCAAAAGCCAGCTGATGGGGTGGAAGCTGGCTCTCACCCAATCAGAGGCCTGGTTCTTTGGCACCCAGGCCCCATAGCCCCCCCCCCCCCCCCCCCGCAAAGGGACCGGGGCAGTGCAGACCAAAAGAAAAACATTTACTTTCTCCAGGGGAGCCCTGGAGCCCAAGTCTGACCCCAGATAATGCCATTATAATAGGGGCTACGTAGCCATGTACGTTGGTAACGGGCACTTCCTGTGACAAGCTGCCCAGGTAGGTGTTATCTTTCTCCCCATCTCACAGATGTAGAAAAGGACTCAGAGACTGAGGGGTGTGTTGGGACCAGAGTCTGTGTACCTGACGACACCCCCGGTGGTGATACGGATCCTCCTGACTGTCCATCCTTTCTGGGCTCATGAAACAGCAAAGTATCACCCGCTCTAGTGCCCTCCCCTCCCCAGGTCCTCCCCCTCCTGTCCTAGTATTTTTGTCCAACAGGGAAGTCTCCACTCCCGCCAGCTGCCTGCCCTGTCTGTTCGAGGGCGCCTCCGGGACATCATTGTCCTAGGGCTCCCCTCACTATCGGTCCGATACTTGGGGTTTCCTTGGCAACAAGGCCAGAGGTCCAGCTCTGGGTCCACCCGAGCGACCCTCCCCTGGCCCCAGAGTCCAGGGATCGGGTAGGTTTCCGGAAGCCAGGTGCCAAGTCCGCACCCCTTCCCCATATGGGCAGGTGTGGGTCCTGCCTCCCCGGGCTGCTACACAATTCTGAAGCGTGCCAGAGGCCAAAGCCCAGCGTCAAGGTCATACCACCCTCCAGCCGCACCTTGCAAGAGAAGCATGAGGCCACCGCAAGAAGAACGTTGGTTCTAGAGTGAGCTGGCTCTGGGTTCCGATCCCGCCATTATCCCAGCTGCGTGACCTTGGATAAATTGCTTTATCACCATGGAGTCCAGCCGTCTCATCTATAAAATGGGCATGACCGTGCCTCACATCGAACAGCGACAGCGGGGCTCACATGAGCTGTGTGTAAGCTCGCAGCACACAGTAGGCGCTTTGACAAGTGGGTAAACGACGCGGCCCATTCTGTAGACCTGGCGGGCGGTTCAGTGCTCTGAGCCCGTGGGCATCGTCCTGCCAGGTCTCTGGGTCCTCTCCATTCCTGTCATCCATCAATGCTGCCGTGCCACCATCTGTCAGCACCAGCTGCCGCCTGTCACCAGCAGGGCACCAAGCAAGGCCCCAGATGCCCCGGGGGCCCTGCCACACCCTGTCCTCCCAGCTGACTGCTCCAGCCGGCCTTCGGGTCCCCAGAGGAGGGGACTCCGGCAGCTCCCCCGGCTCCCAAGGGCACCCCTTTATCCTCACCCTGGGGCCTTCCACACCCCCAGGGGCTCCTCACGAAGGCCTGGGGCCCAGGGACCAGTATGGGAGCCCCTCTGCTCCCACAGCGCAGCCCCCGCCTCCCGCCCCTCCGCCAGGCTCTTACCACATCCTGCCGCAGCCCTGAGTCTATTTCATCAAGCCAAGGATTGCTTTTTAAATAAATCTAAAAAACTCCACTTCCTCCTTGGCAAGTTCATTTTAAGTCATTTTATCTCTTTCCCCCCTATATTTTTCCCAAATAATGTGATTAAGTGACTCAGCGCCGGCTGCCTCTGGCAGGCCTGGCCTCTAATTCAGTTTGAGGACGGTCACCTTTGACCCCACTCCACTCTGGCTAAGAGAACACTTAAGCGTTATTCTACCGCTTCCTACAGAGAGAGGCTGGGGGGGGGGGGGGGCGGGCCGGGGGGGGGTGGGGGGCGGCGGGTGGGGGGGGGGGGAAGCGAAACAAACTTTCACATAAAATTATGGTATATGGATAATTGAGAAGTTTAAAAACATGAATCTAATTGTACGGTCCCCGGAGAAACCCATATCGAGCCACCCTATAAGAGGCCTGGAATCTCCCGATGATGATTTATTGCTAAATCCTCGTATTTTTCAATACATTATAGTTTTTAAATTGTGTTTAAATTGAGTGTAGAGGAGCAGAGGCCATTAGGAGATGCAGAAATGATGATTATATTTAAATATTCATGCACGCAGTACCTTATTATTGAATTTGAACACTAACAAAATCAATATTAAGTGCGGTTTGACATGAATTTATTTATGAATTTCGACTTTCTAAGTACTGTATTTTTTCACTCAAAAATTGTGAGTATAATGTAGTAATGATATCAAAACACAGTGTCAGAGAGCATTAGCTGGGGAGGTTATAAACCTCAGGATTAGGGGGCCCCAGATTGCCCTCAAAAGTGCTTAGTACACAAAACCCAATTCTTTTTTTTTTTTTTTTTTTTTCTCTTCCCTGTTCCTGAATCGTGCAAATCCACATATACTCCGGGGGGAGGGCGAGCGGGGAGGGCGCGGGCCCTCGGCTCAGCCTCAGCTGGGGTGTCAGAGATCCGTGGTTCTCTGCCAGGTCCTCCCTGAGCTTGACACGCGGGAAGCAGCACCCCGGGCTGGGGGGGTGGGGTGGGGTGGGGTGTCCTAGGGGGCCCGGGGTGGGGAGGGTCTGAGGGTCTCTTTATTTCCCAGACTTTTGATTTGGGGGGGCAGGGGGAAAACCGGTAGGAAACCAGCACATAAGGAGCCAGAGAGGCTTTGCCCCAACGTTCTGGGTCTTGCCCCCAGATGCATCCCCGGGGCAGTTTCGGCCACCACCTCTTGTTCGGCCCGGGAGAACCTGCTGCCCGTGCTTTGGCAGTGATACTGGTGAAGATGCTGAGTGCATGGATTGTCACCCTCCGGGGTCCCCGTTCCTCCCCGCCGTCCACAGCTTCTCCTTCGAGTGGCCTGGGACCCTTCCCGCTGTCCCTATGCCACTGCCGACCAAGAGGCCACCTGCAGCCAGCAGGGGGTGGGGGGAGGGGAGGGGCCCCTTCCAACTGCAGAGGGTTGATGTCTACCTGCTGGCTTAGCCCCCGAGCCTGGCACGGCCGTTCCAGCCGGTGGTGGCCCCTGTGTGCATGGAACCGCTTGGCTGTGCCTCGTTCCTAAACCCCCAGACCCCACAGAGCCCTAGACACACACACACACACACACACGCACACACGCACACTCTACGTGAGAAGGGATGAGGAGCCAGCTCGGGTGAGACCCCATTTTTCAGATGGAGAATGACTCCTGGGTGGAAACAGGCAACGCCCGTTCCCCACAGGGAAAGAACCAAATACGGTTACCGTCTCTGACTTCAGCTGGCACCGTCACCACGTACCTGACCCTGACACTCGGTGACCCCAGTGTCCTCCAACTGGGCTCCTGCCCCCCAACTCTAAACCTGCAGACACCCCAGGACCCTGCGCTCACCATGTCCTGCCCTCAGGGTACCCCTAACACTGTAACACACAGACCGCCCCCCCCAAGCACCCGGCCTCCCCGACACAGATACACCCCACTGCCCAGCACCCTGTGCCCTGAAGCTGGCTGGGGGCCAGGTGAGCGAAGCAGCTGTCCAACAGCGGGGGACACAACCTGGGGCCCAGGTCAAAAAGCACTTAGAAGCTTTGATTCAGAATATTCATCAGCCTTTGGGGGGGGGGGGGGGGGGAAGAAGCCCACACAAGGGGAGGGGGAGAAAAAAACTCAACCCCGACCCTAAACTCTTTTCCAGTAAATCGATGTATTTTGCTATAATTTTATTAGGAGTATAAAAGGAGCCTTTTCAAAAGTGCTTAGGACGCAAAAAAAAGAGGCGGGCGATGGAAACATTAGTCTGTCTGTATTAGCAATCCCATAGTCACATTTTATTGTTACTGTCAGGATGCAAAAGCTGTGCTTAAAACAAAATAATACATAATGTATTACTGAGGCATAAACATCAGTGAGCTGCGAGCGGCCGGCGTTTTTATTTTAAAAAGAAAATGCAAGGGGGGAAAAAAAGATTGAGGGACATAGGGTGGGGGAGGGGTGCCGGCAGTCTCTGGGGATCAGCCAGTCACGCTGGGGACCCCAGGCTCTGAGAACTGGGGTGGGGGCTGACCCCCAGTGATGGTTTCAACCACACTGTCATCTTCTCCTCGGCTCCTCCCAGGAAAAACATCTGTCTCCCAAAGTAGCCCCAGGCTCAGGGACCTCCTCCCTCCTAGCTTCACGCTCAGCACCTTATGGTTCATAGAGCTCTGGCCCTTTGTCCTGCCCCAACCCTGGCCCTGACCCTCACCGCATCCCCCGGGGAAGAAGGTTGGGCAGTTCTTGTTTACATCTTGCTGATACAAGACACTGAGGCTTCAAGGGGGACAGTTACTGACTCTGGTCACCCAACTAGTGAGCGACGTGGCCAGGATCAGAATCCAGGGCAGAGTACCAGAGTTCCAGCTCAGTGTCCTTTCCACTGTACCCAGCTGGGTAGTCTCCAGACTGGGCCCCTGGGCCCCTGGGCCCCTGGGCTGGTCTCTCTGCCCCATCCTTGCCCCTATACTCCATTCTCCAACATCAACCAGTGTGATCTTCCAAAATGCAAACCACATCTCGCCTGACACTCTCCAAACACATTCCATCCCACCCGAGGAACATTCGGAGCCCCAGGAGGACCTGCCTCTCCCACCCCCTGCCCCTTGCTCACTCTGGGGCAGAGCCATCGCCTTCGCTCTTTTCCTCCAGCCACTAAGCTCACTCCTGCCTTAGAGTCTGGGTGCTTGCTATTCCCCCAGCCTGAAGTCTTTTCTGGCCGTTTCTGTCAAATACCGCCTCCTCCAAGAAGTCCTCCGGGATCGCCCAATCGAACCTCCGTTACTTTTTGTCTTATCTCTCTGTTTTACATTTACTTGTTTATTGCCTCAAACTAGAGCATAAGCCCCGAGGAGGCCAGGATCTTATTGGTCTTGTTCACTGCAGTGTCCTCAGCATCTGGAACAATCCATGTGCAGACGGAAGGATGGATGGATGGACACTGCCACTTGGCTGCCTTTGTGGGCCAAGGCTAGAGCACATCGGAGCCCCAGGCACATCTGGCCTGGCCCCTCCTGCTCTGTTCCCCCAAAGCGCCCGCCCCCCACTCCCCGGACAGGCCCAGCTTCCCCTGTTTGGGGGCTCCATCACTCCACCAGAGCCAGGGCCCCCAATCTGGGCCTGACCCATCGCAGCCCGCACAGTTAGTGACAGGGCCTCCCAGTTTCAGCACCATATGGGCCCAGCACTGCCTGTCACATCTGGAACGACTCCTCCCCCATCCTGTGCCCACCCCTCAAGTTCCTCCCAGCTGTTCTTGGCACCCTAGGGGAGCTGGTTCAGCCTCCCCACCTCGATTTCCCTTCCAGGCCCTGACCCCCTCCTTGCACTTCGGCGGGACAGCTGCTGGGGGATCGGGGAGGAGCACCCCCCCCCTCCAGCCCGCTGTGAGGCCCTCAATTCTCCCTCCACACACAGCCCCGCCCCCCAAGCCAACCTCCCCTCTCTGAAGGCTTCCTCAGAGCCTCAGGCCCGCTCTGTGGTCCCATGGTTCACGCCGGGGGACACTGACCCTCGTGAGACAGCTTTAAGGAAGCAACGGTTAGGAATAGAACCAGGCTCAGCTTCTTTTTAGCTATGTGACTTGGACCCATCGCTTTAGCCTCCCTGCACCTCGGTTTCCTCATCTGTAAAATGGGGCAAGGATGGTGTCTACCTCCTCAGGCCTTTGTGAGGCTTGTGGGGCAACGTCGGGTAATGTATGAAAACCCATCAGCACAGAGCCCGGCATTTAGGGGCTGCTCTGCCATTCAACGGAAGGCTCCTGGTGGCAGGACGCCGAGCCAGCGCCGGAATGGATGATTCTGGGACCAACCTCGACCGGTCCCACCCCTGAGCCCTTTAGGGGGGGAGGGGGGGCAGCTCCCCACTGTGTCAGAGCACTTGGTGCCACCTAGTGGTGGCAGGGGCACCGGGGGCCTGGCCGGGGCAGATGGGGCTGTGGGGCAGGATGGAGACCAGAGAAGCATCCAGAAGCAGGGGTCCACCACCTCTCTGGGCACTGCCTGGGACCAGTGTGCACCCAAGAGGCCTCCCCGCTCCGGGCCTGGTGGCCATCCTGAGAGAAAGAACAGGGAGGGGCCATCTCCAGGGCACCCAGTCCCCAGCTCGGGAGTCACCGTCCAGCCACAGCTCAGATGTCTGCGCTCCCACCCAGAGACGCCCAGAGAGGGACAAGAAGGAGCTAAGAATGTCATCTCCAGCCTGCAAGTGGCCGCAGCCCCCTGCCTCCCACCCCTGCCCCCTGGGACGACACCAAGGGCCACACCATGACCTCAGCATCACCTAGTGAGTGAGGCCTGGGGTAGCTGCCAAGCTGCCTGACTCTAACCCCGCTGTGTGACTTTGGGGGAGCTACTTAACTCCTCTGAGCCCTCTGAGTTTCATCGCTACTGCATTATCTCACTACCTGACGGGTGGCTTTGTCACCGGGACTGACTGAGGCTCAGAACACAGGATGGTGTGTGGCTTTTATAGCAGCCTCAGCTCTGGGACCCTCTGCTTCTCAAGACCCCGCCCCACCTTCTTCATTACACACACACACACACACACACACACACACACATATACACAGGGCAGAGGAACACCAGGGGCCATGGACCTGCTGCATATCCGTGTAGACATGCCCAGGCGGTCTCGGGAATCAGTGCTGAGCCTGGACAGGTGTGCAAGGCCCTGAGCGTGTGAGGCCAGGCACATCTATGGATGCCCAGCCCAGGGAGTGTGTGGTAAGCATGCACGCGTGAGCCTGTGAACACAACTGTGTGTGTACCTGCATGTCTACAGGCCTGGGGGTCTGTCCTCGGGTGAGGTCAGGGTTGCGCCAGGCAGGACCGTGCTCATGGGCGAGCAGGGCCCTGGCAGGGGCCGTAATGACCTCCGACTACCAGTCACTGGGGGAGAAATGTCACACGCTACTCCTCTCAGCCCGTCCCCAGCCTGGCGGGGTGACCCCAGGCCTCTGCTTGTCAGAGCTGCAGGTGAGGAGACCTTCGAGCCCACCCCCAGGGCAGGCATGTCACTGCCCCACCCTGGTGCCCACTCTGGGATCCCCTCACCTGCAGGGTTCAGCCCCTGGGGTTGGGGCATCTGCCCTAACCTGGGGTGGGGAGCAGAACTCAGGGAGGCTGTGCTCCCTCTTCTGCCACTATAGTCATGGGCAGTGCTGAGGTTAGCTCTTGGTGTCACAGCTCTGGGCCCTGCCCTGCATCAAAGTTCCCAGGGACGGGAGGCCACAAGGTCTCTGGGGTCAGGTGGACTTGGGTTCCAATTTCCAGCCCCACCTCTCCATGGCTGTGTGGTCTTGGACAAGTCACACAACCTCTCTGAGCCTCATTCCCTCTCGTATGAAACAGCAATAAAGATACTCCCCCCTGCAGGGTTCTGGTGGGAACGGATGTCACGAGAACGGGTAACGTTTAGCCCACGGTACTTGCCAAGTGCTCATCAATGGTAGCTTCTAGTCCATTGATGGCCAGCCCTTGGTATACACAGCCTCACTCTTCAAATCCCCCGAGCAGTTCCCCACAGCGGTGGCTTTATCGCTCCCCCTGTTCTCCAGATGAGGACACTGAGGCTTGCTGAGTGGTTTGCCTGAGTCAGGAAGAGAAGCAGCTTCTGGAGGCCCAGCTATCGTCAAGCTACAGTGGTTTTTCCCTCCAGCAAAACATTTACATCAAGACACAAGGGAGTCCCTGGCGGGCCAGGGGTCCTGGCTCTGCCCTCAAGGGGCACCTGCTCCTAGCAGACCCTCCGTCGTGTCCCAGTTCAGTCCCCAGGACTACATTTCGCTCTGTGTCGCCAGATTTCAAACAAAGTCCGTGGAAATGAGCCAAGATGGCCAGACAGAACTTCCTTCCCATACCCATTCCCGCCCGTTCCCTGTCCCGTTACTATCCACTCAGGGTCTGTCCACGGGAAGCTGCCTCACCCCTCTCGGAGGATCCCAGAGCAAATGAGCAAATGATCCCCAGACTCCTCTCCATCCAACATTCTCCTTTCACAGCGGGGATACGGAGGCCTGGAAATGGAAAAGCCCAACCCCGGGTCACTCAGAGTCCAGATCAGGCCCTCATGTCCGAAAGTGTTCCCTGCAGGGGGAATCTCGGGGGATACAGGCAGGGGTGGCGTCCAGACTTGAAGCAAAGACCATCAGTCTCCCCGGAACAACGTGCATTCTCTGTGCCTTCCAATCAGTCCAACAAGCTGGTGCCTTTGCCAGACGCAGCTGGTGCTGGCTGGGGCAGGGGGCCAGGGTG
This sequence comes from Herpailurus yagouaroundi, assembly GCF_014898765.1. NCBI lineage: Eukaryota > Metazoa > Chordata > Mammalia > Carnivora > Felidae > Herpailurus > Herpailurus yagouaroundi. Next base: position 7,945,090 of record NW_024412388.1, read on the forward strand.
CCTGGGAGGAACGGGACCTCAAGCCCACTCACTAGAAGCTCACAGCCCGGTGGGGAAACCTGACCACGAAAATAGTAGACATTGGTGCGATGAGCCTTGCAGGGAACAGAAGAGCACCCCACCTGCTGTAGGATGTCAGGGAAGAGGGAAGTCTTCCTGGAGGAGGAGGTGAAGCCTCCCGAGGCTCTCAGCCAGAGTTTGAGCTACTTCTTAGAGGAAGAGTCAGATATTCACCAGCACAGGGAGGAAGGAAGGGCTGTTCCCTCCAGGGAGGGAAATACGTGTGGGAAAATGGAGAGACCCAGGTGAGATTGTTCTAGAAGCCATGGCTGCAGAACACAACGCCCTCAAAACTTAGTGGCATGAAACAACCACAGACTGCGTGGGGCAGGAATTTGAACAGGGCCCGGGAGGAATCTGCTCCGTGATTCTACATCCGGAAGACCCGAAAGCTGGAATCATGGAAGGCTTGCCGTTCACACATCTGGCTTTAGCTGGGACGTCAGCTGGGCTCTTGGCCAGAACTGCATGCATCTCTTCTCCCTATGCAGTCTCTCCATGTGGGGTACCTAAGGCTTCTTCACAGCATGGTGACAGGGTTCCAAAGGCCAATGTCCCCAGAGAACAAGGCAGAAGTGTGTGGAATTTTAATGATCCAGCTTTGGGAATCATATAGTGTCACTGCCATCGTGTCCACTGGTCAAGGCATTCACGAAGACCTGTCCCCATTCAAGGGGAGGGACACAGACCCCACCACTGGAAGTCAGGACCGTGAAGGCCACGCTAAGCCCTTGTGGGATGAAAGAAAGACAGGGTGGTCGTGTGTTTGGAAAGCAATCGCTACAGAGGTCATGAACATCATGAATGGCGGGCTAGTAGTACTGACTACCCCCGGGACAAGAGAGAAGAAGAGCCTATCAAGGAATAGAGAGCAAAGAAGACAGAAAACTTTGGGGGGCCTGTCACCAGTCAGGGACAGAAGCTGATGTCTCGGTTTAGGATTTCCCGGATGGTCCACCGAGGATGCTGCCCGGCCCCATCTCTAGAGCCTTGTACCCAAACAACATTGGGGTTCCGGGGCCCTTCCAAGGCCTTGGAAGCCTGTGAGCCCCGGTATCTCCCTGGAGCCCCTTATGCTGGGCCCCTGCTTCTAGTGGTCTCCTCTTGGGCGACCGACGTTCCCAGACACAGGTAAGAGGGGCAGCAGAAGGGGGCTCTCTGCTCTCACACCACTGCCTCTGAAGTAGGCCTAGGACGCTGCCCCGCAGGTGGTAGACCAGTTGTCCTCTCCGCCATCTTAGGGAAGGGAAGAAAAAGGAGGCGTGTTTCCTAGATCCTGCCGGGCTGAGCCTCGCATCTCCCTGCCCCATCCCCGCTCCCACCCCCGCCCTGTGGACCTCGGGGCCAGCACAGGGATGACCTAGCAGCTGCCGAGCCCTAGCCTGTCATCACACTCACAGGTCCAGGTGACAGGGCTCACAAGTCACCAGGATCTCCTTCCCTCAACTGGGCAGCCTCCGTCGGCAAGGGGATAACTGAGTCAGGGTTTGGCCTTCCAGCCTGATCAGCTCAGGGACTCATTCTTTGCCGGGAAGTCTGTCTCCCCAACTTCACAGGGAGCAACCGAGGGTTGACCCAGCCTGCTCCGTCTCTGTGGCCCAGCCCAGAACCTGGCACCCGGGAGGTTCTCGGGACCTGCTGAATGGACGAATGAATGAATTCGTGAACCATTCTGATACCTGGATTCCCAGCGCGTAGCCCTGTGCTGGCACACGTGGGTGCTCAGCAGACACTTGTTGGATGAGTGAATGAGTGAATGAATGAGGTTTATTTTTCTCCCGATCCCTATTTTGCAGCACGTGGTAGATATTCTGGACTTGCTGAATTGAAATAACACAGCAAAAGCCCCCGAGGGCCTGTCTGGTGTGAAGGGGCTTCTGTGATGGACTGTTGCTCAGAGAGGCCCACGGAGCCCCAGCCTGGGGCCTGGGTACTGTGACCATGATCTTCCTGCCCCCACCCTCCACCCTGTGCAGGGCAGGGGTGAGGAGGGGGAGCCTTCCTAGCCGTTAGCCCAGGACAGATGGGTCAGAGGCAGGAGGGAGACAGGGGAGAGGCAGACAATCAGACCGACTGACAGCACTACAAGGGACACCAGGGCCCCCCACCCCCGGGGCATCTCTGGAGGCCCCTCCCCTGCCAACCAGGCCATCATGTGAGTGGTCATCAGACGTGGGTGATGACCTACACAGTCCCTACAAGGGACATCAGACCCCCCCCCCGCCGTGCAAAGGGCTCCCCGCAGCCCCCCCACTCACAGAGCCTGGCTTCCCGACCCTCCGGTGCACTCAGTGAGTTGGGGAGGGGGAGGCAAGCCGAGGGGGAGAAGGAATTCTTCCTGACAGTTTTAAAAGTTTTGGCATTTTCACGAGGGCACATATAATATTTAAATTACTTCCCCTCAGCCCGCCCTCATGCCTGCCTTGGCTTCCCCAGGTGAATTTGTAGGCGCTGAAATGGTCTAATTTCCCACACAAGCCATGTCAAATATAATTTGGGTGCAAAGTTGGTAATTATACGTAACATCAGTCTGATGTTAAAAACACTGAAAAATTTAGCAAGAAGACACTACTGGAGAGAGAGACATAAGTCTGAGGCCCAGCCAGAAAAAGGCAGGCCTGGGCCCCACCGAAGCCAAAGTCTTTAATTAATAATAGCATGTTTTCAGAGACTCAAAGGACGCAGGTCCCCAGCTGTCTGAAACTCCTTTGTCTACCAATTATCACCATTTGGGAGGAGAGGCAGAGAGGAAGTCGCAGGGGGGCACCCAGATCCTGGCTGAGAAGTTGCCGAGGCTTGGGCTGGGGCTGTGGCTCACCTGGGGGCCAAGGTCTACCCCGCTCGGCTCACCCGTCTCCAGAGACCAACCCCGATGAGTCCACGGTCAGCGGCAGGAGGGGCTCGTGTCCCCCAGGCTCCGTGGGTGGATTGTGGGGAAAGGGGGAGGTTTGGCTACAGGCCAAGCAGCCCAGCAAGGCTCCCGAAACAATGCCTGTGCCCCTCTTGGTTTAAGTGGGGCTTTTTTCTTTCTTTTAAAATAGCGTAATGGGCTGTTTTTATGAGGACAGGGACCACATCTTGTTTGCTCACCCCTATGTCCCTGGCATCTGGCACATAGTAGGTGTTCAATAAATATTTGTCAAATGAACGAAACAAGTTTTAATTATTCCTCGCTCTAACCCTATGTGGGTGGAGTGAGCCCCAGAATTCCTGCCGGCCCTGAGGCAAGTACACAAGACATCTCGGAGGTTAAGGGGACAGGCACAAAGCCTGGAGTAGAATCACACGATTCCACACTTACGAGCCTTGTGACCTTGGGACGATTACTCAAACTCTGCCTCAGTTTCCTCATCTGTAAAATAGGCATCATAATAGATCTATCTCCTAGAATGACTGTGAATTCCGAATGAGATGCTCCACTCTAATTTTTTTTTTAAGTTGATTTATTTGGAGACAGAAAGACAGAGAGGGTGTGCAAGGGAGGGGCAGAGAGAGAGAGAGAGAGAGCGCGCGCGCGCGCGAATCCCCAGCAGGCTCTGCGGTGACAGCACAGAGCCTGATGAGAGGCTCAAACTCACAAACCGTGAGATCCTGACCTGAAGTGAAACCAAGAATTGCACGCTTAACTGACTGAGCCACCCAGGCGCCCCTCCTCGGAAAGCAGTCTGGACAGTACCTGGCAGGTGGCTCGTTTTGCTAAGGGACGTGGGTGGGGTGTGGCTTTGTAGAACTTCTCTCTAGAAGGGGTTTCCAAAGACTGGACCAGGGTGAGGAGACAAGGGACTTGGAGCAGAGAGCCAGATTTCCAGTGGGCACTTTGGAAACATTTCTGCTGTTGGGGACATGATGAAAATACCTTCTTCCTGGATTGCTTGAGGAGCCCGCAACAGAATAGCCTCAGTCTCGTGGAATGTGTATGGAGTTGTGTCTGCGGGGATACATGGCCTCCAGGCGGGCAAGGCTGCCAGCTCGGCCACACCCAGAGGTGGACATTATTATTATTATTATTACTAACATGTTGTTGATGAGAAAGCAAGGCTTGCCCAGGTGAAGTGAGGGGTTCACACTTCGCACTTTGGCTTGGTTGAGTTTCCCTCCAAACGCTCTGCTCTCAACCCCCCGTGCTCCCCTGAACGTACCTGGAGATTCTGCAGAATAGTGAGAAAAGCCAGAGCCGAAAGGAAGCGCTTCCCAGAGCCAGATGTCCTGGTGTACCCCATTCTGCTCCAATGATCCTGGAGGCGTTGGGGGGGGGGGAGCAATATTAGTATCTCCATCTCGTGGAGGAAGTTCCGGCACAGAGGGCTTAACTCACCTGCCCCGGATCACACGACGTGGGAGGCGGAATGAAATCCCGGCGACCCCAGAGGAGCCCTTGACAGTGAAGAGACCACAGCCTCGAACACTGCCCTGATCCGCACAGCTAAGCCCTGCAGAGAGGTTCTCAGTCTTGCACACCGGAATCATCTGGAGACCTTTAAACCCACGGATGCCCAGATTTTTAAAATATTTTTTAAGTTTGTTTGTTTTTGAGAGAGAGAGAGAGAGAGAGCACACTAGAGCGGGGGAGGAGCAGAGAGAGGGAATCCCAAGCAAGGTCCGTGCTGTCAGCGTGGAGCCTGACACCGGGCACGAGCCCACAAACCAGGAGATCATGACCTGAGTGGAAATCCAGAGTCGGAGGCCCAACCGACTGAGCCACCCAGGCGCCCTGATGCCCAGGTTTTAAATGGCCCGGGTGCTACCTGGGCAAAAGGATTTTTTTTTTTTAACTGCCAGGCTATCCTGATGTCGGGACCCACTGCCCTAGCTGTGCTGTAGCTAAGTCTTCTTAAGCTTCTCCGGCTGTAACGTGCACACAAGTCCTGGTAAAACGCAAGTCCTGACCCAGTAGGTCTCAGTGGATTGGAGCTTGGGGGTTCTGTATTTCTTTTTTTTTTTTAATTTTTTTTTAACATTTATTTATTTTTGAGACAGAGAGAGAGCATGAACAGGGGAGGGTCAGAGAAAAAGGGAGACGCAGAATCTGAAACAGGCTCCAGGCTCTGAGCTGTCAGCACAGAGCCTGACGCGGGGCTTGAACTCATGAACAGTGAGATCATGACCTGAGCCAAAGTCGGTCGCCCAACCAACTAAGCCACCCAGGGGCCCCTCCATTAGAACATTTTTTTTTTAATTTTTTTAATGTTTTATTTATTTTTAAGACAGAGAGAGACAGAGCATGAACGGGGGAGGGTCAGTGAGAGAGGGAGACACAGAATCCGAAGCAAGCTCCAGGCTCCGAGCTGTCAGCACAGAGCCCGACGCGGGGCTCAAACTCACAAACCGTGAGATCATGACCTGAGCCGAAGTCAGACTCTCACCCGACTGAGCCCCCCAGGTGCCCCTCAGCTAACCCCTCTAAACAGCATCGCCCACCACAGCCAGCAGGAAGCAGTCACGGGGCTGATGGGGCCCCATTTCCTGGGGATCCAGGACATGGGGAGATGAGAAAGGCCACAGGAGGAGACCAGAGGCCAAGCTGACGAGGGGCTGGCCCAGGCTGTAGGCTTCTGTCCCCACTTCTGTGGCTGCCCACCCCTTAGAGGTCAGCTCTGCCCTGGAACAGGCAAGGGGTCAGGACTCCTGGCTTCTGAAGAAAGCGAGGCGGGGCAGCGGCTGGAAACCCAGACAGGAGGACTCCTGTCTAGCCAGTTCCTCTCCCTCTGGCTCCCTGAGCCACCCACCTGGGCAAGTCAGGACAACCCCTCACCCATGCCTCCATTCTTGTATTTTCTAAAATAAAGGGAATAATCTCACCCCACCTCACCTTGTATGTGTGATCGTGTGTGTTATATTTTTAGATTAAAGTAGTAACTGCTCAAGGCAACGTATTCAAACAGATCAGAAGCGCGTTAAGTGAAAAGTCTCTTTTGGAGGTACCACTGTTAATGGTTTCTTGAGTGCGGCTCCAGCCATTTTCTTTGCATGTACAAACATACATCTGTGGACGCTTGTTTTAAAAACTGGGATCCTAGGTGCTGCAATTTGGTTTTGTGGACTTGGCCACATGCCATGCGTCTCCTTCCGTGGGAGCCCATAAGGATCGACCCGATTCTGTTTGCAACCCGTGTGATATTCCACAGCATGGGTCTATCATCGTTAATTTCGCCGTTCTCCTATCGGCAGACATTGAGGCTGCTTTCGTTTTTTTCCTACGATATAGACAACGATGCAGCAGACGCCATGATATGAGTGCTTCTGGATACTTCTGCGAGCATGTCCACAGCACACGTTTGAGAATGGCATCGAAGTTCACCTAACTTTCCATCTCTCTCGTTTTATGAGAAATTGTTGTCAGGCTGGAGTCAGCATAGATCCCACTTGAGAGCTTCTGTTCCCCTCTCTCTGTCCCTCCCACCCTTGCCTCTCTCTCTCTCAAAAATCAACAAACATTTTTTTTTTTTTGGGGGGGGGACAGAGAGAGACAGAGCATGAACGGGGGAGGGGCAGAGAGAGAGGGAGACACAGAATCGGAAACAGGCTCCAGGCTCTGAGCCATCAGCCCAGAGCCCGACGCGGGGCTCGAACTCCCGGACCGCAAGATCATGACCTGGCTGAAGTCGGACGCTTAACCGACTGCGCCACCCAGGCGCCCCTCAACAAACATTTTAAGTAGAAAGGCGTTATAAAGTTGTATTAGGCACACGCCTAAATGTAAAATCTTTTTTTTAAAATATTTATATATTTGGGGGTGGAGGGACAGAGAGAGAGGGAGAGAGAGAATCCCAAGCCGGCTCTGCTCTATCAGTACAGAGCCCAATGCAAGGCTCGAACTCACAAACCACGAGATGATGACCTGAACCGAAATCAAGGGTCAGGCACTCAACCGACTGAGCCACCCAGGCGCCCCCCTCAAACATAAAATCTTAAAACTATAAAATTCCCAGAAAAAAAAATAAAAGAAATTCTTCAAGACCTTGAGTTAAGCAAAGATTTCTTAGGGATGCCTGGCTGGCCCAGTCAGTAGAGCATGCGAATCTTGATCTCAGGGTTGGGAGTTCAAGCCCCACATTGGGTGTAAAGATTACTTAAAAACGAAATCTTAAAAAAAAAAAAAAAAAAAAAGCAAACATTTCTTATTACAAAAGAACAGACCACAAACAAGAGAAAAAAAAAGAGAGAGAGAGATTTAGCTTCATCAAAATTAAAAATGTCTGCTTTTGGAAAACACTGTGAAGAAAATAAAAAGACAAGCCACAGAGTGGGAGAAAATATTTGCAAAACACATATGTGATAAAAGATTGGTGACCAGGTATACAAAGAACTCTGAAAACTCAAAAATGAGAAAAGAGACAACTCAGTAAAAATATGGGCTGAAGAAAAAAACTAGCCCATATATCTATATGGGCTGAAGATTTGAATAGATCTGTCGCCACAGAAGATACATGAATGGAAGATACACACATGAAAAGATACTCAATATCATTAGTCGTTAGGAAAATGAAAATTAGAACTGCAATGGAATACCACTATACAGCTATTAGAATGGTTCAAATCTTAAAAATTACAATACGGAAGATATATACACACATTTATGTAAATATTTATATTCATGTATATGTGTGTATATATATGTAGATATGTAGCTATGTGCACAGCATGTGTATACACACATAAGTTTGTTATAAATCTTACCGATATAGAAGGAGGGTAGCACATTATTTAAAAGAAAATTTTTTTCATGTTTATTTATTTTTTGAGAGAGAGACAGAGGCCAAGCGTGAGCGGGGGAGGGGAAGAGAGCGAGGGAGACACAGAATCCGAAGCAGGATCCGGGCTCCGAGCTGTCAACACGGAACCTGACACGGGGCTCGAACCCACGAACCGTGAGATCATGACCTGAGCTGAAGTCGGACACTTAACCGACTGAGCCACCGGGCGCCCCTAGCACATTATTTTTTATATTTTATATTCACATAACATACAATTAGCCATCAAAAAATATTTTTTTAGGGGCACCTGGGTGGCTCAGTCGGTTAAGCATCCGACTTCGGCTCAGGTCACGATCTTACAGCCTATGGGTTTGAGCCCCGTGTCGGGCTCCGTGCTGACACCTCAGAGCCTGGAGCCTGCTTCAGATTCCGTGTCTGTCCCTCTCCCACTCATGCTCTGTCTCTCTGTCTTTGAAAAATAAATAAACATTAAGGAAAAAAAAGATTTTATTTTTTAAAGTAATCTCTACATCCAACGTGGGGCTTAAACTCACAACCCTGAGATCAAGAGTCTCTCACTCTACTGACCAAACCAGCCAGGTGCCCCTGTAGGGACGCTTTTAAAGAGCTTCCAAAAATCTTTGATTATTTCAAACTTTGAAGTTTTTCTAGGTCAAATAGTAAATTGGGTTCGGTTCAGTGGGTATCTAAGTCTTTTCTAAATAAGATTCTGGTATAACAATTCACAAATTCACATTTGCTTACCACTTACTTTCCACTAGACATTAAGGACTCGAAGCATTAAGAATATAATTAAGGCTACTGAACATAATAACGGGAACAATTCCGTATGCAAGGAAAGATATATGTTTTTGGTAAGCAAGGTATGAGGAATGAGAATACATTTTTTTAAGGGAAAAGAAAGTAATTTTGTCCTTAATGAGACTGGTTGTTTATTTTTTTCCCAATACTTCGATTTTTTTATTCATTCTTTTGAGAGAGAGAGAGAGAGAGAAAGAGAGCATAAGTGGGGGAGAAGCAGAGAGAGAAGGAGACACAGAATCCGAAGCAGGCTCCAGGCTCTGAGCCATCAGCACAGAACCCTACACAGGGCTCGACCTCACGAACCATGAGATCATGACCTGAGCTGAAGTCGGACGCTTAACGGACTGAGCCACCCAGACGCCCCTACGTTTACTGATTTTTTTCATTTATTGCTTGTGCTTTTGCTGTCAAGTTTACGAATCCATCGCCAAATCCAAGATCATAAAGATTTACTCCTATGTTTCTAATAATAGTTTTATAGTTTTTGCCCTTATATTTAGGTCACTGACCCATTTTGAGTTAATTTCTGTACAAGTAGTGAGGTTGGGGTCCAACTTCATCCTTTTATGTTTGGATATCCAGTATCCCAGCACCACTTGAAGAGCTAGTCTTGCCCCATTGGATGGTCTGGGCACCTTTGTAGAAAAATCAATTACTCGTAGATGTTTGGGTTTATTTCTGGGCTCCCAATTCTATTGCATTGGTTTAGATGTCTGTACTTCTGCCAATACTACATTGTTTTAATTACTGTCACTTTGTGGTGACTTTTGAAATTGGGAAGTGTGACCCTTGTTATGGGCTGAACTGTGTCCTCCCCACCCCTGAAATTCTTATGTGGAAGTCCTAACCTCCAGGAACTCAGAATGTGACCTCCTGAGGAGAGAGAGTCTTTGGAGAGGTGATTAAAAGAAAATACAGTCACTAGGGTAGACCCTAATCCAATACGACCAGCGTTCAAACATCAAGAGGAAATTTGGACGTAGACGCTCACGTAGAGAAGACCATGTGAAAGCACAGGAAATGAAGATGGCCACTGACAAGCCAAGGAGAGACACTGCAGGGGAAGCAGAACCTGCCGGACACTTTGATCTCACACTTCCAGCCTCCGAAATGGTGAGAAAATATGATTCTGCTCAACCACCGTTTCTTCAGTACTTTGCTTCGGCAGCCCCAGCAGACCGACACATCCCTCCACTCTCCTTTCCTTTGCCAATAATTCTTTTGGCCATTCGGGGCCCCTTTCAACTCCGTATGATTCTGAGGATTGGTGTTCCCATTGTTGCAGAGAAGGCAATTTGAATTTTGATAGGGATTGTTGGAGCTGTTCATCTCTTGGGGGCATATTGCCATCTTAACAATATCAAGTGCTCCGATCTATGACCATGGGGCGTCTTTCCATTTATTTAAGTCTTTAATTTCTTTCAGCAATATTTTGTAGTTTTCAGAGTGCAAGTCTTTTACGTCCTTGGGTATTTTCCGAGCTGGGTTTTTCCTCGGTATTTTAATCCTTTGGATGCTATTGTAAATGGAATTATTTTCTTTCTTTATTTATTTTTTTTTGCAGATTGCTCATTGCTCGTAGAGAAACACAACTGACTTCCGTGTGCTGCTCTTTCGCTCTGCAACTTTGCTGAATTTGTAGCTCCTACTTTACAAATAATAAAATTACAAATTTCGTACAGCCAACTGATGCTCATAGAACACTTTAGTTACTTTGATGAAACCCATGCGGGTGCAATTAACAAATGTGTTCCAACATGAATATTGGCCGATAGCTTCCTTAACATTAGACAACAAGAACTAAAACTACCAACCGTCCCACAGCTTGAGCTCTGAACACTGACACTATCTCCCCCGACACAAGTTACATTAATAAGACTTTTCTATTCCATTGTCTTCACTCTTCCAGGAGACTTGCTCAGGTAAACGGCTTGACTATTTATTATATAAACTTCCGCAAAGACTCATCGAGTCTTCAGTGGAAAACATCAACAAGACGACTTTCACCCTTAGATTCCTTGGCTCCCTTGACTCAAAAATCTTTAGCTTGGGGCGCCCGGGGGGCTCAGTCTTTGAAGCATCTAACTCTCGGTTTCGGCTCAGGTCACGATCTCACGATTCATGAGATCGAGCCTCTCGTCCGGCTCTGTGCTGACAGTGCAGAGCCTGTTTGGGATTCTCTCTCTCCCTCTTTCTGTCCCTCCCCTGCACACGGTCTCTCTCTCTCAAAATAAATAAATAAACTTAAAAAAAAAAATCCTTAGCTTGCTGTCTCTGCCAATTCTGGACTGTCTTATAGTGGCCCTAACCTATTCCTAAACGAAGCCTTGCATTGAAAGACTCTCCTTAAACCAAACTCACAATTCTCAATAAATGCTAATTGTGTGTGCCCACCTTGAGATACTACTGACAAAGCTCTGGTGTGTTCCTCTTCCTAAACTCACCTCTGCCTTACCAACAGGTTGCATTGGAGTAGGATTAGGGGAGCCATCATTTGACGATCGCAAGACAAAACCAAATGAACTGAAATATGTGTCAGAACTTCCTTCCTTCATCAGTGGTGGGGTGGCTCCATGGCTGAATCAGGTGCTAGTTGTTAAATACTGCAAGAGTATCCCCCTTTTTTTTTTTTTTTTTGCCATGCAATTCACAAAGTAATGTCCCCAGACACAAAACACTTTTTTTTTAAGTTGATTTATTTGTAATCTCTACACCCAATGTGGGGCTCCATCCCACGGCCCTGAGATCAACAGTCACGTTCTCCACCACCTGAACCAGCCAGGCAAACCAGGATGGCCTATTTATTTATCTGTTTGTTTTTAACAAAACACCTTTTTATTTATTTTAATTTTTAACGTTTATTTATTCTTTTTTTTAAAATTTTTTTCAACGTTTATTTATTTTTGGGACAGAGAGAGACAGAGCATGAACGGGGGAGGGGCAGAGAAAGAGGGAGACACAGAATCGGAAACAGGCTCCAGGCTCTGAGCCATCAGCCCAGAGCCTGACGCGGGGCTCGAACTCCCGGACCGCGAGATCGTGACCTGGCTGAAGTCGGACGCTTAACCGACTGTGCCACCCAGGCGCCCCTAACGTTTATTTATTCTTGAGAGAGAGAGAGACAGAGAGACAGAGCACGAGCGGAGGACGGGCAGATCGAGAGAGGGACACAGAATCCGAAGCAGGCTCCAGGCTCCTCTGAGCTGTCAGAACAGAGCCGGATGCGGGGTTCGAACTCACGCGCTGTGAGATCGTGACCTGAGCCGAAGTCGGAGGCTTCACTGACTGCGCCCCCCGGGCGCCTCACAACACACCTTGAAGTTCCATCTGCATTATTCACATTTCTCCATCACTCCCTCACGTCTAGACGATCCACAAATCAAACCCCGATATGTAGCCTTTGCCAATTCCTCTGGCGCAAATACTCCCACCACCGCCAATTTCACGCCACCCACGCGAAGTCACCGAACCCAGCTGGGGGGACCCTCACAGCAGCACGTCATGGGCTAGTCTTTCTACCATTCAGGGATAATAAACACCATCTCAAGGGCATAAATAGTGAAACGTAGCAAACTAATTAGGACTTGATGAGTTTATTGCCTTTGTGTTCGATATAAGTTATTTGTTAATTTAATACTTAATAATGGCTACGTTTAACAACCAGCTTGCAAAGTTCTTGCAAATTCAACAATTGCCTCTCACAAACTGGTGCCAGCCAGCTCTAGCACGGCCCTGGGACTATGAAGTGGCCCTCAGGGCGGGGGGGGGGGGGGCGGGGCGGGGGCACCTGGCTGGCTCAGTCAGTGGAGCGCGTGACTCTTGATCTCAGGGTCGTGAGTTCAAACTCCATGTTCGTCTAGAGCGTGGGTGCTCACACCACGGAGGGCGGCTGGGACGCCCCTGCCAGGCCCCTGCTGCTTCTGCCAGCTGGTTGTCTCTCCCGCAGGCTCTAGCACGTTCCTCGGCACTGAGCCTGCCACCGCCTCTTCCAAAGCGAAACCCTGGGTCTGCACGTGATTGGTGGAGGCAAGGTCACATGACCACACTGTAGCGGCAAGGGAGGCTAGGAAAGCGAATTTCTGAGTTCTGCCTTGGGAGAGCAGGACTCATAACGGAGGAGATGCTTCGCATCTAGGAAGAGGGTTCGAAGCGTGCGGAGCCGGCACAGGAGCACAAAAATTGTCCCCTACGGTGACCACCGGTTACTGTCACCAGCGCACGATCACAGACACCAGGAACAGTATCATCCCAGTTATTGTCAAAAGCCTGGCCCCAGGCCCTTCTGTGAGCGGGTGCGCTCCGAGGGCCCACGTGGGGACAGGTGTCCGACGGGCCCCTTCCTAGAGGAGTTTGCTGTCTGGTGGGAAGGGCTGGTGACCCGCCTGCAGGCAGCCTGTGCCCAGCTGCTGTACGAGGACTTGAGCGCTACTGGAGCCAGAGGGGGAGGTGTCAGTGCACTGCGGGGGCGGGGGAGGGGAGACAGAGGGCTTCCTGGAGAAGGGGGCATGTGAGCTGAGCTTTGAGGGTGGGACAAAACCTCGTATCGGAGGACCCATGTGGGCAAAGGCTTGGGACAAGAACTAGCTTGTCATGCTAGGGGCCTTGGCTGGTGCAGAAACGGAGGCAGCGTTTCTCAAAATTCTTGACGGCAACTTCGAAGTAGGGAATATAGTTTACATTGTAGCGCACACATAGGTACATAAACCAGATACAAGTTTCACACAGCGGTTCCCACACGCTTCCCACGCTACCACACGCCGTGCACTCTGATGTTTTCTATCCCAACCTATCCTGTGTCATTATTGTTTTTCAAACGCTAGTCGCCACTCATGAAATCGACTTCATGACGCATCGGTGGCGCAAGGGCCACAGAGCTGGGGACAGAAGCAGCAGCAGGGCTCTGGAAGGCTTCGAACACCCAAACCGCAACATTTGGACTCTGCCCTGTAGATTCTTGAGACCGGAGGTCGTGGGCGGCACTGTGATTGGAAATGATCCATATATACCATCTATCAATATTTAAAACGCACATAACTTTTGACCTAGCAATTGCATTTCAAGGAATGCAGGAGAAGCTCGGAGGAGCTCGGAGAAGCACAAGCAAGGATGTTTGCTGCAGCGCTAGGAAAGTTGGAAGCAGCTAAATGTGGAGTGCCCTGCAGACCTTCCAAAGAATGAGGTCACTCTCGGTTGGGGAGAGATCCCCAGGACTCTGGGGAGGGGAGACAAAGTCAAATCACAGAGCCAAACGTGCCCTTTGCTCTCAGTTTCAGATCAACCACACCCGTATACGTGTGTGTGCATTTACATGTGTGGATGTCTCTCAAAAAGACTTATTTTTTATTGTTTTTTAAGTTTATTTATTTATTTTGAGAGAGAGAGAGAGAGAGAGAGAGTAACAGAATCCCAAACAGGCTCCTCGCTGACAGCGCAGAGCCTGATGCGGGGCTCGAACTCACGGACCGTGAGATCACGACCTGAGCCAAAATGAAGAATCGGACGCTTAACCGACTGAGCCACCCAGATGCCCCCCCGCCAAAAAGGTTGAGAAGGAAACTCGAACACATGTGCGAAGCTTGAAGATTTACGCTAGGTAGAATAAGCCAGTCGCGAAAGAACAAATCGTGTGTGATTCCACCACTACGAAAATACCTAGAGTAGTCACCCTCATGGAGACAGAGAGCGGAACAGCGGTTGCCAGGGGCTGGGGCTGTCGGGGGGCAACGGGGAGTAGTGTTTAATGGGGACAGAGTTTCAGTTCAGGAAGACGAAGAAGCTCCAGAGGCCGGCGGTGGAGATGATGGCACAAAGTGAACATAATCAATGCCACTGAAAGGCACACTTAACAACGGTTAAAATGGGGGGGGGGGGCGTCTGGGTGGCTTAGTCGGTTGAGTGTCCAACTTTGGCCCTGGTCATGCTCTCACTCCTTGCTATCAGGGTGGAGCCTGCTTCATTCAGATCCTCTGTTCCCCTCTCTCTCTGCCCCTCCCCTGCTTGCGCTCTCTCTCTCTCAAAAATAAATTTAAAAAAATGGTTAAAATGGTAAATTTTAGGGACGCCTGGGTGGCTCAGTCGGTTAAGCGTCCAACTCTTGGTTTCGGCTCAGGTCGTGATCGCACACGGTTCATGAGATCGAGCCCCCGTGTCGGGCTCTGTGCTGCCAGTGTGGATTCTGTCTCTCTCTCTCTCTCTCTGTCTGCCCCTCCTGTGCACTCTCTCTCTATTGAAATACATAAATAAACTTTCAAAAAAAGGTAAATTTTGTTATATATATTTTACCACAAACAAAACCTAGGAGTCCCTACACCAAACCTAACAGTGGTTGCCATGGGGAGGGGAGGGGGCTGGAAACTAGAGCAGGCAAAGGGGTTCTTATATACTGCACCCTCCATGCTTCCGTGTGTTTGTAACCCTTGCAGTGAGCACTTATTCTGAATGACTCACATGATTTTTTAACAACCAGTCATATGTGTGTGTGTGTGTGTGTGTGTGTGTGTGTGTGTGTGTGTGTATAGAAGTTCAAGTGGATCTAGGAGCAGAGAGCGATAGAGGGTAGGCATGGGGGAGAGGTTGGGGTCTGGAGAGGCCTAGGGGTACGGGTAGATGTGGGCAAGGAGGTTAGTTACCCTATTAGACCCGGGGCTAAGTAGCTCCCTGGAAGGGGCAGTTATAATCCACCAAAATAAACACCGGGCGCTCTGGGAACCCAGCAAATGTGTTTGACCCCCTCCGAAAATCAGGGAGGGCTTCCTGGGAGAAGTGGCTGAAGCAGGAGTTCGGAGTGGGAGTAATGAAACCAGACAGCAGTTGCAAGAGATTAGGAGGAAGCATCCTCTGGAGGCCAGAGCCTGGACCCTCAAGCATCCCCTGGGCTGGAGGCTGAGCTGGACCCACGTGGTTTCTGTCCAGCCACCACCACCCTCCCCCAGACTGGCTGCAGGGCAGTGTGGGAGCAGTTATGCAAATCACCTCCCAGTGTGGCTCTCATTATCTCCCAGTGACTGGCAGCTGCAGAACCACGCTGGCCTGGAGGCGGTTTGGGGGGTGGGACAGATTGCCTCGCCCCCTTCTCCTACCCCGCTTTCCTCCAAGAGCCCCCAACCCTAATCACATCTGGTCCACATTGGCCCTGTTTGGTTCCAATCGTGCCACTTCCCGCTACCGTCTCTGGGCACCCCCAACCCCCACGCCCGGCTGTGGGAACAGCCCCCCTTCCCTCGGCATTCAGGAAGTCCTGCACACTGGGGTCCCCAATAGCCTTGGGGAGCTCCCCTAGAGCCCCCCCCAGCAACCAGCCCCCAGATGTGCCCCCGGGCCGTTACTCTGACTCTCCCTTCCGCCTGGGGTGTCCTGGGCCCTGATAGCACCCACCCATTCACATCCTTCCGGTCCAGGCCAGACCCCTCGGAACACCGCTGTCCTCTGCCTGGTCCCCCCTCGCCTCCACTGTGTGGGCTCCCCCAAGCCCAGCCCTCCCTGGGAGGTTCCTGGTAAGAGCGAGCAAGAGAACGTGTGCTTACTGGAGGGCGGTTCTCTCCAAAAAAGAGAGTCCTGCAGCCACCTCCAGGGGCCACTGGACCTCAGGGACAGAGCTGGGAGAGGGGGGTGGTGGGGGTGACAGGGACCGAAGGGATGAGGGGACAGGAAGCAGGGTGGGGGTGGGGGGAATGGAGAATTGCTTATCTCAGAGAACGCCCCCCGGCACCCTGGTGGACCCAGAGAAGTGACTTGGAGGGAAAGTATCCGCTGGGAGTATGGCCATCCCCAGGGCAGGGCTGTGTCCTAGGGATAATCTATAGCATTTGTCCTACAATATCTTTTTTAATTAATTAATTAATTAATTTTTTAAATTTACATCCAAGTTAGTTAACATATAGCGCCATAATGGTTTCAGGAGTGGAATCCGGTGACTCACCCCCTACATACAACACCCTATGCCCATCCCAACAAGTGTCCTCCGTAATGCCCCTTACCCGCTTAGCCCATCCCCCCACCCCCCACCCCTCCAGCAACCCTCACTTTGTTCTCCGTATTTAAGAGTCTCTGACGGCTTGTCCCCCTCCCTGTTTTTATACCCTTTTTGCTTCCCTTCCCCTGCGTTCATCTGTTTTGTCTCTTAAATTCCACATATGAGTGAAATCATATGATATTTGTCTTTCTCTGACTGACTCATTTCGCTTAGCATAATAGCCTCCAGTTCCATCCACGTCGTGGCAAATGGCAAGGTGTCATTCTTTTTGATTGCTGAGTGATACTCCATTGTATATCTATACCACATCTTTATCCATTCATCCGTCGATGGACATTTGGGCTCCTTCCATACTTTGGCTACTGTCGATAGTGTTGCTAGAAACATGGGGGTGCACGTGTCCCTTCGAAACAGCACCCCTGTATCCCGTGGATAAATGCCTAGTGGTGCAATGGCTGGGTCGTAGGGTAGCTCTGTTTTTAATTTGTTGAGGCACCTCCACACCGTTCTCCAGAGTTGTCCTGCACTGTTGCTAATTGCTCATTATTGCTTGCCATTAGCCAAGCACCAAGAAGTAGGCTAGCTTTACTCCTCACAGGAACCCCCCTCCCCGGGAAGGAGCTGATGTTATGATTATCAGTAGCAGCCCCATTTTACAGATGAGAAAGCTAAGGCCTGATGAGGCCAAGTAACTCACCCGAGGTCACACACTGGTAAGCAATGAAGCCAGGATCTGGGCCCAGGAGCCTCTTAATCACCCTTGCTGTTCAGAGGCCCAGGGCACCCCACCCCCACCCCCCGCCCAACCCAATCTCGCAGAGGTGGGATCTCTAATTCCACCCACCCACCCCCAAACTGGACTAGACTCTGGACGAGGATTTGAGGGCAGGAATGAGGACAGGGTTCATCTGTGTCTCCCCTGCAGCCAACACCAAACATCCATTCATTCATTCATTCATTCATCCCATGGGTTTTTACTACCACTGGGGAGTCATGTGCCAAAACCCCATGAGAATGTCGTCTGGAGCCGAGAGGCCCCAATAAGATAAAGTGGGCCACGTAGGTAATTTTAAATCTCCTTGTGGTCACACTTAAAGGTGCAAAAAGTAACAGGTGAACTTAATTTTAAAAACATCCCTTGCGAGGAGCGCCTGGGTGGCTCCGTCGGTTGGGTGTCCGACTTTGACTCGGGTCATGATCTCTCCGTTCACGAGTCTTAAGCCCCGCGTCGGGCCCTGCGCTGACAGCTCAGAGCCTGGAACCTGTTTCGGATTCTGGGTCTCCCTGTCTCTCTCCGCCCCTCTGCCACTCACACTCTCTTCGTCTCTCTCAAAAACAAATAAACATTAAGACATTTCTTTTTAAATCCCATGTCAACCCGATACTCCATAATACTATCACTTCGGCACGTAATCCGTGAAAAATGATAAACGAGAGATCTGACGTGCCTTTATTCACATCGTGTCCAAGACATCCCGGATGTATTTTATCCTCCCCACACATCTCCTTTCAGACGAGCCACGTAATCTGGTGCTCAGTAGCCACGTGTGGCCATCATCCTGGACGGCGTGGCTCTAGAAAGGTTCTAGAGAGGTGAGATGGTGAAGGGTGTGCGAGCCTCCAGCTGCCCGCCTGGCCCACGGTGGGAACCACCATAAGCGTGAGGACCCCCACCCGTTTCTTCCGTCAACTTGGTGGAGTCCCCTTCCTCCGGCATGGCCACGAGTCGGGGTCCCTCCGGGGCGCCCCTGGGACTGACGCGCTGCTGGCATTCCAGGAAGGAGCGGGAGGAAGCGGGAGCACAGGCCGGGGCCCCCAGGAGGGAGCTGCTGCAGCCTGGCACAGCGAGAGTTTGTTTGCACCTCTTTGAAGCCAGAGATGAAAGCGGGGCCCACATGGCTGCTTTGATTCCCTCCTCCCTGGGCCCCTCGCAGCTGCAGCCCGGCCTGGCCCAGTTCTTTGCTACCCCAGGGGGAGCAGAAGAGGCCCCGGGACAAGGGTCTTTCTCCCCTGGGTGGCTTGTGGGGTAAGCGCAGGAAACACCCTCCATCCTGGGGGCTCCGTTCTGCCATAGACGGACCCACCCGGAAGCGACAGTGACAGACTCCCTGGAGAGGCGGGACCAGGTGTGATGTGTAGAACCTGGGGGAGCCGGCCACCCCAAATCTCTCTGCAGCCAACGCCTGACCGTCCACCATCAGCGGTCGGTCCTCGTGAAGAAACAGCGACGGAGAGTTGGGTGAACCTCTTCACCTCCGTAAGCCTCTTCAACTCAACAAATGTTCGCTGAGGGCCTACTGCGCGCCAGGCACTGTTCTAGGTGCCCCGCTGGCATATATCACAGAGCAGATGGAATGAAATGGCGCGTGCCAAGTGCTTAGCACGGTGTCTGGCCCGTCGAAATTGCTCAGTAGTTGTCAACCCGCATCGTCATCATCATCAACAGCATCATCACCACGACGACGACGATCTGCAGGGTCTTCTAACTGCTCCCAGGCACTGAGGGAAGGGAACCAGCTGCCACAAGGGTACCCACCCCCAGGGCTAATCCCTCAAACTCTGGCCTGCGCTGTTTTCTCCTCTCTCCGAGGTCCCCTGGGGGCAGCCCCTGGCCCGGAGGGGAGACAGCACCACTGACCTTGACCGGTGACCTCTGCGGCCCAAGGACGGCAGCTCAGACCGGAGGGATGCTCAGAGGGCCTCATGGCCATAATGGAGGCAAAGCCACATATGGGACCGGGCGGCACGGTCCGGGCGTCCTAGGCCCTGCCCTCTGACCGGACGGCTCCCAGCCAGCCCACCTCTGAGGAGGAACCGCCTCGTCCTCCTCCTTCTCCTGACGAGGGCACTGGCCTCGCCGTCCCTGTCGCAGCATCCTTGCACACACATCGCAGGGCCGGTGAGCCCCTCGAGGGCATGCCCCTCTCTCCTGAGCCTCTCTTCGTGGGCGTCTCGCTGCCTCTCATGAGTCAGGGAGGCGAGGTGGCGAAGCCAGGGCCGGAGCGCTTACGTCACGGCCACCGGGTGTTTCCGGGCAGGTGAGGTCATCCCCATCCGTAGGATGGGGAAATGGAGGCTGACGGCGACGCAGTCACTCGCCCACAGCCACACACTTGGGAGGGAGGGCAGCCAGGATTCGGATCCACGTCTGACTGATTCCCAAGGCTGTGTGCCTTCCATTCGGCCACGAACTCAGCCCCCATCACGGGGACCTCAGGGTGGCCCCAGGCAACTCCTCCGAAGCCTGAAACTCTAAAGCCAAGAAGCCTGCCCTAAGGACAGATGCGATGGAGCGGGAAGAAAACTCACCTCAGAGACAGACACCTGCTGGGACTGTCATCAACCTGTGTGACCTGGGGCAGGTGCCCTGCCTCCAAGACCTTTCTCTTCTCTCCAGGGAAAGGGCCCCGAGAATGCAGGAATTCCTGAAGCAGGCACAAGGGACAGGATGATTTTAGGTGGTGGTTCATAGCCTTTTCTCTTTATTTCGGTGGTTGTAGATGCATTTATTGGGTGTTGGATCAGATAGATATAACTGGCACGTCGAACGCGCAATTTCATGGATGCTTTTGCTTAGGTAGCGTCTCTCTGTATGTGGTGGACAGACCGCTGACTTCGGGGACAATACCGCGTGAACACATAGGTGGTGGGAGGGCACCGCGCATCAGCGTGACCACGTCTGGGAGGCACGAGCGGCTGTGATGACCGGTGTCACCGAGAGGGGGACCCCAGGCGGTTAGGAGCCTGGAAGGGGGGGGTGCCCTGGCCCCAATGGGTGTGGTGAATCCCACGAAGGCCTGGGCAAGAGAGAGGGAAGGAGGCAGCTAGGGAGGTGGGGCAGACGGACAGAGGCAAGGGGGGCTCAAGGGCTCACCCCACTGGCCGTCTGCGCCCACCCGGTGCCGCCGAGCCTCCTGGAGGCCACATTGCCTCCTCCCTTTCCCGGGCCGCACAGTCCGCAGCTGGCTGATGTAAAACACACATGTTTTGACTGAAGCTGCTCTCCCCCAACCTCCTGAAAAACGCCAACATTAAAGGGAGCGTAGCTTTGTAAAACTGAAACTGGAAAACGCTTCTGAAACCCAGCCCGGGGGATTAAAGAAACCACATGAAAAGGGACTTGGGACGACCTGGATGCTGACTTCCTGTTCAGAAGTTCGTTCAACATGTGCCTCCCACCCGGCCAGTGGCGGGTATCGAGGAGGAGGAGGAGGAGGAGGAGGAGGAGGATGACGAAGACGAGGACGAGGAGGAGGAGGAGGAAGGCCAGGGCCAGTGGGGCTTTGGGGGGCCTCCAGAAGTCCAGGACTTACAAGGTCCAAGGCCCGACGACCTTGTCGCGGCCCTCCCAGGCCTCTGGCCTCCAGGGGCTCCGAGGAGAAGGTGCCATGTTGCCCTTGACCTTGGGACTCCACCCCGCATCACAGAGGGGTTGGGAATCAAACAGGCCACAGCTCTCAACCCTCCCGATGCCCCATCTCTGCCAGTCTCCCCTGCTCCTCCCACACGGTGTCCCCGGCCCTGGACCCTTGGACCCCAGCTCAGCCTCCCGTCCCTTCCTGGCTAAGTGCCTCCCCCAGGCGCCGGAGCTGACTGGGAGTTCGAATCTCAGCTCTGCCGTTTAGTCGCCAAGGGACATCCAAGGAGCCACTGCTGGGAGCTTCCCATCTTTCCCCTCCCCCTGTCACCAAGCAGTGTGCAAGTAGAATGAGCAATGTGTGTGCAAGGACGCTGCGCTCAGGACGGTACGGAGGGGTTCTCTGCTCTCACAAGGCTGAGGCCGAATGTCCCCACTGGTCTCCCTCTTGCTACAATGGCCGGGGCCAAGTCCCATCCCCTGGGTGGGCTCGGGGCCCTCGTCCTTGGAAAAGAAGATAGGGTGGGCTGGGTCAGAGGGGAAGCCTGGGCTGTGGACTCACACCCTCACATACCGCTCGTCACACACACGCGCATCACACACACGCGCACCCAGATGCACACACAGACACATCACAGGCCACTTGGTGGCCACTGCCACCGCAATCTTCATCGCCACCCTCCCTCCATTATGTAAACTCCCCGTGCCCTCCAGTGTCCCCCGCAATCACTTACCTAATATTAGGATATTAAAAAATATGGCAAGATTTTAAGAGACTTATTAAAATGCAATTAGCGGCATGTACGACTTAAGCAGGAAGATTATTTTTAAAAATGACTTGATTGTGCGGAATACCACGCACCTTCCCGAGGCCGTAAACCTGCCAATCACACTCATGCTCAAAGGAAGAGGTTTCCTCGCTTTCTCTTTGTCCTTCAGGGTCTTCTCCTGCGCCGCGCCCCCCCCCCCAACCCCCGGCCCCCACCATGAAGGCTGGAGTCCTCCACCCACAAAAGCCCCCCCCTAGCCACAAACATACATTCTGAGCCCCTTCAAGGGTCCCCTCAGAAGGAAGCTAAAGGGTTAATCAGACCCAAAGTCAAGCCCGGAGAAGTTTGGAGTAACCGGCCAGGTGGCAGGCAACGGGATGGAGAAGACCCCACCCCATGACGCCCACCCCCATTATGATTTGGATCAGCAGAGGCTGCAGCCAGAGGAAGGACGACAAACTGTCCTTGCTTCAGAG
The DNA here is from genome assembly GCF_014898765.1 of Herpailurus yagouaroundi. Classification (NCBI taxonomy): domain Eukaryota; kingdom Metazoa; phylum Chordata; class Mammalia; order Carnivora; family Felidae; genus Herpailurus; species Herpailurus yagouaroundi. The sequence continues at coordinate 7,967,244 of NW_024412388.1, forward strand.
GGGCTGGGGGTGGGGAGGGCTAAAGGGAGGAGGGAGAGGTCCCAGCTTGCGGGTTACAGCTGACCCCCCCCCCCCCGCCGCGGGGGCCCCCTGCCCACGGCGCCCGCCGCGCCCCCCACCCCACTCCCGCCCTAGCTGGAACGGTGGGTTATGCTGCCCCCTGCCGCCCGCTCTCCACACTGCAGCCCCGCTCCCAGGACCGGGCGGCGCAGCGAAGGAGCTCGCACCGCACCGTCCAGGGTCAACCCTTCTCCCCGTCGCGAGGGGTTGACCAGAGGGACCCCGCATCTTCCAGGCTCCGACCTGAAAAGAACCGTGCATCTGGAAACGTGGGGACAGTTCTCCGGCCGCCCCCTCCGGGACCGCCCCACCCCTGGCTGAAGGAGTTTATCAAATGTGCTTGCTACTTCCTGGCATTAGGCTCCCGCTGGCACTTTTATTCCAACCATAAAAAGGCTATTTCATTGAGAAATAAAGTCCCATCTCCCTGACGTGTGACTCCTTTCAGAGCTCTCAGCCGCCAGGCAAAATTTATGTTTCCCGGATGCTCTCTCCGGGGTTTGCAACTGGAAATTGGGGAGAGGGGGCTGGAAGGGGGAATTTCCTCTCTGGTTGATGGACTTGTGCTTGTTTCATTGGTCTCAGGAGCCCCGGAAACCCAAGGCGTCCAGGAGAGAGCCCTTGCCTTGGAGTGAGGAGGAGGCCAGGGTTCGAGCCCTGGTTCACCAGCTGTTAGCTGTGTGGCCTTGGGCAAGGTCCCGAGCCTCAGTTTACTCATCTCTAAAATGGGAAGAGCAATGCCTCTCTTCCTCAGAGGGTTGGAGCTCGATGCTTTGGGCAGAGGAAGATGGAAAGTACCTGGAAGCTGTAGAAATGTCCAGTGTTGCTATTATTATGGAGGCAGAGGATTTCTCTTATTTGGATGGAGGGTTGCTGTCCCTGGCACAGGTTCTCCCAAGCAGTGAGTGGTCTCAGCTTCCGTGTGCATCAGATTCACCTGGAGGGCTTGTTAAAACAGACTGCCGGGCCCCACCCACCCTGTGTTTCAGGATCTGCAGGTCCGGAATGGAGACCAAGAATTGGCTTTCCTAACTATTCCTTAGGTGACGCTGATGCTGCTGGTCTGGCGACCCCACTTGGAGAACCGTTGTTCTGAGGGCTTTGAGATCTGGGTTGTAGGACAGCTCGGCCCGGGCTTTGGGAGAGGAGTAAGGAGCTGGTGGGAGGTCACCTGTGGACCAAGGAAGGGGTGGGGTCTGGCCAGCTACGCGGAAGAGTGTCTGTCCATATTGTCCCATCTTGTCCCCCCCCCCCCCCCCCACTGGCTTGGCCTCATGTCGCTGGTGGCCTCCACCACCAGAAACCAGACCCGGGAGCAGCAGAGATGTGGGCGGTGGCCCAGGGCTAGGCTGTGCCTAGGAGGATGGACCCTAAGGGGTGAGGGGTTCTACAGAGCCACACTGGGGACTCTTGATTTATCGTCCCCCCGGTCTGGACCTCCCTGCCACCCACTCCTGTTCCCTGTTTTGGCCTGTTGCTCAGAGAAATGAACTGACTTGCTCAAGGTCACACGGCTTGGGCAGGACACTCAGAAAGAGCCCTTACCACCACACTGCCTCTCCGGCAATGCAGTAATTTGAAGGATTACTAAGTTGATGACTCTAATTCCAGTTTAAGTAATATTCAAATACCCAACAGAGACTTGCAGCTAAGGCTAGAAAAGCATGCAGTGGTTGAAGAAGTCTGCCGTGGGAGCGCCTAAAATCTGGGAATTCAAGGCCTTCAACGAAGGAAACAACAACGAGCCTGGATGTTACAGGGCATGAAAACAGGCTTTGTGCTCAGGGAGGAAACCCCAGAAAGGAAACTGGATCGTGGCTGCTCCGTGTAACAGGACAGAAGAGCAATAAATCGTCCCAGCCCCTGAAATTTACACACAGCCGTGGGGTGAAAAAGATGGGGACCCAAGCTACTGAGGGCAGGGAGTCACACGGTGTCTGACCACCCCGAATCCCCGACTATCTGAGATCCTGCCCAGCAGGAGGCTGAGCTGGAGAGGAAGAACCACTCCTTGCCAGGATCTCAGTGGCCACAGAGAGATCAGCAGTAAAGAGATGACTGCTGTAGACCTGGAAGGTCTCCACGGGACAGCTGGAGGTCCCCCATGGCTGGGAAAACCCTCGTGCGCATGCACACGCGGCACTGGGATTGGGCACAGGTGCCATCCAGGCCCCGGCGGATCCAGAGCCCTGGGCAGGCGTGGTTCTGGGGCTGTCCCGGGTTGTGGGAGAACGGGAGACTCCCCAGAAGCTCCAGCGAGCGCTTTCTAACTAAACACGACTGTCCCGGTTCTGGGTCGGTGCGGAGCGGAGCGAGTGGAAAGAAGAGAAGTGAAGTGCTTGGTTCCAGCTGCGCAGCCCGCTGAGCTGGGCCAAGTGCCCAGATCCTCTCAGCCTCGCAGCTCGCTGCCCGCTGCAGGGAGAGCCATTTATGCCAGGTAAAGGCTGGCGATTTCATTAACTCCGTTCCCTTTGTCTGGTCTCCAAGGGCACCGGGTGGTTAAACATGTGGAGGACTTGGTAAAGGGTCAGCCCCGGTTTATAGGACTGTCTTGCGGGGGCGGGGCCCTGGTCTTCGAGGCCCTGAAGCTGGGTGGTTCAGCAGAGGTGGGGAAGGGGAGGAGGGAGATGGGGGGGCCAGGAAACAGAGACTGCGGGCATCTCAAACATCACCTGCAGCCACCTTCACGGAGTCATCTGGACGCCCCCCCTAGAGGGGCCCTTTGAGTCACCTTTCCTTCCAGCGGGGTGGGCTGGCCTCTGTCAGCCAGGGCCCCCCTCCTCCGTTCCTTTCGGCCGCCCCTGCCCTCTGATGTCCACTTTCCAGCTTTTTTTTTTTAAAGCCAGGATAAAATCTGGGCTCCTGCGTGCCTCCTCGTCCTTTCCACTTCCTCCTGTTCACTCCGCCAGCTCCCGTGGCCTTCTTTCCGTCCCTCCAACCCTCCTCAGAGCCCTTGCATTTGCTGTCCCTCTGTCTGGATGCCCCCTCAGAGGGGCCGTCCTGACCACCCCGCCCCAACCTACCCTCCATCCAAGTGGCGTATCTGTGTCTCTTCCGAGCACATCGTGTCATCTGAAATTGGCCACGCGTGGATTTACGGCCAGTCTCCATCCACCACCCCCCCTTCACACATAAGCCCACGCTCTCCCACACACGCGAGTCCGCTAGAACTTTCGTTCCCATGTGAGGGACCTTCTCTGTCCAATTCACCATTCCCTTCCCAGCTCTGGAACAGAGAATGCACTCCATCAACATTTGCCCAGCGATGGGGTCCGTGATATGCACCATAAGAAGGCAGGTGGGGGTCTGGGGAACCAGGTGATAGGGAGCCCACAACATCAGCGCTGGGCTCTAACCCCCTTTCCCACCAGCCTCTGAAGTCTTCTAGCCCGGAAGCCACGGGCTCCAGTGAGGTGATCCCAGCCTAGGGGAGTTCAGGCTTCTTTCTCCCCCCCACCCCAACCCCCCCAGGCCAGACCACCCAGCCAGGTGTGGGTGGGGGGAGGCCGCCACAGCCTGGGGCTCCTCTCGCTGGCTTCCCCTGTAGGTGTCAGTCTCGCCCTGGCCTGGGGGCCCGCCGTCCCTGGGCAGCGGCTGCCCACAGGGGAACCGCCTGGCAGGGCGGGTGGGGGTGGGGGGTTGGCCTTGGAGTCACGGCTCCGATTCAAGAAGGGAAATCATCCGAGCTTTTAAAAAATTAAATGGAGTCAGTAATTTGATTTCAGAGAGAAGCTGAAAACCTCGTAATGGCAGGAGCAGCTCAAGTCCGTGGTGAAAAGGAAAAGCCTTAAATGGGGCTATTAAGCTTTTGCCTGGGATGGATCTGCCCGGAGAAGGAGGAAGGAGGGGGAGGGCGGGCAGCGGGGAGAAGTCGTCCTGGAGGTAGAGACCGTTTATCAGCCAAGACAACCCTGATTATTTATTTATTTATTTGTTCCGCGTTCCGGGCGTTGTCCGCGGCCCCCTCTCCTTGGCTGTATTTCAAATCCCACTTCCAGAGACAGACTGGGGGGGGGGGGGGCGGGGAGTGCCACCGTCTCAGGGAACCACCCCCTGTGCTGCTCCCGCTCGGGCCCCAGCTGGGCCTCTGGGCCAGGAAACGTGGGACCCCGGTGTTCCCTGGAGGTCAACGGGGGTCACCCGAGTGATCCAAGCCGGGGGGGGGGGGGGGGTATCAGCGGCTGCCAGGGAATAGTGAGTCACGGAACCAAAGCAGTAAGGCTCCCCATTCTCCTCTCATGGGCTCCTTTAGAGACCTGGGGTCACGGCCCCTGAGGCCCAGGGGAGGGCGTCTCACCCTGTAGGATCTTATCATCACCCAGCCCTCCCCCACCCCAGAATGCCTGAGCCGTGGCTGGAGGCTTCTATGCTCTCCTGGAACAAGCAAACACACCCTCCACCTGGGCCTGGGAGCCCAGCAGTGTGGCTGCTCTGATTTGCCAAAACGGCAGGAATGGCGAGCCCAGGGACGGCTCACGGGTTCTGAGTACATGCTGTGTGCAGGGGCCTGCGCCCGAGGCTTCGCGTCCACGTCCTCCCAGCCCCAAGTATTATCACCCGCCCCCCACCCCCACATTTGACTGATCAGGACACTGAGGCACAGAGAGGGTTAGTGTCTCGCCCAAGGTCACACAGCCAAAGAGTGGAGAGACCAAGACTTGACCCCCAGCAGCCCGCTACAGAGCTTGCACACTTACCCCCTAACTGCTGCCCCCCGTCCCTGGCCCATGCTTCACCACAGTTAACAGTGAGAGGGCACGCACACCAGTGCTGGAGGTCCCGGCGGGTGGGAGGCATGCCCGTACATCGTCCTCCCCACTCCTCTTACTTGGCATCCCCTGGGCCGCTCCCAGGACTCACCCCAGCCAGGGGGCCTCTCAGAAGCCCCTCCACGTTCTTCTGAAGCTCACAAGCCCTGTGACTTTCGGGACTGGTTGCCCATGTGGGTTCTGCGGGCTCCTGCTAGAGCATCCCCTGGTCAACAGAAAGGGTCTCCAGGTTCAACCAGGCTGGACCGGGAAATGTCTGTGGGGGCCCATGGGCTCTGAGTTTGCTGGATGCAGGTACCACGCCCCACTCGGCCTGCTCCACCGGCCAGGGGCTGACTCGAGGCCTCAGGCTCACTATTACCCTGCCTCCAGTGGAGCTGTCCAAGAGGAATCTCCAGAAGAGCTGTCCCGGACCGGTAGCTGCTCAGCGGGAAGAACTGGCCGGGGGCCTGCCGGGCCCACCCTGTGCCTCCCCGGGGGCTCGGGGCCTGGGGCCCTCAGACGGGCACTGGGCCTGGCTGCTGCCATCATGCCTTGGGAGTGCTCACGGCGGGGCAGTGACTGTGGCGTCCATTCCCAGCCAGGGGGGGCGAGTCCTGGCCCTGCTGTGTCCTGAGCTGTCCGAGGTGCCCCTTAGCCTCCTTCCTGGATGGTCCTGGGGCCTCCGTTGTGGAGGACATCTTCTGGGGCTCTCTGGGGCAACAACAGGGAGCCAAGGCCTCTTCAGCTGGGCTGGTCATCAACCTCGTCAAAGGCCGGACCTCCTGGCTGGCCTGGCCAGGTCCCCCTCGCCGGGCTAACTGGCAGCCACATCCCCCCTGACAATATTCCCAGCAGGAGGGGACTTCCTGGTGGCCGGGCAAAGCTCTGCTCAGGCCTCATACTTCCTAGATGTCATGGAAATGGATGGCCTTGAGACCAGGAACACTTTGGACTGTTTGGACCCCAGAGAGGAGCTGAGGAGGGGAGATGTCTGAGAACAATGCATGGTCAGGGCTGTGGGGGCTGGGAAGACTGGACAAGGGGACCGGGGCTGGCCTGGACAGCTCCCATGGACTCTAAGGACAGAGCAGCTGAAGGTGGGGCATGTCCAGGTAAGTCCACCTTCCTCGAGGGAACCTGGGGACCATTCTTCTTCCATAGGCTTTGCTATTTGCAGGAATGGTCCGAGCCCCTTCTTCAGCGAGAGAGCAGTGGAGAGAGAAAGCGCATCATAAATAAAGGGATGTGAGCTTAGGCCCTGCTGAGGACGGCAGGCCAGAGACAGCCTGTGGGAACTGCGCCCTCAGGCTGGTACTCCAGGCCCGGCCCCAGGCTCCAGCCACAAGGTCTTTGAGGCAGGCCTTGGTTCCCCTCTGTGTGCACAGCTGCGGACCCTACCGGCCACCTCCTTTTGCCTGGTCTCAAGGCCCTGGGGGCTGTGAACCAGGCAGGACAGCTGGAGGGGGGCGGACCTCAGGTGGGAGCTCTTGGGGGCCCTGTTTTCTCTGGGGACCGTTCTGAATTTGAGGAGAAGACTTGGGCGGAGGTCAGAGCACGGCTCCTTTTGGAATAATGGTGGTAAAAGTGGGGGGGGGGTCTCATGCCTGGCTGGGTCCACCAACACCTCGCCAGGATGGAGCCCTTCAGAGGAAGCGAGGCCAGGTGACAGACCGGCATCAGAAGGCTTGACAGTAAAGCTCTGACAAAGCCCTTCCCAGAGGCCACCCATGGCGGCAGATCCCACAGATTAGAACTGGGGAGAGGAAGCAGGTGGCCTTCCTGCTGGAAGGGTGTCCCCTCCTGGGGATGGTGGAGGGGGAGCAGACCTCAGAGTGACAGTTCAAGCAGACAACCACCTTCTAGAACTTTCCAGAAAGGAAGCAGGAATCAGCTCTCCCAAAGAGCCAAAATCCTCCCCAGCCCCCTGGCGAAAGGGTCACCCATGCCGCCTTCCTACAGACGGGAAAATAGAGGCTTGGGAGCTTCAGATTCAAGCACTGGGTTAGGAACTGCCCCCAGCGGCCGAATTTCACAGACCTTCAACCTGGAGTCCTTTTTGAGCATATGCGAATGTCAAAATCTCTTTTTGAAACTGAATCACAGAATTTTAAGTTTTCTGTAAAGACCAGCCGGTCCCAAGTCCCCACCCCTGTATGATGCCACCTCCCGGTTGCATCTGTGAGCTAGTCGAGGCCAAATACGTGGGCCCAGCCCCAAGAACCACACAGAAGCAGACTCTGTCTCGATACTATTGACATCCTGGGCCAGATCCTTCTCTGCTGTGACAAAAGCTCCTGAGCACTGTGGGATGTCCAGCAACACCCCTGCCCTTTACCCACCAGATGCTGGTAGCATCAGAAATATCTCCAGACATCGCTAAACGTCCCCCCGGGAGGCACAAATACACCCCGTGTTGATAACTGCTGGGTTAGAGCTTGCTGGTTCTGGCTTATGCCTTCGGACACGTTTGGTTTAGCCTGCAGAGGGGTTGAAATATTTTTTTATTTTATATTTTGTTTAATTATTTTTTTTTCAACGTTTATTTATTTTTGGGACAGAGAGAGACAGAGCCTGAACGGGGGAGGGGCAGAGAGAGGGGGAGACACAGAATCGGAAACAGGCTCCAGGCTCCGAGCCATCAGCCCAGAGCCCGACGCGGGGCTCGAACTCACGGACCGCGAGATCGTGACCTGGCTGAAGTCGGACGCTTAACCGACTGCGCCACCCAGGCGCCCCTTTAATTATTTTTTTAATGTTGCTTTATTTTTGAGACAGAGAGAGACAGAGTGAGAGCGGAGGAGAGGCAGCGAGAGAGGGAGACACAGAATCAGAAGCAGGCCCCAGGCTCGGAGCTGTCGGCACAGAGCCCGACGCGGGGCTCGAACCCATGAACCGTGAGATCACGACCTGAGCTGAAGTTGGACGCTTTATTGACTGAGCCACCCAGGTGCCCCGCGTTTTAAATATTTTTTTAGATGAACTGAGAAAATGTAACCAGCTTCTCCTGGGAAAACAGAAGATTTGGCCGCATTGGCCTGCCTCCCTGACGAGGCAGGGATGGGCTGCAGCTAAGCAGAGCTACTTCCTCTCTTTAGCGGGGCCCGGGGTCTGCCCGCTCACCGGCATTTCCACCAGTGTCCTCTCCCTGGCCTTCAGCACTGTCACCTGGGCCACCGGCTCTCTTCCCCTCACTCATTTATACTCCCTGCCTGACCCCTAGAGGCATTTTTGTCAGAACCTCTGCTTTAAAATGTCAAACAGCTTTCTCTTAACCACCCTCCTGGTTTCTCTTCTCCAAGCTGGACAGCCCATTGCTTCCACTGCCCTTGACATCTGTGATATTAAACAATGAGGATTTCTCCTATATTTCACTCTGGAGGGGGTGGGGGGGGCGGGGATGGAAAAGACTCTGTAACCACTGAGTGCTTAGGCAATCCTGGTACATTAATATTCCAGCTCATTAGTCATATATTTTCACACAGAAATGTTCTTTGTCTGAAACGTGTTTTTAAAATTCCTGGTGAAAACATAGTCCAACGGGCATCTATTAAGTGCTTACCAAGGGGAAGGCGGTGTGGTAGTCCCATGAAGGATAAAATGCTGAACAGGACACAGTCCTTGACCTCAGAGAGTTCCCATACGAGAGGGAGACACAGGATTGTGCACCGATAACCGTAACAAGCATAGAAAGACCTGGAAGCTACAGGGGAGGTGCAGGGAAGGTATGCTGGGAGCCAGGGAGAGGGGAGATTCATTCTGGCTGCTGATATTAAATTAATAAAATGAGGCAGAGAACATTCTTTCCCCGTGTAAATCTTTCCGGAGAGGCCAAAAGGTCTTCCTAAGAAATTATTGCCATTGCTGAGTTGTTTTTGTATTTTATTTACTAGAGAATCTACCCTCTCTTCCAAGCCAGGGGCAAAGGTCATCTGGTCCTTGTCCTCTCCCCCAGGCCTGCCTGCCCTCCCTTATAACTCTCTGGACATGTCTTTCCTCCCGCTTCCAGACTGGACGCTGCTGGAGAGCAAGGGCTGTGGACCCGGTGGCCTCTGTTCCCACCCCCCCACCAGCCTCATACAGGCCCCTCCCACAGGCAAGTGCTTAGTGAATATGTGTCAGATAAAGATCTAGCCCTCCCTTTCCAAAAATCAATGTCATTGCTGCAGGAAACTGTTAAAATAAAGACAGCCAAAATGTGTAAAAACTTTCAAGAAACATTTCCATTCTTAGCAGGCTGTTAGAGCTCATCCCCCACCCCGCTTTTTTCCTTTGTTTCTAATTCTGAGTTTGGGGCTAGATGTGGTAGGCAGTCCCCCTTTTAATCTTTAAATATAGTTCTGAATATAATTACATTTTTATGCAGCACCGAAACATCATATCCTGGTAACGGGGCATTCTTGCACTCTGCACATCTGTGTTAAATCTCCTTCACGTCTGTCTTCTATTGAGGACAGTTGTGAAGTCTAAGATGAAAGTGATCGACATCATTTGCGAATTATGTGTATTTCCTTATGCCGTATTTCAATGGGCTTTGCTCCTGGTGGTTTTGCAAATGGCAGGTTTTCTGGTGGCCGTGCCGTCACCGAAGACCCCTTTCAAGACGTGGGTCCCGGCGTCCTGGCACAGAGGACACACCCCATGCTTAGAAGAGCATTCGTCCTGGATTAAGAAGCCGCACCGCGTCTTTGCCAAAGAGCCCAATCCGTCTGATAAGTGAGCTGAGGCGCGGAGCCCACACAGGTCAAAATGAAAATGGATCACCTCGTGCTAGGAACCCTGCTGAGCTCCTAACCCCGTCCTCCCCCACGGGCACCCGTATTCCCATTCTGCAGATGAAAACACTGAGGCTCCGCGGGGTTAAGTGACTCGCCGAGGTCCTGCAACCAGCTGAGAAGTTGATGTGCCCCTCCCCACGCCCCGGCAGTTTGAGTCCAGGGCCCGTGGCCACATCACCACTCAGCTCCCGGGCCCCTCCTGTTCCCGGACCACTTCCAGCCAGTGTGCCCGACGCCGCTTACCGCATCAGGTGTGAGACCTGGCAGGCCCAGAAAGGGAAGGCTTGTCACAGGAGAAGGAATCACAGGGCCAGGGAAAGAGGGTTCAGGTGACGTGTCCTGTTACCGGCAGGCGCACCCCCACGGTGACTCGCTCACCCACATGCTGGGAGGAGCTCTCCACGGTCCAGGGGACGGGGGCAGCCATCTCGCCCGTTCCAGGGCTACCTACAGACAGCCTGCATTCCAGAGGCTTCTTGGGCCTCCTGGCATTGCTGTGGGGCGACGAAGAGTGAGTTGCGCGTGGCCGGGTGCATCCTGTACCCCACGGCCGCCGTCCACCTGGGGGGGGGGCGCCCTGGCAGGAGTGTCAGGCCCCAGGGGCACAAGTGGCCAAGGTCCGTCTTCAGCTGGCCCCACAGCCCCGCCTTCCAGGTCTCTGATTCCACGTGGCATCAGTGGCCCAAAGGAGGAGGGGCTTCCAGAAGACGCGAGGACGGCTGTCATGACGGATGCTGAACTGGACCCGCAGCACCCTTGCCACCAAGCTCAGGATTTCCTCCACGTGGCAACCTTCTTTGACCAGACCCAGTCTCTGCGTTGGGATGTCGAGTAAGGCCTCTGACTCTGGAATGGGGAAGGTCACGGGACACAGAAAAATACACACTTCGCAGGTATGCAGACAAAAAGGGCGGTTCCAGGACCTCAGCGGGGGGTTGATGTCCTGTGGCCAGCACAGTGCGCTTCCTGATCGGCGACGTGAGATTACTTGGTGGCTGGGCGGAAGGGAAGAAACAGGCCCTCCCCAAGACCCAGGGACGGACCCCACCATCCGGGAAGACCCATAAGGAAGCAGATGCCAGGAGCAAGCCTGCCCCTCGGAAGCTGCAGAAATGTCTCCACGGAGACCGCCTTTAGCTTCAGCGACCTGGTTCCCCTTCCTCACCAAAGCTGTTCTTAAGAAACAAAGCTCGGATCAATTGTTTACACTTTAGCAAGAATTTTGTGTGTCGCCCTCCTCATGGGGGCGTTTTAAGCCCGCGCTGCGGGGGCGCCTGGGTGGCTCAGTTGGCTAAGCATCCGACTTCAGCTCAGGTCACGATCTCACAGTTCGTGGGTTCGAGCCCCGCGTCGGGCTCTGTGCTGACAGCTCAGAGCCTGGAGCCTGTTTCCGATTCTGTGTCTCCCTCTCTCTCTGCCCCTCCCCCGTTCATGCTCTATCTCTCTCTGTCTCAAAAATAAATAAACGCTGGGGCGTCTGGGTGGCGCAGTCGGTTAAGCGTCTGACTTCAGCCAGGTCACGATCTCGCGGTCCGTGAGTTCGAGCCCCGCGTCGGGCTCTGGGCTGATGGCTCAGAGCCTGGAGCCTGTTTCCGATTCTGTGTCTCCCTCTCTCTCTGCCCCTCCCCCGTTCATGCTCTGTCTCTCTCTGTCCCAAAAATAAATAAACGTTGAAAAAAAATTAAAAAAAAAAAAAAAAGCCCGCGCTGCAGTGGCTAAATGAAAGCACCTGTCTCCAAATAAAGAAAGGGCTTCAAGCATCATGGATAAGGAAAGAGGTGTTTGGGGGCTTGGCGAGGCCCCTCCCCAGTGCCTTAAAATCACCAGAGCTCCATCGTGAACTTTGGGCCACGATAAACTTCTATCAGATGTCAAGTCTTAGTCCTTTCTGATCTACCCACACAGGATGAAGCCTTTGATCCACCCAATGTTGCAAACAGAGTTCCTTAGAATTTAAACTTCCCAGAGGTAGGAAGTACTCATCCAGGTTCCAGGCCTCTCTATATGACACCCCAGGCTGAACGAAGTAGTTATTACGTACAGGGTCTGGATCGGGTTCCCAACCACTGAGGGATCACGGAGCCCCAGAGGGCCTGCTGACAGGTGCAGACCTTCTCCTGTCTTTATTCTCAGGCCCCCTGGAGCCGATCACGGGACCTCCCAGGAGAGAAGAGTCCCCGGGTTTGGAGGCCTCTGGTAGAAGATTCCGCTTTTCATCCGTACTCTACACCCAACCCGTACTCCATACACATTCAGACCTTCCGGAACAGCAAAAGTCTCTCTGTCCCAAGCAATCCAGGGAGGCACAGTCAAGGCTGGGGTGACGAAGAGGCGAAGTGGGGTGGGAACTTGGGGATAAGGTGTCCAGAGGAGGGAGGAACACAGACGGGACGGGACGAGACAGAGACGAATCCAGAAAGGGTGGATTTAGGGGCGCTCCTGGGTCTTACCCGGTGGGCAAGCATCTTCTAGAAAACAGGCATAGAAGCCGTTCACCAGTTAGAGTGGCAGGAGACCCTCGGAGGTGTTGAGCACCTGGTGAGGCAGAAGTGTCCCCCCCCCCCCCCGCAGTGGCCTCTGAACTTCCAGAAGCAAGCTCCCTCCACAGGGGACTGGCCTGCGGCCTAAACCCCCAAGTGTCACCCAGCTCAGGTCAGGGACCGTTGCTCCAGTGCCACCAGGAAATATTATTTAGCCCGGATATTTTTAGCAGGAACCGAGCTCCGAGCAAATGTCACGTGAGCCATCTTCTCTTACACGGCAACTTTGGGCTATTTAAAGAGATGATAATTACGCTCCTGCCACCGCGATCAGGACGGGCTGAGTGCGTGATTACAGGAGCCCCTCATCTGCCGTGCGGAGCACTTTACGCTAATGGAGCCCAATTTTCTAAGCTGCCTGCCTAAATCTGGCCGGTCTCCCAGGTGGACCTTTGAATTGGCACCGGAGGGGCGGCAAACTGCTCTTTGAGGCCTCGTAGCTGCCCCCCAACGGCGGCTCCGAGGGCGCTAGGCCACGAGATCCGCCCCCCACCCCCCAGCCTGGCGGGACTGACGCTCGCCACTGACCTCCCGCCTTGGAAGAAGGTCTCGCCTTGGCCTTCGGGTGATGACAGTGGTGGTCTCCGTGCCTGGCATCTTTCAGAGAAGCCAGGAGCAACCCTCAAAGGAACAGCAGTCATGGGGTCTGAAGAAGCAGGACAGTCAGGCCAAGGAGACGCGGTCGCTAGGGGGCCCAGGAGAAGGCGCACTAAAGGGGACACTTGGGAAGGTGACAGGGCCAAGGGCGGGGGGAGGGCGGGACCAGGAGGCAGGGCAGCAGGCCAGTCGGGGAGGAAGGCAACCTAGACGCTTGCACTCCTTACACCGGAGGGAAGCAGGCACCTTGCAGGAGCTGCTGGCCCGTAGGAGGAACGTTGTGCAGCACACATGAGAAAGAATGGATGTGCTGTTACCCCTACGGGCGACGGATGCCGACCAGGCAGCCCATACTCTGTCCAGCCAGGCACAACTGGGGTCCTGTGCTCCGATCCATTTGCAGTGTGCTCGTGGACATCACCAATGGGGGTCTTGAATAAAGGTGGGCGCCTGGATGGTGGGGGGGGGAGCGGACAGGAGGGAGTCCCCAGACCCCATCCTAGAAGGACTGGCAGGAGGAATTCAGGGGCGGACTCGAGGAAGGGAAAGCTAGCTGACTTCAAATACTCGAAAGGATGTAAAATGGAGAAAGGGCCAGGTCCTTCCAGAAGGCTGCTGAGAACAGACTTAGGATCAGCCGGAGGGAAGCGTGTGCCCTGTGGAACCAGGCGGCCTCGCAAAGGAATGAGCTCCCCATCACTGGAGACTTTACGGAGAGAGTCATAGCATGAGACGGACCTTGGAAGCCTCCTGGCCAGCCTCCCACCCAAAGCCGGGACCCCTCCTCAGAGTTCCTCCCGGATGACCTCAGGGCTCTGCCCGGAGGGCACCAGGCGAAGCATCCAGCTTCAGCTGCCAAGACACGAGCCCAAGAAAAGTTGGCCCTGTCCACCAGGCCCGTCCACAGGAAAACAGAAGTCAGAGCCTCCTGCCTTGGAGTGTCCCTGAGCGCCGGGCCTGGCGGAGCCTTCTAGAACGTTCTGCTCCGGCCCCGCCTACCTGGCCACTGGCGCTTCCCAGGGGCAGTGTCAGGGAGACTGCGAACAAAGAGAGAGCAAGTGTTCCTGGCAAGCGGTTAGCAAAGGTGAGCGAGTAAACATTTCTGCCTGAGCACATAAGCGTGGCAATTACCTCAGCAGGACGCCGGCGAGAGAGCGTTGCCGGCTGGGTTGTTTGCTCATTAGGACAAGAAAATCATTTATGTTCTGGGACTCAAGTGTCAACAGACCCAGGGAAAATGTCTTGCCTCAGCTGCCACCCTGGGGCCGGCCAAGGGGGCAGCTGGGATCGCAGGCACAGCTGGCGGGGCCAAGAGCGGGTGTGCACGGCACAGACACGGTTCGGGACCCACTTCCCGTCAGGGCCGTCTCTCGGGCCCTCCTGCCTGCTTTCCTCCCTTGCCCTTTCTCCTCCCTTCTCGGGTCCAGCAATGAAGGGCGCAGAGAGTGCGGTGGCCGGCCTGGCGTGCCCGTCAAGGGTACCGTACTTAGGCGTGACCCACCCACCCCAGGCTCTCCGGGGGCCGAGAGGGTTCCCCTGCGGTGGGACTTTCAGGGAAGCCCCAGGCAGACCGGGATGGCTGGTCACCATACCGCCCATGAGCCCTGTAGCCGCCCCATAGAGGGGGCACCATTCTGCCCATTTTGCAGATGGGGAGGAAGGTGCCGGTGAGGGCAGAGCAGAGAACCTTCCCTGGAGCCCCTGTTGCAGCCATGGTCTCACCCTCCACTCCAGCTCTTCTCCCACAGCCCCCTTTCGTTTGCTTCAGACCTGGGCAGGGAGGGAGTCACAGACCCACGGAGGGTCCCTCGGACAGCACCTGACCGACGCCTGCCCTGACAAGCTGGGGAGGGGAGGCCCCGGGGGACTGAGTGGCCTCAACAACACCCTCCCCAGCCCACCCCCAACTCCTCCAGAGGCAGGGACAGACTGGGCCTTCATTCTCCCATCTATAGGATGGAAATAATAATAGCAGAAAGAATCAGGTGGGAGGAGACCCCAGCCGGCGCGGCCTCCTCGGTGGCCCAGCCCTGCTCCCCCTTGGCCCTCAGGACGCCCCGCGAGCCCCTGGGTCTCCCTGTCCTTGGAGGTGCCGCCTTCACTTGGGCAGCAGAGACGCTGGAACGGGGTGTGGTGAGAGCAATGAAGAGGGTGTGACATTTCCCTGGGCCCCCACCAGAGCCCGCCCGCTACTCCCGCGTCCCATCCCTCCGCTGCAACCTGGAATAAGTCAGGGAAGCCCTCGGAGGCCAGGCTTTAAGGAGAGAAGCGATTCTGCTTCCAGGAGGGGAACTTGCGATCGGCACCTTGCCCTTTAAGGCCCCACGCGGAGGCTATATTTAGGGCTGAGGACATTCCGCAGGACCTCGGGCAGCCTTCACTGGGAGCAATCGCTAATCACTGCATTGAGTTTACGGGTGCCCCTGGGCACACTTAACCCAGGGCAATGAATAGTTATTGCCGGCCTCCCGCTCAGGGCCTGTGGGCACACTTAAGCAAGAGCGCGGATCGCTGCTAGCGGGCACGGCTCGGGTACACCCTTGGGCACCCTGCGCCTTCAGCGGGGAGAGGCAGAGTATTAAATATCTATGTGCCCTGTGCCCACAGCTGCATTTAGCCAAGGGCAAGGCCGGTGAAACGGCTTTAATTAAAACTTAATGCAAGTTCAAGGTGCAGGCACGGAAGCAGCGGCTGCAGAAGTCACCGGGAATGAATCAGTCAATTCGATGAGGTTCTCAGTTGTGGGGGGGGGGGGGGCCCCGGGGGGGGGGGGAGGGGGGCCAGGGCAGCAAAGACCCGTCTTCTCTCTCGTGCCTGCTGCCCACCTCTCTGTGTCCATGTTCTGGGACGTGGGGCCACTGTGGGCTCCCACACCTCGCTTGGTGAAGGAGGCTGGACATCGCGGCTTCTAAGGCAGACCGTTGGAGGCAAAGCAGGCGCCTGGGCCAGAGGCGGGTCCTGCGTTTCTCAATAACCCGGCCCGGTGCCGGTGACTCTGGCCACACCGTCCCCCTGGCGGTGGCTTCCAGAATTACAGACCCGGTGCAGGGGGAGAAGTGACCCATCCCGGAAACTTCAAAAGTCATCACCTGTGGGCAAAGCTTGGGGATCCTGGGGTAGATTCTTAGGAGGACCAACACCAGGCAAGTGGGCAGAGAAAGTCCTGCTCCTTAAGACTGGGAGGCAGAGGAATAGCCAAGCAGTCTGCCCATTAGCCCAGGCCCCAAGCCAGGAGGAGTTCAGGTCACCGGGCCTGGGGGCACCTCAGAAGTGGGGCTCCCTTCTGGAGCCACTTCATGTTTACAAGATTAAAGTCAACTTTTTAACATCAGAAGAGCTCACATACAATTATGGATTTCCAGTTTCTCGTGAAAAGTTGGAAAGGCTGGCCAGATGGGGCTGGGGTGGAGTGGAGGCTGCCTTTCTGAGTGGGGGAGGGACGGGGGGGGGGGGGGGGGCAGGGGGGGGGGGGGGAGCCTGTGCCCGCCTCGGCTGTGGCCCCGCCACAGCTCTGCCTGGCTCACAGCCCGCCTCCTCCACATGCCTCCTAATCCCTCCGCTTCATTCTCCCATCTGTAGGATGGCAATAATCATAGCACCCATTGCTCAGAATCACTATGGAGATGCAGTGAGTTAATATTTGCAAAGGAGTTAGAACAGTGCCCAGCACAGAGCAGGTGCCTTGAAAGTATTTGCTAAATAAAGACACGAGTACAATTCTGTGCTGCCTCCTGAGCCTGGCACACTCATTTCTGGGGCGGGTTTGGCCCCCCCCTAGGCATTTGCATTTGTAACCACCCCCCCATCCAAGTCTTGTTTAGCTCACAGAGACTCCCGCAGGACTAGAGAGAAAGCTGACAAGCTGACGCAAGGAGCCCACAAAGCAGGGAAGGAGCTCACCTTGGGGGGAACCTCCATTTCCTGGTCTTTAAAGTAGGGACACTGCACCTGATTGTATCTGAGGTCCTTTTATGGCTAAAAGACTACAATTCCTTGACTTCACCCCAGTCAAGAAGGGGTACCCAGACCAGCCATTTTTTTTTTTTTTCGATCGAGCAATCGAGAACACGAGGGCACAATGTTGCAGCTTCAGTGACAGCCCCAGTGCTCCCACTGGCCCCCGTGCCAGCTGGTTCAGACGCCTTGAACACACCTGCCCCCCCGCATCCCATCCCAACTCGCTCAGACAAAGCCCAGGGGGACCGGGCACCCGGCCGGTGCCCACGAATGCCTGCGGGAGAGCAAGGCCACGGTGCGTCTCCAGCTGCCACCCCTCTGCCGGACCACGTCTGAAGGCTCAGGAGCCGTGGCCTTTGGAGAGAAGGCCAGTCTGGGATGTCGCCCCACCGTGTCCCCTGGGCCCTCTGAGCCTGTTACTTGAACGAACGTGGGCCCACAGTAGACGCCCCCCTGGCCCAGCCTGGACGTTAACACTGGACACTTCATGATGAAGCAGACACTCTGCTCCAACCTTCTCACCCCTGTTTGAAATATTCTGATTTCCAACCTGTAATTTTGCTTTCTGGAAGGAGGGCAAAATTCATGCGTGCAAATGGAAGAGGAAAACACAGTTCATAGGGCTGCAATTATAGGTCAGTGACTATTCACAGCAAGTACGGTTCACGTCAACTGGCTGGCAGCCGGGAAGGTGTCAGGAAGAGGGCTGGGAAGGGAGACCGAGGCTGTGGGGCCTGGGAACCTGGGTCTGGCTTCTGGGTTCCCACAGCGCAGCCCCCACCGGGAAGCCCTCGGGGCTGGGAACGTTTGCAGATTTCAGGAAGGCCAAGCCTGGGCAGACAGGACCAGAGCTTGTGCCCGAACATCCCCTGACAGGCACCAAATGTTTGCTCATGCCTGACCTTCCTCGACCGCCACAGATGACTCCTAAAGTAGGCTTCCCTGCTCCCATGTGATGGATGAGGCAGGTGAGGCTCAGAGTAGGTCAGCGACTAAGCCAATGGGTTGGTGGGAAGAGGAAGCAACTGAAGAAAGGAAGAGAAAGAGAAGGAAAGGTTAGGTCGTGGGATGGCTCCCCCCACCGCGACCCCCTAGGGAGACACTCTGGGCTCGGTCAGGGAAAAGAGTCCGCTCCCCCACCGACTGGCATCAGCCCAGCCGTCGGACCCCAGCCCCCAAATCCCGCCTCCCTGCACCTTCCCTGGGCAGGGTCCAGGCCGTGCGGCGCCTGGAGCTCAGGCAATTTGGGGGAAGGGCCTCTTTAGGAAAAAGAATATAAAAATCTCTTTTGCCAGCTTTACAGTCATGGTCTTGTGAGCACCTAAGGGGCCGGTGCAAGTGAGGGGCCCGAGGCTTATGCTGCATCAGCGCCAAGGCCAATCAACTTCTGCGAATCTGGCCGCACCACTTTTTCACTTTATTAAGCACTGACTAAGCACCAACTCTGTGCCAGGCCCAAAGGCCAACGCTGTGGGCATGCCCCACCCCCTCCCACCCCGCCCAAGGCACCCCAGATCCAGCCAGAGACAGCTGTGGGAGGAGATTTGTTATTAGTCAGGGCAGCAGGTGCCATGACAGAAGCAGGTTCAAGGCACAGAGGTGATCAACTATCAGGAAGACTTCCTGGAGGAGGCAGCCTCTGATGTAGGTTCACTCGCCTGGCAGTCTGTGCCCCAAACTCTGAGAGGTCAGAGCCTGGGCTTGGCCCCTCTCTTCTGTCTCTCCCCACTCTGTGTCTAGGAAGGAATAATGATACAATGTTCCCTTTCTTGACCTCTGCACTCATATTTACCTCTTTTTGTCTCCCTGAGTGGAAGCTTCCCGAAAGACATCAGCAAAGCCTGATCTTTCCCAAACCCACCTCCTTCTGCACGAAGCAGGCTGAGTATTGAGCTCAAAATATGAAGTCACCAGGGCGCCTGGGTGGCTCAGTCGGTTGAGTGTCTGGCTTCAGCTCAGGTCATGATCTCACCGTTCGTGAGTTCAAGCCCCTCATCGGGCTCTCTGCTGTCTGCTCTCTCAGCCCCTCCCCTGCTCGTTCTCTTTCTCTCTCTCTCTCACTCAAAAATAAATAAATATAAAAAATTTTTTTAATCAATTAAAACAAGCAAACAAAAACAAAGTCACCGTCAGGATCAGGATACAGGAAGTAGACACATTGGGTAAGAAAAGAATTCAGGTGGTTGGGGCCCTCCAGGTCCCTACGATAAGCAAAGGACAGAAGTGTGGTTGAGCCTGCAGAGGCCACTTTTCTACAAGTGGAATCTCAGAAATCTCAGACACCCAGATGTAAACCTCGAAGTCCCTTATCTGGGGTAGAGGAAATCAGTAGGAATAGGACAGGGCTGAAAAGGTACAGAGCAGCAGGGAATCCTAAAGTTCTACCTTCGAGACATATCTAGAAGCTCACTCCTTCTCCCCACTCTGGTCCCCGGCTTGGGTTTCTGTAGCAACCATCTCCCTTACCTCCTGAGCCCCTAACGGTCTGTACTCCACATAGCAGCCGTTTGCTTCTTTTTCCACACTCGGTCAGATCATGTCCCGCCTCTGCTCAAACCCCCATTTTTCACCCCGAGGAAACGCCAAGGTCCTAGAAGGCCCCACGTGATTTGCCCCTCACCTTCCTGACCTCCACTTCTACTTCCTCACCTCCCTCCCTGCGCTCCAGCCACCCTGGCCTCTCTGCCCTTTTGCAAGCAAGCCAGGCGTCCTTCTGCCTCAGGGCCTTTGCACTGGCTGAGTCCTCTGCCTGGAGCTCCCTTCTTTTAGATACCTGCACGGCTCACTCCCCCATCTCCTTCAAGTCTTTGTGCCAATGTCATCTTCTCAATGAGGCCCACGTTCTGGGTAGAGAGATTACGGGTCCCTTTTATTGTTTTCTTTGGGTTTTCTCTAGTTTCTGTAATTATCTTGTGTTGCTTTTGTCATGATTTTGTTTTAAAGTCACTTGTAAAAGCTCACAGTTTGGGGGCGCCTGGGTGGCTCAGTCGGTTGAGCACCCGACTTCGGCTCGGGTCCTGATCTCACAGTTTGTGAGTTCAAGCCCCGTGTCGGGCTCTGTGCTGCCAGCTCGGAGCCTGGAGCCTGGTTCAGATTCTGTGTCTCCCTCTCTCTCTGCCCCTCTCTCACTCGCACTCTGTCTCTCTGTCTCTCAAGAATGAATAAACATTAACAAATATTAAAAAAAAAAAAAAGCTCACAGTTTGGGGGCACCTGGGTGGCTCAGTCAGTCAAGCATCCAACTTCGGCTCAGGTCATGGTCTCGCCGTTTGTGGGTTCGAGCCCCGTGTCGGACTCTGTGCTGACAGCTCAGAGCCTGGAGCCTGCTTTGGATTCTGCGGGGGGGGGGGGGCCGCCCCCCGCCTCTTCCCTGCTCGCTCTCTCTTTCTCTCTCTCTCAAGAATAAACATTTAAAAAAATTTTTTTTAGGCTCACAGTTTCATTTTCAAATTCTTGACTCAATTCTGTATTTGGTGGAAGATGGAGACACTATTTCAGAAAACAGTCCTGGAAGCCTTTATGCGGGGGATTCTCTGGTGACATGTGTTCCTTTTAAAAGCATGCAGCCTCCACCTCTATCTTTAGCAAGAGATCAAGGCCGTGCCTCTGGCAGAGGGCGGCTCTGAAAGGTAGGAGATCACTGGGGAAATAAAGTGTCTCAGCCTGGATGTGCAAATTGACCTGGATCATTTTAGTTTTGCATTCACGTCTGCACTTTGTAAATATTTGCCTGGCATCCCGCTGCTCACACCTGCTTGCTGTCCCCTCAAGTTTATGGAAGGCAGCAGGCACGGTCATTTCTCTGTCCCCACCTGGCACTGCTAAGCACTGCCGTGAAAGGAAAACTCTCCAGCGAAAGCCACAGGTGTCTCTGACAGTGCCTAAAACTAATGGCCTGTGGCTGGCCGCTGTGACTAATTCTCTGATTATTGACTTTATGATTTTACGCTTAAAACTTCTTTATAATAACACACAGAAATGTTTAATGGGCTCTATCCAGAGCCATAAAAATTACTTATTGAACAAGCGTTTTAAAACTATTAATCTATTGTTTTCCATTAATAATGGCTCTCCAAAGAACAGGCGACAGCTTAATGTATCCACGGCATTTCTCCTCGAAAAGTGGCCTTTTAATACATAAATGCCGCTCCCAAGGCTTCATGGGTTGGCTGGCCATCGGGCAGCTGGCCCTCCCAGGACAGATTTAGGCTCCACCAGTCCCAGAAAGTGCTTTAAGGATTGCCCTAAAAATCCTTAAGGGGGCCCTGGGAGATTTTCTCGGTCTCTGAGAGAGATCGAAAAGCCTCTCTGCTCGATATCTCTTTCTGTGCAAAAGAGAAGAGGTATTTCTAGGGCCTGTGCTGCGGTGCCCACGGTGGAGGACACAGAGGAAAGCAGGCAATGTGCACATCTGTCTACTCTTGTTCCCTCCAGAAGGTTCCCGGTAATCACCTGTGGTACCCACCCCCTTCCTACTTCCGTTGGCAAGCCCACGGCTGAAAGGCTTCTGTGATCCTATGTCCCTGTGTTCTGCTATTTCGGGTAAGCAGTTCCCTCACCAAGCCTGAGATGGTTTCCCACGTCAGATATGTAAAAATTTCCCCTTTGGGGTGCCTGGGTGGCTCAGTCAGTTAAGCGTCCGACTTCGGCTCAGGTCATGATCTCATGGTTCGTGGGTTCGAGCCCCGCGTGGGGCTCTGTGCCTACAGCTCAGAGCCTGGAGCCTGCTTCAGATTCTGTGTTTCCTTCTCTCTCTGTCCCTCCCCTGCTCCCACTCTGTCTCTCTCTCTCTCAAAATACATAAACATAAAAAACAAAATAAAAAAAAAAAACTTTTGGCTCTTTGGGGCCCTTTGGGGCCCTTTGGCCCCACATCTATTTATTTTTCTGGGTGATTTAGATTTTGAAACATATCAGCACCAGATGGGCGTTTCTTCTAGGGCTTCAGGTTGTTTATTCATTCAACAAACGTTTATTGAGTGTCTACTAAGTACCAGGCCGTGTTCTCGGTTCTGGAGATACAGCAATAAACCGGAAACGTGGGGGCCTTGCCTGCCCGGAGCTACCCTCTGTGGGGGGAGCACAGACAACAAAAAGTCATAAATGATAATTTTGGGGGCCGCCCACCTGGGCGGCTCAGTCAGTTGAGTGTCTGACTCTTGATTTCGGCTCGGGTCATGATCTCGTGGTGTGTGGGATTGGGCCCCGCGTTGGGCTCGACAGGGTAACAGTGTGGGATCCCTGCTCAGGATTCTCTCTCTCCGTCTCTCTCTGTCCCTCCCCTGCGTGTGCACACTCTTTCTCTCTCAAAATAAATAAGTAAATTTAAAAACGATTATTAAAAAAATCGTAGAAGATCATTGTAAACAGTGGTGAGTTCTGAGGGGCAAATAGGGTGAGGTTGTGACTGGGGGTGGGCGGGGACTATGTTAGACAGAGAGTCAAGAAGGCTTCTTGGGGAGGTGGCCTTTGAGCGGAGATGTGAGTGACAGGAAGGAACCAGGGGTGAGAAATGGAGGAGGAGCATCCCGGGCAGGGGACAGGGGACACCTGGGATGAGGTATCCGGGCAGGCATCTCTCCCTAGGCGAAGACCTACCCAGCCAACAACCGTTCCCTACCTGGCAAGTGCAGAATTCTGCTCAGCCATCTGCCTCAAACTCTCCCAATCTCTCCTGGGCATCCACAGGCCATGTAGTCTCAGAGGCACTTGACCTTATCTGTCGAACAAGAAAACACTTCTGAGAAGGAGGGAAGAATTTCTCGGCCCAGCCTCACTTCAGTGGACCGGTTAGGTAGGGGCATGGAGGAGTCATGTTGTCAAACCTGAAGGGGCCCTTTACCCCATGCGGAGGTGTTAGTTCAGAGAAGGTTAGAGGCCAAACGTCTTAGGGTGGGGTTTCTCAGACGTCAGTGTGCCACAAATCACCTGGGGGAGTCTTTTTAAAATTCAGATTCTGATTCCGTAGCATCGAGGTAGGGCCTGGGGTTCGGCAATTCTGTCAAGCTGCCGGGTGATGCTGTGCTACTGGTTCAGAGACCACACTGAGTGGCAAAGGTCCTGGAGGTCATGAAGTCCAACCGTGGTGTTTCATGGGGGGAGACAAAGAGAAATGGGACTTAATGGTGACAGCACAGCGCTGAGGTCAGAGCACCTTGTTTTTTAATACATATAATGTATTGTCAAATTGGTTTCCATACAACACTCAGTGCTCATCCCAACAGGTTAGGGCACCTTGGTTTGAATCCCACCTCTTTTCTGTGTGTGTGTGTGTGTGTGTGTGTGTGTGTGTGTGTGCTGGTTGCTTAGTTTCAGTTTCTTCCTGTGAATTGATTGTATGATGACAATGGTGGTGATGATGGAAATGATGGTGGTGATGATGGTGACGATGGTGGTGATGAGGTGATGACGATAGTGATGGTGACGATGATGGC
>NW_024412388.1:7990367-8001502 GCF_014898765.1 Herpailurus yagouaroundi
GGTGGCAATGATGGTGGTGATGATGGTGACGATGGTGGTGATGATGGCAATGACAGCAACAACGATGGTGGTGACAACTTCATAGGGTGGATGCGAAGCTCGAATGCATGCATACTATGGTCTTTACAGGGTGCTCGTTGTAGAGAGTGGTGCCTAAAGGTGACAGCTCTTATGATGATAACTACCGTCACCCAGAGACAAAACGACTTCTCCATGGTCCCAGAGTAGTAGAACCGGATGCCCAAACATCCCTACTATAATTTTCCAGCTCATCACGTAGCCAAACAAATTACAGTGTCAGAAATCGAGCCAGTGTTAGAACACACATGACCCTGAATCAATATGGAACCCATCGTAACGTTCCTCTTCTGGTACAGGAGGTACATCTGACTTCTGGCAGGCCTCAGGGCCATCGCTGTCGACACAAGCTCTGGGAGAGTCAGTAGAGAAAATGGGGACTCTGAGCTGCACAGACATGTGATAGCCTGGTACGGTTTAGAAGATATGAGTAGACCCTGTGGAACTTGTTTACCGGTCACTTGACTCCGAAAAGTTGAGTAGGGGCAAGCCAGGGCATCCCTGGAGCTTTGCAACTCAGGTGAGGACTCCAGGTAGAGGGCACAGGCTAGAGGTAAGAAGCAGTCTGCAGTGTCCTGATGCCACCCCACCCCCAACCAGTCTCCAGATGGCATCCAAGGAGGATCTTGAATATGTGAGATCAGGCCAGTCCCTTCGGAGAATGGTTCAACAGCTCCCCACTACCCCTAGGAAAAATCCAAACACTTGCCCAGCCCATGCAGCCCCACCCACTTCTCTGTCCCTTCCATCACCATAGTCCAGCCAAACTCGTCTTTCTCTCCCTCGGGTCCTCTGCCCATACTGTTCCCTTTGCCTTAACACTGTTCCTCATTCTTCACATGGCCAGCTCCCCTTTATCCAGCAGGTCTCAGCTTCAGTGTCTCCCCCCATGGAACACCCTCCCCGACCACCTCCACCTGTTACCTACCCTGGCCTTGTGTTCGTTTCCTTCCCGGTTTACATCACTGTTGGGAACTATGTTACCTAACGGCTCAGAAGGATTTCTGTGTATTTCTTCCACTTGAGTGAAGGTACGTGCAGATAAGCTTGTCTCCCATTCAAGTGAGGATGAGCTCAAGGGGGGCAAGGGCCGTGTCTGTCCACACTCTGTTCCCAAGGCCCTGCCATTGACCTGTGCCTGGCATGTAGTAACTGTTCAGTAAATATTTCACGATAAATATCTATAGCCGGATCCTAGCATGCTCAAGAAAAGGGGAATGATGGAAATAACGTGGGGTGATTCATCTGCTTCCCTTCCTCCCACAACACGTAACTGATAAGCTCTATGAGAAAGCCCAGATTATGTCTAACTCATTCACCGTAGCACCTGCAAGACTTTGCCCAGCGCAAGGTGCAAGACCCCTGATAAGTAACTGTTAAAGATGTGTTTTGGGGGCACCTGGGTGGCTCAGTTGGTTGAACATCTGACTTCAGCTCAGGTCATGATCTCACGGTTCATGGGTTCAAGCCCCGCGTTGGGCTCTGGGCAGACACGCTCGATGTCTGGAGCCTGCTTCCGGTTCTGTGTCTCCCTCTCTCTCTGCCCCTCCCCTGCTCGCGTTCTGTCTCTGTCTCTCTCGAAAATAAAATAAAACATTAAAAAAAAAAAACACGTGTTTTCACCCCAAGTATGCTGGACTTTTCTGTAATCACACAGGAACAATATCAAGTGTGAGGGTTTGGCCAAGGGAAGTAGAATCTTGTTGGATGTGACACGTTTTCCAAACAGATCCCTGCCCATGCCCCCCGAATGGCACAGAGTCTATAGAGTTCTTAAATTAAGTATAGTCTAGATGTGACTTCTCTGACAACTGGAGAAATGGGTAGATGAAAAAAATCTCATCTCCTGGGTTAATGTGTCTCCCAATGTCAGAGGCATTGAAGCTCCCAGAAGACCACAAGACGCAGGGGTCCCGGAGTTGGGATGTCAGGGCTCAGATGTTAGATCTAGCTACGTGACCCAGACAAGCCATTTAACATCCACAAGACTCCATTTCCTCTTCTGCAAAATGGGCACGTGTGCAGTAAAGGGTTAACCCTGCCTATGGAAAGGTCTGGCCCTTCGCCCCCAGTTCCCAGGAGGCAGATTCTAAGCCCTTGGAATATTTCACGTGGGAGCCTTGGGCCACACCAGATAGCCTAAGCCTCCATGTGATGTATGGTAGGGCGCCTTGGACCATGTGATGTCAGCTCAACCTTTGGAGGGGCTGGAGACTAAGTCAGCTATGCCCTAGCGAAAACTCTGGACACCAAGGCTCAGGTGAGCCTCTCTGTGTACCTGTCACACACTGTCGCTGGAAGGTAGTGTGGTTAGCATACCTCCCTGGAAAAGGACAGACAGAAGCTCGGACCTGGATACTTCCGGATTCTGCCCCATGCTCCTCTGCCCTGGGCTGATCTTAATCTGCATCTTTTCGCTATAATGAACCGTAACAGTGAGTAGAGCAACTTTTTTTTTCCTTTAAAAAAAAATTTTTTTAACGTTCATTCATTTTTGAGAGACAGAGAGAGACAGGGCGTGAGCGGGGAAGAGGCAGAGGGAGAGGGAGACACAGAATCAGGAGCAGGCTCCAGGCTCTGAGCTGTCAGCACAGAGCCCGACGCGGGGCTCGAACTCACGGACTGTGAGATCATGCCCTGAGCCGAAGTCAGACACTTAACAGACTGAGCCACCCAGGTGCCCCAAGAGCAACTTTTCGGAGTTTTCTGAGTCCTTTTTGTAAACTGAGGGTGGTCTTGAGGACCCTTGAACTTTGAAGCTGGTGTCAGCTTGTCACCTTGTCAAAGCAAGGGTGGCGTTGGGGACTCTGAAAACTTTCAGGTCAATACTAGCACCTCCCCCATTGGATATCAAGAAGACATGAGCCGATGCAGGTGAAACCCTTAGCACGGAGCCTGGCCCGGAATACATGTTCAACAGGTATTTGCTCCTCCTCTAGAGTCTTCTAGTTGGCGCGGTGGCTCAGTGTAGACCCTCTGGAGCTCTGCTGCCTGGGCTGAGGTCCTGGCTGTACCCCTTGTTGCCGTGGGACCCGAGACTAGTCACCTTCTCCTCGGGACCTCGGTTCCCTCGTCTAAAAGTCAAGCTGTCATAAGGATGAGTGAATGGACACAGATCCCTGAAGGCAGGCCTGGCACACACATCATGCTCCGTGTGCTGGTTTTTATTATTGAAACAGTGCTAATCTCTGAGTCAGAGGATCCCAGGCCCAACCCTATTTCTGGCACCAGCCAGCCACCGTGACCTCTAGCACTTGACCTCCGGGAGCCCCATTTCCCTGCTGGGAGGATGAGATCATGAAACCCACGCTTCTGCAGAAAGCTTTCTCACCCCCAAAGTTACCCAGTCTCCCCGGGGTTGCTTATCAATCTGCTCAGTGGGGAAATGCCGGAAGCCTGATGCGAGCCATAAACACGTGATTTATTTACCTGCCAGAAACATCAAGTGCAGGGCTTGGCCTGGCCTTGTTTAACCTACAGGGGAGGATCCATGGGAACAACATGGGTTGAACACAGATTAGACAGACGGCCCCACAGGAAAGGAAGGACAAGGGAAACAGGTGATTTTCTCCTTTCCTTCATTCAACCCGTTATGTTTATTTGTTGGGTTTAAAAAAATTTTTTTTTCTTAATGTTTATTTATTTTTGAGAGACACAGAGAGACAGGGCATGAGCTGGGGAGGGGAGAGAGAGAGTGGGAGATGCAGAATCCGAAGCAGGCTCCAGACTCTGAGCCGTCAGCACAGAGCCTGACGCGGGGCTTGAACCCATGACCCGTGAGATCCTGACCTGAGCCAGAGTCAGTGGCTTCACCGACTGAGCCACCCAGGTGCCCCCCATTATGTTTATTTGAAGCGCCCACCCCACGCAGGGACCAAGACGGGGAAAGACCCACTGAAAACAAGTAAAGAAATACACGAACGAAGTTCATTCCAGATGATGATCCAGCTCTGAAGAAAATAAGACAGGGCAACGAGATACAAAGGGTTTGGGGTGAGGAAGGTGAGTGTTAAAAGGTAAATTTCGAAAAAGGTAACATCGTGGCTCTCGCGCAGACAAAAAAGAAAATGAACCCGTGTTAGAGATTTTATTTAACTCATTATTAATGAGGGAACCAGGCAGAAGTTACAACCAGTTCAAAGAAGAAATCAAAGAACAGACACATTTATAGATGGGGAATGTTGAAATGAATTTGCAAATAGATCCGAAACTGGCTTCTTCCTTATTCTGCAGAAGGGGATGGAAGTCAATTGAACCGCCCCGATGCCATTGATTTGCCTGTCCGAAGACAAGAATCACTTGCATTGCCATAGGAGATCTACATCTTATAACACTAAAATAGCTCTGAGTCAATAGCATCAGGGGAATCAGCAGGAAGGGTGTCCTATAAACAATACAGTTTTCTACTGGAGGCATGCGATAACTTTTGGGGTTTGGGGGGTTTTTTTTTGTTTGTTTTTTGTTTTTGCTTATTCCACATTGTCTCGCGTCAGGTAAAACATCACTGAGAAGTGACATTTGAGCCAAGATGGTCTTCCAAAGAGTTCCATGCAGATATTTGGGGAAGGGCATCACCAGCAGAGGGAACAGTAGGTGTAGAGCGGGGAATGAGTTTGGTGTGTTTAAGCAACTAAAAGATCAGCCGGACTGGAGCCAGTGACAGGGGCAAGTGGTGGCCACAAGGTGGGAAGAACAGGCAAGGAGCAGAGCCACAGAGCACAGACTGAGATTTTAAGAATGAAGGGAAGCCCTAGAGAGATCTGAGCAAGGAAGGAACAGGATCTCACTTACGTTTTAAGAGAATCTTTCTGGGGGCTCCTGGGTGGCGCAGCCGGTTAAGCATCCAACTTTGGTTCAGATCATGGTCTCACAGTTCGTGGGTTCGAGCCTCGCGGCGGGCTCTGTGCTGACAGCTCAGAGCCTGGAGCCTGCTTCGAATTCTGTGTCTCCCTCTCTCTCTGCCCCTCCCCCGCTCGCGCTCTGTCTATCTCTCTTTCTCTCCCTCAAAAATAAACATTTAAATAATTTTAAAACAATAAGTAAAAGAATCTTCCTGGGGACACCTGAGTGGCTCAGTCAGTTAAGCATCCGACTTCAGCTCAGGTCATGATCTCATAGGTCGTGAGTTCAAGCCCCGCGTCGGGCTCTGTGCTGACAGCTCAGAACCTGGAGCTGCTTCGGATTCTGTGTCTCCCTCTCTCTCTACCTCTCCCCTGCTCATGTTCTGTCTCTCTCCGTCTCTCTCCCAAAAATAAATAAACATTAAAAAAAATTTTTTTTTAAAGAATCTCTCTGGTTGCTGAGGCAGTAGCTATTTAAAAATGACTGTAGGCAAGAGCCTGAACTTCTCAGGAAGATGTTTCCTTTGGGGGAGTGTAGGAAAGGATCTTGGACCCAGAAGCTGGAAAGAAGAAAGACTGACAACAGCAGGAGAAGTAGGAGGGTAGGAGCAGTGAGAAAGCTCCCTCCTCCTGGTGAGAATACATTGGTTCAACCACTTATGGACCCTCATAGAATCTACTAAAAGGGAACCTCTCCAGCATCTGATCTGCAGCAGAAATGCAAGCACATGGGCATCAAAGGACACGCACAAGATTGTTCGCCACAGCATTTATTTCCTGAAACTGGGAACTGCTCAAATGCCCATCAGTAGTAGAGTGGATACTGCGGTCTCTTCATCCATTTCATCCAACGGACTCCTATGAGGCGATAGAAAGCAGTGAGAGACTGATGAGTGTATACAACACAGATAAACCTCAGAAACATTTTGCCGAGTGAAAGAAACCAGACGTTGAAGCATACGTGCTCTTTGGTGACACGTATCAGAGGTTTAAAAATACACACAACTAGCCCTTGGGTTTGGAAATCTGGACAGTAGTTACCTTCGGGAAGAAGGCAAGAGGAATCAATGGTTGGAAGGAGCCCAAAAAGGGCTTCCAAGGAGAGAATGTCCTATTTCCTATCCTAGGTTGTGGTTCTAAGAAGGTTCTCTTCAGGACAATGATTTGAGCCATACCATAGAGCTGAGGAGAAAAACAGTGAAAGCTTAGAAGTGGATCCCCCAAACTACGAGGTTTCTTCAGTAGAAAACTGGGTGTTGTCTAGGAATTGGAATTATTTTATTCTATGCAGCTCTCATCATCTTTGAGCTATTTTACAACTCAGTTGTTGACTCTTGGGAATAATGCAAATGATTCTTCTTTTCTTTTTTAAGAGAGAGTGCATGCGCGCAAGCATGAGTGGGGTAGGGGCAGAGAGAGAGAGAGAGAGAGAGAGAGAGAGAGAGAGAGAGGAAGAGAGAGAATCTTAAGCAGGCTCCGTGCCTAGCTTAGAGCCCGACGTGGGGCTTGATCCCATGACCACCATGAGATCATGACCTGAGCTGAAATCAAGAGTAGGACGTGAACACACTCAACCAGCTGAGCCACCCAGGTGCTCCTGCAAATAATTCCTGTCCAGAAAAATATGCACTGTGTCAGACAGAGTGACAGTTGGCTCTGGACTGTGGATGTTGACCAATGTTGTATCTGTGAGGCTGATCTGTCCTGACTGCCTTCAAACCGATGGTAACATGGTACCCGCTCCTCATTCGTTAATGAATTGAATAAAATCCCTGACACATGGGGGCACCTGGGTGGCTCAGTCGGTTAAGCGGCCGACTTCAGCTCAAGTCACGATCTCGCAGTTCGTGGGTTCGAGCCCCGCATCGGGCTCTGTGCTGGCAGCTCGGAGCCTGGAGCCTGCTTTGGATTCTGTGTCTCCCTCTCTCTCTGCCTCTTCCCCGCTCACGCCCTGTCTCTCTCTCGGTCTCCATGTCTCTCTCTCTCTCTCTCTCTCTCTCTCTCTGCCCCTCCCCCACTCGTGCACACACACTCTCTCTCTCTCTCAAAAATCAGTAATTAAACATGTAAAAATTTTTAAAAGTTTGTTTAAATCC
The DNA here is from genome assembly GCF_014898765.1 of Herpailurus yagouaroundi. Classification (NCBI taxonomy): domain Eukaryota; kingdom Metazoa; phylum Chordata; class Mammalia; order Carnivora; family Felidae; genus Herpailurus; species Herpailurus yagouaroundi. The sequence goes on from NW_024412388.1 coordinate 7,997,383, forward strand.
CTGACACATGTTTATTTCATATTTGTATGAAAGTCATACTTACAGCCTTCTTTAAAATTTCTCCTTTAACAAGGTCTCTATCTTTCCCCCGTAGGGGTGTTAGATTCCCATTTAAAAAAAGTGAATAAAACAAGTTACATTCAAAAGGGCAGGAAACATCACCATGGTTCTGTGCAAGGCAGTTACCCTCCGGTCCTTCAGTTCCTGGGTGGGACAGGGGGCCGGGCTAACTGCCAGGAGTGGGGCTGGCAAAGAATGACAGGTGATGTCCCCAGCCTGGAATCTGAGCAGAGGGCAGAGTCCCTCTCCTAGGAGGCGGGCCGGCCCTGCTCTTCAGGCGACTCCAGAGGCTGAACCTGCTGCAAGCCTTCCTTCGGTTCCCCGCAGCGGGAAGCGCTATTATTATTCGATTAATTCGCAAAACAAAGACCTGGCTGGAGCAATGGGGCTTGAAGTAAGGTTCTCCAAGGGCGAGCAAATCTGACACCGGGGCAGAGAAAGAAACCGGGGGAAGGAGAGGTGGCTGTCTCTGACATTTAGCAGCCATCCTCCCTGGGGGAGATTCCTACCTCTGCCCTTACATAAAGGAAGGCTGCCCAAAGTCGAGCTTGCAGGAGGCCACGGGCGCCTCCTTCCCTAGCTGCTCCGATACTCCTCCTCGAGCTTCTGACCCCGCCGAAGATTGACAAACGGTTAGGAGGAAGGGGTGAGTTGTGGGCTTTGCCCCCTGGCTTCTGCAACCCAGCGGAGGCAGCCCCTGACCTTGCCCGTCCCAGCCTTGGAGTGGAACCACATTCCATCCTACAGCTGAGCACCCTTGTTGGGCGTTCTTGAGAAGCAGGTGGGATCCGGGATCTGCAGGAAGAAGCAAGGGGACAGCGCCCAGGCCTCCTCCCAGCTGGCCCTTCCCTGCCCGCACCTCCTGTGCCTTCATTGTCATCAGACTTACCAACCTCACCCACCGGAGACCAAAACCCTGCTGCGATTGCCACCGTCCCCCCCTCCCCAGGGCCCCACCCCCCACAGAGAGTGGCAGCCATCAACTATTGTTGACAATTCGAGCCCTTGGAGACCTCGCTCCTGATTCCCGGCTCCCCTGAAGGAGCTTTTCAAAGTCTGTCTTTCTTTCTTTCTTTCTTTCTTTCTTTCTTTCTTTTTTTTTAAATGTTTATTTTTTTATTTTTGAGAGTGAGAGAGAGACAGAGCATGAACGGGGAGGGGCAGAGAGAGAGAGGGAGACACAGAATCCGAAGCAGGCTCCAGGCTCCCAGCTGTCAGCGCAAAGCCCCAAGCGGGGCTCGAAAGCACAAGCTATGAGATCATGACCTGAGCAGAAGTCGGAGGCTTAACCGATTGAGCCACTCAGGCGCCCCTCCTTTTTTGTTTTTTTAATGTTTACTTATTTTTTGAGAGAGAGAGAGAGAGAGAGAGAGAGAGAGAGAGAGAGAGCTCTCGTGCTAGTGGGGGAGGAGCAGAGAGAGAGAGAGGGATAGAAGATCCCTCCAAATCTTTCTTAAAAAGGGGATGTCAGGGGCGCCTGGGTGGCTCAGTCGGTTGAGCATCTGACTTCAGCTCAGGTCATGGTCTCGCAGTTCATGAGTTCAAGGCCCACGTTGGGCTCAAAGAAAAAAAAAAAAGGATGTCAGCGGGGGAAAACAGGCAACAATTCTGTTGCAAAGGAAATTGAGATTTTCTCTGTATCCTTACCATTTAGTAGCTCATGACCACAAGCCCATCATTTGAAAACTCCTTGAAATCAAGCATCTTTTGGCCAACTCGAACCCTAATTTGTCTTAAGAACCCCTCCAAGAAACACAAGGAGTGCTGTTTCCTTCGTGTTCTGGGAGGCAGGTGCACCTGAGAAAGCCCGCCTCTTCCCAAAGCACCCCCAGACCTCATCCAGCCTCACACATTTGGGCCCCTCTCCCCACTATGAAAAAGGAGACAAGAGGCCCCAAATGGAGTCATTTGTGCAGCAAAGCAAGACTTAATTCCTCATCTAATTTCTGTTCCCGACCTTCCTCAGAAACCTTTAACCAGCCAGCCTGGAATTTCCTGGCCAGCACTAGGAAATGACGGACAGACCGCCCCTCAGGACGTGGGCCTCGCCTAAATGCCTTCTCTGCTAATGAGTTCCTCTTTTCTGTTCCCTCTCGGCCTTAAAAGCCTTTCCTTTCCTTCCGTTCCAGGGGGCTCCTTTGCATTTGCTAGATGGGTGCTGCCGATTTCGTGAATCACTGAATGAGGCCAATTTGATCTTTGGATTTACTCAGATGAATTTTGGTTTTTTTTAACACCACTTAGACGTGAGGCTTCAGGCCTCTGATGGAAAATATTTGGCCTCTGCTCCAAGGCCTGTGGGGATTTTCAGCACTCCCCTGGCTTTTCCCAATTCCCACAGGGACCAAGGGAGACCTTTCTGGATGACCTAGTTAAGAGACACTTCGCAGACAACTGCTGGGGACCCTCCAATCCTCAGGCTTGGCCACTCTCTTCTGCCCTGGACGGATTTAAGAAACAGAGCCAAGAGCACAAAGGTTAGCCTCTTCTTTTCCCCTCCAGTGCAGATCTCAAGGGTCACTGTGGCACCAGAAACCACGGGTGGAAGCCACCGTATCTCAACCCTTCCCTGCCCGCTTTGGTGACATCAGCTGCTTCAGCCCTGGGAGCCCCAAGTGAAAGATGCTAAGGTTCCCCGGAAAGGCAAGGCCTCCCCCTCAGCTTGAAGGAGAAGGTTGTGCAGGGAGGAGAAAAAAATTCCCTCTACTTCTTAGGGTCCCTGGCCACACTAGGGTCCACACATCAAACCACCGACAGAGACGGATCGTAGGAGAAAACACACACGTTAATATAAGTTTTACGGGACACGGGAGCCTTCCTAAGGAAATGAAGACCTGGAAAAAATGGTTAAACCTGAGAGTTTGTATGCTAGGTTGGATGAAGAGAGGGCAGTCGTGGAAAGATATTACGGGCAAAGGGGTGTGCGTGCAAGATAGAGAACTGGGGGAGACCTGGCAAGGCCCGTTCGCTCAGATCCCTCTCAGTGTCCCTCTGTCTCAGGGGTAGGGATGTTCCTTTTTTCCAGGCATACAGAGGACCCCTCTCTCTCAATGGTTCTGTGACCTGCTTCAGGGGAAGGTCAGAGTGTCTCCTGCCTCTGGCATTTTCTCACTCCTTTACGGTATTCAATACACCGGAGTGCCATGTTTTAGGGGAGCATGATGTCCTGAGCCCTGCCAGCTGTCTCCAGGCCAAACGAAGAAAAGAAAAGAAACTCAGAAGCCACGTATAACTTGAGGAACAGTCGTGTTCTCTTGACCCAGCTTCCCAGAAACCTCCCCAGGGCCCTTCCCGGTGGAGGTCAGAGGTCGCTGAGAGCAGACACACAAGCCAGCTGAGGCTTAGAGGGTTTCGGAGAGAATGAATGGAGAATTTCTGAATAAAGCAGCTGAGGCGAGAGAAATCATGAACAGAGGAGGGAAATGAACTGACTTGAGGTTTTTAAGGGGTCACTGTGGCTGCCGGGTTGAGAATGGCCTAGAAGTGGGTGAGGGAAGAGGGAAGGAGACCAGCTGAGAACATCCTAACACCGCCCCATCCAGGAGACAGGTGTTTCCCCGTCCCCAACCCCGAATACACCTGGTCCTTCCTGCCTCAATCTATGCTGTGCTCTCCCACCCCCACCCCCACCCCCACCCCCCGCCCTTGGCAAGACTCACTCAGCGGAGTGAGTGTTCTCCAAGCTTTCCAAGACTAACAGCATGTGCCTGGATCTTGCTGTTGGATCTTTTTGTTTTTTTTCAGTTTATTTATTTTGAGACAGAGAGAGTGTGAGCAAGCAGGGAGGGACAGAGAAAGAAAGAGAGAGAGAATCCCAAACAGGCTCTGCTCCGGCAACTCGGAGCCCAATGCGGGGCTCGAACTCACAAACTGTGAGATCACGACCGGAGCTGAAACCGAGATTTGGACGCTTAACCGCCTGAGCCACCCAGGCGCCCCTGTTGTTGGATAGTTTTAAGCATGTGATGCTTTAGCCCCACAAAGCAAGGCTGCAAACAAGACTGGGAAGAAGAAGAAGGAGAAGGAGAAGGAGAAGGAGAAGGAGAAGGAGAAGGAGAAG
>NW_024412388.1:8001512-8009824 GCF_014898765.1 Herpailurus yagouaroundi
AGAAGGAGAAGGAGAAGGAGAAGGAGAAGGAGAAGGAGAAGGAGAAGAACCAGACCAGAAGTTGGGAGACGCATCCTGGTCCCAGTTCTGCTGCCGATGAGCTTGGGCAAATCCTTTCCACATCTGCTGTTACGGGCTGAGCTGTGTCCTTCTGAAATCCATAGGTTGGGGTCCTAATCCTCAGTACTTCAGAACGTAACCTTATTCAGAGGTGAGGCCTTTCCGGAAGTCAGTAAGTTCAAATGAGGTCGATAGGGTGGACCCTGATCTAGTCTGACCGGTGTCCTTTTATGAGGAATTAGGAACCAGACACACGCGGAGGAAAGATCGCGTGAAGACACAGGGAGAAGACGACCCACAAGCTCGGGAGAGAGGCCTCAGGTGAAAGCAACTTTCCAGACCCCCTGATCCCGGACCTCCAGCCTCCGGACTGTAAGAAAATCTACTTCCGCTGTTGAAGCTGCCTAGTCTGTGGTACGTTGTCATGGCTGCCCCAGCAGACAAGTGCACCTGTAAAGTGACGACTTAGGACCCTTTGGCTCCTGATGTCCCTTGCAAGTCAAAAATATATGTCTCGATTCTAACTGTGCGCATTTCATCTGTACCTGTAGCTTCTCCCCGCCCCCTCCCCCGCACCCCAAGAGTTGGCATCGTTGAAAAGTCCAGGACCGGGGCGCCTGGGTGGCTCAGTCGGTTAAGCGTCCGACTTCAGCTCAGGTCACGATCTCGCGGTCCGCGAGTTCGAGCCCCGCGTCGGGCTCTGGACTGATGGCTCGGAGCCTGCAGCCTGCTTCCGATTCTGTGTCTCCCTCTCTCTCTGCCCCTCCCCCGTTCGTGCTCTGTCTCTCTCTGTCTCAAAAATAAATAAACGTTAAAAATTAAAAAAACAAAAAAGAAAAGTCCAGGACCTTCAAATCCCAGTAGAGTGCTGGGCACGCCGTAGCTTTCAAAAAACACTGAATGAATGAAGAAAAGTAGCAAGAGGGCAGAAACAGCAGGGAGGGAAGCGAAATAGAGGGGACCTTTGACAGACACTTGACAGGGCCTGGCACATAGTAAGCACTTGTCAAACGGGGACCCGCAAATCCTCAGGCGTGGCCACTCTCTTCTGCCCTGGACGGATTTATCCAGAAACGGAACCAACAGCACAAAGGTTAGCCTCTTCTTTTCCCCTCCGGTGCAGATGTCAAACCCATTCCTCCTACACACACGTACCCCTACACACATAGCTGCACACTCCTCTGCACACCCTTACGCAAACCTGAAGCACACCCTCACACACACAAGCGCACAGACAAGTCTCCTGTCTTGGAGAGGCTTAGATTCACCCGGCTCTTTTCAGTGGGGCTCAAATTGCATTTCTCCATTTGGGAAAAGTCACATTTTCAAAACTGCTTTTACTCGATACACCGGAAGCCCCGGGATTGGCTGAACCACAGCCCCTGCACGGTTTCACCGCAGTTTTATTTACGAACACCCTCCCTCTCTTGCAAATGAGAAATTGCGAAATCCTTTTAAAACTAAGGGCCCTTCTACCTACTAACTAAGCCGGTTTTTCAAAAGCAGAAACCACTGACCCACTCATGGGTTTCTTTTGATATTTAGAGGTCAAAGATTAATAAAATATATTTAACTCCCATTGCCAAGCTTCCAAGGCTTTTTAAATGTGCCCATCTCAGTGAGATCTGGCATCATCGTCACCACTTTATAGATGTGGAAACTGACATTTAACCAATTATCAGGCTTGCTGAAAAGCTCCCTGATTAGTCCCTTAGAAAACACACACAGCACCCTGGGAACCAGGAAATGAATGGTCAACTAGTTGTGATGCAGAAACAGAACTTTCTTCTTTGCTCTATTAGAAGGAGTGATTTAATCCATTCTAGGAAACAGTTAGTTCCCTCTCCTCCTGGAACAGAATGCAAATCTTTGACTCTCCTTCCCTCTCCAAGGGGGGAGCCCGTTTTCTGCTGCTGGAAATCATCATTTATTGAGTACCTCCAGAGCCAGGCCCCGTTCTGAGACCTAGAGCATCTAATTTGGGGATTCTTACCCCAGGGTCCACCCCAAGGCATATACAGAATCTGGGGGTTCTTGAATTTGGGTGGGGAAAAAAATTACTTCTTTATTTTCACTAACTTCTAACTGGAATTTAGCATTTGCTTCTGTTATGAAGGTAGGCAATACGCAACTCTGTCCCCAACAGAAATCCCCGATAGTTTGTTTTGTTTTATTTTGAACTAGGCTTCACGCTCTTTGAGAAGCCCAGCACGGGGCTTGAACTCACGACCCTGAGGTCAAGACCTGAGCTGAGATCAAGAGTTGGATGTTTGACTGAGCCCACCCAGCACACCTATATGCTTTTTTTTTTTGATGTTTATTTATTTTTGAGAGAGAGAGAGAGAGAGAGAGAGAGCGTGAGCTGGGGAGGGACAGAGAGAGAGAGGGAGACACAGAATCCAAAGCAGGCTCCAGGCTCTGAGCTGTCAGCACAGAGCCCGACACGGGACTCAAACTCACAAACCACGAGATCATGACCTGAGTTGACTGAGACACCCAGGCGCCCCCACTATGTGCTTTTTAAAATGTTATTTAGAGAAAGGGTCCATAGGTTTCACCAACCATAGAAGGGATCCATATGTAACACACAAAAGATGAAGAAGCCCCATGAGACAGACAGACAGAAAGATGGGCTCAGAGAAGTTAAAACACTTGCCCAAGGTCACCCAGCGGGGATTCGAGCCCAGCTCAGTCAGACACCAGAGCCAGTTAATATGGTATGACTTCCCTTTCAGTGAGACGACTTCAACTCTGGTTTCAATGGGCATTCAGGGTCTTTCCGGATGGGCCCTGAAGGGAACAAACATATCTTACATCCCAGCACAGAAGCCCCAGGCATGGGTCAGCATTTGTAGGAAGAAGGTCAAGCCTGTTCTCCACTCCCACTTCTTGGGCAGTACCCATTGGGTCTGGGTCTTTACTCGGCCTCTTTCAGACCCCCTAGTGAGGATCCCAGGACAAGGAGCCCCAAACGGACCCCTGGATGCCTCCTACGGCACCCGAGCCCCCAGATCTGGGCAGTGGGGAGTGAGCATCCGATTATAGCCCCAAGCCTGTGAGCATATGGCTGGAATACCCTTCTTCTTTTTTTCTCTTTTCAAAATTGTTTTAATGTTTATTTATTTTTTATTTATTAAAAAAATTTTTTAATGTTTATTTATTTTGACAGAGAGAGAGAGAGACAGAGCATGAGTGGGGGAGGGTCAGAGAGAGAGGGAGACACAGAATCCGAAGCAGGCTCCGGGCTCCCAGCTGTCATCACAGAGCCGGACACGGGGCTCGAACTCACAGACTGCGAGATCATGACCTGAGCTGAAGTTGACGCTCAACCGACTGAGCCACCCAGGCGCCCCAATGTTTATTTATTTTTGGGACAATGCGAGAAACAGAGTGCAAGCAGCGGAGGGGCAGAGAGAGGGAGACACAGAATCTGAAGCGGGCTCCGGGCTCTGAGCTGTCAGCCCAGAGCCTGATGCGGGGCTCGAACTCACGAACCGTGAGGTCATGACCTGAGCCGAAGTCGGACGCTTAACTGACTGAGCCACTCAGGCACCCCGGAATACCCTTCTTACGTGACAGCTGGACGAGAGCAGTGATCCCAAACCCCACATGAAGCCATGCTGTCCAACAATCGTGTTTTACTCCCGACCTAAACTTTCGGGTCCTGTAATGCCTTTCGTCTAGCAACATCTCCCTCAGAAAAAAGCCAAGTACCCAGATTATTCACACTGTCATGGGAGATCCTCTGGAAAATGCTAAACTCTCTGACATCACCGCATAATGACACTTTTTCCCTTTCTCATGAGCACTGACAGGGTTAGAAATAGTAGCTAATACTGACTGGCACCTTTTACGTGCCAAGCACTTTGCTTCTCCAGCAATCCCATGCGGCAGTGGCCATCACTAACCCCACTTTACAGAGCAGGAAGTAGAGGCCCAGAGCATTTTGTGATTGGCCAGAAGTCACAGGGCTGGTGAGAGGTTTGCACTTTGACCCCAAGCGGTCCGCATGAAGCACTTCATGCCAAGACCTGTATGTCCCCTTTCTAGAACACAAGCCTCAGGCTGCGACTTCCTCAGGGAGGAAGGCACCTAAACGCCTGGGAGTTTCTCTGTTAAAACATTTTTTCCCCCCGCTTTGTTTAGAAAATATGCCAGTTGCAGAAGAAGAAGATACACTCGTTGGATTTCAAGAAGCAAATGAACAGGAGTCGAGAGCCCAGATTCTAGAAATACTCAAATTCACTAGAGATCAGAGAAATGCAAATGAAAACGACATTAGGAGAGAGCATTTTATACTCATCAGAATGGCAAAAATTAGGAAGGTGGAAATTAAGGGTGGAGTGTTGGCAATGCTGTGCAGAGTCAGGAGATCAAAATGCTGAGAGCCACAACCAGTCAGGGGTGGAGTTCACGTCCTACCCTGGCATTTCTTTTTTCTTCTTCTTCTTCTTCTTTATTTACTTATTTTGAGAGGAGGGATGGGCAGAGAGAGGGAGAGAGAGAGAATCCCAAGCAGGGTCTGTGCTGTTAGTGCAGAGCCCGGCGCAGGGCTCGATCTCACGAACCGCGAGATCATGACCTGAGCTGAAATCAAGAGTAGGACACTCGACCGACTGAGCCGCCCAGGCGCCCCGCCCCCGCCTTGGCATTTCTGTGCCTGTCTCTTCATCTGGCAAACGGAGGTGACATTGCCTACTTCACACCCTCGCGTTGTGAGGGTCCCAACGCTGTTGACACCAGGTGCTGAGAAGGGCACCCGAGCGGGGTAAGGGCCCCATGAATACAGCACTGGCCACCGTAAGCTCCCAGAGGGCAAGGACTTTTCTCTGCTCGTTTGCTGTATACCCACTGCCCAGAATAATCGCATGTTCTGTAAGTGAAGTGCTCGGTTAATGTTTGTTGCATAAATGATGCGTGTGACTGGTCTAGAGAGAGGAATAGCTTGATGGAATGTCAAATAGTGAAAAGAGAAAAACAAAAGGAAAATCTTGGAAATTGTTAACAGCACAGAAGAAAGGAAAATGAAGTGTGCGGCCACGGCATGAGCCAACTGTCTCACCTCGATGTAGCTCAGGGAGGTTTGTGACGGGGAAGCCAGGGGGCAAGCCAGAGGCTCACAGGGGAATGAACCAGTAAGATGAGGGGGTCACACGACAGAAGACCACAGCAGTTAGAAGCCGTCACTCAGAGCACGGCTTGGCAAGCCTTTTTGTAAAAGGCCGGATAGTAAATATCTTGGGCTTTTCAGAGCATAGAGTCTCTGTTGCTTTAGGCTTTAGGTGATATACAAATGGACGGGTGGACACTGAAATGTGAATTTCATGTAGTTTGTGTATGTCACAAAACACTATTCTTCGTTTGATTTTTTTTCTTTCCTCGACCATTTAAGAACCTTAGTTTGCAAGCTATACCCAAACTGTCGTGGCCCAGATCTGGCCCTAGTTTGCTGAGAGTTGTGTATCCAACGACACAGCAAATTCTAAAAAATGCGATGAACAAAGCCAGTGATCTCAGGCAGGATGACAGCTGGAGAGAGATGACCACACATCCTGTTTTTCCAGGGATAGACTAGTTTACCCCAAGTCGTCCTAGAAATTAACAGCCTCTTTTTCACTCTCAAAAGTCCCAGATGGGATGATGAATTACATGCATGCCTCCACTCCATTAAACCCTCATTTGTTTGGGGGTGCTCGGGTGGCTCGGTCATTTGAGCAGCCGACTTCGGCTCGGGTCACGATCTCATGGTTCGTGAGTTCGAGCCCCTTGTCGGTCTCTGTGCTGACAGCTCAGAGCCCGGAACCCGCTTCGGATTCTGTGTCTCCCTCTCTCTCTCTGTCTCTGTCTCCCACTCACACACACACACACACACACACTCTCTCTCTCTCTGAAAAATAAACATTTAAAAAATTTAAAATATGGGCACCTGGGTGGCGCAGTCGGTTAAGCGTCTGACTTCAACCAGGTCACGATCTCATGGTCCGTGAGTTCGAGCCCCACGTCGGGCTCTGGGCTGATGGCTCAGAGCCTGGAGCCTGTTTCCGATTCTGTGTCTCCCTCTCTATCTGCCCCTCCCCCGTTCATGCTCTGTCTCTGTCCCAAAATAAATAAAAAAACGTTGAAAAAAAATTAAAAAAAAATTTTAAAATAAAAAAACCACATTATTTGTTTTATATAAGTTAAAACATATGTTAAATCTGCACCCTAACATCTCAAGCAGGGGTCAGCAATTATTTTCCGTGTAACGGGCTGGATAGTATATATTTTAGGCCTTGTGCCATAAAGCCGATGCAGCATGAGAACAGCTATAGACAAGATATAAATGAACGAATGTGAGCGTGTACCCCTAAAACTTACTGATGGACAATTTGCGTATCATAAAATAGTCTTCTTCTTTTGATTTTGTTTCAACGAATGAAATATGTGAAAACCATTTTTAGCTTGTGTGTCTTACAAAATCTGCCAACAGGCTGTAGTTTGCTGACCCTTGGTCAGGAATAACACCTCGCACCTGGTAGGCACTGCATAAGTGGCTTGCTTTGCTGAGTACACTCACTGAACAACCATGCATGTCCTGCAAGGACCGGTGCATGATTTAAGGTGCAGGCGGCAAACACCAGTGTGAATGTCCTGGGGCAGGGTGAGAGGGGCTAGGGATTAGGAATACGTGGGGAAAATAAATAAGAGAAATGGGGAAGAAATGGAGAAGAAGTGAGATGCGGGGCAATGGTGGATCATGAACTGAGTAGGTTGGTAAACCCAGCTCCACTTCTAAGGCCCAGAAAGAAAAAGAGGAAAAGAAAAAGAAGTGAGGGGTCCGGAGCCGGACAACCTAGAGTTGAAACCCTGGTGCTGCCTTGACTATCTGGTGATCTTGCATAAGTTTAACCTCTCAGCGGCTCTTTGCAACTCAAATACAACTAAATACAGTACATACTTCCTAGAGACGTTGGAAGGATTCCATGAACCCATGCACATAAAGTGCGCAGAACAGTGTCAGGCACTTAGTAAAGGGTCAATAAATGTTATGATGTTGTGGTTGTTTTCTATAAAGAATAGAGAAAAGGGGTGCCTGCGTGGCTCAGTTGGTTAAGCATCTGACGCTTGGTTTCAGCTCAGGTCGTGATCTCACGGTCGCGGGATCGGGCTTCACGTCGGGGCTCTGCACTGACAGTGAGGTGCCTGCTTAGGGTTCTCTCTCCCTCTCCCTGCCCCTCCCCCTGCCTGTGCTCTCTTTCTCTCTCTCAAAATAAATAAACTTTAGAAGAAGAAGAAGAAGAAGAAGAAGAAGAAGAAGAAGAAGAAGAAGAAAAAGAAGAAGAAGGGAGAAAAACTTGTTCCAGAGGATGGACAAAATGGAGTCAGAACAAAAATCCCCTGCGAAATGCTCCAGAAGTTCCCAGAAGTTGGGCTGGGGACTCTGAGCAAAGACTCTGTGGAGGAAACCTCTAACATGAAAGACAAGACCAAAACAAACAAACAGAAAATAATTATCCTGATGAAACAGACATAATGCTGAGTGCACGAAAACATCAAGGAAACTATCATTAGCGTCTTCCGAGAGTTAAATAAAAACGTCAGTTCTGTGCAACAACAGTTGCTGTCATTGAGGAGCAATCAAACAATGAGAAAGATCTTTTGGAAAACAAAAATATAGATGCTGAACATTTTTTTTTTTGAGCCAATAGAAGGATTGAAGGTAGGGTTGGAGAAATTCCACAGAAGGTAGAACAAAAAGGAAAATTTGCACAATAGAAGAAGAAATACTTTTTTAATGGTGGGACATTGCAGGAGATTCGATAGCTAGCTAATAGAAATTCCAGAAAAGAGAACCAAGAAAGGAGTAGGGAAGTAATTGTCAAAGTAATACTACAACAAACGTTTCCAGGACTGAAGAACAAGAGAATCTAGAATGAAAAGCTCTCCATGTGCCCAGAACAGTGAACAAAAAAAAAGATCTCCAGGAAAACAAAGTCACCATCTTGAATTTCAGGCTACGAATAATAAGGAGAAGATTATGAATGATTCCAGAAAGAACACACAGAGTACGTGAATGACCAAGAACGCAATAGACTGCTCAAAAGCAACAAGAGAAGCTGGAGGGCGGTGGGGAAAAATGTCTTCAAACATGTCAACCTAAAATTAAAAGTGTCTTTCAACCTAAAATCCTGTTGCAACTGACTACCAGTCAAGTGTGAACATGGACTAAAGCCATTTTCTTTTTTTTTTTTTTTTTTTTTTAATTTTTTTTT
>NW_024412388.1:8009924-8170866 GCF_014898765.1 Herpailurus yagouaroundi
TAGGGGCTGGAACTCACGGACCGCGAGATCGTGACCTGGCTGAAGTCGGACGCTCAACCGACTGCGCCACCCAGGCGCCCCTAAAGCCATTTTCAAACATGTAAGGAAGTCCCAGGATGACAGCTGAAACAAGGTCCAGAAAGGAGGGCTGAAGTCTCCAAGAAATTTTTAAAAATGTAAATTATCTGATAGATTTGACTGTAAGGAAAACCTTGAGAAGTTTATACATCTTTTGGAGAGTGTAGGGGGAGATTTGGATGTTCAAAGAGTACAAAACAAATGAAAAAAACCCAGGCAATTATTAACGCCAGGGAAAAGAAAAAGTTGCACAAGAAAGGATACTTCTTGGCTCAGTATTGAATGAAATGTATTTAGTTATAATAAGGAAAACATTGAATGTGTACTTAACTAAAAATTGTGAGGGCGCCTGGATGGCTCAGTCGGTTAAGCATCCGACTTCGGCTCAGGTCACGATCTCACAGTTCTTGAGTTCAAGCCCCGCGTCTGCTATCAGCGCAGAGCCTGCTTCAGATCCTCTGTCCCCCACCCCCACCCTTCCCCCACTCATTCTCTCTTTCTCATTCTCTCTCAAAAATAAATAAACATTAAAAATCAATCAATCAGGGGCACCTGGGTGGCTCAGTCAGTTAAGTGTCTGACTTCGGCTCAGGTCATGATCTCACGGTTCGTGAGTTCGAGCCCCGCGTCGGGCTCTGTGCTGACAGCTTCACATTCTGTGTCTCCCTCTCTCTCTCTGCCCCTTCCCTGCTCATGCTGTGTCTCTCTCTGTCTCAAAAATAAATAAACATTAAAAAAAATTTTTTAATCAATCAATAAAAATAAAATTGTGATATTTTAAGAGGATGGAGGAAATGATAAAGGAGCATGTGTGAGGTGAAAACCTTCACTGATAGTAATAGGAAATCAACAAGATCATCTCTAAAGTGGATACATTAAAGTATTGTAGAATAGATTTATTATTTAAGTATGTATAACTATGGGGAAAATCAGTTTTTTGTTTTGGGTATTTTTGCACTAATTGGCTGTTCACAAAAAATAATTTCGAAAGTCTAAGACCTCCGTCAAACAGGGGAGGCATATCTTGACTTTGGCAGGTTCTAAGATACTGAAATTAAAAGGAAAGTCAATCGTAATGAAACTGAAATAGCCTGCAACAATATTGTTATTTTACCTTTCAGAAATGCTCGTGACAACCAAAGTAGCAATGAGTACACCTAAGGTCCAGATTCTAGTTTCTAAATGCCTTTTCTCACAAAAAGGAATCAGGGCTCTTTAGAGGAATTCATTCATTCCAGGTGAACCTGGAACATCTTGTACCAGAAACAAGAGCATGCTTAAAGACTAATGGAGACGCATTAAAAGGACCCGAAGCTAGTTTAAAGGGTTTCCCCGGCCATCATCAGGACAATCTGATCATTAAAACCACTCATGACTGTAACTTATTGTAAAACATTGAATAAATAAAATCCAAGAGTTCATAGTGACTATCAAAAGAGAGAGAGAGAGAGAGAGAGAGAGGTGGGGGGCACCTGACTGGTTCTGTTGGTGGAGCATGTGACTCTTGACCTCAGAATTGTGAGTTCAAGCCCCACATTGAATGCAGAGATTACTTAAAAAATAAAATCTTTAGGGGTGCCTGACGATCGAAGTCAGTCGATCGTCTGACTTCTTATAGTTTGTGAGTTCAGGCCCCAAGTCAGGCTCTGTGCTGATGGCTCAGAGCCTGGAGCCTGCTTCGGATTCTGTGTCTCCCTCTCTCTCTGCCCCTCCCCTGCTCATGCTCTGTTTCTCTCTGTCTCAAAAATAAATAAAAACATTTAGAAAAAAAATTTTTTTAATTTGCCATTTTGCAACCCCAACAAAGTGACTGAATCAGGCAACTATCACCAGTGGATGCAAAACCACGAAGTGAAAGGTTGTAGGCAAACGGGATATTTGCCTGTGTCAAAGTATCACCCAGAGATTACTTGCAAATTGCAAAGACGGAAAATATGTTTTTCCGGGAGGGATGTGGCGGTCATACTCTTAACCAAGAGATCAAATTTAGCATCACCGAAAATAAGACAACCAGGCATAATGTGTTCCTGATGGGGCGCAATGGAACATACGTAGCTTTACTCACAAAGTGTTCAGGCCATTATGTCTAACCTAAATGTGATCTCAGGAAAAATAGGGGAGAGGGGAATGAGCTAAGTAATGCCATGAGGAACCAATCTAATGAATCCAAAATGCACCACCTTCTACAAACTATCTGGCCAGATATCTTCCAAAAGTCAGTATCTTGGATGGGGAGATTATTCTCGATTTAAAATGACTAAAGCATGGGGCGCCTGGGTGGCTCAGTGGGTTAAGCGTCTGACTTCGGCTCAGGTCATGATCTCGCTGTTCATGTTTTCGAGTCCGCGTTGGGCTCTGTGCTGACAGCTCAGAGCCTGGAGCCTGCTTGGCATTCTGTGTCTCCCTCTCTCTCTGCCCCTCCCCTCCCAAAGATAAACATTAAAAAAATTAAAAAGACTAACGAACACAATAACCAAATGCAATGCATGCAACTTAACTGGATCCTGATTCAAGAAAACAACTGTAAAAGACATTTGGGGGAATAATTGTGGAAATTTGAATACGGACTGGATACAAGGTGCTATTAGGAAATCATTGTCAATTTTCTTGGGTGTGATAGCAGCATTGTGATTATGTAGAAAAATGTCCTTGTTCTTAGGTGATGCAGGTTGAAGTATTGAAGAGTGAAATGTCACAACAACTTCAACCTACTTTGAAATGGTCCAGCAAAAAATGGAGAGCTAGCTAGCTAGCTAAACAAAAAGGGCAAAATGGTAATGATCCTTGCATCTGGGCGGTGACTATGCTAATACTCATTGTAAGTTTGCTTCAATTATTTCTAGTTTCACATTTTTTGAAAGAAAATTTTCTTAAATGTTTATCTAGTTAAATTGAGAGAGAGAGCATGTGGGTGAGCAGGGGAGGGGCAGAGAGAGAGAGGGAGAGAGAGAATCCCAATTAGGCTCTGCGCTGTCAGCACATAGCCTGACACAGGGCTCAGACTCACGAACCAGGAGATCATGACCTAGGCTGAAATCAAGAGTCAGATGCTCAAGTGAAGGAGCCACCCGGGCGCCCCTATTCTCACAACTTTATCGTAAGTTTTCAATGATTTCAGAGGGGGCAACTGGATGGCTCAGTCGGAGGAGCATGAACTCTTGATGTCCAGGTCGCGAGTTCGAGCCCCACGTGGGGTGTAGAGATTCCATCCATGTACACTTAAAAAAAAAATATTTTGGAGTAAAAAATTTTAGAAAAATCTAAGTCAGACCTAGACCAGTTGGAGGTGCGGCTTCCAATTTAGGGACCTAAAAACACCAGGACTAAGTAAACCTTGACAGAATTGCCCTTATTTAAATACTTGTATTGTCTTAGTTCTTTCAGCGTTCAGGAATGTATGTACACTTTCTGGAGCTGGCAGAGCTGGGAATCTAGGGGAGACACAGCCAAGTGACTAGAGTGAAAACTGGGGCCCTTTCCCAGACATTCTGGTTCTCCGCCTAGCGTCCTTTCTTTCCAGTTGAGATTCCTCACCCTTGTGCTTGGAAGCTAGCACCCCAAAGAGCTTTTGGGGAGCCCCTCGGTCCCTCAGCATCTGCCTAGCACTGGCACTGGTGTCCTTTATGTCCTCTGGGATTGTTTCCCAACTACTCTCTGTCCCAGCCCCCACCTGGATTGTAGACCACTCCATGCAGGCTGTGGCTGGCTTTCATTTTCAAACCCCACGTCGGGCCCCGCACTGATGGTGCCGGAGCCTGCTTGGGCTTCTCCCTCTCCCTCTCTCTCTGCCCCTCCCACACTCTCTCAGACTAAATAAATAAAATAAAATAAAACACACACACATTTCAAACAAGTAGAATGTTTGATATGATCATCGCTGTAAAGCTGAAGCTCAGAGATGAATTGCAATTAAGAGCAGAAGGATCCCACACTGTCCAGCCTCCCTCTGGCCTTATCGATTCTCTTCCTGAAGGAGCATTTGCCCTCTTCAAGACGGTGTTCGCTGGTCTTCTCAACTGGCCGCGAAACTTCTGGGGGGAGGGACGGCTTTTGTGGTTTTGTCCCTGCTTGACTTTTCTCCAGTTTCTGCATACCCTGCTCCACCCACCTATGGCTGGCATCCAGGGCCCACAGAGCTGCCCACACTAAATGCCTCAGTCTCAATCATGGCACAGAGAGTGGGCCAGGCTGGAGGATGGAACACAGCTTCAGGGTCTGACAGAACAGGGGAGAGCAATTTACGGCCTGGATGACATATATGGGCAAGTGTGTGACCTCAGGCAAGTCACTTGGCCTCTGAGCCTCAGTTTCTTCTTCTGCAAAACGGGAATAATAAAACTAACTTCTCTCCCCAAATGACTGGGTGGATGAGTTTAGATGACTCAGGCCTCTGCGCTTTATCTGGTGCTGCAAAACGTTAGTGACCATCAGGAGCCACATGCCCAGCTCTGCCGTCCTGTGTGTAGGGCCGCCTCTGGGTGTCTGTCTGCCCCCACCCTCTCTTCCCTTATCCCTGCGAATTGATTCACGCATAATCTGATTAACATGAACAGCAGGCATCAGGACTGGCAGGTCTTGACATTTACTCCCTAGGAAGCTTCAAGGGGGTGGCCGTGGAGCTCCTCCAGCCCGGAGCCAGACTGCCTGGGTTCAAATCCCAGTTCCACCAGTTACTGGCCCTGTGAGCTTGGGCAAGGTGTGTCCTAATGTAGACAAAGTACAGTATTATCATCAGAGGCCTGGAGCTGGAATATTTTAGCATTAGGGTTAGAGTTCAAATCCCAGGTCCACCATTTACTACCCGAGGGACTCTATGCAAGACAGTTAATTTCTCTGTGCCTCAGTTTCCTCCTCATCGGCACAGGCGAATAGAATCAATAGTACCTACCACACACAAGACTGTAGGGGCAATCGGATATGTGAGTACGTGGAAAACACCTGGCACATAGTAGGCTCCATCATTTGACTATTTCAAACAAGGTCATTCTTTTCAGGTGTGGAGATCGGCTAGGGGAGGGAGGAGTGGATGCACTTGGCTGGCTTTATAGACAAAGGGGGCTGGGCTCCCGGGCTCGCTCAGGCCTCCAGAAGGTCAACCGGACCGGGGATCCAGCTCCCAGCTCCGGTCTGGCCCCGCCCCGCCCCACCTGGCGTCTCCCGGCCCCGCCCCGCCACTCCTAGCCCTGCCCCTGCGCTAGTCTCGCGCACTTTGAAAGTGCGCGAGCTCGGCCGAGACCCGGGGCCGACGGTTGGCCGGGCGAAACCATTTGTTACGCTACGTGGGGGGAGCTAACAGCCTACGCCTCCATATTTTTGTCAACTTTTAGCCTCTCAGTCTCAGGTGCTGGTTTTACTGTCGCCTTTAAGTCCGCTCTGTTTGCTCAGCCTCCCGGAAGGGAGCTGTGCCGCTCTGGGGAGAAGGTCGTTGTGCCTCGGTGCCCCGTCCTTCCCCTCCCGACGGGGAGCCGGTGGGAGAGGACGACGGCCGGCGGGGGGAGGAGGCGGCCCTAGCGCCATTTTGTGGGAGCGAAGCGGTAGCTGGGCTGCTCCTGGAACCGTCGCTGCTTCGGGTTCCTTGTCGGGCTTCCTAGCAGCGGCCTGACGGGTGAGTCGCGGCCGCTTCTCACCGAGGACGCCCTGGGGGTCTCGGCCTCCGCACGCCGCGGCCCGTGGCGGACACAGCGGCTTCCGCCCCCGCCCCGGGAAGGGAGCCGTGGGGCCGGGTCCGCCTGGTCCTGCCCGAGCGGGCTCGCGCGGGCGCGGCGTTAGGGGCCTGGCGCTGGGTGGCAGCCGGCGCCGAAGCCGGGACGCTGGGCCTGCGGTGCCGTGCAGCCCGGGGCGGAGCTTCAGGGCCCTGGCAGGGCTCTGTGCTTTCGGCGCTTCGCAAAGCGCCGGGGGACGCCGCCAGCCTGGGCCCTGTGCCCCTGCGTCTGGTCCTCGGGCCGCGCCGAAAAACCCCTCCCTCGGCCGCCACGCGCTGGCTTGTGGGAGGTGGCGGCCCGCGTCGCGAAGGACCTGTTGTCGCTGTCCTTGCCCGAGTGTGGGGAGCCCCCGGAAGTCCCACAGTGAGGAACAGGGAGGAACTTTTCTTCCTGCTCTCTTCACCTGGCTGGCTGCCGCTGTTTCTCAAGACACAGCTTCTGCATCTGGTTTTTAGGGACATCAGCTTTCATTCCCACACACGTCTCAGCCCCCAGGATGATTATTTACTTCTTTCTGGCAGCGTATATCAGGGCCGTAATAAATAACTGCTTGTTTGGTATCCTCTCCGGATGTTCCCCCGCCCCCAGTAACCACCTTGCCACCTGCGACTGACTGTTTTCAGTTGAGCATCTGATGCCTAGTAGGCACGCGGCAAGTGTTTATAGCAGGACTGAAATAGCAAGGCATCGTGTTTTGTTAAGAATCACTGGCCTTGCCTTTGCCTCGTTTCGGTGGTAACCCGCGCGTGTAAGAGCCCAAACAGCAGAGATGTCCCCGGAACATGGACGTGGTGGTGGTGTTAACCAGGTGATGATAAGGAAACAATTACTCTGACTCGAGTGTCGGTCATTAATGGTTCTTTTTCCTTTAAGAAGACTAAGAGAAGATGTCTGAATATATTCGGGTAACCGAAGATGAGAACGACGAGCCCATTGAAATACCATCAGAAGACGACGGGACGGTGCTGCTGTCCACGGTTACGGCCCAGTTTCCAGGGGCCTGTGGGCTGCGCTACAGGAATCCAGTGTCTCAGTGTATGAGAGGCGTCCGGTTGGTGGAAGGAATTCTGCATGCTCCCGAAGCCGGCTGGGGAAATCTGGTATATGTTGTCAACTATCCCAAAGGTTCGTTGCCGTTTGGCTTTGCAACGCTCGAGCGTTTGTTTCTCATTCTAAGTCCGATCATGGCCTCGTTTCACGGCGGAACATCTCCTATAACCCAAGTGTTTCTTTAAATGTTACTGTTAGCTGCTAGTCCTAATTAGTGAAAATTGGAAATAACAGAATTTTTTTGAGAGAGAAAACTATGTATTATGTGAACAGATGCTGCCAAGTTAATGCCAAATTTAAGGAACCGCTGAGAATGCTTTGCAGTAATCAGCCTCTTGTAAATAGATTCTTTTCAGGTGCCCTGATGTTGTGCTTTGGTTTTTGGTCCTTGCAGGCTTCCATCAGTCATTCGGTTGATCTGATGTTTTTGCCCCTTAAATCGATGGCTGTAACCCAAATCTGAATTAGTGCAACTATAATTTGGGGTTTTGGTCTTATTCTCACTGCCCCTTATCACTGATGTTCTAAATCAAAAAAAAGGAAATATGAAGGAATGGTGCCAAGGAAGTAGGTACATTTCAGCAGAAGGAATTTGCTGTAGTTGATCTCTTTTGTTGAAACGCGATACCAACACAGTATCATTTTTAACGTGATACCAACAAAGTATCATTTTTGATTAGTATGCAAGACTTTGACTTACACTTTGAGAACATTTTTAACAGCAGCTTGGGTTTTTTTTTGTTTGTTTTTTGTTTTTCGTATGCTGTTTTTCGAGCCATTGGCTATAGATTAATATTTACCCAAATTTAAAATGTCATGTAAGGGCACCTGGGTGGCTCAGTTGGTTAAGTTCTTGATTTTGCCTCAGGTCATGATATTGCAGTTCTCAAGATCGAGCCTCGTGTAGGGCTCTGCGCTGACAGTGAGGGGCCTGCTTGAGATATGCCCTCCCTCCCTCTCCCCTCCCCATGCTCGCTCTCAAAGTAAACAAACATTAAAAAATAAAATGCCATTTAGATGATAACGTGTCAATACAGGTTCATCGGTTGTAACAAATGTCCCATACTGGTTTGGGGGGTTATTGATAATGGGGAGAGGCTATCCATGTGTGAAGGTAAAGGGGGTGTGTGGGAAGTCTCTGCCATCCTTTCAGTTTTGCTGGGAACCTGAAGCTGCTCTAAAAAATAGTCTTTCTAAAAATCTCACTTAGTTCCTTTCCTCTTCCAAATACTGAGGATTTTTGTTTGCTTTAATGTTAGTTTATTTTTGAGAGAGCAAGAGCGAGAGTGGGGGAGAGGCAGAGAGGGAGACACGATCCCAGAAGCAGGCTCCAAGCTGTCGGCACAGAGCCTGACAACATGTGGCTCTAACTCACAAACAGATCATGACCTGAGCCAAAGTCAGACACCTAACCGACTGAGCCGCCCAGGTGCCCCCCAAATACTGGTCTTGAAAAATAACCTAAGATTTTGGTTTTTGTTACAAAATCAATGTGAGTTCACTGTTGAAAGTTTATAAAAGAAAGAAAAAGAAAATTGAAATTACCCTTAAAATCCACAGCTGGAGATAAAAGTTGATTGTGTTTTGGTCCGTAACTTTTAACTTACAGGCATTCAGGTAAGCAGATATGTTTAGTAGGCATAAAGATATTACAGCACTGTTTTTTAACCTGTTTTTTTTCCTTCTTAATGTGTTTTAAAGTCCAAAATGAAGTAGAATTAGTTTTGTTCTGATGTGCCTTTTGAGAGGAGAGAACAAACCATTGTAATCTTGAGATCCTGCAAAACCAGAGGTGGGAGGGAGTCCCTGCATTCGCACCAGAAAAGCCCTTCAGCCACTTATTCAGTCCCTCCTTCTGTCTTTGAGAGCTGATGTCACTCCTTGCCAAAGGTTTTCAGTATCTTATTGCTCTTAGAATCTTTTTGCTTGTCGTTGTTAGGTGTAGGAGTTAATATGTCCTAAGAAGTGTTAAATGGGGAGTTCACTGAGAGATTTCTGCTCCTTTTGTTCAGATAACAAAAGAAAAATGGACGAGACGGATGCTTCTTCAGCAGTGAAAGTGAAAAGAGCTGTCCAGAAAACATCTGATTTAATAGTGTTGGGTCTCCCGTGGAAAACAACTGAACAGGATCTAAAAGAATATTTTAGTACCTTTGGAGAGGTTCTTATGGTTCAGGTGAACTTTGATTTCATTTGGCAGTTTTTCTTCTCCAGTGAATTCTTTTCCCCGAATTCCTGCAGTTTAGTGACACTGCCCTTCATGTTCAGCAGATAGTATCTTTAACATTTGTTACATGCATGCATAGGGGATGCCGAAATGGTTCGGGTGCCTGGCGGGGTTCGTTGGTGGAGTGTGTGACTCTTGATGTCAAGCCCCATGTTGGGTCTAGAGCTCACTTAAAAAATTTGGGTTATACTCTTTCCCTTTATGCATATATTCTATATTAACTTAGATTGTTGGGAGATTAAAAAAAACTTTTTTTTTAAGTTTATTTACTTTGAGAAGAGAGCGTGAGTAGGGGAGGGAAAGAGAGGGAGAGAGAACCCCACGCAGGTGTGGACCCTGATGCAGGGGTTAAACTCAGGACCCTGAGATCATGATCTAAACTGAAATCAAAAGCCAGGCAACCAATTGAGCCACCCTGGGTCCCTAAAAAAACACCTTTTTTTTTTTTTTTTAAAAGGGGGAGCCACCTGGCTGGCTCAGTTGGAGGAGCGTGCAGCTCTTGATTTCCATGTCGTGAGTTCAAGACCCATGTTGGGTGTAGAGATTACTAAAATAACTTTTAAAGAAAGATAAAAACACATTTCCTCTTTTTCCAATTTAAGAATGTAAACATTAGAGGGGTGCCCAGGTGACTTAGTTGGTTAGGCATCTGACTTCAGCTCAGGTCATGATCTCACTGTTCGTGAGTTTGAGCCCTGCATCGTTCTCTCGCTGTCAGGACAGAGCTGGCTTTAGATTCTCTGTCTCCCACTCTCTGTGCAGGCACGTGTTCTCTCTCTTCCTCTCTCTCTCTCAAAAATAAGTAGTTTAAAAAAAAATGTAAATGTTAGATCTGATTTATCTTTGCATTGTAAACCAAGTTGTTAAAATTCTGTTTCATAACATGATTATTAACATGATCTGGATTCAACATTTACTCTCCTGTTGTTTTTACTTCAAGAATAACTTGGTTTAAATTTTAATTAAGCAACTCCATCCGAGTGAAGCCATTCAAATTACCAAGGAACTCTGATTTGGGTGTGTGTGAGTGTGTGAGATTTTAGTAAATTTCAGTGATTTTTTTTTCCCCCCCTAGGTCAAGAAAGATCTCAAAACTGGTCATTCAAAGGGGTTTGGTTTTGTTCGTTTTACGGAATATGAAACCCAGGTGAAAGTAATGTCACAGCGACATATGATAGACGGACGATGGTGTGACTGTAAACTTCCTAATTCTAAGGTACTTTACTCTTTTTTCCTCTGCTTTGGGAATTTTGCTTTGGGAATTTCCTCTGCTTTGGGAATTTTTGTCAAATTTTGACAAAACTCCCTTAGAAGACACTGTAGAATAATAGTAAATGTACTTGGAAAAGGTAGTGGCGGGTATATTCCTGAAACATTTTGTCTCGTTAAAGCCTTAGGACCTTAATGCATGCTGAATGTTTTATGTTTGTTTGAAATACTTAGTTTATTACCTCTCTTACTAAAACTTCGTTCATTTTATTCTTTTTTTTTTTCTTTGTTATTTCTGGTGAGTGAACAGTTTCTTACGTGGTTACGTGTTAAAGCACAAAGACAGTGAGAACACATTAATCTTGCCACAAAGGCCTAATTTGTTCCTAGCAAGCAAGACTTATTTGGAGAGTTACCATCTTTGCTAGGGCGTTCCTCAGTCATTGACTTTCCTTAATCCAAATAAACCTTTTTGAACTTGAAACCTTAAGACTTTGGAGGCACCTAGCTGGCTCAGTCTGTAGGGCGTGCAACTCTGGATCTTCGGGTTATGCGTCTGGGCCTCGTGTTGGGTGTAGGGATTACTTAAAAATAAAATCTTTAAAAAATAAAATGTTACTCTTCACTGAAGCATTAAAGAGAAGTGCTAATACAGAAGAATGTATCTCCTTTTTAATGACTAATCGCATATAAAAGGCAGATCGCTGTCGTTACATCCTCTATCATGATGCTCTTTTCATAGCTCCTAAAACATTTCTCATGTTTTTCTTCCCTTTCGATTTGACCAGCAAAGCCCAGATGAGCCTTTGAGAAGCAGGAAGGTGTTTGTTGGGCGCTGTACAGAGGACATGACCGCTGATGAGCTGCAGCAGTTTTTTTGCCAGTATGGAGAAGTGGTAGACGTCTTCATTCCCAAACCGTTCAGGGCTTTTGCCTTCGTGACGTTTGCAGACGATCAGGTACTTTTCTCTTTAATGATAGTCCTCTGACTGGGTAATTTGTCGTGAAGATTTCCCATCCCGCTGATTGCCGTCCTCAGCTGAGCTTTCTCACCTTGTAAGCTTTGGGATATGGATGGGTCTAGATAGTCGTCGTAAACCCTTTAGGTATTTTTTCAGGATGTGGCGCTTAAGTGGGAGTGTTTTGTATCTTTTGAAAATAAGCTGAAAAAGTCCGTGCTGCTGTTACTACAGCCAAAGGCCATTTTACGGGTTTAAATGAAATGAGCTTATTTTTCCTCCCGCGTAGACACTGGCTTGAAATCTAAGTTTGATTGCTACTCTGGTGCATGAGTCAATGGTTTAATTTCCTTTATTTACATCCCCTATTTCTTATAGGTTGCCCAGTCTCTTTGTGGAGAGGACTTGATCATTAAAGGAATCAGCGTCCATATATCCAATGCTGAACCTAAGCACAATAGCAATAGACAGTTAGAAAGAAGTGGAAGATTTGGTGGTAATCCAGGTGGCTTTGGGAATCAGGGTGGTTTTGGTAACAGTCGAGGGGGTGGAGCTGGTTTGGGAAACAATCAAGGTAGTAATATGGGTGGGGGGATGAACTTTGGCGCTTTTAGCATTAATCCGGCAATGATGGCGGCTGCCCAGGCGGCACTGCAGAGCAGCTGGGGCATGATGGGCATGTTAGCCAGTCAGCAGAACCAGTCAGGCCCATCGGGTAATAACCAAAGCCAAGGCAACATGCAGAGGGAGCCAAATCAGGCCTTTGGTTCTGGAAATAACTCCTATAGTGGTTCTAATTCAGGTGCAGCGATCGGTTGGGGATCTGCATCAAATGCAGGGTCGGGCAGCGGTTTTAACGGAGGCTTTGGCTCAAGCATGGATTCTAAATCTTCGGGCTGGGGAATGTAGACAGTGGGGTTGGTAGAGACTGGTGGGAATTCAAATTTTTCTAAACACATGGTAAGTATATTGTAAAATACATATGTACCGAGAATTTTCAGAATTGGTCTGTTCAGTGTGGAGTATATTCAGCAGTATTTTTGACATTTTTCTTTAGAAAAAGAGGAAAAGCTAAAGGAATTTTATAAGTTTTGTTACATAAAGGGTTGAAATATTGAGTGTTTGAAAGTGAACTGCTGTTTGCCTGATTGGTTAAAAAAAACAAAAAACCCAACACACTACAATTGATATCAAAAGGTTTCTCCTGTAATATTTTATCCCTGGACTTGTCAAGTGAATTCTTTGCATGTTCAAAATGGAAACCATTGATTAGAACTACATTCTTTTCTCCTTGTTTTAATTTGAACCCCACCATATGAATTTTTTTCCGTAGGAAAATCTCCTTTTTTGGAGATCATGGTGTCACAGTGTTTGGTTCTTTTGTTTTCGTTTTTGTTTTTTTTTTAACACTTGTCTCCCTTCATATGCAAAAGTACAATATGAAGCCTTCATTTAATCTCTGCAGTTCATCTCATTTCAAATGTTAATGGAAGAAGCACTTCATTGAAAGTAGTGCTGTAAATATTCTGCCATAGGAATACTTCCGTCTACATGCTCTCTCATTCAAGACTTCGTCATCACACTGCACAGGCTGCGTCTTTGACGGTGGGTGTCCCATTTTTATCCGCTACTCTTTATTTCATGGAGTCGTATCAACGCTGTGAACGCAAGGCTGTGATATGGAACCAGAAGGCTGTTTGAACTTTTGAAACCTTGTGTGGGATTGATGGTGGTGCCGAGGCATGAAAGGCTAGTATGAGCGAGGAAAGGAGAGAGCGCGTGCAGAGACTTGGTGGTGCATAATGGATATTTTTTAACTTGGCGAGATGTGTCTCTCAATCCTGTGGCTTTGGTGCGAGAGTGTGCAGAGAGCAATGATAGCAAATAACGTACGAATGTTTTTTGCATTCAAAGGACATCCACATCTGTTGGAAGACTTTAAGTGAGTTTTGTTCTTAGATAACCCCGTTAGTTGGATGTGTTAAGTGAAACGATACTTGTATTTCCCCTCCCCTTTTGTCAACTGCTGTGAATGCTGTATGGTGTGTGTTCTCTTCTGTTCCTGATCTGTAAGTGTGGTCCTGTGAACTGAAGCTGGTGGGTTGAGAACATGGACTGAGCTTGTGGTGTGCTTTGCAGGAGTACTTGGAAGCAGAGTTCACCAGTGAGCTCGGGGTGTCGCCACGAAGGGTGGAAGTTCTAATGTCTGTCAGCTACCCATAAGAATGCCGTTTGATGCAGTTCTGTGTCCTGTGCTTGGATGCTTTTTATAAGAGTTGTCAATGTTGGAAATTCTTAAATAAAACTGATTTAAATAATATGTGTCTTTGTTTTGCAGCCCTGAATGCAAAGAATTCATAGCAGTTAATTCCCCTTTTTTGACCCTTTTGAGATGGAACTTTCATAAAGTTTCTTGGCAGTAGTTTATTTTGCTTCAAATAAACTTATTTGAAAAGTTGTCTCAAGTCAAATGGATTCATCACCTGTCATGCATTGACACCTGATACCCAGACTTAATTGCTATGTTCTTGCATTGTCCAAAGTGAAAAGTTTTTTTGTTTTTTTTTAAACCTAGTTTTTAATAAGTCTGGGTGACCGCACCTAAAATGGTAAGCAGTACCCTCCGGTTTTTTTATTAGTGCCTCTGTGCATTTGGGTGATGTTCTATTTACATGGCCTGTATGAATCTCCATTGGGAATCATGCCTTCTAAAAATATTCTTATTTGGGGGGAGTGGGAAAAACAACGTTGATTATCTTCAAATGCTTTGTAGCAAAGCATAGCAGTTGGAAAGGAGGGCATTTCAGCACCTTTCTAGTTTGGGATTTGAAAAGTGGAATTAATTGCAGTAGGGATAAAGTAGAAGAAACCACAAATTTATCTTGTGCCTGAAATCCATTACAAAGCCTGATAGCTTTAAGAACTAGCAGGGTGGGATGTCTGTCTGAAAGTGTTAAGTGAAATGGGCTTTGTCCTCCACAGGTGGGGGAATAGAGTAACGTTGAATGAAATCGTTGACAGAAAACTCAGATTAGACTCTCACGGCGCATTGTGCAGTATGTAAAAGCAATAATCTATGATTCTCTGTTGTACTTTTTATGTAACTGCTGTGAGAGTTGAGCTTGTTTTCTGATGGAAGAATGTTAACATTTTTGTGTCGGTAGCTTACCTGATGCCCTTCTCTAATTAGATGACGATAACTAGGTTTGTCATTTTTCAAGTTACGTGTTTTAAGCTTTTAGAAATGAAGTCGTCCTTTAGACTTGTGATCGCCACGTTGTTTCGTTACTCAGTTTCCTCTGTAAAAGGATCTTGCATTGTTTTAATTTTTTTCTGCATCTCCATTGCATGATTTCCAAACCCTGTACCATCTGAATTTTGCATTTTAGCACTTGCACTGTTACTCAGCAGCAGTAACTTGGTAACACTTAAAATGGTATTCGGGGACCTCCAAAGACTAAACTGACAAGCCTTCAAGGAGCCCAGGGGTAAGTTCACTTGTCAATGGCATGGTTTTAATCCCTTACTTGCACTTGTTATGAATCTAGTTTCCGGTCTTAGAAGGCTTTCAATGTGCAGCAGCCTTCTGTTAACAATGTTTGTGGTACTAGTAGCTGTGGGTATTTAATTCTACCCTTAAAGTTAAAAAAAAAGAAAGAAAGAAATGAAGTCTAGAAGTAAAAAAAACTATTTGGCAAAGATTTGTTTTTAAAATTAAGTCTTATTTGGTCATCTCAATGCATTCATTCTTAAAACTTTTTTGAACCAGTTGAATAAAAAATTTGTTGCCACCACAGTTTAGTGTCTGGAGTCTTACTGGGAAAATTCAATTTCTTTTTTATATGTGACAAAGGTGATGGAAAGTTACTTTGGAAAAGTCTCAAGAAGTTCCCCTTTAATATGCACAAGAGGAATCAGGCAGAAACTCAAAATGCATTTTTACATGAGTGGTAAATATTTGGCTAGGATGAAACTCTTTGTGAAGTGTTAGCTATTAAAACTTGAAGGAGGAATAGCCAGCCGAAATGACCTGAGATCTTTAAGGTTAGGTGAGCTTAAATTGTGTCCTTAGGGAAAGTATCTTAACCGCTTGATAATTCCAAAGATGTATGTGATAATTAGAATGATTCGTTGTCGAGTGCCAGGAGAGTAGCTCTTCGTTGTGTATGAGTTCTGTACTCAGCTCTTGTGATTTGTGATCTGTTGTTTTCAGTATGCCCAAGGATTTTCGTGTTCATTGCGAGAATTAAAAAAAACTACAGACTTACCTATGCTATGGCCACTTAGTTCTGATGTCGTAGTTCCTCTTAAGGAATTGCCACATTTGATTCAGGTGTCTTCTGAATTTGAACATTATTTAGGTTATTATTTCCAAGTGCCGGGAACATCCTCACAGCTGAATTAAATTCTTAGCGTTGGCGTTACTAGGTCAAAGACTGCCTGCTTTCAGGGCTTTTCAGATACATTGCCAAGTTGTCCTTTAGAAAACCTGTGTTGTCTTTGACAATGTGAAATGGTGCTGTTCTGTGTTTTTCTTGTCTGCCAGTTGGATAAGTGAAAAATTATATCTCGCCAGTTGATGGCATTGGTTTTGCACATGGGAATCAGTCAATACCTAACCCGAAGTATTGATGTTTCCGTTTTATCTACAAAATCACGATTCTAGGTTATCCCTGAACCAGTACTGCTATAATATATAAAGCTCTGTTAGAGATCAAGAACAAGTCCCCAGACAATGGAAGAGTTGTCAGAGAACATGAACGGGCAGTTTATAGAAATGCAGATACCTGGTGCAGATACTGCACTTTGTAAGTCATGAAATGCAGATTTAACTGGTGATTTTCTGTGGGATTGGCACAGGTGATCTCACTTGCCTGTGTCCCCTCGAATCCGGCAGGAAGCGGTGAGAAGCCCCAAGGGAGGGGCACCTGTGGTGGCCTTCTTCCCCGAAGTTTGCTTTTGGTTTTGGCGGTAGGGCAGTAACTGCCATGTTAATGTCTCTCGGGTCACGTTGCTGCTACGGTCTTCTAAAGGGGTTTCTAAAAAGAATCCTTTTCTGATTGAAGACACAACGAATTAAAAGTTATTAATTATGTTCTTGATCCAGGGAATATAGTTAACAACTTTTGTGTAGACCCCATACTGGTTTGCTTCCCCACAATTCATGGAACCCCAGGACACTATTCCTCCCACAAACCATGTCTGTGTCTCGTTATCTAGAAACACTAATGCCCCTCCGCTGTCCCCTTTGCAACTGTCCTTGCCCCCGCCTTCTAAGCCAGCGCAAAGCATGTTTTCTGTCACCCTTCCCCCTGGATAGGGCTGCTTTTCATACGCAGCGGTACATTTCTGGTGATCGACAGTTGGAATGTCAACAAACATTAGACTTCTGGCAAGAAAACCCCTTTGGGTTAATCCCCATCCAGACACGGTTCCAATGTCATTTGTCCTCATGAAGGATTCGGCTTCTTTTCGTGGCAAACAGATAGGCAGGATGTTGCTATTGATTACAACTCTGTTCTTCAACTTAATCAGTGCTATGTCGTTATCAAAGCCAGCATCGTGAGTATAGCCTTCATGTATAAAAATGGCCTCGGCCCAGGCTTGTGTATAATGAGCTGACAGTCTCTTCAGGGCACCCATTCTGATCTCTAAGGAGGAGGCATCTTCTTTTTGCTCATACACAGCGTGAGCTGCTGTGAGGATCCAGTTGTCCTGTAGGAGTGCGCCTGCTGCCGTAGTTCGACCTAGTAATAGGACTTGCCAGGGAAAATCGCCAAGCTTTGCGTTTTGCCCTCCATATATACGCCCTCTTACGGTGCGAGTTGATATTCCACAAACTAGGGAAAGAAGCAGATATATAGAGCCTTTATAGAAACCCAGTGGTGTTTTTTTTCCGTAATCATTCCCACTTTGAAATTGTATCTATTTATATTAATCATCCAAAACTATCATTGGGTGAATTGGTGGGTGTCCACCCACACAGGCAAGTGAGACTGCTTTAAAACGGCACAGTTCGAACCTGAGGAGGAAACCTTTTGGTATTAGCATTAGCTCCTCAGAAAATGAGGTGTATGAAAATTAGCTTTTAGAAACTAATTTGTTTTGCTGAAATAATTTGGCCTACACGATAGGGAGTATTAATAGGGCAGACGGGAATTGTCTGGGCTGATGTACTGGGGTGATGTGATTACAAATCCAGTGAAAGGAAATAACCTTTTCATTGCTTCTGTTTTCCTGCTTGTAAAATGGGGTATTTACCCTGTAGTTCTGGGACAGCAGGAACTAAGGTCACTGTTGCAGGATTTGCAAAATCACTTTTGCCTTTGAACATTTAAACGTTTTGCAAATCAGAATGTTGGCAGTTGTAGCCAGGAACCTTCAGGTTCGGAAATTACTATTTTAGTCTAGTTGGTTCTTCCAAACTAAATTTTCCTGTGTGTATTGCTAACTAAATACACTCATTAATGTAGCAAATATGTCTCCTGTTGTGGCAGAATACTTGCACTAAAACGTACAAATGTTGTGTCAGCTAAGATGTAGTTTTTTTAAGAAAACTAATTTAAGCCAGATAACGCAGGAGTAATGAATACATTATTACCTTTCTGATTTTTTTTTTAATCGCTGTACTCAACTACATCTTCAGAGCCAATTCTGGCAAAAAAAATTTTTTTGGGGGGTGCTATTCAAAAGGCAGATTGCATTAATGTTTAAAAACTAGATGTCGTTGAAAACAGTTGCTTAGGGAAATGAGTTACTAGCTTTGGGTTTTAATAGCTTCACAGAGAAGAAAAAGTTAACTCCACAGCAGGACTTGTGTTTATAAATGTAAATGGTTCAAGATAATTCTTAAAATCGTTTCATTTTTTACGCTCGCCTAGTTGTGAAGTCAAAAATAGTCCAATGACTGACGTGCAGTCGGCACCTAGCAGCCCCTCCGCATGGAAAGGGGAGAGTGAGAACGTGTTATCTGGAAATAATAACTTGGTGTAAGAGCCAAGTGCTGAGGTTCCATTTCTGCCCAACTCCAGCCAGAGAGCTCCGCTCGCCTCCCGCCCAGCTGTACTTTCCATCAATTACGCGTCTCTTGTGTAAATGTATCCATTACCAGGCTCACAGACTGGGAGCGATTTTTCTCCTTTGGAGCTCGTCCAGAATCCATCAGCCCCACACACATATTTACCTGCAAATCATTGGAAAAGCAAAAATGTTTAACTGCATGGAGAAGGTGGTTGTCATTTGCTTGAATAGCCCCTTGAAGAATGTTGATTCTGGAGCATCATCGGGAAAGAGAGGTGTCTGAATAACCATTTTACATGATTTCATAAATAGGAGGTCTCTGCATTAACCATGTTTGCTCGCAAAGTGGAAACCTTTTAGATGTGTAACTTGAATATGTATCAAGATCTCAAGTGCTTAATGATAAGGTTTTGACTTGTTAAATTAAACCATTTGGAATATATTGTGTGTTTGTAGTAGTCATTTACTAGATAAGATCTGTTTTCAGATTCTTGCAAATTGACATTAAAGTCACTTGAGCTGTAATACTTCACTTAGCGGGTGGGGGTAGTGCCTTTTAATCTTCCCTGCAACCTTAGCCAAAAATGTTGGCTAAAGTTTATTTTCAGATCCCGAGGGTTTAGGTTCCAAATCACTCACCCCCAACTTTGAGCACTTTGCTTACCATCCTCCGATCTCATCGTGTAGAAGATCTCGTTACAGCGGTATTGAATCTCCGCCTTGTATGTGGTCACTTCGGGACCTGTGACGTACTGCACTTGGCCGTTGGGTAAATCTTCCGGCGGGCCGCAATCCACAACTGGTAAAGGGAGAGGGAGGAGTCAGGTCGCACTAACCTGATTTGTGTCCAGCGCTGACCGCGAAAGGCCAGACGGGCAGGTGGCTGTGCTGCCGGGCGCTGTGGCCCGAAGCTCCCCCTGTGTGGGAACAACGCTGACCCTCTTAACTGAAAATGGAGAGGTCGGCCTGACTGTGATCGTAAAGCATCGCCTTCCTCCTGTTCCGACCTGAACGGCTAGATTGCGTTGAGGCCCCTGGGGTGGGAGCCGCACGGTGCTTTCCAGGAGGAAGGGGTTTGAAGCCACCTGGGACTCCTTAGTGCCCGTGCCCTAACTTCTGACGGAAATTCTGGGGCCAAAGGGCCTCAAGGAAGGAAGAACGGGGCACGGCCCACGCGTCCCTGGAGAGCAGTACTCCGTTTGCAGTTTGGCCCTGAGAGTCAACAATAGGACGGAGGACTTGGTTTGTGCTAAGGCTCCTTGTCCCAAATTAACTTTTTAGGAGATCTGGAAGTCCTAGTACCTTGAATTTGCATTAGAATGCTCACCCGTTAGTGTGAACGATCTACCCAGGTTCGGAGATGAAGTGATAGGCCAGAAGCCCTACTTCACGCAGGAGGTCGAAAACTCGACACCGGACGTTCTTTCTCCGAACATTCAGAGCTTACACTGAGATAGCAACTTAGCCGTGAGCCTGGTTCTGTGCCGAGTGCTCCTCTGATTCTCCGCAGAGAGGTGCCCACGGCTACCTGGCTTCATTAAAGTGGCCGCGCTGGGGTTCCGAGCCGGACTCCCAGCTCCCAACGCTCCCGTGGTGCCGGCTCTCCTGCTTTGGAACTAAGCATTGGTAGTCTCGGTGGTGGGGCTGAAGCTACGAAGTGGAAGTGTTTCAATTGCCTGTGAATTCTGTGGGAACCCTTGCACAAAATGTGCACAAATACATTTACAGGGGCGCTGACCACAGCAGTGGATGTATTCGGAAAGACCTGGGCACAGCACACAGGCCGTGGCGGGGGTGCCACGCAGCCACTAACGAGGGCGTGATTCTCCTAACCCTTGGGTTGACGTGGAAAGAGAGCCCAACAACACGGGGGAGTCCGTGCGATCAGAGCGAGTCTCCTTTTGCTTAAAGAGTGTGGACTAGTGAGATACGTTAGGATACACACACAGCATGGGAGCTAAAGCACGTGAAGGCACGGACCTCCAAACTCTCGGGTCGTTTGGGGACGTGGGCAAAAGAGGCTCTCGCTGTAGGTTTCTGTAAACTTAGGTTTTCAACTTAACTTGCATTTTATCGCTGGGAAAACAACTTACGATGTGATTCCTAACTCACAGGCTGGTAAGTACACCCTCGCTCCAGTTTGGTGTGTATGTGGCCGCGCAGTGACCCCCGTCCCTACAGTATGGTGGCCTGTACCTGTGCACACGTGTGAGAGCGTGTGTGACCGCGGGCGTGTTCTAACAGTGGGATCGCGGGCCTTAAAGTGCCATTTTCTCTTTCCCATCCTGCACGGAGATTTCATACTTGGAAAAAAACAGTTTTAAAGATTATGCTTGTCCAAAGGCGATACTTTTCCTAGTGGCTTGGTTCCCGTTTAACCTGTAAGAGCGCCCGGAGAGGCCGGGGAGGAGGAGCAGGTTTGGAACCCGGTCCCCGAGAAGCGGACCATTTCAGAAGAGACCGGAAGCAGGCACGGGCGGCAGAGGCCGCGCGGGGATCTGGGGTCACGGGGCCTTACTGCTGCACTGCGGCATCGGCTTGTCCCAGGATCCGTCTTTCTGGCACACGGCAGCAAATGACCTGAGGGGCAGACGACCCTAAAGAAGAAGCCGGAAAGGGTTGCGTTACTCGTTTGTATCGGGGCCCCACTCCCCGAAGCTCCGCTCCCGCAGCAGTGCCGGGGGGGGTGGGGGGGGGTGTCAGGGGGTGCCGCACCCACGTGACCGGCCACACCCCCGACTCTGCCTCGGTGCCCATGCGCGCTGGCTGGCGGCCGACAGCTCTGCCCGTTGTGTCGCCGATGCCGCAGACCTCCTCTCCCTCTCTAAGAGAGGTGTTGGCGCTGCAGGGATCAAATGGTGACCTCTGCGGCAACTGCGGAATACTTTTCGCTCTCCACTGCAATCCAGGAACCCAACACATCCAGTGCCTGCTGCCTTTTCACCAGTTCTTTACATAAAGGGCCAAAGGGCGGTGGCCGAACTTCGGGGAAGGCCAGCCGGCTCCCGCGTGGAGCGAATGTGCCCGGAGTTTTCTAGCCTTGTGGCCATCAGCTGGGGGGGACAGTTACTAAAAATACTTTCCTAGGCCTCGCCTGTGCGTTCTCAGTGATCGCTAGAATGGTTTGCAGAGAACGTGTCTTACTGAAACGTTATTTTAAAGTTGGAAGTGAAAGATCACTTGGGCAGAGCAGAAGAAGCCTTTATGCTTTCAAGGAAGCAGGAGGGTTTTTTGTTCGTTCTTTTTCCCTTCCACGGGGGGGGGGGGGGCGCGCGGCGGAAACTGAAGAGGTTTGCAGTCCAAGGAGCTGCGGGCCAAGACCCTGGCCGGGAACTTTGCAAGGTGGGAAAAGTGCCGGGTTTTGTTTTGCTTCTTTTGGACTCACTCCTCCACAGGACTGGACTCAATAGCTAACTATCGTTTCCGTGTTATTACTTTGTACCGCTGGGATTCAGTGACAATTTTGAAGAACATAAAGAGGACGTGTTAATCTCTTACCTGTGCCCCTGAAGCAACACAGTAAGCATTTTTTAAAAAATTATCCTCCCTCATTCTTCACAGAGGTCACTATTTATAACTTTGCAGAATGTACCGTTTCCTAGTGCCGTTTAATCTTTGGTGCGCCCGGGACTTGTGGCACGGAAAGGTCGTCACGTGACCGGGGGCGGGGCCTAATTTAATGCCAGGTGGTAGCCCGGGCCTCTCGAGCTGCCTTAGGGTGTGAACAGGGAAAAAATCCATTTTAATCACCAGCTTCGGAGAAGAAAAGGGCTTCTTCTTTTCTTCCTTTCTTTTTTTTTTTTTTTTAAGTTTATTTTGCTTATTTTGAGAGAGAGGGTGGGAGGGGCAGAGACAGAGAGGGAGAGACAGAAACCCAAGCGTGCTCCGCATGGAGCCCGCTGTGGGGCTCAAACCCAGAAACCGTGAGATCACCGCCTGAACCGAAATCAACAATCCGGGGCTTAACTGAGCCGCCCCAGGTGCCCCTTAGAGCTTTTTGCATAAAGAACGAAAGAATTCTCCATAGACCTCTGTCTTCTAGGCCAGCTTATCTCTTTGAATGTTAGTGGCTAATCGTGGGCCAAAGAAAGCCCCGTGCTGACCACAGCTATTTCTCCACTTGCACCCATCTGCCGATACGAATATGTAGCCACGTAAAAACCGGTCATGATCCTGCTGCGCTTGGAGCTCTGTGCTAACTTACCTGCAGGAGCTCGTACCCAGTCTCGCAGAAGACGGTGAAGCGGTCTTTCAGGACGTACTGGGCTTGCACAGGCGCGAGGCGGCCATTAGGTGGAGCCACCGGACCAGGGCAAGGCCGAGCTGCGCGGGGAGAGGGGGGGTTGGAAACTGGGTTTAGGGGTTTTGATGCGGCCTCTCGAAGGCCAGTCTGCAGCCATTTCAAGGTCTTGATTTCATAGCCGGAACACTTAACACACAGAGCTCGCCACAAGTGGGGTAGACCGCTTCAGAGTTCAAACCAGAGGCCAGATGACCCTGTGGGGCGCGTATTGCACCGATCGGGATTAGTAGCCGCGCCTGGGCCTCCCGGAAAGCGGCGTTGCCGAGCCGGGAACCCCGGGGGGCGTCTGCTCTGCCCCGGGGACCTTACAGTCCCTGCCGCAAACCAAGAGAGAGTGTCGCTTGGAGGAAAAGAGCTAGACCCGCATTCGCAGCAATTACTTTTAGCCTCTCTGGGCCTCCGATTCCTCTAGGGGTCGTGAGGGCCGGATGTAAAGGCTAGTGCCTTGCTGAGCGCTGGGCCAGAGTGGGTGCGGATGACCGCCCACAACAGCCCGGAGACCCTGGGGTTCCGATCCCCACCGGCACTCAGGGAGCCTGTGCTTCCCCCTCGCCAGCACGTGCTCACAGCGCTCAGCCCCCCCACCCCCCACCCCGGGACACTGCCTTCCACTCCGGCCCCCAAACCCCAGCCTGGTGTCACCCTCCGCTTCCCCTCTGCCACGCCAGTGGTTTGCTAAGTCCCCCCAGCAGCTGGTCTCCGTGCCCTGGGGTGGCTCTCAGTCCCTTGCTGTCCCAGAGCCCTGCCCACCAGCGCTCCCTGCGCACCTCCCACCCACCCCCCCCCACCCCTCCCCGGGTCTCCAGGGACGACCCTGGTGGCTGCCCGGCACCCAGGCCAGAGCCCTGCTCCGCTCTGCCTTGGCCCTTCACCCACCAGCCCCGCAAACCTGACTCCCCCTTTGAGTTGCTCTGAAAGCAGCACTTCCGTTGAAGATGTGTTATGACTCTGACCTACAGGAGAATGAATGAACCGGGGACAAACCAATCGGTCTCCTAGCTCCGGTCTCCCTCCTCCCCACCAGTCTCGCCCCTTCCCACGTTTCTAACCCAGGTGGCCCAAGGGTCAATCTTTTCTAATCCAGTTTCCTCGTTTAAAAAATGACTCCAATCCCCATCATCCCAATTATCACTTCCTCCAAGCCACACCCTGTGCTCAGCGCCTTCCCTGCATCAGCCCAGGAAGGAACGCCT
This sequence comes from Herpailurus yagouaroundi, assembly GCF_014898765.1. Lineage (NCBI taxonomy): Eukaryota > Metazoa > Chordata > Mammalia > Carnivora > Felidae > Herpailurus > Herpailurus yagouaroundi. The sequence goes on from NW_024412388.1 coordinate 8,033,666, forward strand.
TTTGAAGGAGACATCGTTCTTAATTGGGACGACTGGGACATTAGGGCTCAGAAAAGTTATGTGAGAGGTTCGGCGTCACATAGCCAGGCAACAGGTTCGTGCCCGGACACACACCTAGGCAGCCTGACACCAAAGCCTGCACTCTGATTTCCTGGATGGGTGGGTGGTTGGAGAGAAGGATGGATGGATGGATGGATGGGTGGATGGATGGGTGGATGGAAGGAAGGCAGGCACTGAGGATGGAGGGAAGGAGGGAGACATACTCTTTCCCCTAAGAGAAGGTGATCTTGCCTGGAACAATCCTTTCTTTTCTTTTGCTTATAACTGTCTTGCCCCCTCTTTCTTCCTATGTTTGTACACCGCCCTTCAGAGCTCCCCTCCACTTGGTAGATGGGATGCTGCCCAAATCATGAATCATTTAATGAAACCAATTAGATCTTCACATTCGCTCAGTGGGATCTCGTTTTCTGGTTTTGATGGCTGGACGTGAGGGGTGGTGCAAGAGGGCACCCCAAGATATGACTCTTTAGCATAAGGATTGTTTTGAGCTGGTTATTTCCAGACATTGCAGACACAGGAGAGGCTCTGAGAACAGAGTCGAAGTTTTCCTTTTGTCAGGGAACTTTATGTTTACAAAAGACACGTCCATTTGGTAAGCGTGTCCCCCTCTCTGCCCTAGAAGAAGGATGAATACGTCACTAGAAAACTCATCACCGGAGAAGGCAGGGTCTTAAATCTGTATTACGGACCTTACTTTCATTTACCATACTTTTCCTGGTCACACCACCTGCCAGTAACTGGCTCCCCGCCCCCCTCTCTTTTCTCTTTAGCTGAAGATGTTATCGAAGCCTGAGTTCTAAGTCCCCATTGTCCCCTGGGTAATCTCCCACGTGTGCATGAGACGTACCTGTTAACAAACTTGTTTGATTTTCTCTTGTTAATCTGTCTTTTGGTCCCAGCTAAGAATTTAGGAGGGGATTATTTTTTCCTCTCTTACAGAGGAAGGAGGGCTGGTCGGGTGGATGGAAGAGGGAGGGACAGGAGGAGGGGTGAGGAGAGGGATGGACACGTGGGCGGATGGCATTTCCTCTTGGGGTACCATTGTCTCTCACAGGCCATCCCCCCCACCCCCAAGCCTGCTTTGTCTTCTGGTGGAATTTGGGACATACTATCCCAAACTACAGCACCTTGGCATGTTGAATATCTTTTTAAACTGAAGGAGTTTGAGAAAACAGAAACAGGGAGATCCCTCAGACCTCTGCTCCCCGGCCCTTTGTCATTGTCACAGTCAGAAGACCCTCATGTACTGTCATGTGACAGGTGGCCTCCTTGTGCCGGGAGGGAAGGAGCATCCTTATCTCTAAAGACAAAGGAGCCAAGAAGAATCCAAATAAACAGGCCTTTCTAAGTCCTCCTCCCGGCCCCCCACCCCCCACCGAGTCTACCGCACTGACCTTAACGTGTCATTTTTTTCCCGTGACCATCCATCCACCTTTCTGCAAACCCGGCACAAAAGTACACAGGCCTGTTTCTTTGGGTCTTTCTTTCCTTATGACGGCTCCCATGTAGAACTTCCGTGAAAGAAATCTGGACGTGTTTCTCCTGTTGATCTGTCTTTATCAGTTTACTTTTCAGACCCAGCCAGGGACCCTAAGAGGGTCAAGGAAAACTTTTTCTCCCCCTACACTTCCCAGGCCCAGCTAGGAAAAGTCCCATCCCGTGTGGCTCCTTGACTCTCCCGAAACAGCTTCCTGCTGGGATCTGGGACCCACTGGCCCTCACCTGTGCTGGTGTAGTGGATCTTCCAGCCCGTGTGGTCCCCCGACTGATCCGTGACAAAGGTGATGGTCACCGTGTTGCTTTTTGTTTCAATCCTGCTGGGCAACGTCGTCCCGCAAAACGGGCCATATTCCTCTTTGTCTGTTTGAATCTGAAGGCAGAAAGGGCCCTGTCACCTCAGGACCTGCCAGAGCCAGATGAGGTCCAAATCCCGGGAACCTGACCTTGAGGGAGTCGTAGGGGCACAGGGTTTCAGGGTGCGTCTCCACGTCGAAGGACCCCACGAAGTCCAGGATGATGCTGAACCCCTCCTCCAGGTGGATGCTGTAGGAGCAACTGGACAGTTTGGGGTACGGCTGTGGGTATTCAGGGCTGCTGAGCACCCCCGACCGGCCGGTGAAGACCTGACCTGAACACAGGGCTGAGAGAGGGGGTGTTCCCGTGAGCCGGGGCACAGGCAGCCTGGCTCCGCCCCGTCCGGCTGTCCTCACTGCGGTCCGGCCCGGGGCCCCGCGCAGGCCCGCCCCACAGACACCTCCTCGGACCGAACACCCCACCCCAGTGGTGAAGGGACAATCTGGAGTTTCTCGGGCTTCCTGGCTTTGGCTGAAACAGGTGACACCCGGATGTACATCCTCCAGGCCCCACTCACACCCCTGGGTCTCCTGGGCCAGAGTCACAACCCCGGGGGGTAAAGAAGTGAGCGAGGTCACGGGCGGGGTTGGGGGGGGACGGGGGGGGGCGGAGATGGGGGGGGGTGGTGAGGGATCCCTTCCTTATCTACCCCTGACCCCAGCAACTCCCAAGTTCATCCACCACGGGGCTCCCGCCCACACCCGGCCCGGAGCAGTCCAGCCTTCCCTGGTTCCCCACGGGGAACAGCGGGGCCTTCTCTTGTCCACTTCCCCTCCCACCCTGGGCCTGGGCTCTGCCCCAGGGGGGTTGGTTGAGGAAAGTTCAAGTTCACACTGATCAAGCGTGTCTGGTGCCCTTTCCCCACTGGGCCAGCTGATTGTGCACTTGCTGAGGGAGCGTCTATACCAGCCATGGGAGGTGTCCAACCACCCCTGCCCCAGGCTGTAGACAGGGGGTGTGGGCATTTGAGCCAGGAGATTTCCAGAACTGAGGAGTCCCAGCACGGCCTTCCTTGCTCTGTGTGGCTGCTCCCCAGGGGCAGAGGGAACAGCCCCTGGGTTTGGGGGACCAGACCCCCCATCAACGCAATCTCGCCGGGCCTCTGTGCTCGGGGTCAGGCTCCCCCAGCCCAGCACACGTGGGACAGGAGCCATCCTCTGAACAGGAGCTGGTCTCAGGATGCTCCCAGCTCAGCCCCTGGGGACCTAGTGGGGCGTAGAGAGAGCTCGGTTTCCCTGTGTGAACTCAGGCCAGCCCTCGCCCCTCTCTGGGCCTCAGTGCCCCACCTTCCAAATGGATTGGGGGCTGCTGAGTAAGCCTTTCTATCAAAGAGGCCCGTGGCCCGTGGAGGGGACTCCCACTGACCGAGGTGCCTCCAGGCCTTGATGAGGGTAGGGAGAGAGGGGAGGCGGCCAGGGTGCACACCACAGCCCTCTCCCCACAGGGCCCCCCAAGAGACACGAAGCAGAAGTAGAGGTGGAGGCAGGTTTATTGTTAGGTCCGGGGATGGGGCGGTCAGGGGGGCTGCAGCAATCTCGGCCCGACCCAGACCGGAGCCGGAGGTGAGGCTAGGGGCTCTGCTCTGGAAGAGAGAACAGAGAGACAGGGAGAGACACTGGGAGAGAGACACTGAACAGGGGGAGGCGGGGTCAGCACTGAGGCTGGGGGCCGCCCTCTCGCCAGGACACCCCCGGGTTTCCTGCCGTCTGGCCACCTGGCGCCTGGCAGGAGTTCAGAGGGGGGCGGGCAGTAGAGGCCGAAGGGGCTGGCCTGCTGGGAACCAGCCGCTTTGAGCACGCCCTGTCCACGCTGGGAAGTTTTGTGCAGGGAAGCTTGTGTGAGCCAGGCCCGCGTCCCCCACTCTTCCCATCTGGGGGCCCAGGGCGGCTGTATGGGGGCGGGGGGTGCCCGGAGCCCAGACGGGATACACGGTGGGGGCCTAACACATGCGATTTAAGGGAACGGGCTGAGGACCAATGGCCGAGCCGAGGGCAGAGGGAATGTGAGTGGATGGGACACACGGCAGGAGGGGACAGAAGATCAAAGGTGGGCCGGCGGCCTGCCAGAAGTGCCCAGTGGGCCAAGGTCCCTCCGGAGCCCCGGGCAGAGCGGCTATGGCCTTGAGGAGCTGGCTGTATCCTGGGCCAAGGTGGGGGCTGGGCTGGGCGCCGTGTCCGCCCCGCCCCCACGGCCACAGCTCACCTGAGCACGTGCGCTTGTTGCGGTGGAGAACGTAGCCCGCGCGGCAGGAGCAGTAGAAGCCACCCAGGTGGTTGTGGCAGTGGTGGTCGCAAGGAGGCGCCTCTCCTGGGGGCACGTGGCACTCGTCGATGTCTGGGGGAGGAGCGGGCCAGGCGGGTGGTCAGAGGGAAGGAGAGGAGGCCGATCTGGGGCCTCACGGCTGAGCCGAGAGGAGTCCCCTCATGTCTCGAAGAGGCTGGTGCCCGGCCAAGCATGTTCTAGGCCCAGGGGCACCGTAACGTCCCCGGGACGCTTGGAGGTAGACATCAGCACCACTTTCTCCAAACCAGGGACAGGTGAAGCATCCTGCTCCGAGTCACCCAGCTAGCGGGTGATCGGTTGAACCCACCGAGCAGGTTCCGCCAAACCCCGCTGCACCCTCCTGGGGAGCACAGAGAGGTTGAGCCACGTGCCCAAGGTCACACAGCGGACCCCCTCCACCCCGGAGCCGCCATGTGAAATCAAGGGTCAGGCTCGAGGCCCGCGCACAAGTACAGTGTTCCGGGCCGTCCGTTCTCGGCGGAGTAAGTGGGCTCCCTGGGCCCTTGCACCACAGAGGGGGCGGTGGGCATGTCCCTGGCTCAGCACCGTCAGGCTCAGTCGGAGGGCGGAAGGCATGGCTGTCACCGATATTTGCACCGGGGATGGTGTTGGACTGATCTGCGGACTTCTCTCCCGCTGGCTTGGCAGGAACCCAGCCTCGGGGAGGTGAGGAGGCTGAAGGGAGAGCTGGCCTGGCCCAAGACAGAGTCGCCCCCGGCCCGCAGATGGGCCCTCCCCCGCCCCCACCTCCTCTCGGCTCACCCTCTGCTGCATAGAAGGCCTCAAAGCCCGTGAAGGGCTTCTCGTTGGAGTAGTCGGAGTGGAAGGTGACATCCAGGCTGGAGGCCGGCGAGTAGAAAGTGTCGTTGCCGGGGGCCCGCTCCGTGTCTGTGCTCTCCTGCCCGCACAGCGTGGCCAGCACCTTGGTCCCTGAGCTCAGCTGTAGGGTCGGGGTCACAGGGAGGGAGGGCAAGACGCAAGGCCCGCCGTCCCTCCGTCCCTCCTTCCCTCCCTCGGAGGCCAGACCCCGCTCCCACGTGTCCCTGCCCAGCCACCCCCCGACCACGGGGCCCCTTCGTCGGGAGCCCCCAGCCCCCGAGAGGGTCCGGGTCACCCCCCGCTCCGTCGGCACCTTGACAAAGTCATACTCGCAGAGGTAGGAGAGCTCCAGGTGGAAATGGGTGAAGTAGAGGCCCAGGCGGTAGCCGGGGGGAGCCCTCAGGGTCCAGCGCTGGTCCTGGTTGTTGCCATACTCCCCGGGGAAGCCAGGAGACGCCAGGCGCCCGAACACGGGCTCGGGCCACTGCGGGCCCTGGGGTGCGGCTGCCGAGCCCCACAGCAGGCCCAGGAAGATCAGCAGCAGCCTGAGGGCGGCGGCACGGGGGTGGGTGAGGGCCCGGAGGCCTGTCCTCACCCCTCGCCCCTGCAGGGGAGGCTGGGGGGGGGGGCGGTGGTCCACTCACCTCATCGTGCACCCATCCAGCTGACCAGGCCGGATCTGGAGCCTCATGGTCTCACCTTTGATCTGTTTGTCCAGTGCCCGGCCCTGCCCCCAGCCTCCCTGACCCTGGGATTCTGGGAATTGACCCCGTGACTCCTGCTTGCCCCAGCTTTCCGGCAGGGAGGACAGGACGCTCCAGGAGCCAGGAATTGCACCTGGATGACAGATGGCCCTGGAATGAATCTTGGCTCCGTCCCTCACCCTTAACTTCTGTGTTTCCTCCTAAGGCCGGAGGGGGGCCTCCGTGACAACGATGGCTTCTGGACGGAGGTGGGGGATGCATTTATGTTTGCTCCCTCCTGAAACCCTATGCAAGATGGGAGAGAGAGGTTTCTTAAATGTCTTTTATTTTTGAGAGAGAGACCGCAAGTGAGGGAAGGGCAGAGAGAGAGAGAGGGGGTGGGCAGAGGATCCGAAGCGGGCTCCACAGGGACAGCAGAGGGCAGCCCAATGTGGGGCTCAGACGCACTAATGGTGAGATCGTGACCTGAGCTGAAGTCAGACGCCAACTGGCTGAGCCACCCAGGCGCCCCGGGAAAGAGAATTTTTAAAAACACATGAATGTATGAGGACGGAGGCTATGGGAGAGGAGGCAGCGTTCCCGTTTTGGAAGCTGGGGAAGTGGACAGGTGAAAATAACCCTCTAGAAAGCAACTCTAAATCGGCAACGGAAGGGGAAATCGGCTTGGGGAATGGCGGCACTGAGTCCTTCTGGAAGCGTTAAGAAGCTAGCCAATCCCAGGATGCCTGGGGGCTCAGTCGGTTGAGTGCCCGACTCTTGATTTCAGCGCAGGTCATGACTCCAGTGTCATGAGAGCGAGCCCCGCGTCGGGCTCTGCACAGTCCTCTGCCAGACTAAAGCTTGGGGGTACGATACGGCTGAGATGTGTGTTACTCTGTGGCCAGGCCCTAAGGGACGCTGCAACTTCTGTCTGGCTCTTTTTGGGATCAGTTGCTCTGGGGGAGGCCAGCTGCCATGTTGTGAGGCCACTCAGTATCCCTATGGGGGCCACATGGGGGAGGAACTGAGGCCTCCTAGCAACCACTGGCGTAATTTGCTGGTCACCCATCAAATCACCAAGATGGTGAGGGACCCGTCTTGGAGGTTGATCCTCCGGTTCCAGTTAAGGCCAGGTGACTGGCCGACGGCTTTGCCGCAAACTTACGGAGGAGTCTAGACTGCACCAGCTAGCTAAGTCACTCCCAAATTCCTGACCTGCAGAAAAGCATTTCAATCTGCCACCTCTGAGGTACTTTTCAACACAGCAAGAGATAATCCATAAAAATGGAAAAGAGCAAATCTCAAAATGCTAAAGGGAGATGGTTTCCAACATAGAATTCTATACCTATCCAAATTCTATGCCCATCAGTCAAGCAGTGGAACAGGGACATCTCATGTGTGTCAGATTTTTCAAGCATCCCCTGTCCGCTTTCTCAGAAAGTTACTAGGGAATATGCTCCACCAAGACCAGGGAGTAAACCATGAAACGGGAAGGCATGAGGTCCAGGAGACAAGACTTCTGATAGGGAGTTCCACCAGGGGTGGTCCAAGGCTCAGGGGCAGTCAGAACACTTGTTGAGTCTAAACATTAAAACTTTTTTTCCGGGGCGCCTGGGTGGCTCAGTCGGTTAAGCATCCGGCTTTGGCTCAGGTCACAATCTCACGGTTCATGAGTTCAAGCCCCTCATTGGGCTCTGTGTTGACAGCTGGGAGCCTGGAGGCTGCTTGAGATTCTGTGTCTCCCTTTCTCTCCTCCCCTCCCCCACTCACACTCTATGCGTCTCTCTCTCTCTCAAAAATAAATATACGTTAACAAAAAAACCCTACTTTTTCAGTAGTTATTGTTTCTCAAAAGAGTGCTATGTACTTTCTGGTATAAATCATAATGAACAAATGCATATTAGGTATGTTAATATTTCCTGTTACTGAACATTCCATTGAACATAATCATGAATGAACTATAAATTATAATGGGGCAGTTACTAGGGTCTCATAGCAAAAAACTGGTTAGCATTCTGTCCAGACCCTCATGAAGTATATTGAGTCCAAAGATCTTAAAAAGAGCTCTCAAGATTTGGTAAAAAGTTCGGGGCCGAACTGGCGATGAATTTATTAAAAATTAAGACAATGTGAGGGGCGCCGGGGTGGCTCAGTCTGTTAAGTGTCAACTCTCGATTTCAGCTCAGGTCACGGTCTCACAATTTGTGAGTTCAAGCCCTGCACAGGGCTCTTCACGGACAGCGTGGAGCCTGCATGGGATTTTCTCTCTCCCTCTCCCTTTCTGCCCCTCCCCTGCTAATGTGAGAACACACACACACACACTCTCTCTCTCTCAAACTTAAAAGAAATTTAAGCAGATGTGAAACACCCCCAGGGGAAGTGAGGTGTGCAAATGAAGTTGGTCTCCTGTCCCAGCCGAGAGTGACGTTTATAGAGCTGTACTGGCACCCGTGCTGAATGTGGCCCCAAGACGATCGTTTAGTTGTTGAGAGTGTGGCTGGGTCAGGGAAGGGAAAAACGAAATCCTCAGCTTCCCTAGTGGAAAGTCAACAGATTATGACTGAAGCTGCCACGCTGAGAGGCTCCAGGATGCTCCAGACGTGAAGGCAAAGACCAGAAGCCTCGGCTGAAGAGGTACACGTGGCTGCCTCTGCGAGAAGTGCAGTGGCCGAGGAGGCCCGCTGTTTTCCTTCCAAATGGTCCACCTACTGGAATCCTTACACCGGAGCAGGGCTAGTTTTGATAAATAAGTAAACTTCAAAGCTACGGGGTGCCTGGCCGGCTCAGTCAGTAGAGCATGTGACTCTTGATCTCAGGGTCACGAGTTCAAGCCCCGTGTTGGGCATAGAGCTTAAAAAAAACAAAAAACCCCAAACTCAAACAAACAAAAACAACAAACCAAAAAACAAAACCCCAAAACGTCTTTGTCCGCCATGCCACAGAGGGGGCGTTTGTGGCCCTCTCCGGCATTTCTGGGGCCTCGGGGCTCAGGCCACGTCTGCACTGAATGCCCCCCTTCTGCTTTGGCCCATTAGTGTGTCTACATCACACCCACCTCGATGTGGGGCCCAGTGCTAGTCCCTAACTAACGTGCACCCCTTCAAGGAGGCTTTATTAAAAGTTGGGTAAGTGGAGGGATTTACGCTGTGGACAACTTCAACGTCCAGGAGAGGCATTCTTGTTTCCCGATGGCCTCCCTCTTTCTACACCTTGGGGCCTCCTCTCCTCTTTCTCTGCCCTGATAGGCGATCCTGATTGTCACCTACTCAGCAAGCACTGTGTCACCTACACCCCTTAATAAGCCCGTCATGGGTAAGGGCTATGAATGCTCCCATTTTACAGGCAGGGTAAGCAAGTCAGGAGCGGAGTGGTTCAAAGCCACAGAGCCAGCAGGAGGCAGGGTTGAGATTCAGATCCAAGTCCAGAGCACCTGCCAGCAGCATCCCTCGGGTTAACCTTGGGACAGACCTTCCTGGAGTCTGGTAAGATGGGCTGGGGCAGGAGGCGCCCTGAGAGCAGAGGCCCGGTGATGTCCCTGCTGGGGCCCGAGGGTGCTTGGGCTGAGCTGCAGAGGCATGTGGGGCGGGCAGAGTGGAGTGGCTCTCAGAAGGCCAGGTGCCTGGTACCCCCCACCGTGTGCTGACTAGATGTGTGGCCCTGGGCAGCATCTGCCTCTCCGGGGTGCAGTACCTTACAGGCAGCTGTGAAGGTTTAAGGAACGAAGACCTGTGCTGGGTCAGGGCTTTGTAATTGGCCACCGCATCTTCTTTTAACTGACACTCTGCCTTGCGGCCCAGACTTGTCGTGACGCCACCCGGCCTCCCTGGGAGTGGGGAGACCTGGGGGAACAACGCCCATCCCCAAGCCTGGGTTTCTGGCAAAGTTAGCGATCAGGTGTCAGAAGGTGGTCCGGGTCCAGTGAGGGTGTGGGGTTGGGGTGCGTGGAGCCCAGAGCAGGGAAGTGACCTGCCTGCGGCCGCTCAAGGAATTATCTGTGCAGCTGGAGGCTTGCTCCCCAACCCCGTGATGAACTGCAGTTCCAAGCCCCTGAAACTGTCGGGTCTGGGGTAGCTGCCCAGGGCAGGTGCAGGTCAGGGGGGTGTTCTGGCATCCTTCCTCCCTGCTGGAGCCACTCCCTTGTCACCGCCCTGCCAAGTCCCCTTCCAGGTCAACTCATCCTCTGGCAGTGCCTCTGTCGAGGGCGGAGAAGGCGGTTGGTGAGGTCGGCTTTTCCAAGGAGCAGGGCTCTTTCCTGTAGACCCTGAGATGGGGGTGGGCTGGAGGCCTCCCCATGAACCTGCACCGTGTTGTGGCTTCTCTCGTACCAGCAGAGCCTCAGTGCAGGTCATCGGGAAGGGTAAGGTGCCTGGGGCAGAGGATGGAGGTTCAGCACCTTGGAGAGGGGACAGTCCTGCGCCCACAGTCCTGGTATAGCCACCCACACCTGTTTTCTCAAGCTCTCTCAACGCTCGGGGGAACTTTTGGGAATTGACCACAGCACACTCACAGGTTGGCAGGCAGGATCGGAACCTAACTCTGAATCCTGAGCCACGTTAGGGCACCTGATGTGCTTACACAGGCCCAAGTAACCGGACCCCAAGCATGCCCCAGCCAGCTGCCTGGAGTCATCTCCAGCTTCCCCACCCCGATCCCCAGGATGGCACCTGACAAGCCTGTGAGTGACCCAAATTCTTCTGAGACGACAAAGCCTCCGAGTGGCCCCGCCATGATCTTGTCAGCCCCACAGCCCTGGCCCCAGGGGTCTGTCACCTCTGTCCTTGTGGTGTTCACTGAAGGAATGACTAAGGCAGTGTCTCAGGACAGGACAGATGCGGGCCCAGTTTGATAACTGCTGTGTCCCCCGGTGCCTGAGGTCGAGGGCCAGTCCAAGGCTACACAGGGAGGGCGTGGGGCAGACACCTAGAGGCCCGACACTGGGGCCGCCTTGGAGCCTGCTACACAGGAGTGTCCAACCGTGGCTGAGGTGGCGCCCGCCTGGGCCCACTCAAGATCGGGGACGCACGATTCAGACTTTGTTATAAATACACGTGTTTGGTGAGTGAGGGTGACAGAAGGCGGAGAAGGTGCCATACACAGCTGCCATAGGCTTGGAGGCTGAACGCCACATTGAGAGAGACAGACAGTCCGCCCAGCGGGACAGGCTGGGCAGCATTCCGGGGCCTGTAACACTTGCTTGGTGGGCGCGCCGGTGGGGCAGGGTCGGGGGGGTCCTGTCCAGGGCTTGTCACACCTGGGCGCTCCGGAGGCTCCCTGGCCTGAGGTCCTGGGCAGCACGGGCGGCGGTACCTGGGCTCAGCTCATGTCATTCAGGGCCTGGGGGGACAGAAGGCCTCGTCAGGGGAGTACTGGGTCACGTGGGGGCTCAGGAGGACCCTCGGGAGGCCCCAGGCCCCCCTGCCCGGTCCTGCCAGAGGCTCACCTTGCGGGCAAACTCGGGCAGGACGAAGGCTGCCTGGTGCACGTCGGAGTTGTAGTATTTCAGCTGCATCTGTTCAACCTGCTTCCGTGTCAGCTGCTGCACGGGCTTCCGGAAGTCGGTGCCCTGGGGGCGGGGGACGGGGGCGTCAGGGAAGCGCCTTTGTACCCACCTGCCCCCCTCCTAGCCCCAGGAGGGAGAGCAGCTCACCGGATTTTTGCTGCACAGCATGAAGCCTATCTGGCCGCTGGGGTAGGTGGGGATACTGCAGTAAGCGTAGGCCACCACAGGGAAGAGCGACTTGCAGAACTGTCGCATCTCCTTGATGAGGTCCAGGTGCAGCCACTGGCACTCACCTGTGGAGAGAGCAGGGCAGTATCAGCGCCGGCAGGCAGCGCCCCCCAACACTGGAGGACCCCCGCCCCGCCCCCGACGCCGGCCTGCTCACCCTGGCAGCAGAGGACGCCATCATCCTTGAGAGCCGTTTTCATGAGCTGGTAATAGGATTCCTTGAAGAGACTCTCCGCAGGGCCTGCAGTGGTGGGGACAAGGGACAATGGCTGAGACCTCCTGAGCCTGGCTCTGGCAAGTACCACCACTGCCCCTTTACACGTTCACAGCTGCCAAGGGGGCAGGGCCGGGATTTCAGCCCAGGTCTGTGGATTCAGAAACCAACCACAAAGAGAGTGCTTTTGAGGAGCGCAAGGATCCATTGTCCGCCTGAGGAGGGCTCCATGTTTTCGTCCCATTCCTGGGCAGGGAGGTGGGGGGTTCTCATTGCCATTTTGTTGGGGGACTCTCCACCCTGGGCCCTGGGTTGAGACTAGATCCCTGCCCTGATGCTGGCCTATTAAGACCAGAGAAGAGGCTGAAGAAGAAACTTAGGCCTCAGTGGGCCAAGACCAGAGCCCCACCCTCCTCTAGGAAACCAACCTGTGAACTTTGGGCAACAGCGTGGTCTGCCTCTGCTGAGCCAGGGCTGGGTTGGGGAGGTAGCAACCAAGACAGGAAAGACGCAGGACCCCCGCCTCTGGACAGTGGCTGCCAGGGGGGCCCAAGGCCCATCCCTCGCTTACCCATGGGGTCTGAGGAGTCAGTGATGATGACATCGAAGGCATCCTGGTTCTGTTTCATGAACTCAAAACCGTCACCCACGTGTAGGGTCAACTTGGAACTGGAGTAGCCCACGGCCATGCCCGGCAGGAACTTCTTAGAGACCCGAATGACGTCCTGAGGAGGGAGGAGGGACCGGGCTCTGCCGTGGGGGTTGGAGGCCCTCCAGCAGTCCCTCTAATCGCCCGGTCACTTGGGCAAGCCATTCATTTTGTGGAAACCCGGCTTCCACATCTGTAAGATGGGGGGCACTCTGGTACCTCCCTCTCAGTCATGGCAGGATGGCTCCTCCCTGCTCCCCGGCCCACATCCCACTGTCCCTGTTCTCTGTCCCCAGACCAAACTGTCCCTTCTGAGTGACTTTCTTGCTATCTCAGAGGGAGGCGAGTCCAACCTCCTCCAGGAGGACCTTCCCCTGCCTCCACGTGGCCAACTGTTTTCCATCCGAGCCTCAGCTGAAATCTACCTCCTCGGGAGGCCTGCGCTGACCAGCCTTCACCCGTGAGCTCTGAGCCTACCTTTTCCTTTCACCCCCGGCTCCCGCCACGCCTTCACCAGATCACCCTCTTAAGTCTCTTCCTCCCTGGAAGACAGACTCCAAGGGGGTGGGGACTGGACGGGTCCATTCACCACTGTGCCCCAGCATCTAGGACGATGGCTGCTGCGTACTAGATGCTCATTAAAAACAAGCTGAGAGCTGGGGCGCCTGGGTGGCGCAGTCGGTTAAGCGTCCGACTTCAGCCAGGTCACGATCTCGCGGTCCGTGAGTTCGAGCCCCGCGTCGGGCTCTGGGCTGATGGCTCAGAGCCTGGAGCCTGTTTCTGATTCTGTGTCTTCCTCTCTCTCTGCCCCTCCCCCATTCATGCTCTGTCTCTCTCTGTCCCAAAAATAAATAAACGTTGAAAAAAAAAATTAAAAAAAAAAAAACAAAAAAACAAGCTGAGCGTAAAGGGTAAACGCACGCATGAGTAGTTGGAATGCTCCTGGATCTTGACTTGAAAACCAGCTTAATCTTACTAAGAGCCAGCATTGAGGCACACTTATTACGTGCAAGGCCCTTTACTACCCAGATCTTCTACTGAATCCTCCCAATGAAGAAAGAGGCTGAGCAAGGTTAAGCAACTTGCCCAAGGGAACACAGCCAAGTCCCAGGGCGGAGCTGGGACTTGACCCCAGAGCCCAACACTCACCTCATCAATCTCACACTGGACCACGGACTCCACAGAGGAATGCTTCAACACCTCCCGCAGGACACCCCCGTCCCCACCCCCGATGATCAGCACCTAGGAGCGGGAGGAACAGTCAGAAGCAGGGCATCAGCTGAGCATCAGCCTCACCAAACAGGCTCCAGCAGGACTCAGCGGCCTGCGCCCGCACGGGGCAGATACACTCACGCAAAACCATCTGAACAGGGTAGGTTTCTCAACCCCGCTGATGCACAGACCTTATTATTTCATCTGCTACTCTCAGCAACGCTGTCCTGCCTCAGGAACCTGGCACGAGGCGTCCCCTTTTCCTGGAAACTCCTCCCAGGGCTGCTGCTTCTTAAGCTTCGGGCCTCAGTGAGAAGGGTTTGCTCCTCAGAGGCTGTGTCAGCCCCCACCCTGTGAAGTGGGCCGGCCGCCACCCCCACCCAACTTACTCCCCTTGTGCTTTGCTAACACTTTCTGACAACCATTTAGGAAGCAGCTGGGCCGAGCATGGGCACATCCATGCGAGTCGGGGCCTCCCGCACTGTTCTGCGGGACACTGAGCAGTGGGCTTCCTGTGTGGGGGCTGAACCTTGCGGAGCGGGGGTACCTTGCGTGGGTTGGGGTGGCTGCAGAGGGGCAGGTTGGCTATCATCTCCTGGTAGGAGAACTCGTCCCTCTCTGTGCACTGGATGACGCCGTCCAACACCAGAACGTTGCCGTAGCTCTTACTGAAGGCAGGAGTGACAGTTAGGGACCTGGGTCCCCTGCAGTGGGGGCGATGTGCCCCCACTCGCCCTGGGTGAGAAGGATCTCCCCCGACCTGCCAAGGGGTCCCAGGGGGGAGTACTGGGGATGACACGTGGCGAAGCTGGGCAGGCAGGCAGGCCCGCCGGGTGGGGGGTGGGGGTGGACTCAGGGTCCCAGCTCTGACGTGTCCGGGACTGACACGTGGAGCTCGGCGCGTGGGGTGGGCGCAGACTCCGACTCCCTCCCCGCGGAAGAGGACCGCCCCAAACGGCGGCCCCCGGCCCAGGGAGACGGGGAGCAGGGTGGGGAGGGCATCGCGGCAGGGGACGGGACCGCGGGAGGGGACGGGCCTAGTTCTTCAGAACTTCTGACAGTTTTGCATGGGGAGGGGCGGGGGGAGAGACGGCCGGGGGCGGGGGGCGAAGTAAAGGGCGCAAGGCAGGGGTCGGGCAGGAAGAAGGGTGGTCGGGACCGAGATTCAGGCAGGAGGAATCCCGGCTGGCTCCGGAGCAGCGGGCAGCGGGCGGTCTGGGCTGAGGGCCGCCGCAGGCGCTCGGTGGCGCGGGGCCGGGTGGGCGGTGGTACCTGCGGAAGACAAGGATATCCTGGTACCGCGAGCGCTGGTGGTGTAACAGCTGCTCCACCTGCAGCGACAGGGCCTGGCCTGGCCACAGGCTGCACGTCTCGCGGAACCAGCCCTCGCGGATGTCAGCGGGGCCGAAGGCGGTGGGGCCGTCGGGGCCGGGCTCCATGGCGGGCGGGCGGGCTGCGCGGGGCGCGGGCCCGGGACTGCAGGCCGCGCGGAGCCGCAGCACAACGGGACCAGCTCCGCCCGCCGCCCGTGAGGCAACCTAACCCGGCCGGCGGGGCGGGGCCTGCCGGCAGGGGCGTAACCCAAACTCGCCAATGGCGGCGCGGGTACGGGAGCGCGGCGGCCCGGAGGCACCGCCCCCACCGGCGCTCAGAGCGCGCTCATTGGCTGCCGGCCCTCAGCTCGGTGTCAGTGGCTGGACGCGCTGTCCGTCGGCGGCAGCAGGGTAGTGCGGCCCGCTCCGAGGGGCCACGTGGGGACGGGCCCGGGCGGACGGGCCCAGGCAGCGGGGAGGGTTCCGGCTCTGGGCGAGCCGGGCCGGCGGCGGGGGTCGGGTCCGTGTCCGTCCCCGGGCCCCGCGCTGGCCGGGCGGTGCAGGCCCCCGGGCCCCGCCCCTTCTCCGGGGTCCGGGAGGCGCCGGGGGCCGCAGGGAGGGAGCGAGGGGGCGCCCCGGCGCGGGAGGGGAGACCGGAGCGGGCGTCTCGGGCCGGGCGCGGACCCTCCGAGCGCTGGGACGAGCGGACTGCCCGCCTGAGCCTTCGGTCTGCAGAAGCGGGAGCGGGCGGCTACACTGCAAGGCGCAGAGTTACGTTGTTGCGCCAGGGCGGACGAGGAGAGTGTAGCTCTCGCCGTGTCCCCAAATTTGGCTCCTTGTTGGACGGAAAGTGTGGCGTGTCGCCAGGCGCACTGTTGTTGTTGTTGTTTTACTTGAAAAGGACCGACTTAGCTCCCTGACTTAAGCGAGATCTAGCCATTTTCTCTCCGATTCTCCTCCGACCCACGAGCCGTGTGGCTGGCTGCTTGGATAAGGCGTCTTTTTCGAAACGAGTTTCTAAATTTACGAGCAATGTCCCGTTAGAGGCCAACCCACGTATATTCAGCACCAAATAAGACTGGCACGCGACTTTTTTTAATTTGTCTTTTTATTTTTTCAAACAAACTGGGCTTTGCTCTTTGAAGGGGTGGGCGGGAACGTGCTGTTTTTAGGAAAATGTCAAGGAACTTATCTGAATCACATTAAGCATGCTAATTACCAAATATTACATGCTAATTGCTCTACACGCATAGGTCTTTGCACGCCAAGGAAGGGAGCTGAAGCTGGTGTAAAACTACCGGTGGCATGAGAGGGATGTCTTTTGACTGACGGTTTGCGGCCTCCCCTCGGAGGTGGGAAGCATGTTCTCTGTAACCTCAGATGAGTAACAGGCTGGTGTTTACCAGCTGGTGCAAGCCTCAAGCCTTACAGCAACAACGTATCTTGGTTGGCTTTAAGCTCCTTTTACAGGGAAGGTGAGCCAAGACAATAAAAGAATTGCTAGGAGACGTCTCATACAAAGCTGTTTCAGGACACGAGGTCATTCAGTAGAGGGTCGCACAGCAGGTAAGATTCGGTCAACCCCTCTGTCCAGTTACCACAGGCTTGCCTGCGTTCAGTCCTGTACTGGGGTCATGGCATTTGCCTCACAGCCTGTACAACCTCCGTCAAGACATTTGCACCTCTGAGCTCTGATCGCTTGTTTACTTCTGTGCCCCGAGGCAGACTGTAAGCTCCATGAGACTAGAGCTGGCAGCACTGGGTAACAGGCTGAGTTGATGCTGGCGGCCTGGGCCCTAGTCCAGGCCCCTCGTAGTCAGCTGTCGCGGCTTTCTTCCAGGGACTGCACAGCTGAGACCAGACAGGGGCCCTGGCATTCCTGGGGCACTGCAAGGTCAGGGAATGGGGGGAGTGGAAGATCAAGTCCATCCCATGCCCCCTGTGAGCTGAACAAAGCTGCTCCCAGCATGCGTATCCTCACAAGAGAAGGAACATAAATGACATCTTATCGCCTCCTGTAGAGGAAGTGAAACCACGGTCTCCGCCTCAACACCAACAGGGAATGGGATCTCTGGGATGGTGTGTATAAGCAGTAGCTCAAACTTTCCAAGTTCAAAGAAGACAAAGGCCCTGAATAAAATACAGGCAGAAAAGTCCCTAGATGTACAGGACCATGATCCATCCCATAAATGCCACTCGACTTCAGATCACGAGGAGGAAACGCAGTGGTTCTGCCAGAAGTGGCCGTATTGTGGAGCCCAGTTATTCAAAGCAGGTGGGGGAAACCAGGATGGAGGCAACCAAGGTATAGCATGAAATGTTTCCCCGAATTCAGACCAACGTGCATTTAAGATTCCGTTGTCACGTGTCACTGTCTAGCGGGTCAACTATCCCAACCTGTTAAAGTGTAGATAATACGTAAAAAGGGGGAGAGGGGAGAGGACAGAGGTGGGCGACTGGCCACTGTCCAAGGTGGAGCTTCAGGGGGACTGCCGTGGGAAAGGTATGTGTGTCTGTCACCGGAGACTTTTAGCAGCTAGCACCTGAGGCATGTTTTAGGCACTGTGTTCGGCCAGGCTGACAGCTGTGGCCGTGAGTGGGAATGAATTTGGCCATCGCATGGTATTACTTGGTGAAGATGTTTATGGCAAGCTGATCAAAGTGCCATAAAGAGCAGCATGCCTCCTTGAGTGAAGAGCCCTCCTCACAGATCCTCTCTCCGCCGCCAGCCCGCTGACCCTGCAACCTCACTCCTCCAGAGCCCAGGCGCAGTCCTCCGCGGTTCCAAATCACCGAGCCTTACCCAT
The DNA here is from genome assembly GCF_014898765.1 of Herpailurus yagouaroundi. NCBI lineage: Eukaryota > Metazoa > Chordata > Mammalia > Carnivora > Felidae > Herpailurus > Herpailurus yagouaroundi. The sequence continues at coordinate 8,051,288 of NW_024412388.1, forward strand.
CCTCCCACGGCCTTGGGGATCCACGTGCTGTCCCCATGGCTTGACACATCAGTGAATGGAAATAGAGCTGTTCTCCAAACATCCCCAAGGTTCAGGTCTCCATCCCGTGGCTCAGGAGTCCTGGACTTGTGGTTTCAGGGCCCGGCCAAGTTTCAAAAACCCATCTGGGGACTGGCGTTCAGGTTTTGCCAGCTCTTTCTTTTGCAAGGAATGACACTTAGAAAGACTTCAACTAGACTACTGTTCATGGTCCCCATCTTTTTAGAAAACAAACGCACCAAAAACCATTGCCACAAAGACAAAACTAATAAAGATAATTTCCAAGTAAAGGACAAGGCATCGTTTTAGCCACGGAAGAAGCTGAACACACGGTCTTTGTTGTTCTCATTTCCCCCTTGGCCTGCGTGCGGGAAGCCCACTGCGGCCCGCTAAGCGAGGCCTGGGGCCCACCGCCCCGCTTACCGTGGTGGTCCTCTGACTCAGGCCACTGTGACAATCACCCGGAGAGTTTGCCGAGCCCGGCTCCCGAGGCCGCAGCTCCAGCCTGGTTGGCAGCTGTGGGGTGGAGCCTGGGTTTCTTTGTATTACAAGGTTCTCTGGACTTTCTCCCTTCCTCTTCCAGGTCCGACCCAAATGTGCCTTTCACGAAGTCTCCTCGGGCCATCCTCAGTAGAAAATGATTGCTCACTCTTAAAAATTCCCATCTGTCCATTTTTTAATCGCAGGGACTCTGAGATTTGGGGGAGACTGCTTATTGTGCCTCACTGTCCATTCTCTCCAAACTGCATCAGAATCCTGGACTTTTAGGGGCACGTGGGCACGGAAATGACTTTCCCAGTAGCCCTTGCTGTGGCATGTGACCATAGGCCAGCCAATGGGAAGTGGAAACGGGCAACTTCCACGTAAAGGGAGGTGGGTGTGCATCTCCCACTCCTTCCAGCTGACTGGAATGCAGATGTGATGGATGGCGCCATGGCAGGTCCCCGTAACCCAAGCGGTGGAAGCCCTACGTTCCTGTTGAGGATGGCAGCGCCACACTTAAGTGCCAGAGGGAGGACTGCAAAGTTGTCCCACTAGCTCTGGACCAACTAGGACTGAGGAGAGAGGAAAAAAACACCTGCTTTGCTAAGCCACCGACAGTTTGGCTTTCCTGTTGGTTGCGACCGTTCCAGTCCTGACTAGGCCAAACATCAGCCCATTTTGGGCCTGGGCTGTTCTTCGCTGTTCTGCCTGATTGGCTGCTCCCTGGCAGTGCGCCTGCTTTGGCTTCACGGCCCCTCAGGGGGTCGCACACAGCCAGCCCTCTCGATGATCTCTGGGAAGAATTTCTATGAAAATATGTTCTTTAAGTAGTTGCGAAAACAAAAATGATGGTATATTTTGTGCCTTCTTGGCTTAATATCCCATCTCGATATTAAAATCAAATGGAATTCTGAAGGAGCTCAATGCTCCATTATTAAGAAGAACATAAAAATGCAAATATACATGTTCAATAATGGTGCTTAACTAGAATGAATTTTGGAATGAGAAAAGATAGAAACTTTAAAGGTGAAAAACTGCAGAAGCATAAATCCAAGTTTGGAAATGAACACACACATAGTAGAAAGCCTTTCTACCAAAGCGTGAAAGCTTATCTCTGTGTGGTAGGATTACAGATGATATAATTGTTCTCTTTTCCTCATTTCCTACAGTGAACATGCTATTACTTTTTTAATTGGGGAAGTTCAAAAAAAAAAAAAAAGGGGGGGGTGGGGAGACAGGTACAGGGAAGAGACCGGGCCCTCTAGAGGCCACAGTTGGCTCTAAAGCTGTACCAGCCGCCCCCCACCCCTGCTCCACCCCGCCCCCTCACCCCCCACCCCCACCCCCCACCCCGGCCCCATGGGGTCTTTACCATTTGGCTTTCACTGGCATGACTGGAAGGCATGTGAAGGAGGGAGCACGGCTCACGGACCCCTCTTAAAATGGAGAGTCGATGCTCCATGAACAGGGTGCTCTGTGTTTTGTGGGTGCTGCCCTTTTCTGAGTCATACGAGATTCTCCTGTGTTCTCTCTCAGGAATGATTCTGGACTTCTCCAGAAATCACAGTGTCCTCAAGGGCACGCTTACCCACAGACAGCCGGAGATGGTGATCTGAACAGGGTGGGATCTGTCCTCTCCTGCCGGAACTGTGGTGGCAGCAAAGGAAAAGTCAGGAACCCGCTTTCTTCCAATAAGAATTATTTTTAATGGTTTAAAAATGAGTCTGTACAAAACCAGCACCACCGTCTGGTGCTTCCGGTCCGCTGGGGAATTCCAGGGGTCTCTTCCAGCGCTATCTCTTTGGCCAGCTGTGCCTGAGACCTCTGCGGAGACAATATGAAAACAAGAGTTACTTCTTCCAGTTTGGCTGGAGAGCTGCTCTCAGCTGTTCATAAAACCTTGCAAACCTTAATGCACAACCGGGGGAGCCTGGTTTGTTGGGGGGGGGGGGCGGTGGTCCTGGACAACTGAGCTTGGCAGTAGGGTGCCCCCCGACCCTGGCAGACGAGAGCGGGCTGGGGCAGTGCCCTGGGGCCCAACGAGGGTGGCTGTGCTGGCTAAGATCTAAAGGCAGATTCCCTCATCAGGCCACCCCCCAGGGGTGAGTCCTCTGGTTTCAGGGTCTGTCCTGAGGATAAGCGTTTCAGGTTCTTAACTAAAATTTTCTTAAATGACAACCCACATTTACTTCACTGATTTTTCCCCCCCCATTCCTCAGAATTGGGCTGATCTAGGAAAATTCCAAGCCTATCTGCTCGGAGGTGACCCCGAGGCAGCTGCGTGGCGATAGGTGGTGAGTGACAGGAATCTGAGTCTGGGACACAGTAACAGCACTCGGCAGTCCCTTCCCCTCCTCCCAGCTCGGCTTTCCTAGAGTGACCGGGAGGGATCTGCTCCAGTGAGGCTCTCTGGGTCTTTCCAGCTGAGACCTCTGAGCCGCTGCTGGGTTTGCGGGGCCACGCCGGCCTTGGCCACATACCTGTCTGGCTTTCCGCTTGGAAAGGACATGCTTTTGTTTCCCACCGACTGTTTAAGTTTCTTGGGTATGGCGCATTTCTGAAAAGATAAAAAGAAAAAAAAAAAAATCACTTCGGCTGAGTGATAACCTGACTGCAGGAGACACAAGAAACAGCTCAGAAGGCCCTCCCGAGACACCAGTGCCGCTGGTTTTCTCTCCACTGGACGTTTCTGGGTGCTCTGAAGAAAAGGCCGTCCGGATGAGCTACTAAAGGGACAGGAGGGCTCCACACGGGCCTCAGCCTCCGCGTGCAAGTTTTCGGCCACTTTTGGCTCCGACTGGCACCAACACCCACGGGGGCGAATGCAGGCTTGTGCCGGCACAGAAAGGAGTGTCTGTGGCCTGCGGCTGTGATTCCCATGGTAGCAAACCGCATGCCAGCCTTTACGGCCTCTTTAAAAAAAAGCTGTTTTTTTTTTCTTTTTCTTTTTATTGTTGGAAGAGCTGACGGGTATTGTCCGGACTTGGGAAGGGATGAGGTGAGGGCAAAGATATGCAAAGGAAGATGACTGATGATTCCTAGCTGGGCCCTCTTCCCAGCAGTGGAAGAGGAAAAAAAAAAAAAAAAAAGCACCACGAGCACGTGAGAATTCTCAAGCAGATTTCTATTTTTCATGTAAAAATTTTTTTATTTTAGAGAGAGTGTGTGTAAGTGGGGGAGAGGGGCAGAGGGAGGCAGGCAGAAAGAGAGGGAGGGAATCCTAAGCAGGCCCCATGCTCAATGCAGAGCCTGATGTGGGGCTCGATCCCACAACCCTGGGATCACGACCCGAGCTGAAGTCAAGAGTCGCATGCTTAACCGACTGAGCCACCCAGGTGCTCTGTCTTTCCTTTTTTCTTTTTTTTATTAGCTGTATCTTGTGTTTTGTTTTTTAATTTTCAATCAAAATATAGCTGACATATACAATCTTACTAGTTTTCGGTGTCAAATACATGTCTTACCTTGCCAGATGGCATCTGCTTATTTGGATCAAACTGAGAAGAAGGTTTCGATTTGCTGTTTCCTGGAAGGTAAGAGAAGAGAGACGCCAGTGATCACGTACAGGAGTTAGTACACCCAACGGGCGGACTCCTGGGTGGGTGCCCGGTGTTCAGGAAGGGTGGGGCTGTCAGCCTGCTGACCCCTTTACGAGGTGGGCCGATGGCGGACACATTTCCACGTGTCACGCTCCCAGTACAGAAGGACAGCCCCAACACTCGTTTCTCACAGATCTATTCTCAGCTCAGGGCAGGTGGCTACAGCACTGGCTCTTTTTCCACCGAGGAGACCCGTTCTAGTCTGCGTGCTGGTCAGATGCCACTGTCGGGAACTCGGGCTCTGAGGTGACAATCCTGCGCTAGCTTCTCTCTCTTCAAAGGGACGTGGTGCCAAGGAGGCTGCTCTAGAGTCAGGAACGCCGCCTGCAGCCCCTCCAACGTACACGGACTCTGACGGGCCAAGGAACCGCAGAGCACCTCACGGGCGTCAGGTTTCTTCAGTAAACTCCTTACCATGTTTGTGTGTCTGAGAAAATGTGTTTCTGGGCACAAGCTACAGTGAGGAAAGACCACGCGTGCCATCTCGCTCAGCTGCCAGAGAGGCCCCGGCAAGTGAGGCCCAGCACGGGAGGGCGGCGCTTTCTGTCCGGGCGCTGCAGGCTCCTAGGGCGCCGCTGCCTGGTCCCTCTCGGGCTTAGCCGGTGCCTAGGGCACGCTTTCTTCGCGCTACAGTTCCTCCCCCCTAAGGCGGCCAGACATTCCTTAAAGGGCACCAGTCCCGGCCTCACCAGCAAAAGCCTTGAAATCCGACTTGCTGTAGTCGTAAGGGGTAAAATCTTTTTCTGGCAGATCTGGGTCTTTTGGCTTCTTAGAAGTTTTGAGTCGTTTCTTCTCTTGTTTCTGCTCTGTGGTCCTCGGGCCACTTGTCGTTCGCTCTCTCTTCTTGGCGGCGCTTTCTAGCTGTAGAGGGAAGGAAGCCGGGGGTGGGTGAGAAGACGGACGGTCCCACTAGGGACTCCGCCGCTGTGCTGGCAACCGGAAGGGGAGTGCGGGCCGTGAGTCTGGGCAGGGCTAGGGCCACGTGGAACAAATCCCTCGCTGGAGAATGAGGCGGGTCACTGAGGAAAGATGGGCTATGCGCTCTGGAGGGCTCTGGCGGGGTGGAGAACGAAATACATACTAGGGCAGAGCAGGACGGTAAACAGGCTTGGCTGTTAGAAGCTTCAGCACCTTATCTACTACTAGAGTCAGGGGTACGGTCTGTTGAGCGTAAATTCAACAGAGGAAATCATCTAAGAGGAATTACGGTATAAACTTTTTCGAGGGGAAATAAGGCAGGCGCTAACTTGACAAGCCAAAATGGACGGGGAAGACATAGCATTTAATTTGAACCACAGGACAAGCCCTCCTGCCATTCGAGGAAAATCCTGGCCACAACCAGGGGCATCGGGTTTCCTAAAAGAAAGAGAAGGGCCGGCACGTACGGCAGCCTGCTGTCGGACGGACACGGCCTGTTCCGCTGTTGCTTTGTACTCTTCCCTGGCCTGGTCCCGGGCGGCTGCAAGAGAGAGCACTGTCTGTGGAGCTGCTGCGTCCAGCAGCCAAGCCTCCTTCCTCATCCGGCTGCCCCGGCTGCCGGGGCCGCCACAGCCAGGGCGCCCTCCCTGCTCCCCAGCCTCCCGCACCGGCCCCTCTCCCCCAGGCTCTGAAGAACGGCTGCCTTGAGGCTCAGGCCCGGCTGCTCTCCCCACACTCTCAATCTGACGGCCCACTTGCCCCTCTCCTGAGAGCCCAAGCCAGACGTCCACCACCTACGTGACTCCTCCCTGAGGACGTTTCGGATGGACCCCAACCACGGCACATCGAGGACCAGAACGAAACCCAAATCGGCGTCCTGTGCGCTCTTACTCTGTTGCTGGCCACCCTCGTCTTTCTAATCACTCAGGCCCAAACCTTCTGGCGTCCACGGCTCCCTTCCTCCTCTCACGTGCCCCACCCGACTCGTCATGAAGTGCTGTCAGTGTCACCACCGGAAACGTCGGCTTCCAGCCGCTCGTCCCCTCACCTGGGTTACCACCCTGTCTCCTACCTGGGCTCCCACTCCTGCCCTCTCCACTGGGCCCTCCGTGGCCCCTGAAGATCAGTGCAGGTCACTGCTCCGCTCAGACCCTCCAGAGCTTCCCAGTCCGCTGGGAGTATAAGCCGTGTCCTCACGCCAGCCCTTCCTGCTCTCCTCCCCTCAGCCGCCCGCGCTGGCTTCCCGGCCTCTCTCTGTGCGCGCCCGACAAGCGACCGCCTCGGGGCCTTGGACTTGTGGGGCTTCCCCTGGAAGCAGCCCGTCTTTGCTCAGTGTCACATTGATTAGACTGCCTTCACCAAACGCCACACGGAAGCAGCCACCACTCCCCCGTGCCCGCCCCCAAGCACCTCCTACCCCTCTCCCCGCGGAAGTGTCTCTGGCCATCTGAAAGGACAAACGTTCACGGTAGGCTGTCCACTGTCCCCCAGGAAAAGGCAAGCCCCGCAGGCAGGGGCCGTGCCGTTCTGTTTGCTGCCATACGGGCACTTTGTTGAACAAACAGAATGATGTCCAAGGCCTGTTCTTTGACAGACACACTGACGGGCTGACTTACAAGGAAGTGAGCGCTACCTGTTTGCTCCGCTGCCTTCTCCTTGGCAATTTCTTTAGATTCTTTGCGTACCTGCACCTGGCTCGCCAGCTTCCAATGGTTGCTGATCTACAATGAAAACAAACAAGACAAAAACGCTCCGAAACTCAGCCACCTAGGAACGCTGTATTTTTTTAATGGGGTGATACCGGACACGCTAACCTAACAACTACACAAGTTCTAAGTCAGAAGTTCCAAATCTGATGACACACACACAAAAAAATCCATTTTATTTATAAAATCTTTATCAAGAAGGACAAAGGGCAACTGTATTGCAGGCACTGAGCCGGATGCTTTCCCGTCCGTTGTCTCATTCAATCCCTTCTAATAATCCCCGGGACAAAGGCATTATCATCACCCCCACTTTGAGATGGGAAATAGGTTCAGAGAAGCTAAATAACTCGTCTGAGGGCACACGGTTAGCAAATGGTGGAGCTGGGATTCAAGGCAGGACTTCTCAGGGCCGTTTGCTTCTGTATGAACATTTGCCTGCGGGTCGCATCTCGCGGACATTAGACAGAAGCACGGTAAGGGACATACAGTTGCCGAATGGGCCACAACTGGTGGGGGAAGAGGGGGAGAAGGCATAAGATCCACCTGACTCCCCATTTCTAAAGGCAGGAGGCTAACCACCAGCGACAGGGCAGGGGCCCGTCAGGTTTCTGGCCTGACCCTTGGTGCCTAACGAAAGAGCGGGAGGCAGACGGAGCCAGGCCGTCCATCTGACTGGAGCAGGAACTTCCTGCAGGAAGGAAGAAGGCTTTTAACAGACAATTAACAACGCTGGCTCCCAGGAACATCTCTTGGGGCTCCAGGGAAGGTATTTCCTTATTCCTCATTATGCTATTAAAAACAAACCAAACAACAGAAGACAGAGTGTTTTAAAATTTAAGCTGTCATCTATAAGAGCCTTAAAGTAATATTCATATATAAAATGCATCAAGCTGATCCACAAAGAACTTATCAAACTCAACACCCAAAAACCAAATAATCCAGTGAAGAAATGGGCAAAAGATATTAATAGACACTTCTCCAAAGAAGACATCCAGATGGCCAACCGACACATGAAAAAATGCTCAACTTCACTCATCATCAGGGAAACACATATCAAAGCCACAGTGAGATACCACCTCACCCCTGTCAAGATGGCTAACGTTAACAACTCAGGCAACAACAGATGTTGGCGAGGATGCAGAGAGAGAGGATCTCTTTTGCCTTGTTGGTGGGAATGCAAACTGGTGCAGCCACTCTGGGAAACAGTATGGAGGTTCCTCAAAAAATTAAAAATCAAACTACCCTACGACCCAGCAATTGCACTACTAGGTATTTATCCAAGGGATACAGGTGTGCTCTTTCGAAGGGACACATGCACCCCCATGTTTATAGCAGTGCTGTCGACAATAGCCAAAGGATGGAAAGAGCCCAAATGTCCATCGACGGATGAATGGATAAAGAAGATGTGGTATATATATACAATGGAGTATTACTCGGCAATCAGAAAGAATGACATCTTGCCATTTGCAGCTATGTGGATGGAACTGGAGGGTATTATGCTAAGCAAAATTAGTCAGAGAAAGACAAATATCATATGACTTCACTCATATGAGGACTTTAAGAGACAAAACAGATGAACATAAGGGAAGGGAAGCAAAAATAATATAAAAACAGGGAAGGGGACAAAACAGAAGAGACTCTTAAATATGGAGAACAAACAGAGGGTTACTGGAGGGGGTGGGGGTGGGGGATGGACTAAATGGGTTAAGGGCATTGAGGAATCTACCCTGAAATCGTTGTACTATATGCTGACTAACTTGGATGTAAATTAAAAAAAAAAAAAAAAAAAAAAAAAAGGAAAAAAGGCATCAAGCTGTACACCTAACATCTGTGCACTTTGTGACATATAAATTAAACTTCAGTTAAAACCAAAAGCCTCAGGGCACCTGGGTGGCTCAGTCGGTTAAGCGTCCGACTTCGGCTCAGGTCATGATCTCACCGTCCGTGAGTTCGAGCCCTGCGTTGGGCTCTGTGCTGATGGCTCAGAGCCTGGAGCCTGCTTCAGACTCTGTGTCTCCCTCTCTCTCTGCCCCTCCCCTGCTCACGCTCTGTCTCTCTGTCTCAAATTAAAAAACAAAAACAAAAACAAAAATAAAAAAAAACCCCGAAAGCCTCTTTCTTAAAAGGTTCCCAAATGCTTCTGAAAGTCAGAATAAAGTTCTCGCCCCTCTCTCTAGAAACTATGCTTATATGTATTTATATGTAAAGCGTTTTCTGTATTCAGGAGGTTCAAGATGGGCTTAAGACAAGGGCTAGTTCAGATAATTAAGAAGTCTCCTTTCCCTAGAAAGTCACTCTTGGAAAGGATGGTGAGTCCACTTACTTCATAGATTTTTGATGACGGATCAAACTTCGCTGCCTGAGAAACATGAGCGCGGCGTTCGAAAGAAGGCAGAAACTGGAGGGACAGAAACAGTCGTGTTAAAGGCGGTCAGGAACTGGACGGGGGTTTCGGTTGGTGTCAGCATGGGAGGCCTCGTTCAGAGCATCAGCCGAGCCATAGCTCACTGGCATTTGAGCGAGGTATCCTTGCCGGTTTCATCTGAGAAGATCCCGACTCCATCCCAACCTGGACACCAGGGACAATGGACACACTGGATTCAGGGGCTCCCTCTTTCCTGGGCTGTCGGCCTCTTTTCCAGGCGAAAGGCCCCTACAGCGGCAGAAACCTCTGCCTGTTCCGTCAGCCCTCAACTAGATGCACAACGCTTACTTACCATCCTAAATGGATTTTCAAAGGACTCCATTATGTTCTGGGCTTTCTTCTGTGCAACTGTTAGTGGGCCCTTTCCACTCTCTTCAGCACTAGGTTCCTGCAGGGACAAACAGAAAACGATCAACTCATCATCGTCATCATTTTGTGGCAATACGATACAAGCAACGGCATAATCGTAACAGTAATAAGAATACTGGCTAATTTTTTAGGGCTCTCGTCTGCATAAAGCACTGTAATAGCCTGTAATAGCACACAGTGGGGTGTACTTAACATCTATTTATTAAACCAATGAACTCTCACTGTGTCCTTACAGACTATTAAAGTATGTGGTATTATTCTCCCCATCTTACAGATGAGGAAACTGAGGCACAGAGAGGCTAGGTCTTCCAGACCCTGACGGCTAACAGCGGCACAACGAGGACTTTAAACTTAGGTCCATCTGGCTCTAGAACTCGAGGTTGTAACCGGACACTCACAAATGAAAAAAATTACACACTTTTGCGGGGAATCAGGACAATTCTGCACCAGGGTGTTGCTTCCAACCGGGTTCAGCATGCATGCTATCCTTCTGCGTGCTCTGTGGTAGCAGTCTTGCCACCCAGGGCACAGAGACACGACGGTCTGTTAAGTACAGCGCTTCCGTGTTCACACGGCCCCAAGTTCACGCTCGGATTTGTAGCTGCTGAGTCACCTTGATGACTCAGTTAAAGCGCCCAGATTTCTCTGGTCACGAGTTACTGAAGCCAGACCCAATCTAAGTTTATGTGATTAAGTGAGAAAGTTAACTCTCAGGCACCACGTCTCGCAGGCGGCATTTTGTCTCCCTGGCTGCTGCCTCGCGCTCTGGGGTGATTCTGGAATCTACGGAACCACCCAGCTGTTTCTCACGTGAACACCTGCTAAGCTCGATCCTCGTCTTTGTCCCAACGGATCAGACGCTTGCCTCTCTTTCTTTCCAGAAATTCTGAATTTTTCCTCTACCACCTCTGTTGTTGGCAGTATTCAGTCTTACCTGTGTATTTTCCCTTCATCCTGGTCATTTTGGTATCTACCTATCTTGACCAACAACCACACTGTTCATCCTCCCTTTGCAAACAGCCTGAAATTCCAGTACTGGCAGAAACACCCACTAGGGAGGACAGACTGGGACAGGCTCCGTCACAACCCAGTGCGTATTCCGGGAACACGGCCTGACCCAGGTTGGCCACACTCGGTCCCATACTGGACGGGGTCACGACCTACCACGACTCAGCCCCTCTTTGGGAGGGGAAACACATATCTCCCCGCTTCCCAGTGCCCTCATATCCTGCCCTTCGCTTTCCTTAATCGGCCAGCATAGAGAAACGGGTTTCAAAGCCGCCTCTTTTGCATCCAGAGCACACGCGGATGGCACCGGGGCGTGCTGGGGCGCAATGAGCAGCGCATTACGCTCACGAGAGTGCTCAGCCGGCCCCTTCCGGGACTCAGGCCGAGCCGCCTCCACTGTGGCTGTCGGGAAGGTCAAGCTGCCTCCACTGTGGCTGTCGGGAAGGTCCTGCTTACCGATCACCGTGGCCCACGCCCTCCTCCCCGCCAGGCGTTAGCGCTCTCGTCAAGGTGTTAACCCTTCCTCGAGGATCTCTTCACACAGAGCTCAGGAGACAATCCTCCGCGCATCTCTCACAGACTGCTTAGCAGATCTGTCTCCACGCCTGTCCCCTCCGGCCTGGGTTTTACTTCTGGCATTAGCGTCCACAGTGGATGCGACGCTCCAGGCACACAGCCTGTCTGATAAAGCCAACAAATCCCTGCCGGTCTACATCACCTCACCGGCGAGTCCCACTACTCACGTTAAATAACGTGATGACAGCGGTAGCGATCAGGCATTTGGTCTCTGGAGGGGCGTCCTCTTCTCTTTGGTCAGGGAAGAGGCTTGCCTGTTTCTGCACGGGCACGGGCCCTACAGGGATGGAAGTCAGTAAGGTCAAAGCCTAGCGGACAGCGTGCAAGGCAATTTCCAGGACATTCCAGAGGCCTCTACGTTACCGTCGCTTGCGACGACAGGGTAGCCATCTGAAGGGGCGTGGGAGCAGTCGTGGGGTCCAAAGAGAACATTCTCCAATCTCTGCGTCAGAAAGAAACCGACAGGCCTCATGAAAGCCTTGCAAGCGTGCAGCAGCTTTTCACTACCGTGCTGGGGCCTGCCTTGGACAGGGAGGTTTGTCCTGCACTGGCTCTGACTGGTGTCCCCCCCACCACCCCACCTGCCCACTGGAAAGAGAGGACAGATGCAGGACCATACCTCGGGACTGGGCAGCGGGCTGGTCTTTTTCACGCCGGTTGCCACTTCAGACTGAGGAGGAAAAATAAAAAGCATCTGAGGAAAGGTACGCCAGTGGGGCGCCCGCAAGTGTTTCCCTGGCATAGACTGTGCCCTTCACTAGACTGTTGTTCACGAGCCCAGAGATTTTCTTTTGTCCTTCATCCCTTACAGCGCCTGGCGATATGATCAGTTGGTACTCGGTAATTATCTGTTGAACGAAAGAATGAAAGCCTTTCTCATGGCAAGGGACGACGCAGCAGATTTGCAAGAGCTTGAAAGAGATTCTTGTCTAGAGACCAGGGTTTCTCTTTCCCTGGACAAGCTGTAGAGCCAACAAAGGAAACTTTAACACGAGGACTGAGATGTGTATATCTTTACACATCCTAAAGGAATTGATTTTAAGTCTTTCTGGGTCAATAATCTTTCAAAAAAATTACAAATACGGTTTACCATATACCAATATTACTACTGAGGCAACACCGTTAAAAATTGTCCCCTCCTAGCTCGGAGCCTGGAGCCTGCTTCAGATTCTGTGTCTCCCTCGAGAGGAGGGGAGGGGAATCTGCCCCTCCTCTGTTCACGTTCTGTCTCTCTCTCTCTCTCAAAAATAAAGATTAAAAAAAAACTGCCCCCCCCCCAAATACAAACCAAGACACGTAAATCTATCTGAACATGCTGTAGCATCGACACAGGCATGTGCGCACACACACACACACACACACACATCCACCACGTGCCCGCACCCAGGCGCCACGTGTGTGGAGATGCAGGTAACCGGACTTTCGGCTGGCTAGCCTGCCTTCGCCTGAGTTTGTCGAAAGTTTGGCATCTCCTTCACAAAAATCAGCTCTTCCTGAATTCCCCATTTCTATCCGAGGCCCTCCTATTTTCCCAGTCACCTAGGCTTTATATTTGGAGTGAGTTGTCCTAGACTCCACTTCCACTATCCCCAGATCCACAGTCTGAGAACACGCCGGGGTACTTTGCCCGGTGCTCAAACAAAATGGCAGTCGCTTTCATCGTCTGTTACTAATTCCCATCGACCTTTCTTCTGATGGCGCTTCTTGTTCGTGTCCCTTTCCTTCCATTTCTGGGACCGCCAAACTCACAAGACATTATCACTTCACATCTTGGACCCCTGCCAGGCTTCCAAAACATGCTCCCTGGACTGAGACCCTCAATCCATTTTTTTTTTTAAGTTTATTTATTCAACTAATCGCTACACCCAATGTGGGGCTCAAACTCACAACCCTGAGATCGAGAGTTGCACGCCCCTCTGAGCCAGCCGGGCGCTGTGACCCCCAATCCATTTTATTCCACCAGGTTAACTGCCTCCCAACAACAGCTAACTGGCCCAGTCATTAGACATTACTTGCTGTCGACTTATTGAAGACAGGATCATAAAATAACAAAGATGAGCTTTAGCTTTTCACGGTCATCAAGAAGACATGTCTACTGGCTTTCCTAGCCCCTATTATTTTCTTGGGGTTAAAAAAATTTTTTTTTAATTTTTATTTATTTTGGGGGGGCAGAGTATGAGCGGGGGAAGGGCAGAGAGAGAGGGAGACACAGAATCTGAAGCAGGCTCCAAGCTCCGAGCTGTCAGCATAGAGCCTGACGCGGGGCTTGAACTCACAGGCCGCGAGATCATGACCTGAGCCGAAGGTGGACGCTGAACTGCCTGAGCCACCCAGGCGCCCCTCCTGGGGTTTCTCTTTAGCATGGAGACCAGATCATGTATGGGGAAGACCACAGGTGCCAGCAGACAGAGCCTGGTGAGCTGAGAACCTTTGGCAGCGAAGCTTCTTACCTTCAGCAGGGGCATCTCCCGAGCCTGCTGGATCAAGAGGTGCATCTCATTGATCTGCTGCCGTACGAGGGGTGGAACAGGGTTGCAGCAAGCTATGATGCCCTGGGGTTCCCTGAAGACAAGGAAGGACAAACTCATCACTCCGGGACACGGCCCTCCGAGGCTTCCAGACAAGCACGGTGATCAGGGAAGCCCAAGCGCTACGGCTGAGGGGAAGGCCAGGGAGACGAGCTCCTAGCAGGGGGCAGTCGGGGCCAGCCGCTTCCGCATGTGCTCTCTGCTGCGGCAAGCTTGGAGGAGGTGGCCCCTGCAGCCTGCCTCCGGCTAACCGGGAGAGCTGGAGAGGGGCACCACCGCCCTGCCGAGCCGTTGCACTGCAACGGGGTCAACAGGAGATCACGAAGTTGGATTCTCTGTGTATGCTTCAATGAACATCATAAAGCATTCAAAGCCCCAAGATTCCAAATTACAGAGGAGAGCATCTGTGACACTTTCCTCCCTTCAGAGTGGGTACTGGAGGCTCAGACTCACAGCGGATCCGATCTGAGGCGTAACCATTGAAAACGGCTGCAGTTCAGAAGCTTTAGTTCCTACTGGGCAGTCCAAGGGAGGAAATTCTGAATCCTTGGACTCGTGAACTTCCTTAGAGCACTCATTTTCTCTGAGTCAACAGCACTGGGGTAATAACTATCAGAGAGGCTGATTTTTGAAGGATAAAGTTTCTCTGTTGAGAAACATATTTATCAGTTCTCAGACTCACTTGGGCAGTTCTTCAGCTATCTTTAGCATCATGTGGTTTGGCAGGACGTAGCTGGAACAAAACACACAGTGGTAGCATGTTAAATTCAGCCAGCGAGCCCCATTAAAAGGCTACAACCTGGGAGGGGAAAACGTAACCCACTTTCAGGGTGAAAAGAAAAGAGCCCATTATCTCCTGTTACCCGAGCTGCTCAGTCTAGGAGCAGATACTAAAAGAACGTCTAATCCCTTACCCGTAACTTTCATCTTCCCTACGAGCTGTTTTATCCCTCCAGGCAAACAGCAGCTGAAAGGCTGTCAGCTGCTGCGTGTTGAGATGCTTCTTCTGCTTCCTATACAGTTCGAGGTAGGATTCATCCGTGAAGATAGGTTTGATGAATTTCTGCAATGTATTACAGAACATTCAGGATCAATGGGAATCAGAATTGTGCCCTGGGGTCTTGAAAACGTTTGGCTCTTTTCCTCTGTGTAAAGAACAAAGCAAAGCACGAGGACCCGGCCCGAGATAGGGTGGCCGTGACCGGTGACGCTGTACCTTGAGGCAGATGTCCCTGCTCCGCTGCCACACCACCTGCAGCTGCACGGGCTGCTGGTTGCCTCGCTCCCACAGCTCCAGCCTCATTTTATCATAAATGTAAAGCAGGTAATGGGTGTCATCTCGGGCATAGTTGAGCATTTCCTCAGGCAGAGGTCTAGAATTGCAACAGAGGCAATAATTTTGCTGGTTTCTGCCCCGGGTGTGGCAATGTAAGCTATGTGCTCTGAGGGTGCTAATAAGACTTTGGCTCCTTTTAGTATCACAGCCAATACTCCAGTTATAGCGACATTTCCTACATCTTAACAGGACAAGCCACTGTCTCCACGGTTGGGGACAAAGGGCAGCAGGTAACGATGTGGTTGAAAATAGAGACCCTGGGATCCCGAGTTTGAATCTTAGCTCTCAACACCTGTCCTCGGACAAGTCACTGGGCTCACTTTCCTCACCTGGGAAATGAAGGCCGGCACCTCACAGGCTGCTGTGGGGACCACCCAGCACAACATCCCCGAAGCTCTTAGCTCAGTGCTTGGCACATGGCAAGGGTTAAATAACAGGTAGTGGCTTTCAGGCTTTGTCAGTTTTCATCTTCTATCTGGGCTTTGTTAGATCCTCTTTGGAAGTTCTGGTGTGCACAACTGCAGGAAAGCTCATTGGAGGAGGCTGCAAACAACAGCTGCAAACTCAGGAAGCTGGCCACCTGACAGTGATTGAGCTGAGCCCAAACCCCGGAAAGTGTGGCAGGACTCCACCAAAATCTTACACTCTAGTAAATACTCATTATAAGGTGCGATCACCTACATACCTTAGAATTCTTTCAGACCTATGGGAATTCACCACATACATGCACACACGCACGCACCCATCCCGACTGCAGAGATCTGAGTTTCAAACGAGAGACTGGCAGGGATATAGACACGAACACGACACACCTCTTCCAACCTCTATTCCCGAGAAGCATGGTGTGATAGCCCTACACACACTCCACGTGGTCATCCTAAAACTTCCAGCTGTGCTGGAAACAGCTGGAAGAAAGACCAGCGACATTCAACTCAAGGTTTGGCTAACGTCACAGTCTGAACAAAGGTCTGCGGGGACGAGACGCTGATGGGCACCCATGCTTCCTGCGCCATCAGCATTTCCTCGTTAAGCACAAACTGACCGTATCCTCCAATCAGCCAGCTGAAACTGTTTGTTGGATTCCACGTTGCAGTAGAGTTTCAGCAGATGGTCCAGCGAGTGCCTGCCCAGGTTAAGAAGGCGTGCTGCCTGATGGGTATCGAACATGTTCACTACATACAACCCGAAGTCTTTCTGTAGCCATTCTATGTCTGAATCAGCACCGTGGAAGACCTGAAAACAAAGCCGGAGTCAGGGGGTACAATGTGCACGAGGCCACTTGTGCCCCGAAACACACTCTACCTCTAGGGGATTATAACTCTGGAATCAGAAGCCAGAAGGCAGATTCAGATGGGTTCAGTTTTAAATGCTTCTTTTAATTTGGACCGACAGCCTTCTACACTCCTAATGGCACACTCTTCAAGTCTGAAACTGCTAACAGCCAGTGATTCTGAGAAAACAGCTCCACTAGCTTCAAGGATAGTCATTAAGTCCGCAGGATCCTGATGGCATGGGCTCACTGCAGGAATCCTTAACATGATGTACCGTCGCCCCGGGTGGTAACGAGCTGTAAGCTGTATCTTAGGCTGTTCTAATTGGGGCTTAGAAACAAAAGCAGTTTAGCGTGGGGGATCCGCGTGCAGGAAATTACAATGATTTCTCTCCACGTCACCAGGTCTACGCTGAAATAATGAAACAGTAAAATGAAAGCACTTAAATCCTGCGCTCATGCGCCGGGGCTGGAAAAGCCTGGCTGACCTTAACGATGGCGGGGTCTGTGAGGCTCTCATTGAGAATGTACATGTCACTTCGGAGCTCCAGGGTGTCGACAATGAAGTCTTCTGTTCGGGTGGAGATCTGCATCAGGCAGGTCAGCCCCAGGAAGCTCCTGTAGGAGTGGTGCTAAAACCCGGAAAGAGGGGAGAACAGGGAAAAATGATTTTGCTAGGCTTTCCTTTACAGATTTTAGGAGGCCAGCTATGAAAGTTACAAGGCTGATTGGTCTTTGCCAAAAAATAGATCCGTTGGTATTAATTTTATACTCCTCAAGTAGGTGCACTCATAGAGGATGTAAAATTTCACTCAAGGTCATTCACAACTTACCTCTAAGTCTACCGCAAACTCCTGACAAGTCAAGAGCTTCTCATTGAGCTCCACCAGTTCGTCCAGGGAGGATACAAAATGGCAGGGTGTTTCTCCCACAGGCCTATATAACTGGAGCATGAACGCACAGGTAGGAAGAGAGAGGAACGTTACGAATCATCCTTAGCTAAAGCACAAAATGAATTAGGAGTTCAAGAAATGACTCAAAGTTGCAACCTTCCACTTTAAAAGATATTTAAAGAAAGCCAAGATTGCATTGATTGGATTTTTCCTGGGCTACCTGGCCATCATCCATAAACTCAGTTTGGATGCTAACCTGGGGTTCTGGCTTTTGAAGGACTGAATCTGGTGGAGTGAAGTGATCTAGTTCATACTGATAAGGATGTGCGAACCTGAATAAACAAAACAAAAAGAAAAGTCCTTTTGAGGAGTTTTGTGATTCAAGGAAGAACAACTGCTTTAATCCAATTTGTAAAGACAAATGAGCAAAGAACACTGTGAAAATATCTTCTCTCTATAAAAAGCACCATTATTTCAGTGAGAATTCAAGGGCATCAAAAAAAAAAAAAAAAAGATCATGTCATACTGGTTCACCCTTATAATGTGATTAATTAAAAATCTACTGATTCATGGGGCACCTGGGTGGCTCAGTCGGTTAAGCGTCCAACTCTTAATTTTGGCTCAGATCATGATCTCAAGGTTCATGGGTTCGAGCTCCACACTGGGCTCTGCGCTGATAGTGTGGAATCTACTTGGGATTCTCTCTCTCTCCTCTCTCTTTCCCTTTCTCTCCCTCCCTCGCCCTCTCCCCCTCCCCCTCTCTCTCCCCACTCTCTGCCCCTCCCCTGCTTGCGTTCTCTGTGTCTCAAAATAAACAAACTTAAAAAAAAAACCTCATTTATAAAAACCTGAACTCTTATTTCAAAACACTGTATGACTGCCACTGTGGATGATAAAAAAAATGTGCAATGTAGAATTCCTTGTGGTTTGGGGGGAAAAAACACAAACCTGTGGAGAGAGAGAGGGAATGGGGCAGGTATCTCAATTGGTCATATGCTAAAGGCTCTATTTTTTGTTTTTCTGTCATCTACGTGCATAAAAACCCTAAATCTCTGAGTTCCTTGAGGGCAGGGCCATGAGTCATCACCTTTATTCCTTTGCACCTGCCTGTGGCCTCATGGTGCAGAGCTGGGGCCGAGGGCATGCCGCTAGGGCAGACTCCAGCTATATGTGAGAAAAAGACCAACACCAGCAAAGTCATTACCACCTTTTTCTTTCATATGGAAGGCAAGGTCCCTTTGTCTATTTTAAGCAGTTAATTATTCTTTTTTAAATTTTAATTAATTTTTAAAAGTTTATTTATTTCAAGAGAGTGAGAAACAGAGAGTGTGTATGTGAGCAGGGGAGGGGCAGAGAGAGAGGAAGAGAGAGAGAGAGAATCCAAAGCAGGCTCCGTGCTGTCAGTGTAGTGCGGGGCTTGAACCCATGAACTGGGAGATCATGACATGAGCAAAAATCAATAGTCAGATGCTTAATCGACTGGGCTGCCCAGGCACCCCTACGCAGTTTTTTGCAGATGCTTACACTGCCAGTGAAAAATGCCGTCTCCCTACTGACTTTATTAGTGGGCCCCTATCTCATGCCTGGTGAGAAAGGCAGAATGTCAGAGAGGAAGGACAGTTTTTTTTTAACATTTATTTTTTTGAGAGAGAGAGAGACAGGGCATGAGCAGGGGTGGGGCAGAGAAAGAGGGAGACACAGAACCCGAAGCAGGCTCCAGGCTCTGAGCTGTCAGCACAGAGCCCGACGCAGGGCTCGAACCCATGAACCATGAGATCGTGGCCTAAGCCGAAGTCGGATGCTTAACTGACTAAGTCACCCAGGTGCCCCTAGAGGAAGGACAGTTTTAAGAAAACTGGAGGTTTCGAGTTCTGGTTTTGTGGGAAGTCAGCATCTCTCGGTGGGGGTGGTGGGGGTGAGAGCGAGTGCTACCTCTGAGGACTGGTGACGGTTACCCAAGATGTCACCTGTGCAGGCCCTCTGTGAACACCAGCAGGAGGTTTGACCAAAGAGATCCACTGTTAGGATAGTGATAACAATCACCCATGCTTCAGATTCTCTGTTTACACGGATATATTTTACAAGAGTGAAGCCGAGTGAGAATGTGGCATAAAGGCAATAATCACTCACGGCAGAAAATCCCGACAAGCAAATACTCACATGTCCTGCTCCACCTGCTGGGTTCTCTGCTGATGGATGAAATCAGCCAGGGCAGGGGGGACATCCAAGTCCTCTGGACGATCCTGTGGGCGTTCCCTCCTTTCTTTAGAGAGTGCTAGAGACCCAAGGAGCAATGAAAACGTCATCCCAGGGTGTCTGGGTGGCTCAGTCAGTTAAGCATCCAACTTCGGCTTAGGTCATGATCTCACAGTTCATGAGTGCGAGCCCCACATTGGGCTCTGTTCTGACAGCATGGAGCCTGGAGCCTGTTTCAGATTCTGTGTCTCCTACCCTCTCTGACCCTCCCCACTCGCACTCTGTCTCTCTCTCTCAAAAAGAAACATTAAAAAACAAAAACAGGGGTGCCTGGGTGGCACAGTCGGTTAAGCGTCCGACTTCAGCCAGGTCACGATCTCGCGGTCCGTGAGTTCGAGCCCTGCGTCAGGCTCTGGGCTGATGGCTCGGAGCCTGGAGCCTGTTTCCGATTCTGTGTCTCCCTCTCTCTCTGCCCCTCCCCCGTTCATGCTCTGTCTCTCTCTGTCCCAAAAATAAATAAACGTTGGAAAAAAAAAAAATTAAAAAAAACAAAACAAAAACAAAAACAAAAATGCCATCACAAAAGGGGTGAATATATTCACATCTTGTCTAGTTTAGGAGGGGTTAGCTGGCTCCTTCCAAGACAGGGAGGCGGGGGGAGACTTTTCCCGCTTTCTTTAGGCAGAGCCTGCACGACTTACCCTGAGGGAGGGGTTTCTGAGCGTTGGGCTTGATGAAGATCTTAGGAAGAAATGGTGTGTTGGAGTTGTCGATCCTTTCTCGGAATTTAAGCTGAGGCCGGGCGATGTTTTTGGCATGAAGCAACCGGAAAGTTTCAGATTTTGTTTTTTTGCTATATTCTCCTGCCTACGATAACAAATACAAATAGCTTATAACGCCGCAACTCATCGATGAGAAATATACATCCCATTTCTGCCTTCCAAAAGCATTCATTTGAGAGTGTATGTTGTGGATTAGGTTGCAGGGTGCAAAGGAGAGAAGAGGTAATTAGGTTGTGCCTGTCCATGAGAACAAGTCGGGCAGTGGCCAGTTCTGTGTCCAATGAATCAGAACAGAAATGCAGACTTGCACGGCCAGGGGCCCTATTGTAAAGCTGGCATTAGAAGCTCTAGTCCATCTGAAAAGCCTCCCTCACCTTGCGGTTCCAGCTGGACACTATTGTCTTGGGGACCTGTAATCCTGCAGGGAGGACTGGCTGTTGGTTCTTATTCACACCTGAAGCTTCATCCAGTAAAATACCCTAGGGGCAAGAGACAACAGTTCAGGGTCAACAGGTTAATTATTTGACATTCTTAAGAAATACATTCAGGGGCGCCTGGCTGCGTCAGTGGGTTAAGCGTCTGACTCTCGGTTTCAGCTCAGGTCATGGACTCATGGTTTGTGAGTTCCAGCCCTGCACTGGGCTCTGTGCTGACAGTGCGGAGCCTGCTTTGAATTCTCTTTATCCCTCTCTCTCTGCCCCTTCCCCACTTGCTCTCTCTGTCCCTCTTTCAAAATAAATAAATAAACTTAAAAAAAAAAGAAATATATTCAAAGAATCATGCGTGGGAACATATATAAACACACACAAGAAAGTCAGCCCAAATAATTAAAACATTATTTGCTCAAAGACAGGGCAGTATTTGACCACTCCCAACCCTTGATCAGTTCCCTTGACAGCTCTCAGTTGAACTGAAAATTAAAACATGATTGAACAGTGTGATCTGGCCCACCAAAAGAATTAAAAAGACCCTAGACTGTAGCTATTAAACAGGGAAGGATGGTACTCCGAGGGAGAATGGAGGGTGTTTTGATCCATTCTGCCCCATTGAAGCAGACGTAGGGTATCAGTCTGGGCATCCAGATGACAAACGGTAGCATGGCCGGACTTGAAATCATAAAATATGAGAACTGCTGAAGGACCCGTGGACATTGAGACTATGAGAAGGATGACTTCACAGGACAGGAGTGTGTGATTTAAATATCTGCAGGGCCGTCACATGGTTAAGGGTTCAATTTGTTTTGGACGATCTCTGTGTATTTCTGTAAATAACTCTGCTGTAGAATTGGGCCTAAGTAGACAGTAAGCCAGATCATATGATCCACATCTCCTTCTAATCATGCAAATCAGGCTGTTTAGCAGATAGTAGATAACAGTAAAAAAAAAAAAGACTCAATTTTGGTTAGGCTCTGTACCCAGAAGCCTCTTCTCTCGCAACGCAAATAGGACTTGCAAACCTGGAACGTGGATTTCTTAATAGGCCTCCACTGAGCAGTGATAGGTTGAAGTAACTTATTTGAAGACAACTGTGTTATCTTTGGGGAAAAAAGGCCAACTGTCAGGAAGGGAATGTCACTGGAACAAGAAATGCTAAATTTCTGGGGCGTCTGGGTGGCTCAGCTAGTTAAGCAGCTGACTCTTGATTTTGACTCAGGTTATGATCTCATGGTCGTGAGACCGAGCCCCACGCTGGACTCTGTGCTGAGTGTAAAGCTGTTTGGGATCCTCTCTCTCTCTCTCTCTCTCTCTCTCTCTCTCTCTCTCTCTCTCTCCCCCACGCTCTCAAAATAAACACTTAAAAAAAAAAAAAAAGAAATGCTAAATTTCCTTTTCATTTCCTCAGATGCTGGGGTTTCTTTTCATATTTTAATAATACAAAAGCTCCTCATTTGTTAATTATCTTTTTTTTTTTTAAAGATTTAATTTTTAAGTAATCTCTATGCCCAACATGGAGCTCCAACTCATGACCCTGAGACCAAGCCAGCCACGTGCCCCCATTTGTTAATTATCTTAAGCATAGGGTGAGGGGCGCCTGGGTGGCGCAGTCGGTTAAGCGTCCGACTTCAGCCAGGTCACAATCTCACGGTCCATGAGTTCGAGCCCCGCGTCGGGCTCTGGGCTGATGGCTCGGAGCCTGGAGCCTGTTTCAGATTCTGTGTCTCCCTCTCTCTCTGCCCCTCCCCCGTTCATGCTCTGTCTCTGTCTGTCCCATAAATTAAAAAAAAAAAAAAAAAAAAAAAGTTGAAAAAAAAAATTAAAAAAAAAATAAAAGAGTAGGGTGAAACACTCACCACTCTTTCCAGAATGACGTCGTTGGTATCGACCAGCAAATCAAACTTGTCCTCCAACTCTGTCACTTTACTTCGGTCCTTAATGTTGCTTCGACACCCGTGGTATTGCATTACTCTGCTCATGCTAAAAGAACAGGAAAACCAAGGTTAGTTTGTATACCTTTATTCATTTGTTCCCAGTCTTAGAGAAAGCTTGAAAGGCTTGGCTTAGACTGTTCCCGATACTTTGTGATCAAACTAATAGTATTTGCACCCTTATAGCAAAGTTGTGTGGCCTTGGGCAATTCCCTAAATCTCACTCAGACTCACGTTCCTCACCTGTCAATTGAAGGGATGGAAGAAATTACTGAAAGCTTCCTTTAAATTCTAAAAAATGCATCATACTATGTAAATAATACACTCCGCATTCATTGCTTTATCATGAAATCTAAAACAGATTCTCTAACTCTGTCACATGACAGTTAAACAAAAACACTGTTTGTGTACTGTCTGTTCTCATACTCTTATTAAAAAGCTAATCCTCACGTCCCTGCAAGCTGTATGAGAGACTCTTGGATCTAGGCTTTCAAGTCCCATGTTATTCAAAAAGATTCACATATAGTGCAAGAGTCAATATGTTTTTTAAAAGTTAAACTCAAAAGGTACCAAATAACATTTCCCTAATCAAAATCCATTGTCTTGGGGGACCTGGGTGGCTTAGTCAGTTGAGCACCTGACTCTTGATTTCAGCTCAGGTCATGATCCCAGGTGGTGGGATCAAGCCCTGCATCAGGGTCCACTCTGAGCATGGAGTCTGCTTATGATTCTCTCTCACTCTCTCTCTCCCTCTGCCCCTCTCCTCCGCTCACTCTCTCTCTAAAATAAATAAAATTGGGGCACCTGGGAGGCTCAGTCAGTGAAGCCTCTGACTCTTGGTTTTGGCTCAGGTCATGGTCTCATGGGTTTGCAGGATTGAGCCCCACGTCAGGCTCTGTGCTCATAGCAGTGCGCAACCTGCTCAAAATCCTCTCTCTCTCTCTCATCTGCCCCTCCCCTGCATGTGCACACACTCTTCCTCAAAATAAATAAACATTAAACAAAATAATAAAAAAATGAAATAGATGAGAAAAATCCACTCTTTAAAAAAATTTATTTTTTTAATGTTAAAAATTTTTTTTTAATTTTATTTAAAACATTTTTTTGTTTATTTATTTATTTTGAGAGAGACAGAGAGAGCATGCAGGGGAGGGGCAGAGAGAGAGGGAGAGAGAGAATCCCAAGCAGGTTCTGCACTGTCAGCGTAGAGCCCGATGTGGGGCTCGAACTCATGAACTGCAAGATTACGACCTGAGCTGAAACCAAGAGTTGGATGTTTAACTGAGCCACCCAAGTGCCCCTAAAAAAATTTTTTTTAAATGTTTACTTATTTTTGAGAGAGAGAGAGAGAGAGAGAGCACAAGTCGGGGAGGAGAAGAGACAGAGAGAGACACAAAATTGAAGTAGGCTCCAGGCTGTGAGCTGTCAACACAGAGCCCGACACAAGACTTGAACTCAAACTGTGAGATCATGATCTGAGCTGAAGTCGGACACCCAACCCACTGAGCCACCCAGGCGCCCCTATTTTTTTTTTAAGTTTATTTATTTATTTTGAGAGAGAGAGAGTGCATGAGTAGGGGAGGGGCAGAGAGAGAGGGAGAGAGAGAATCCCAAGCAGACACCATGCTGTCAATGTGGAGCCCAATACGGTGCTCGATAATGTGTGATCAGTGAGATCATGACCTAAGTCTAAACGAAGAGTCAGACACTTAACTGAGTGAGCCACCTAGGCGCTCCAAGGGTTTTATTTTTTTTTTAATTTTTTTTTTTTTAACGTTTATTTATTTTTTTGGGACAGAGAGAGACACAGCATGAACGGGGGAGGGGCAGAGAGAGAGGGAGACATAGAATCAGAAACAGGCTCCAGGCTCTGAGCCATCAGCCCGCCCAGAGCCCGACGCGGGGCTCGAACTCACGGACCGCGAGATCGTGACCTGGCTGAAGTCGGACGCTTAACCGACTGCGCCACCCAGGCGCCCCAGGTTTTATTTTTTTTAAGTAATCTCTACATCCAACGTGGGGCTGGAATTCACAACCCCAAGATCAAGAGTCACATGTTTTACTGACTAAACCGCCCAGGTGCCCCCACTGTCTCATTTTTTATGTGTTATAGGTCTTGATAGCACAGAAAAATGTGATTAAGATCAAACTAATCTAGGAAAAATTATCGTCTTCTTTATATTCATTATTCTCACTGTAATAAAATAATAGAGTACTCACCACTGAAGCAGCCTGTCTCCCTGTGTTTCACAAAATGCCTGGAAACCAGGAAAACTTCGGTAGAAATCATACTCATCGCCAAACTGTGGTAGGCCCCCAGATGCCTTGGTGACTGCCACCACTGACCCAAGAGCAAACTGTCAAAAACCAGAAAAAAAGCATTTTTTGTTTAAAGTTTATTCATTTATTTTGAGAGACAGCGTGTGTGCATGCATGCAAAGCAGTAGGGGAGGGGCAGAGCGAGACAGAGAGAGAGAGAGAGAGAGGGAGGGAGGGAGGGAGGGAGGGAGGGAGAATCCCAAGCAAGCTCTGCACTGTTAGCACAGAGCCCATTCTGGGGCTCAATCCCATAAACCGTGAGATCATGACCTGAGCCGAGATCAAGAGTCAGACGCTTAACTGACTAAGCCACCCACGCACCCCAAAACAAGCATTTTATCTATCTATCTATCTATTTATTATAACAAGCATATTTTAAACACGGGTCCCCATTCATTCAAAAGCTCATTTTTCTCAGGGCGCCTGGGTGGCTCAGTCAGTTAAGCGTCCGACTTCAGCTCAGGTCATGATCTCGCGGTCCATGAGTTCGAGCTCCGCGTCGGGCTCTGTGCTGACAGCTCAGAGCCTGGAGCCTGCTTCGGATTCTGTGTCTCCCTCTCTCTCTGCCCCTCTCATGCTCATGCTCTGTCTCTCTCTCTCTGTCTCTCTCTCTCTCAATAATAAATAAATGTTAAAATAGGGGCGTCTGGGTGGCTCAGTCGGTTAGGCGGCCGACTTCGGCTCAGGTCATGATCTCATGGTCCGTGGGTTCGAGCCCCGTATCAGGCTCTGGGCTGATGGCTCAGAGCCTGGAGCCTGTTTCAGATTCTGTGTCTCCCTCCCTCTCTGACCCTCCCCCGTTCATGCTCTCTCTCTGTCTCAAAAATAAATAAAACGTTAAAAAAAATTTTTTTTAAAAAGCTCATTTTTCTCAAGATTTACTATATACAATACATTGTGCTAGACGATGCATCTTCACACATTCAACAAATATTCATTTAGTGCTGATTTTACCTCAGGAACCAAGTTTTGGAGCTTACATTCTTGGGAGAGTGGGCGAGAAAGATTTAAATACATACAAGACTAATGTTCAAAATGGCCTGGGTTTGGGGACGCCTGGGTGGCTCAGCCGGTTAAGCGTCCGACTTAGGATCAGGTCATGATCTCACGGTTCGTGAGTTCGAGCCCTGAGTCGGGCTCCCTACTGTCAGTGCAGAGCCTGCTTCAGATCCTCTGTCTCCCTCTCTGTCTGCCCCTCCCCTGTGCTCTCACTCTGTCAAAAATAAACAAACATTAAAAAAACAAATGGCCTCGGTTTGAATCTTGGCTCTGCTACCTATCAGCTGTGATCTTGGGTAAGTTGTTTAATTTATCTGGACCTTAGTTTTCTCCTCTGAAAAAGAGGCATAATAAAAGTGCGAGCCCCATAGAGCTGTTGTAAGGATTAAATGAGCTAATGAAATCAGAAATGGTAGTGCTTGGTAAGCACCTAAGTGCTACCATTATTACCACTCAAATTCAGGTCCATGAACTTTCTATGGGAATTGACTTCCATGTTTCCATTTAGGCAAGCATCTAAAACATAAGAACATTCTAGATCCTTTCACTGACCAAAGTATAACCATCACTGCCCACGACTGGACTTGTGTTTATGTTCCAGTTAGTGCCAAGTGGTTCTTTATTTTAATTGTGGTGCGATCATGAGAAAAAAAACCTGAAGTGCTGTCATAAAGAAATCATGGTTGGTAACATGAAGGCCAAACGACACCACTGTGAGTTGTGTAACCAATGGTTCCAGTTGGGGTGGGGTGGGGGGCGGGAGAGAAAGGAGGTGGGACACATGGTAGCTGGTGAGCATGAACGCCACCCAATCAGGACCATGGCTAGTGGTCCAGGAACTATCCCAGCCAAACAAATGAATTAATAATGACATCTGCTAATGATGATCCACCTAGCTGAGTGGAGGTTGGGGGAATACACGGTGCTAATTTACAAATTATTTTAGTTTTGTGGATTTGTAAGAGTTATGCACGAGGCATAATTACACCTACTTTTGTTTGTTCATGTTTAAAAAGCATTACACAAATAATTTAGATGAACCCTCTCTGTGTTCCTCCGAGGAGGCAATGGTAAATGTTCTAAGGCACCCAGAGGAGGCTGAGTTGGTGGCAGCTGTTACAGGTGACATTAAACCCAGGGTCTGGGATTATATAGGACTGCACCGCATAAGAGGAAAGGAGGATCATCCCGGCCGCGGGAGAGGAGGATGCCCATGCGGCGTAAAGCAGCCGAGCCCCTCCGGGGAGTTGGTCAGGTGGCTCAGGCCCGGGCGGGGACGAGGGCCCGAGGGCTGGGGACATCAGGGTGACAAGGAAGCCCTTCCCAAGACGCTGACACGGCTCTCCACACCCGAGGCTGCATGGGCTCAATGTGAGAACGAGGGTCCTGGGAAGCGGGGCGTCCCTCAGTGTTCTCGTGCGATCATCGCCCGGGAAGGGAAGTGAAAGACTGTGCCCGGCTCGGACAGCGGCCTCTCGATCCCTACCCGGGGCCGGCAGCAGCGCGCGTGCGGCCGGCTGGGCGGCCGCCGACTGGATCCGGGCCTACCTCTGGCCGACTTCGGGCGGCTCCCGATGCCCCAGAGGCACAGCAAACTTACCTTCACGAAGCTGTCCGCGTCCGGGAAGCCCGGAAGCACCATCTCCCCGTCGGTTTTGGCCGCGCTAGTGGCCGACTGGGCCTTGGGCTCCCGGGGGCTGGGAGGCGCCATTTTTCCCAGCCTGCACGGCTCTTCTCGCGAGAGCGCCTCGGGTCGACGCGACGTGCGCGCACTACGCACGCGCAAAGTTCGTCTTCTCGGGGGACGTGCTGGCTGGGAGTGTGAGTTGCTTTTCGTCCCTGAGCGCCGCGGCGGGGGAGTTTACGTTTTCTCTTTAACCTCTTATCGTATCTTCTTGATAACCTTGTGTTTTACGGTGGGACCCGGGGGATCCAAGTATCCTCATTTAAGGCCAGCTCCTCGCAAGCTCGTCCCGTGCCCGCTTCACCCGCTTGGTCGTGTCTCCTGTAATGATGCCCTTTCTCCGCACAACTGTGAGCCACCCAGGCTTCCTTGTAATGATGCCCTTTCTCATTCCTAACGGCCTACACATGTGCTGGCATCCCTGCGACAGAGACACAAAACATCGCCGCACACCTCCTTCCAACAGCCGTCACGTTTCTCTTGCCCTTTTTAGGTAAACTACTGGAGAAGGCGTTTTCCTGCCACACGGGCGGGCCCTCCAACTCTCTTGACCTCCTCCAATCAGTCATTCCCCCCCATCTGCACCGCTGGAAGCACTCTTGCTGAGGCACATATGGGGAACTCACACATTTGTTAAGTGAACCTGGGAAGAGGGGCTTTTGTTCGGAGGGAGGCAGTTTTGGCAGCCCAGGAGATGGTTCGGAAGGTTAGTGGGGTGTAGCCTTTCTCCTAAGTTCAGGGGTGGCACACCTTTAACAATTCATTTGGCTTAGTCAGTGTTCAGTAAACATTAACAGATCCCATTATTCAGACTGCCCTATTAACAGGAATATCCTATTAAGAGAACACTCGTTTTCACTCTCCCCCCTCCCCACCGGCAGGGTACCCTGGCAGAACAAAGACCTAGCCTGGGTCTTTTTTTTTTTTTTTTAAACGTTTACTTATTTTTGGGACAGAGAGAGACAGAACATGAACGGGGGAGGGGCAGAGAGAGAGAGGGAGACACAGAATCGGAAACAGGCTCCAGGCTCTGAGCCATCAGCTCAGAGCCTGACGCGGGGCTCGAACTCACGGACTGCGAGATCGTGACCTGGCTGAAGTCCGACGCTTAACCGACTGCGCCACCCAGGCGCCCCTAGCCTGGGTCATTTTAACAACAAATATTTTCGAGCACTTATTCCGTGTGGCTCAACCTAATACCACATTTCAGGCTGTGCTGTGTGCTTTACATGTATTATCTCGTCCTCAAAACAACCTTATGGGCTAGATCATACTGTTCTCCATACCGTCAGAGGAGGAAGCAAGCATAGATTGAATAACTGCACAAAGGTAGTTTGAGGTGGAGTTGAGATTTGAAACTAGGCAATTTGACACCACAGCCTTAGTTCTTTCAAACTACTTTACATGCCTCCCAGAGTTTTAAGACCTAACCTACAGCAAGGTACTAGGGCTTGCAAGGATCCTGAAAGTCCTTTGCTACATGCCTCCCTTCACACAGGGTTACGTGAAACCATCAGGGATGGATAGGTTAATTATGACTGTCCTTAAAGGTTTCCATCAGCTCACCTTCCTTGGGTCATTCATCTCAACAGAGTTGGAAGTTTTTGTTTAGATACAACCTGAAACCTGTTAGATTCACTAAAGATCTTAATCCCGGTGACTCATGTCCAAAGAGTATGTCTTTTCCATTGATAGCCACCATTTTCCCGAGTCCATTCATTCCCATACCCTTTATCTTTCACAGAAATGGTAATGTCACTGTAGTCCCTGATAGTGATTTCACGTAGAACCAAGAAAGTTATGGTGCCCGTATTTTCTGGAGCAGAATAGTTGATGCGTGGCGTAGAGTGACTATAGAAAAATCTAAGACAGGTATGAGGCTTTCTAACTGGGGAGGTTAAAATAGTATCAATATTTAAACTCATCTTTGCTTTAATACAGGAGTCCTCCAACAAATGTGTACGGAGCACCACTGTGGTCCAGGTCTCTGGCAGGTTTGGGGGATACAAAGTCTTATAAGAAATGGCTCCTGGCCTTGCAATTCTCATGCTTTCCCTAATACAGGTTCTCTGAACAGCGTTTATGACTCAGTATTTCAAACTGGGTAGCTGCGGCCCATGGGAATTTAGAAATAGGAAATTTACTTGAACTGAAAATGCTGTTCTTTGGAAGAACTCCTTAGGTATGCTCTCTCTAGAGGACTCTCTATATAGTGCTTGGCAGCTCCATGTAGAGTTCTCTCCTTCCCATTATTGTACGCCTCTTTAATAGGTCGTGTGGCTTCTAGTTTTCTCTTTACCCGTTTGACACTGGTTATGTTTTATTTTTTATTTTTTAAGTAGGCTTCACGCCCAATGTGGGGCTGGAGCTCATGACCCTGAGATCAAGAGGCGGATGCTCTACCGGCTTAGCCAGCCATGCGCCCTGATCTGTTTTAAACACTACTCAGATTCTACTTCTGTTTTAGAACTTCCCATGGTTCCCTGTTGTTTCCAGTGTCAGGTTCAAACTCCTTGCTGTTGAATTGTGAGGCAGGCCACGGTCTGCCCCACACTCTACTTTTTAGCCTCCTTTTAGTTGCTATTATTCCTTTTGTTCTCCAGTGACCACTCAGCCAGATGTGCTGAACTGTGAGGTCCGACTGGGTGAAGCTGCCGTTTTACATATCAAAAATGGTCTAAGACTTGCAATTCAATACAGTTCAAGTTCACACTTGCTATTCCTGCAGGATACTGTACTTTCAGACCGCTTTTCCGCAGAATGTCTTCACTTGCTTCATCTGATAAGCTCCCACTTATCCTTTAAAACCCATGGCAGATGTCCCCTCTCCATGAGGCTTTCCTGGCTCACCCGGTGGAATTAGTGCCCCCAGCAGAGGCTCACACCCTGGATGTGATTCTTCTCCCCACTTAGCTTGGTGGGAGTTACCAGTCCACTCCTACACGATGCTGACCCGCCTTGTCTGGCCTGTGAACATCCCAAGGAAGGGGACCATGTCACGAAGATCCCACATCCTGCATAGCCCTTAGTGCCACGTGCATAATGCTGACTATTGGAGGACTACCCGCTTCCTTTATGAACTTGTAATTATGAAAAGACACTCCTACATGTTTTTAAAATTCTGATGTCGTTTATTGGCACAAAAATTATTCAGATACAACATGGTGTCTAGAATGGCTACACTTGATACTTTGTGCATTTACTTTAATATTTCCTTTGCTCAGAATTCCCAGCGGGTACCAGACCTTCCCTCTCTGTGTTGAGCACCTCCACGAAGGCATTTCTATTTCCAAGCCCTTGCTCTAAACACAGAGCGTTCGGACTTCACTGACAACATCCCAAAACCGTGCTGGGGAAGGCCACTGTGGGCCACCCTACCGCACCACGATCTCTGTGCATTTGCTCAGCTAAGGCCACCCAGCGACTGGAAGAAACCCCTCCTAGCGCTGGGGCCTTGGATTGAAGTGAGTTAAGTCGCGGCATCACGAGTGAGGCAGAAGACAGGCGCTTGCCACCCATTTTGGCCCATCTTACAAATGTTGTTGCCGTCCGCGGACCAGTGAGGTAACGGGATGGGATGGGTGGAAGTGACCAAGTCAGCTCCTCCCGATTTCTAACACGTGTCCTCCATGGCCTGAGGCTTCCTGACTGTGCAGAGTTTGCCATGTCCTTATCGGGAAGGACAAGGAGGCCATTCTTCCATCAGCAATGCTTATGATGAGTTCTCTTGTGAGTTAAGTCAAAACCCGTATTTCTAAGTTATGGATCTTCTGTTCCCCCAAATCAATGGCTTGATTTATGTAGTATTTCTGTGTTTACTGTCCTGGGAACCAAATCAAGCCTTGTGTTTCTGACAATATATTCTTCAACAGCAGCTAGAAAGTTGGTTCAAACCAACGTTTAATATACAGTAGTTCTTTTCATTTACATTTCAAGATATTTAACAAAGTCGAACTTCCTGGCCATGGTTGCAGTTTAGTGGAAGCATATCCAAAGTACAAAAGCCTCAAGAGAAACGCTGTGGGCCCTTCTGGGCCTCGGGTTACCAAAAAGGACACCTAGGAAGACAGAGAGAAAAGGAATATTTTAATAATTTGGGCTTTTTCAGGGCTTTACACAGATACACTGAAAGTGGAGAGACCAAGGTCTGACAACCCCTGGGGACATTCCTTGAGATCTCCCACAACTAATTGTGTCAGACACACTCATTTCCAGTCAAGGGCTGATGCCTGCTACGGTCCCAGAAGGACACTTCGCCATCCCCCCCCCCTCAAGTTTCTATCTTCAAACGTGCCTCCAGCAATTCATCAGAGCAGACCCCAGCGTGGTCCTTGAGGTTACAGTCCCAGAGCACTAATTAGTCTTTGCGTCTCCTGCTCTCTCACTGCTCTGGCTTCTTTTCTGTGGCCCTTCCCTCCATCTTTGAATTGACAGCAAAAAATCCAAAAAGAACCTCTCTCCCCACCCCTAAGGAAAGGGGGACTCACCTACTTTTCTAAACCACTTTTTAATGTAATTTTATTTCGGTGTTTGCCTTCCAAGTAGGCACCCGTGTTTCTCAAGTGGCTCCCTTTGTAGAACTGTGAGTGCACACGGTGAATACCAACTTTTAAAGAGATCTGACACTACGATTACCCTTTATGGATAACCCCCCCACCCCAGGCTTTCTGCAGCTCTGGGACTGGGGCACAGGACGGGGCCCCACTGGCTGGTTTTAGCACAGGCGCTCCGGCACGCCCACTCACCAGCCGATGTAGCACTGGCATAGGTTTTCATGGGATGTTGCTTGCTTGATCAGCAGCTCAACTTGAGTGGGGACATCCAGGGTTTCGTCATGAGAAAAGTCCCGACCTAGGACAAGAGAAACAAAAACAGCTCTTGTGCACTTGGTTTTCAGCTCCGTCCTTGCCCCGGGGTCGGCTGACCTGTCTGTGCAGCCTGTATCAGGTTCTCCTTGCCTGTGAGTATGAAGGCTACGCGGTGGCTGGATTTTAAATTCACCTCCATGAGACATGAATACACACCAGTCTCCTCCTCCAGACAGAGACTGGGTGTGAAGAGGGTAAGGGTAAAGGTCTGCGGTTGGCTGAGCCCAGGGGTGATGCAGGTCTGGCTGATGGGTCTGCGGAGATTCCTTTATCTGTTGCCATCTTCAGGCAAGTGGACGGGAAACCCTTCCCCCCTTTCAATCCTATAACCTCTGTTGTTGAGCCTTTGCTCCCACGGGCCGGCTTGCCTCCGTCATAAACCAGAACAGGCACTCGTGGCCGGCCGATGAAGCCGTGGTGGACGTGCCTGTCCACCTCCCCGAGGGCTCAAGATGGTCGAGCTGGCTTTTCACCGCTGGCTTCTCACCGCCAGCACGTGCCCTCGGCCCCTCCTTTACAAGTTAATTCATTCACTGAGCTCATAGTTTCGGACCCCTGATGTGTCAGGCAGCGCTCGAGGCGCTGGATCTGCTGGACACGAGCTCTCTCCTCATTGCTGCTACCGTCTGGAGGCACCTCTCCTCCCGCTGAAGGCGAAGTTCCTCTGCACTCGGATCCCAAGGCCTCCCGGTGCCTAGGGGGGCTTCGCACGGTCACTTGCCCTCCTTCCCTGTCTTTAAATTTTGTAAACTAGGTCCTCTTGCCCATTAAAGAACAAAGGGCTCCCGCCCAACTACTCCCTCTGCAGCCAGGGATCCTCCGGTCCCTGCACAGCCAGCTTCTCACACTTTTGATACTTGTCTCCCTTGTCTGGCTTCTCTCCCCAAGTTCACATCCTCTTCAACCCCTTTGGTCTGGCTGCCAGCCTTGTCGCACTCTCAGAAGGCTGCCAGTGACTCGGGGCTTCCTGGGTGCCTCCCATCCTCACGCCCCATCATTATCAGTCCCTTGGATTTTGCCTCCTGAAGTTCTAGAGGCCACCTCAGTCTAGTCAACTGTCCAGCCGTCACTTCGGCACCTGCTTCCTTCCTCCATGCAGCCTCCACATGGCAGGACAGGCAGGATTCCCCAGGGTAAACCCAGCGGACCATTCCCGCCTCTCCACCCCACTTCAAGACCTCAGGGCCTTCCCACTGCCCTGAGAATGGAGAACGAAAACGCAAGGCCCCGCGTGACCCCGCCCCAGCCCCCTCAGAGCGAAACATTTTGCGCTGTGCTCCTCCCGTGTCGCTCTCTGCGGCAGTCACACTTGTCGGCTTTCAGACCATTTTTCTTGCCAGCTTCCTTCCCACCACGGGGCCCTTGCATGTGCCATTTCCCTTACCTAGAACAGTCTGCCTCTAATTACGTCCTTTTTCGGGTGTTAGCTCAAGGGCTGTTTGCCTAGGGAAGCTTTCCTGAACACCAGCACTTAGATTTCCCCGTTACCGGCATCACAGCCCAAGCCCTTTCTTGCACCTGACACAGTGTCTCCTTTAGACGTTGACCCCACGAGGGCAGGAAATCCAGCTGCTTTTACCAGCACAGTTTCTTCAGCATCTAGCGCTTGTAGGCGCTCAATAAATAAATACAACTTGACCACAACACGTCTGTGCCAGCCCCTCATGCTAAGGCTTGGCATCCCATGGCTCACTTGAGCCCCGCCACCTGAGAGAGGCGCTGTCGTCATCTTCCAGACGAGCAGACAGGGAGGCCCAGGAGTCACACAGGATGCAGCAGAGCTGGGGTCTTCGGTCCCCCGTGACCACTGCCCCCCCACCCCCACCCCATCATACCCCCTGGTCTGTATGACACGTCTCGTTTTCAAAAGTATGCATTTCTCTCCCTCCACGCTCTCCACTCCGTTAACAGCCACCAAAGTGCAGGAAGGCAGTGAATCAGAGTGGTCAGATTTGCTCCAGTATCAAGCCAGGATGAGAAAAAAAAATTTTTCCTGAATTTGGCGGACTTTGGCTCTAAAAGGACTGTACCCACCTCTGTCTGTTAAAATGAGATTAACGTCTACTTACAGTGGGTTTATTGGTCTTTAGAGAATCAGAGAGGGTCCTTAACAGATACAGCCTCAGAGACCCTCCAGTGAGCTGCAGAGTCCAAGTTTAGGCGCCAACACCACTGGGAAGAGGCTGACCACCCACTCGAGGACAGAGAAATCTCTCAAGATTCTATGTTCCTTTTAAGTGAACGCACGCACACACTCACCAGTGAGCTTGTCTCGAACCCGGTTGATAATCTGAATGGCTTTCTTATTTAGGGCCTCTGGTTTCACCAAACCGTCTCCAACTGGAATACACAAAAGTAGAAATAACAGTAGGATTGGATCATCTCAACAGTCTCAACAGACGCCCCTGTTTTTCTCAAATATTCACTTTTGTAAGTGTTGGGTAATTCTCCCTCTGTGTCTATCTTTGTGCTCGGAATATAAAGAGGAATTCACAGAGCGTTGTCTGCTCAAAGGCAGTTTTGTTGCCTCGCCCTGTTGGCCCCTCTCATGGCACAACACAGCCGCTGTGCTCTTCATGAGCCGGTCCTCGGTGCAGTTCCTCGGACGTTGCACTTACTGAAGGAATGAATGGACTCTGGCACCGTGGTCCCTGTTTTCTTATGCGCGGGTTCCCCAAGCTCCACACCGTCCAAAATTTCTAGGAGGAAAAAGAATCGACTGGCAGAACATTCCACCACCAAGAAACCACTGTTTCAAGTGTTAGCTCTACTTCTCCACACACCACCTCCCCTTTCAAGCTCGCCCTGCTACCTCTGAGGGGAAAGGAGAGGAAGAAGGGTCACTATGGATTTGAAAGATCTTACGTCTCCAAACACGAACTTTCAAGCAAACGGCCTTTATAAGATGTTCTGACGTAGAGAACAGGAGCGGGAATGAAAGCCCTGTTGATAAGACCTGTTTGGCTCGACAAAATCTGATGCTAGAAAAAACACGAGCCTTCCCTGGGTCACGCTCATGACCCGAGTGTTATTCTTTGGAGGAATCTATATGCCATTTCTGGGCAGAAAAAGTCCTCAGGCTTTAGGGTCACTCTCCACCAATTGTGGCCTTCAGGAGAAAAGAGTCTGGAAGCAGGAGTATGAGGTTATTTGCACGTTGCCCTTGCACACCACAGGCCTTCAAAATGAAGCGAGTAGTCGTAATACTTCTATGAAACTTCACTTTTAAGCCCCATGACACCAGCCAGGTCCACCACTCTCTGGTGCCACCGGAACCAGCTGTCCTAATTCCCCGTAGGCAGCACAGAGGAGTCACGCGATAATGTACGAACGAGGTGGACCCTGAGCACGAAAGTCTCACATACCTTGGACAAGACCAGTCACCCGCACAAAGTATCCCAGACACCGCAGGTAATCCTGGCATCATTCACAAATCCTGTCGCAGTGTCCGCGGTAGAGTCCGCACCGGTTCACAGATTGCACCATAGCCCAGGACCTCAATGTCCTGCCCAGAACACCCTCTTCCCTCCCACTCGTCTGAAATGGCCAGCCTAAATCGCACTGACCCGGGACCTCCCTTCTCGACTGCTCAGTTCAGAGTGGTAGGTCCTTGCTCTCAGCCCCACAGCCTCTCCTCTGAACCAAACTGCAAACCGTGAGCTGCGGGACCACACGGCGGGGGTGGGGGGGGGGGGGAATGACAGTTCTCTGATCAGTTCGTGGACTATACATGTTGATCGATTCTGTGATGTGATTCTATGCTTCTTTCAGGTAATCTCTGTATGTCACATTCTTTTTGCACCCTTAAACATTATTTGGCTTAGCTAAGTAACAAGTTGCAAATGTTCCATAGGTATTTGTAGAGAATATTTACCTTTTTTTACACCCCAACAGTATTTCCAAGGTGCGACTATGTAGGATGTTGTTAGATGTTACGGGGGAAACTGGGGAGGAGGGACGGGGAAGGTGAAACAAAGTTAACCCGCTTTACTCTTAAGACTTTTGAGAGGTTCACACGAACCCCGTTCTGGCTCTTGAAGGGCATTATCTTCCAGGGACCCTGTTCTGTGGACCCACTCTTGACAGCAGTGTTTCCTGTGGCTTCCCCGCCCCTCAGACAGCAGTGTGAGTACACTTCCAGTA
The DNA here is from genome assembly GCF_014898765.1 of Herpailurus yagouaroundi. Taxonomy (NCBI): domain Eukaryota; kingdom Metazoa; phylum Chordata; class Mammalia; order Carnivora; family Felidae; genus Herpailurus; species Herpailurus yagouaroundi. The sequence continues at coordinate 8,087,791 of NW_024412388.1, forward strand.
GCTTCCTGGGTCCTCAGCCCGCAGTGCGAATACACTTCCCGTGAGTACACTTCCTGTGGTTTTCCTCAGGCGACAGTGTGAATACGCGTCCGCTGCTATTTCCAAGCTACTAACAATTCTCTAGGCCCGTGGACACAGCTAATAATTATCCCAATCCAGACAGCGTTCAAGGGCATATACTGGCTAATATTCAGACATACTTTCAATTGTGTTTACAGATAGATTAAGACTGGAAAGTTTGATCAAAATTTCTGAGCCTCAGGTACCCACCCCATCCTGAGAGGCATTAAATAAAAAAAAAAAAAAAAACGTGTGCTCAGTAAATATTTCTAGACTAACTTTCTGAAGTTACATAAATGCCCATTAGACGATATTTTAGCAGTGACACAACTTCTGCATGACCGTATCACTGGTAAGAGCCTCTGGAAACACATGCTTCCTTCCTTCATATTCAGCATCCATTACCGCTTTCCATCATGCCTCCTAATGGCAAGAACAAAGCCCACCCCGTTTGAGACAAACTCTGCACAAAAGGGACAGAATCTGCAGTCTCCCATGGGATGCACCTACCTACTGACTGGCCAGCAGAGTAGGAATCTGTCCTTGTTCGGGACCGCTTGTTGCCTTTGGTATTTGCTGGGGAAAGAAATAAGGAGAGGATAAAAAGTGCTTCCAGCTGTCACTTGAAAGACATTTGGTTGAGACGATGTTTTCTTACAACCATAAAAATAGAATTTTTTGAAAAGCTAGAGCGTTGGGGAGAACGCAGGACGGATCCCTCAGGAGTCGGCAGGTGAATGTGAGCATGGGTGTCCTGTCCTGTGGGACGCGCTATGTCACGGAGCTGAATGTAGATGCTGGGGACCAGATAACAGAGGGTGAAAACAGGGTTTGTTGGCAGTGGTAGAGACACCTGTGTTAGTCACCCCCTTCTAAGGAGGAGGAACAAGGGGAGACGGAGAGGTTGCTGCCCTAGGTCACAACTGCCTGTGTCCCCTGTCAAGATGCCTGCTTCCTACTCTATATGAAATGCAAACAGACAGAAATCACTAGGGTACTTAATTTATCCTGAATTTATTTATTTATTTATTCATTCATTCATTCATTCATAATGGATGTCTTATTTTTATATATTTTTTAATGTTTATTTTTGAGAGAGAGAGAGAGACAGTGTGAGCAGGGGGAGGGGCAGAGAGAGAGGGAGACCCAGAATCTGAAGTGGGCTCCTGGCTCTGAGCTGTCAACACAGAGCCAGACGCAGGGCTCGAACTCACGAACTGCGAGATCATGACCTGAGCCGAAGTCGGATGCTTGACTGACTGAGCCACCCAGGCACCCCTAAATGGATTTTGTTTTTTACGTTTATTTATTTTTGAGAGAGAGAGAGAGAGAGAGAGAGAGAGAGCAAGCAAGCGGGGTGGCGGGGGGTGGCAGGGAGGGGATGGGGAGCAGAGAAAGAGAGTGAGAATCCCAAGCAGGCTCCGCACTGAGAACACAGAGCCTGACTCGGGGCTCGATCTCAAGAATCACGACTATGACCTGAGCTGAAATCAAGAGTCAGACGCTTAACAAAATGAGCCACCCAGGCGCCCCTTAATTAATATTTAAATTGATGATTGGTGTTTTCTGTTCTACTTAGAAAAACAAACAAAAAAAACCCCCTTGAAATTCATTTCCAGCCACCAGAACAGCTCTGTAAAAATACAATGCAATAGGGGTGCCTGGGTGGCTCAGTCGGTTGAGCGTCCGACTTCGGCTCAGGTCATGATCTCACAGTCGGTGAGCTTGAGCCCCGCATCGGGCTCTGTGCTGACGGCTCGGAGCCTGGAGCCTGCTTCAGATTCTGTCTCCCTCTCTCTGACCCGCTCCCATTCACGCTCTGTCTCAAAAATAAATAAACATTAAAAAAAAAAAAATACAATGCGATAGCCCAGTAATACACCTCAGGCTCCAGGCCGGCAGGGGAAAGATCAGTGAAATGGAACACATCAGATGTTCCCTGTCTGGAGGGTGTGGGTTCCAGCTCCCAGACATTTGCTCATACTCACTGTCCATCAGCCTCCAGTTCAGCAAGGGGTCATAGACAAAGGCTTCCAGCACGGCCATGACACTATCCTTGTGTTCCCGAAGCACTTCCATCACTGTGTGGCACGTGATTCTATAGTTGCCATCCAGACCAGTAACCTGCAGGACCAGAGCCATTCGCCACAGAAGTCGCTGGTACCAGCCCCACCCCTGAAGGCCCCACAAGCAGAAGCAAGTCAAGAGGGTCTGCTCCCCACACTTAGGAAGCAGACACAGGCCATTACTGATGTAGCAGGATGGGAAGGTGTTCGGAGCAAGGGGTGGGGTCAGGCCTGTGGCTCGTAGGAGACAAGGTCTGACGTGAAGCATCTCAAAGATGGATCGTTTCTACCACAAGGAAGATACCAGGAAACCACCGCAGAAGCCACCCAGGTCCTTCAGGGGACTGATGAGATCTAACAAGCAAGTCTGCTTCAGAGCGGGTCCTGACCACACCAGCCCCCATTGCAAAGTAGCTCGTTCCCAATGCCCACTCACCTCCATAGCATTGGTCAGCATTCTGGTTAGTCTAAATGGAATCTTCTCTGGGAATTTCTCCCTGGTCATAGCAACCTGTGGGGAAAAGAGAGAAAAACCAAGTCTGATGGTTCAATTGTTTTCTTAAAAGAAGCCAGGCGAAGGCAGACGGCTTTTCTTTGTACTGATTTGAATTAGGGCGCAGAGATGAAGTAGCTTGAGTTTAGCGAGGGGACTTGTCACAGGGATTTAAAAGAGAACCAGAGAGAGAGAGAAAGAGAGAGAGAGAGAGAGAGAGAGAGAGAGAGACAAAGGGATAGAGGGGAAAAAAGAAAAAGGACAAACGTGCATCATGCCAGGCCTTTGACCGGCAGGCTGTGTCGGGAAGGAGGATTCCTCCACTTGAGAGGGTGTGTGAACAGCCTTGCTTGCCTCCAGAGAAGTCAGAGACCAACTACAGCAAGTATCAATGAGCACTGATTTTGTTTCTTAGATTGACTTTCTGTTGCTTTAGTAGGAGAGGCAGGAGTCAGGATAAGCATTTTGGGCTTAAATTTGCTGGAATGGTCAGAGGGTGGAAAGTGGTCATCTGGAAAGGAAAGCTTTATGTGGTGTTTGAGAACGCATGGTCACCTCAAAGCAGTCCCCAAAGTCAATGTGCAGGATCTTCCCGCTCAGCCGGTCCAGCATTAAGTTGGATGGGTGTCTGGGAAACAGGAGAGAGACCGGGGAGAGGTCACTAGAGCAGCACTGATGAATAAATCAACAAGGATGTGATATTCCAGGCCCCGTCCACAGGCCAAAGCCAGCCCCCGCCTGCTTCTGTAAACAAAGTTCTACTGGACACAGCCGTGCTGACTGGTCACGTTTTGTCTCAAGCTGCTTTTGTGCTACAATAGCAGACATGAGTAGCTGTGAGACGTCATATGGCCAGCAAAGACTACATTATTTCTAATCTGGCCCTTTACAGGGAAAGTTTGCTGATCCCTGCTCCAGGTCTGAAACGAAGGCTTATCTATGTGAATCCCAAGTTGCTTTCCCAAGGTCTTTGGTCACAAGATAAATCATTCCTGGTGGTGCTGGCATCTCAGAGTGACAAGGCTCTATCAATACCCCTCAGCATCTATCACAGGGTCTCACCTCTGAATTCTCCTGGTTCTTTTCAAAAACAAGAATTTATTATTTTTGTGGGAAAAAATTATTTTACTCTCAAATAATTGCACAAGACATGAGCCCAAGAGAGAGTAGATACCAGAGAACTAGTTTTTCAAAGACTTCTGGTGAGTCAATTTCTGAATATTCCTTAACTACTTTTTCAGTCAGTATATTTGGATACAATTTCTTATGTAGAACTTCCAGGAGGATCTACTTTGGTTGGTTTCATTTACAGAAATAGAATTATTTATCTCAGCACAGAGGTGACCGATAAACGTTTACTGAATCAATACAACCAATCAAGACTGTTCTTTGTCTTTTAAGTAAGGTCTGCACCCACTGTGGGGCTTGAATTTGCAACCCTGAGATCAAGAGTCACGCACCCTACTGACTGAGCCAGCCAGGTGCCCTTGTACGTGGCTTTAAATATATCAAACCAACCTATGGAGAAAGCAGTACCCTAGGACTAAGCTTTCTCTTCTCTTTAGTTTGTTGTGTGGCTGTTGTGTGGATAATAAATTGGGACCTAAGGCTGATGCTGCAAACGAGGGCCTGGGGTACAAAATACAAATATTTACTAGATGGTCATAAACCTTACTAGAAAACAAAAGGAAACTGTTTAAGAAAGGTACAATGTAGAAAAAAGACTAAAAAAACCAAATTAAGTTTGCTCACCTATCTCCTAGGCCCAAAATATACCCGACCATGGACATGACCGCTAAAGAGCGGGTGTAGTTGGTTCTTCGGTCAAACCACACCTGGAACACAGGGGCACACTTGAACCAAGGCTCTGGAAGCTAACTAGCTTCAACATAATTATACCTCAATCAGTTGCGTTTTAATATTTCATCGGTAACTCATTAATAACATAAAATAGAATAAAAAATCTCATTTATTATTATAACAATAAAGTATGCTTGGAATAAACTTAGAGATGTTCAGAACCCAGATGAATAGAAAAAATTAACCTTTGCTTTGGAATATAAAGACCTGAGTAGATGAAAATATCCATGTAAGACAGAAAAAATATAATAACCTCCCAAATTATTTGATACATTTAATGTAATTCCACTAAAAATTCAGCGGTACTTTTCTGGGGGGAGTGTGACAAAATGATCCCAAAATTTATCTGGAAGAAGAAAAAAATTAAAATAGCCAATGAGAAGAGACTTTATACTAATAGTTGTATTAATAGTATGGTACTTGAAATACAGTATGGTACTTGAGAATAGGCTTTGGAAATAAAGATCAATGAAATAAAACAGAAGCCCTAGAGAGAAATCCAATGGCACAGACAAAAATTTTTGTATAATAAAAATTAATTCTCTTAAAAGTAGGGAAAGGATGCATTATTTGCTGAATACTACGGTGTTGGCTAATCATCTTAAAGAAACAAAATTTAAGGGGTGCCTGGGTGGCTCAGCTCAGTTGGTTAAGTGTCTGACTTCACCTCAGGTCATGAACTTGAGGTTCATGGGGTTGAGCCCTGCTTTGGGCTCCACGCTTTTAGTGTGGAACCTTCTTGGGACTCTCTCTCTCTCTCTCTCTCTCTCTCTCTCTCTCTGCCCCTCCCCACCTGCACGTGCTCACTCTCTTCATCTCAAAATAAACAAACTTAAAAAAAAATTTTTTTAATCTTACTCTTAAATTTTGAACTGGGTCGAGGATTTATATATTTTAAAATGTTTATTTATTTATTTTTGAGAGAGAGGAAGACAGTGTGCGAGCAGGGGTGGGACACAGAGGGAGGGAGAGACAGAATCCCAAGCAGACTCTGCACTGTCAGCACAGAGCCTGATGTGAGGGCTTGGTCTCACGAACCATGAGATCACGAGCTGAGCCAAAGTCAAGAAACAAGACACTTAAGCAACTGAGCCACCCAGGCGCCCCTGGGTTGAGGATTTAAATGGATAAATAAATCTTAGAATCAGTACAAGAAAATAAATGTAAAAAGACACATAACCTTGAGGTGGGGATGGCCTTTCTAAATGTAAGGCCAAAGGTAGAAACTTCAAAGAAAAGGATAAAAAACCTGGTAACTTCTAACTTTCAAAAAAGTTTGCGTATCAAAAACGAAACAAAAATCCCAAACCAGGAAACATACCATTAACAAAATTAAAAAACCAAATGGACAGGAAATTTATACCGTACGTGAAAAAGATGTAACAGCCTTAACGTAAAGAACTCAAATTCTATTGCAAGAAATGGGAGAAGCGTTAAGTTACTAAATCTCTATCTGCTAAGCTGCACGGCTCACCCATTTAATTGCTGCTAGAAAAAACCGCACATAATCTAGAATCGTTACAAAGACGAGCCCGCCAGCACATGTGAAGGAACAAAAAGGCCATCCCCGACAAGCAAGTGGGCCAGAGGGCGTGGCGTGTCGTACCTCGGAGCTGGGGCTTTTCAGCCATAGCAGCTTGGCCAGGTCATCCCCGGCCGTGTTATTGACGGCGTGCTCGAACACCTCCACCTTCTGCATCAGCGTCAGATGGTCGTAGTCCGGAGCCATCTGCATCAGGACACAACCATTCTGAGAGCGGCCCCAGACTAGCAGCTTGGACCCAGGAAGAAACAAGGCTCTGGGCCCGGGCAGAGCTGGGTGCTAGTTTCACCACCCCGGCCCAAAGGAAGAGGAGGGAAGAACAGTGCAGAAGGCAAAAGGGTGTGGCCCCTCAAACCCAATGACCACAGGGGAACTGCCAGGGCCTGAGGATAAAACATCAGGCCCCACCCTGAGTACAGGCCTGCTGGTGGGAATGACAGCAGTGCGGGCGTCAAGGTTCCGGGTAACAAACGAGTCTCTTCCTTACTACTTACGCATCCACTAGACATTTCCCCACAGGGCCAGTGCCCTGTATACATTAGGTGTTCAGAAGATACACACTGCCCGATAAACGATCCCGTCCAGTCTCACCTGGAATGACCGAAACCTAATTTCTGGGCTTTAGGGTCCTTCTGTTTCTTAGAGGTAATCTGCTGTAGGACTCACTTCATTAAAACTTCTTCCGTAGCTAATTCTCCTCAATAGACTTTTCGGTGATATACAAGCACCGAAGAACGACAAGTGCAGCTTTGCCTAAATTTCTCAACTTGTGAGTTATGTCCAGACGTGAAAGCGCTGGGCTTGCCAGCCTCATCACGTACCCGCAACATGATGCGATGCTCGATGTTGAGAAGGATCTTCTTTTTCTCTCTGTAGTCCCGGATGAGGGCGTGCAGCGTGTCGCAGTGGGGGACCCAGCCGATGAGGCCCGAGTTGGTTGATAAGGGGATGACGGCGTATCTCTGGATGCTGGCACCCACAGGAAAGGAGGGTTATCGGACAGTAAAAAGAGTGCATCTTTGACCCGCTCGCAACACACGTAAATGGGCCGAACGAAGTCCCCTGCACAGGGCTGTCGTGAGGTGTGCAACGAGGGCCCTTCCCAGAAGGATATGGCTGTGGACCGGGACGGGATCAGCCTCCTCAACCTGCCTGACAACCTCCCTGCTTCGGGGGAGCGGCCCAGCGATTCTCAGCCGAAAACAGCCTCACCACTTAACATCCGTGTTCTTTTTTTTTTTTTTTCAACGTTTTTTATTTATTTTTGGGACAGAGAGAGACAGAGCATGAACGGGGGAGGGGCAGAGAGAGAGGGAGACACAGAATCGGAAACAGGGTCCAGGCTCCGAGCCATCCGCCCAGAGCCCGACGCGGGGCTCGAACTCCCGGACCGCGAGATCGTGACCTGGCTGAAGTCGGACGCTCAACCGACTGCGCCACCCAGGCGCCCCAACATCCGTGTTCTTAACAGGAAGAGGAGGGAGAGCAGGGTGGACAGGGAAGGTCAAACACACCAAATGTATAGCATCTCTAGTCTAGTGGCCACGGGTTGTTCTATTCCGGACCCTTTGGCATTGTCACAGGCATTTCCCGTGCAAGCACGTTAAAAATACGAATTCTTCTCTGTGTTTGCCACCTTGGCTGTTGAGGACTTCCTGTCCGGGTACATAGTTCTATAACTGATTTCGTGAAGGGACGTAAGGAGACCCTAGAAGACCTGTCACTACCGTGCCCCCCCGCCCCATGTCCTGAATACCTGAGGTTCTTGCGAAGAGACGTGGGGTCGTTGGCCAGGAGGGTGTTCACCAGGCCGAAGAGCTGCATCACTCGCTCGTCCTGCCGCAGGTCCTCGTGGCCCTTCAGGAGGAAAACAAACTCATGCCCGTTGCTGCCTGTGAGGAATGGTGGGAGCAGTTAGCACAGACCGGCCCCGGACTCACGAGCTCCTACAGACTCTGCAGACCCAACCCAGTCACACTTCCCCCAAACACGAAAAAACGCCCTGGACCTCATGAAAAGAATGGCGCTAGTTTTGATGGTCTCCCAGTGAAAAATGAAAAATGGTCTCAAGTGAAAAATAAAATTTTAAAAAGCTCTGTCTCTGAGGATCAGGAAGGACTCTGCACAGAGATGGTCACTCCGGACGTTCCCTCACAACCCACTCTCCGCCCTTCTCTGGTGTGCTTGGGCCCTGTGAAGCCTGACCCCTAGAGACCTCATCACCCAGGCTCCCGGTTGGGCTGGGACCATGGCAGGAGGTCAGAGGGTGGGAAGAGGGAGAGGCCCAAGGGTTTGCCCCTGACGAGCGGCCAGGCTCCAGTTCTAGAAACAGCCGTGTTCCCTCCGTCTGGGCTACAGCTTCTGGTGAATGGCCCCTTTTCCCAGGTTACATGCCCTTGACGGGCTCCTTGCCCTCTCGGGTCTGGAGGGTGGGGGCAAGTCACAGCTTCTCACTGTTGGCTCTCTTAACCCTGTCACACCCTGGACACGGGTCCTTCATCCAAGTCTCTAACGAGACACCGTGGAGAACCTGAGTGACACACAATTTAGTACAGGAGACGCCAGCCCACGGACACAATCACTTGTGTACCACGACTAACTGGTGGTGAATAACTACTGCATTTAAAAAGCACGAGCCTCTCTGAGGCGCCTGGGTGGCTCAGTGGGTTGAGTGTCCAACTTCAGCTCAAGTCATGATCTCACGGTTCAGGAGTTCGCGACCCGCATGGGGCTCGCCGGTGTCAGTTCGGAGCCGGCTTCGGATCCTCTGTCCCCAACCCCCCTCTGCATGCGTGTGCACTCTCTCTCTCTCTCTCAAAAATGAATAAGACTTTATTAAATAAATAATTAGCACGAGCCTTTTTAAAGGTGAGAACCCTTTAAAGGACCACCAGAGCATCCAGGCGTCCTGCAACTACGCGAGGTGACAGAGCTGCCCGTGAGAACTCGTTTCTACCTCGGTTGTTCCTTTTACACAACCATCTCCCACAGAGAGAGACTGTGACGGTAAGAGAATATTCAAGAGCCCGGGAGCACTTTCTCTAGCCCTGCTCGTCCCCTGCCACACCTGCATCCAGGCTCCTCTTTGCTGGCCTGGTCAGTCCCCTACAGCCGCCCCCCACCCCCACGTCCCCACGCTGAACACCTTTACGGTTCCCTCCACCTGTCCCGCTGCAGGGCCGTCCGGCTTCAGGTAAGCGAGCACGTGATATGAACGCAGTGGGAGTCCTGAGGAGGACGTAATAAGGAGCCCGCTTGCCCTCTGTTTCTCTCTCAATAAGCAGGAGCGAGGTGTCGCATATGAAAGATGGGTGGTGTCAACGGTAGGCGGTAATTTCAGAAAAGGGGAGGGGTTCGGCCAGGGTGGGAGGGAGACGCAGGTGGCGGGAGCACAGGGGTCCTTACCCATGAGGGTCAACTTCCGGGGCCGCTGCTTGGAGGTGATGACCTGTAGAGACGGCGCTATGGACTGAATGCGGATGATCGGCTGGTGGGGGTCGTATGTTCCCGGCACGGCCAATTCAAGGTCCCGGCACATCAGAAGTTTGGGGGAAACATACTGCAGTTCTAAGGATGTGAGCTGTAAATAATTAACCACAGGATTTAGTTTTCTACCTCCAGGGAGGAATTTCAATGCCATTTAGGTAGTTTTCAATGGACTGCTGATAGCAATGACTTGTCTGCAGACAGAAGTGCAACCAGATGCTTCAGAGTTAGCATCAGAACGTTCATAAAAGGTAAGACACACAGGACTCTACTGACAGTTCACCCCGCCAGAACCTGGAGACCCACCTGAGGCAGCTGCTTTGAGATTCGTCTGAACACGTGATAGTAGAGGTCCCAGGCTTGAGTGAGGTCCTTCACGTTTCCCGATTTCATGTACTTCCTGCACCACTCTTGGGCCTCCATTAAGTCTCGCCCATATGCCTGAGCGGGGAAGCGGGGGAGGGATGCGAGCTGTCAAGGTGCGGACTAGGCCGCGGGCTGAACCCCCAAGCCCAGACAGCGGAGCCGCTCGGGCACACGCTGTGGCCGGATGGCTCCGGCCCCTGGCGAGGCGTAGCTCTCCGGTCCTGGAGGCCCCAATCCCAGGACGGCTTATGGGCAAAGTAAGGTCAGAGGAGAGGCGAGATGACCTCGGGAAGAATCTTGTGGTTTTTTGGTTAAAATCTGGGGAGGGTTCCCATAAGTTAGTGACAACTGAACTTGTGCTGGTGTTTTTATATTGTGACCTCAGTTCGGAGAACACTGTATTCAAGTCAGCAGAAAGGCCAGAGGGAAAGGGGTCTGGTAGCGGCTTTGGGTCACGTCGTGTCGCACTTTCTTATCCCATACCTGATTAAAAGACGTTTCCTTCAGAGTCTGGGGGCCCCGTTCCATCATAGCATGCAGGGGCTCCAACACCTCAAACATGCCTTTCACGTTCCTCTCCCCAAAGTATAAACGAGACGCTTCTTCCAGGCCTTCGTGCCACATCTCGTGCCAGAGGATGGCCACGCGGATCAGTTCCTCACTCACCTGGACCAAAGAGGGGAAAGAGACAAGCGCCGAGGATGAGCTAACCTCGGAAAGGCCTGTCTTGGGGGTGCCTGGGTGGCTCAGTCGGTTGAGCGTCTGACTGTTGATCTTGGCTCGGGTCACGAAGCCCTGCCTTGGGCTCCATGCTGAGTGCGGAGCCTGCCTGAGATTCCCTTTCTCCCTCTCTGCCCCTCCCCTGCTCATGTTCTCGCCCTCTCTTAAAAAAAAAAAAAAAAAAAAAAAAAAAAAAAAAAAGGCATGTCTTGGAGAGACAGGAGGTACTCCTTTCAGCAGCACTGTTGTGAGGAAGAAACCATCTCCCTCAAGACCTCTGGCTAGGTGGTGGGGTCCACGAAGGCCCACACGGACTCCTGACTCACCATCATGGCCTGCTGGACCAGGGTGTTACTGTGCTCACACATGTTCTTCAGAATCTTGTTGGCTGCGTTGTGGCGGGCCGTGGTGGTGGACTTGGAGGCCACGGTCAGGGGATAGATGAGGGCCTGAGGCAGACACAGAAGGAACATTCGCAAACTCTGACTTTCAGGAGGACAAGAGAAATGGCTGTCAGCGCTCCTGTGAGTCCACCAGGCGGGGGCGCTGCTCAGTCTCGGGGCGGGTGGGGGGCTCTTTGTCTTTGGGAAGGCCCCGGGCCTGGGACCTCCAGCTGGACGGGTGGGATGCCTGGCTCCCAGTTCCTGCACCTGCGTCTCTAGAGCAGCTTTGGGAGAGGCTGAGCACCAGGTCAAAAGGCCAGCTGTTCGAGGAGAAACCGCCCAGGCGCTCACGTACCTGGGGGTGGTACCGGCCAATGTCGGTGAGAAGCTGGTGGATGAGGCGTCCCACCAAGGGCCTGGGCGTATCAATTCTTGCAATGAGCTGAGGTATGACCTGGTATTCAGAAAGACCCGGAATGCAGCACGTGAGACACAGAAACAACTAGTTATTCTCCTGGGCAACGACCAGCTCTTACAACTTGTCACGGTAGATGCTGGGAAGCTCTGAAACGGTTCGTTCCCTTCAGTCCTCTGGGAGAAACTAAAGAAACTGTGGCTCGACCCCTACCTCTTTACCACTGTTGACTGAACACGCGCGACTCCGGGAGGAGGCAGACCAGGAGTGAGTCCGACCCTGCCTTACCTGTAACCACGTGTCAATCTGGATCGCCTTCACCCCCTCCACCAAGGCTTCGTTTACGTCCGGCCAGTGACCGTAATCAAACCACAGGGTGAGGACTCTGGAAACAAAACATGAGAAAGTCACAGAAAACTTAGTCTCCCAGCTTGGGCGTGTGTGTGTTTTAACCTTCAAGGCTCCTGAGAAAAGAATTAACTGGCAGGGCCTCAAATCGGTGGCTCCCCAGTGTTTGGTCTCGGGACCGCCTGGGAGGGTGGGTGGTGATGGCCGTTTAGAACTGGGCTCACACGAGGAGGGGCATCCCAAGTGAATGCTTATTATTTTATCCCAGATAAAATCCCAGAGGGATCGGCACGGTGCAAGCTCGGAAATCGGACAGATGAGCCCAGGGCTAATCACGGATAATCTTTGCACGTATAGAAAATCACCTGTAGAACAGTGTCAACGGGCTAAATGTGGGACTTAGCTGCCCCTTGTCACCTATGGTCTCCGGACTGGCCGGTCTGTGCCATGTTTAGGCCTTCCTAAGTGGCCTCTAAAAGCCGAGGGCATTTCGGCACTCGGGCTTCCTCCCGACAGAACACAGCACACGGAGTGCTCCCAGGCCACTCCTCCTCCTGGGTCGTGGCAGGGGGAGGCCTGTCAGCAGTTCCCCTTGGACACACCCATCAGGGTGGGGCGGGGGAGGGGACCTCTGTGTCATTCCGTGTCCCGCAGAGGCTCACGCAGCCTAGCAGGGCCCGCCCTTCGATACCTCAGCGTGTCCTGGAGGTTGTTGCCTCGCGACAAGGAGATAGAACGGAAGAAGCCCTGGACGGCAGGGACGGTGTACATCAAGAGGGTTTTGGACAAATCCTGTTGGAACACACATTCTTGCCTTAGTGTTCCCATCCGTAAGAGGGGCCTAGCAGCATCCCAACAGTATCTACCTCAAGGAGTGGTTACCAAGTTAAATCAGTTAATGCATGACGAGCCTCTGGACTAGTACCTGCACACAGCAAGCACTCAATAAATGGCAACTGTGTCACAATCGCTATCATCTTGGGCTAACAGTGGCTTCCTGAGCAGGGTGGCAGGAGGAGGGGCGCGGAGTCTGAACACGCTGCTCTCTGAACTGACAGCCTGGAGGGAGGCGGGGCGCGGCGGGGGGAAAGGCGAAGGCAGAGGACGGATCCCGTCAGCCTCTGTCCTCAAGTGGACCCGCAGATGTGCACGGCCACCCACGCGCGCAGGTGCAGGGCTTTCAGGGAGTGAGCTCATTCTCATGGGAAGAACGACAAGAAACTCAATCTTCAGCTTTGGGGCCATAGCAACGCCTCAAATACAAACACGAGCACAAGGGCACCATCTCAAACAATGGCGGATGGCAAATGAGCAACATCGTCTAGCTGTACGTGGCACTTCGGGGTGAAGCCCAGGTTCGTGAGGGCCCTGACAACACCCCACTCCTCAGAGCGCCTGCTGCCTGGGTCTGTCCTCGGTGAGGGAGGAAGGGAAGGGTACCTCAGTGACCTTCTTCTGCAGAGGGGACGGGGTGGGGCTGTTCTCGGTGCTCTCGGCCTCACTCTCGCTGTTGCTGCCCTCGGTGCTGGTGGCCGTGGCGGTGGCGGTGGCCGCTGTGGTGGCAGCAGTGGTCGTGCTGGTGACGTTGGCCCCGCTGGCGTGACGCAGCTTCTTCTTCTCGTCGCGGGCTTGGTTCTGATGTTTGTAATGCAGCACAGCTTCGAAGTTCATCACTGCCCACGCGTGCCAGGCCTGGGTGTGGCGAGAGTCGAGGATGAGGAGGCCTGAGTGCCAAGGGGCTGCCCTTCCCTCTCAGTGGCCAGCAGAGCAAAACTGCACTTCACTGAAACCCTGGGGAATGGGGCCTTTTACTAGACGCAGCCCGATTCCTTCATTTTGTGGGGCCCTTACCGTACCAGCACTGTGGCGAGTGCTGCGGGGGAGGGGCGCCCCAGGAGAGGCAAGCCGGGTCCTCACCTCAGGGCGCTTCTGGTCTGGTGAGGGGCCCAGCAACCCAACGACAGGCGAACGTGGCGGGGGGGGGGGGGGGCAAGGAGAGACGGGCAGTGGGCAGGCCAGGGCAAGCTTCACAGAGGGGAGGGATTTAGGGGAGGGCTTGAAGAGCAGCCTTCAACAGACAAGGCAGGGACAAGAGGCCAGCAGCAGGGACTTCCTGGCCTGGGGAGGTCAGGGACGAAGATGCGGGGTGGCCAGCATAGGGCGATTCACAGGAAGCAAACAGACCTGATTGGAGTGCAGGTACGCAGGAGGACGGTGAGGGGAGGGTTAGAGAAGCAGCGGGGTCAGATTATGGATGGGTTGACATATTAGGTCAAGGAGGTCCCATTTCATTCTAGGTTTGGAAGATTCCCTTGGCAGCTGGTATATGAAACAGCTTATTTAAGACAGCAGAGACTTAGTGGTGCAAGTCTTGACCAGGTTCCAGGCCAGTGGGAAGGGAAGCACATCAAGAGCACGTATGGGGGCCGGCATTCCGCCATCCGGCTCTCCCATCCGGCCAGGGCGCGCAGCCTGTCAGAGAGCCGATGCGCCATGACTGTTTGCTGGGAGAAGCCTTTGGTGCTTATTTTGGTAAAGGACGAACTATCCACCCCGTGCCATGTTCAAGGACGGTACAGCACTGCCTGGTGTAGACAGCAGGAGGCACGCTTTGATTTGGGGGCCTTGTGAGTGAGTTTGCAGTGGTGGCAGGGCATCAAATAATCCACTAAGAGTTGGACTTTCTGGATAATCAGGCAGTTCCTTTGCATCCCTTGCTAGAAACCTTTCTTTAACATAAATGTCTCCATTTTTCCACCTAAGCAGAGTAGGTTGACCACAATTGACCTTTATTTGATGAGTAACAATTCTACATGACCCAGGCTCAGTTTCCCAATACCTTCATTTAGTCAACAGATCACTCCTCTATATCCACTGCATGACGGGCACTGAGCCAGGGGACGCGGTGAGCAACACGGAACCAGTCTCTGCACACCGATGGGACCACACCATGGGCAGTAAGACAGCATAGACCCCAAAGGACTCATACGAGGGAAAAACTTAAATTCCTGGAGTCCGTTTTTTTCCCCTCATGACTCGTTTCTTTTCTCATCTGGTTAGGAGATAGTTCTACTTGGTAAGGTTCCGGCTAGTCAAGGGTTTACTGGCTATATTTTCCAGGGTAGGACTGAAGCTGTTCTAGATAGGGTAATTGCTGCTGCTACCACGAAACAGGCATTTTTCCGATCAGAATGAAGCATGCTTAAATCAGGATAAGATTTTTACTGTGGATGCTTCTGTGTCTTCAGATGCGCCTTTTGATCCCAGAGGGATTAAATCACAAAGTATCAACAAGTTAAAGAAATACTGGAAAGAAGTGATGACATCTGTTACACCATGCCGCCATTACCAGGAGGTCCCTGAGGAAGGTCTAAAAACTCAGGGTATGTGCTCTCCTCAAAGATGTGTTCTTCCAAAAATCCCTCCTCTACCGGTCAACCACATCTTTGATACATTTTCTAATTTTGTTTATCTTCCTGAAAAGTCTCCTATGCCGTAACAGGATGTTACCCAGAGCTTTCCAATACAAATAAGAGAAAGTCAAGTTCTTAGATGAGGACCAGGCAGGGATGGAAATCAGGAAGAAGCCGGGAAGGAGCGGATGACCCAAGGGAAGACAGTTCCAGAGATGAACTGTGTGTCCAGATGCTCGTAGGAAAACAATCCGCTAAGAGTCTAGAAGACAACAGCATTCCCCAGAGCCACACACGTAATAACGGTGCAGTAAAGTATCTCGCAGATAAAAGATTCGATCAATCTTTCTGTATCGATTAAGCTCGTAAGGGGCCTCTGGCAGTCCAACAAGCAAATGCCCAGAATCGGACCGGCACCACGAGGCTCTGCCTTAAAGCACAAGCGCTTGGGACGCCGGGAGCCGGGCTCTGCCCCGGAGGAGGCGGGGCTGGGACACGGCCCGGGCCGCGGTTACCTTGTACCAGCCGCGGTCGTGCTCCGTGGCGGCGCTGTAGTACTGCAGCACTTTGGGGATGGTGCTCTCATTGATGCCCTGCAGGTTCAGCTGCCACTCCCCGAGTTTCAGGAAACACCTGGAAACAGAGAAACAGGCCCCCGTGTCGCCGTGCCCGCACACCAGCCCTCGCCCTCCACCTCCACCAGGGAGGACAACTGATTGTGTCAGGGGGGCACGAAAGCCTCCCGGACAGTCATGCTTGCTCTCGGGAAGCGACGTGGTGGAACCATCAGAATTCTCAACCGCACAGGAGGGAAAAAAACGGGCTTCGGGGATGCGTATTTTACGTATCGTCTCTTTCCCTCGACGTGTCCTTCAATGCTAGCATCAGCCAGCACCTGGGATGGGCAGGTCTGTATGGACCTGTCCACCCCCATGTCAGTGTTTGGTGCGAGTTGGCTGTTGAGTAACTTTCCTGATCGACTGCTCCTGGCTTCCCCCTCACTTCTCCCTTCTCCTCCATTTATAATGAATGATACGATACACATCAAAATATTACACATACACCAATAACACTAAGAGCCAACATTAACTGATTGCTACTCCATTCCAGGTACGGCTCTAAATCGTTGCCATGTTTGTTCTATTAACCCTCATATCACCTCATACCACCCTCACAAATAGGAGCTCTCATTATCCCCTTTATAAATGGCGGGGAAACTGAGGCACAGAGTGGTTAAGTCATGCATCTGAAGTCACACAGCAAGGTAGCGGTGTATCTGGCGTTTGCAAACGAGGAGTCTAACTCTACACTTGCTCTTAGCCGAGAGGCTGAGAAGCGATAAGGAGTCTAACTCTAAAGCCAGACACCAGGAGGGAGGACCACAGCACGCGGATGCTCTCGGGCTGCTGAATCCTGGGAAAACAGCAGCAGGGGCTCTGGAGCGGCATGATTCGATGGCCGCCCGGGGTCCCTCCTGGAAAGAGCCGGCTCAGCAACTGGTGGCCCACGGAGCCCTGAGCACTCCCCCTCCCCGTGCGGCAGAGGCGGCTGGCGTTGGTGGGACCGGAGCACGACCGGCCCCGGCCCGGAGGGCCTCACCTGGCCATAAGCTTGTGCAGCTCCTGCTTGTGCTGCTGGTCCTCGCTGGCGATGGCGTGCTGGGCCTGCTGCTGCATGGTCTGCACAAAGTGCTGCATGTGCTGGAAGGCATCGATCTGGAGCAGGACACAGGCACAGGGAGCTGCTTGGTGGGGGCCCAGCCTCAGGGGCAAGACACTCCTGTTCATCAAACGGGTGCGTGAGCCAACCCCCCCCCCTCCCAGGGGGACACCCCGGAGCGGTGGCGAAGGGTCCCCCAAGGTCAGGGGAGCAGGGCGTGATGCTGGGAGAGGGTTAGGCTTTTCAAAAAGATTCGTAGTTTTCCACCTCGAGCCTTAGCTCCCCTTGGTTAACTGCAGTACTATTTTCCTAAGTCTGGGAAAAGCTACGGCCCGGCCACCCCAAAATAACAATTCATATGAGGTAATCTGAAACGACCGCTTATTTCGCCATCAACACACTGCCCCGGGGCAAACCAGGCTTATGGGGAGCTATTTGGGGCCCGTAAAACTTTAGTTTTGTTTCAAACACTCTGGTACCTTGGGACACTCCAGCGGGGCAAAAACTGTGGTTTAAAAAACCCGATAGAACCCTCAGTGCCCGACTGAGAATACAGAGGTGGCGTAGAAGCCCCTCATACGTGCAGGTGAAACGGGGGGTGGGGGGAGACACCAGCCGAGCAGACGTCCAGTTGAATGGGGCAGCTTAGGAGCAAAATGCTCACAGCAGCCTCAGTCAGATCTATTTACACCACGGGGTTTTATACCAACAAGGCACCTGGGCTAGGAACGGGATGCCGAGTGAGGGAAGAGTGGAGGGAGACACGGAGCCAGAGACCTGGGAATAAGTTACAAGCCGTCTGTAGAAGCCCACATGTCCACACACACCAGTATCTTAATAAACGGGGTCCAGGGGCGCCTGGGTGGCTCAGTCGGTTAAGCGTCCGACTCTTGGTTTCGGCTCAGGTCGTGAGCTCACGGGTCGTGACTTCAAGCCCCGTGCCCGGCTCTGCACCGGCGGTGGCATGGAGCATGCTTGCGGTTCTTTCCCTCCCTCTCGCTCTACCCCTCGCTCTTTCTCTCCCTCTCAAAATAAATAAATACATAAATGGGGTCCATATGCTCTTCAAAGGGCTTCACGGGTGGAGACAGAGCATATGGACACAAACGTTCCGACGGAAAAAAATGGTGGAATCTAAACCCACCAACACAGTGAGGGGAAACGCTACGTGAGAGGATGTGAAAAAGAGGCTACGAGTCCTTTCCTGTAGAAGGGGGGGGGGGCAGGAAAAGCTAACGTTTTAAATAAATAAGGTCAAAGCGGTCTTCTTCCGTGTTTTTAAAACACAGAAGCAGGTCAGCGGTGACAGTCTTGAAGGAAAAATAAAACTCCCTGGCTTGGGGGCAGAGACCAACCTCAGACACTTTTCAACGTAAGGAATTAATTGGCGTCAACGGGATGCGCTCACCCCAGAGCCAGAATGACGTGACAAACGATTTATCAGGCAGCTAATCCGTGCGGGGGGACATTGCAGACACACAGATGTTCAACAGTTAACAAGACAACTGTCCCCCTCAGACAGCTAGCTGCCTTCATAGGGTCCCATTACTCACCACTGGCTTTGAAAAATGAACTACGTTAGCATCCCACACCTGGGAAGTGATAAATGTTCTTTTAGTTTTTCTACAAGAAACTGCACTGACCAGACTTAGAGCTGATTAAAAAGAAGAAGAAGAAGAAAAAAAAAAAAGAATTGAGAGGCAGCAGTAAAAAGATCAATCGGGGGGCTCCTGGGTGGCTCAGTCGGTTAAGCGGCCGACTTTGGCTCAGGTCATGATCTGGCGGTCCGTGAGTTCGAGCCCCGCGTCGGGCTCTGTGCTGACAGCTCAGAGCCTGAAGCCTGTTTCAGATTCTGTGTCTCCCTCTCTCTCTCTGTCCCTCCCCCGTTCATGCTGTCTCTCTCTGTCTCAAAAATAAATAAACGTTTAAAAAAAAAAAAAAAAGATTGGGAGAAAGGTGGCTGACTGATAACTCAGTGTGATGAGCGTGTCCATCAGGTAAGAACTACACCAGGAACGCTGAGGTCAGGGCTGTTTGGAGCCCATGAGCTCTGTGTCACTGACAGTCCAGACACACAGGTTAGAGACTTTTGGGGAGGCTCAACAAGGCACTGAACAAAAAATAAATTGCCCAAACCGGGGAGGACTGGGTATTACTTTGGATTTGAAGCTCAGTATAAAGTCAATTTATCCCACTCGGGAGAATCTATATCCTTCTCCTCTGTGGCATGGAGGCAATTTATTTTCAAGGAATTGAAAATGTTCTATTAAAATCCCTCTTGGCTCCGCCCCTGGGAAGCGAGGAGAGAAAAACTGATTCTCTCTCTCTCTCTCTCTCTCTCTCTCTCTCTGACGGATGAGGGACCGGCCACTCAGAGGAAGGGGTTTCTCTCATGCCCAGAGTTTAAGCTGCACATCATACTCTTGGCTCCTGGATGCCTGAGTGGTTTGTGGGCAAGACGGACAAGCTCAGCTTAGCGAAATGTCATGGAAGGACCGGCCTGTCTCTAGATTCCGGGAAGCGGCTCACCTAGGAAAACACGGTACGTTCACCTACTGCCTGACGCCTTCCTGCAAAGCCGACGCTGCTTTTCTCAAACTCTTTCTGCCTTATGCAGGGCAGAACACAACAGTTTACTGAATTGTTTCTAGTGGCAGGAAAGCAGAGCTCAGAGAAGAAAAGCACCTTGTTCAACAGCACAGTTATTACTAAGCACTTGGTTTTCTTTGAGTAGCTCCCGAATGTCTGCGAAGGCAGAACATCTCTAGCTCTGGGCTTGAAGTTCGAGCCCCTAACTTGAAAGAGGTTTCTCAATTTCTAATCCATGTCGTTTTATGGGCTCCCACCAGAATGTGGGCTCCCAAGAAGAGGCTGTGATGTGTGGAGAAGCCGGGCTGTGGTCCCATGTTGAAAGAAGCCACTCCTTGGTTGAGACATCAGCCAAGAGGCTCCCGCTGCCTGCCTTCGGCAAGACGTTCAAAGACTTGGAGGCTGCACGTAGGAAGGCAACCGGACTATATTCAGATCCAGTACCTTCTGTTTTTCTCATCTGCCTGGAGGAGGTCAGGCTTTGAATCGGAACCGCTCTGGCCTGGGAAGCTTGCAGAGCCTTGCAACCACACCAAAGCAAGCCAGACCCCAATGAACAACAGGAGGAAACCCCCCCCCCTTCCCCGCCCCCGACCATACGAGTAGGGAATGCAGCTCGGGCCGATACGACTGAAGCGCACCCCTGTCGAAGACCAGCGCTGGGCTCCAGGGCTCCCGATCCCACTCTGGGCGGCATTCGTCGTCAGAGTCGACCATCCGAAAAGAAGGCAGTTTCCAGACACAGTCCTAGATTTCCCTAAGCATGCCTCCCACTGAGACACGGCTGCTATGTTATGGCATCTTTCCACGGCCACGGCCGCAGTGCAGACCCCTCTCACGACGGGTCCCAATGCGGGGACCACAGTGGCGAGAGAGGGAGAGCTGGGACGCCCTCTCTGTCTGGTAAGGAGGATGAGGAGCCAAAGCGGATGCTGATTTTGCCTCTGGGGCCAACTTTTTGTTAATCATCGCCATCATCCAGGAAGACGGTTTCAAAAAAATAAAACCAAAGCCCCCGCCAGGAGCTGCATCTAATTCCCTGTCGGGGGAAGGCCCTGCCTGTAACTGAAGTAAGAGGAATTCTACACTGGCTCCAAGGTGACGCTCCCGACTGGATTCAACATTACACTCGGTGTGGCTGCTTCTGAATCCCAAGCGATGATAGGACAGGAGACGAGAAGTCTGAAAACGCAAACTGGTCTTGTGAAATTTCCCGTCTGTGCTCTCACAGATAGGCTGCCCTTTCGGTATTGAATAGCCCACCTTCTCCTGGGGGGGGGGGGGGCGGCAGAAATTCAGCTTTCTCTATGTTCTAGCATGCTCTATGTAATATAATTGATTACACTCATTGGTTCGATCAACTGTATACGTGCACGTCCTCGAATATGATTCACTTTTGAAATTGGGCCAAATAGCTTCCTACCAGGAGCTAACTCCCTGACGTGGTGGTTTGGATGCTGTTCCCCTTTGGGCCCCGAGGCAGTGACAAGCCGATTAGTGAGCATCCTGGAGCGACGCGGTCTACTGCTGGACAGAATCGGACACAGACCTTGCGAGCACTCTTCCACATGTTTTTCATGTAGGCGTAGGTCACCTGAGGGTGAACTGTTGGCAGAGGATGGTCAAGTTGCCGAGACGGATCAACTCCCAGGAGCAACACCAAGGTCTTATGAGCAAGAGCCTTAAAACCAAGAGAGGTCAGGTTATAAACAGAACGGGACCGGGAGCACCGTGCCCTCCTCAGCCTCCCACCCTGTCCTGGTGGTAGGGGTGACTCACCAGCCTGCCACTCTTGCCACACAGGCTGGCATACTTGAGCCAGGTCCTCATGTCCTCGTGGGGGCTGACCACGAGGGAGCGCACCATCAGGATTTTCTGCCAGTCCTCCACGATGCGCTGGCAGCCCTGGAACATTCGGGGGTGAGAGTTAGGTAGGTCTCCTGCTGTCGCTTAATCCCCGACAAGCAACAGCAAAACCCACCTTGAGCCAAAGAAAAGAAACTCATTTTTACAACCTCAACTTTCTCAAGGGAAGGGTACTGCGAAGAAAACAAGAAAACAAAACACTTCTTAGGAACCTCTCAAAATCTGAGGACCAGGGGAGTATGGACTCTGGTGCTTGGATCCTGGCCCTGCCACTTACCATCGATGTGACGCTGTGCAAGTCACTTAGCTGGTAAAAGGGGGTAAAGGCAGTACCAACTTCATAGGGCTATGATGAGGGTGACAGGAGTTAAATTATTTAAACTGCTTTTCTGGATTGTAAATAATGCATCTTTAACTTTTTTTTTTTTTTTGCTTCAGTTTCTCTGGATGAAGTGGACTATCACTGACAAACGCAATGTTAAAATGTATCATGCAGGGGCTCCTGGGTGGCTCAGTTGGTTGAGCGTCCGACTTCGGCTCGGGTCACGATCTCGTGGTCCGTGAGTTCGAGCCCCGCATCGGGCTCTGTGCTGACAGCTCAGAGCCTGGAGCCTGCTTCAGATTCTGTGTCTCCCTCTCTCTCTGCCCCTCCCCTGCTCGTGCTCTCTCTCTGTCTCAAAAATAATAAATAAAAACATTAAAAAAAAAAATGTATCATTCAGGGGCTCCTGGTTGGCTCAGTTGGAGAAGCTTATGACTCTTGATCTCGGGGTCATTAGTTCAAGCCCTGTGTTGGGTGTAGAGATTACTTAAAGATAAAATCTTTTTAAAAATGTATCATTCAAGATTTGAAAGATGAATTAAGTACAAAAGAAGTTTAAACAATTAAAATTTCACATGACATTGCTCATAAATTGGTGGCATAAATAGTCCTGAAGTTATTAATTCCAATTAAAGATAGGAAAGGTGATGAGGAATCTGAAAAACCGAACCAGACTTGTGACCAGTTATTTACTGACGCCTAAACCTTCATGAAAACTTGCCTAGATTCTTTTCTCTTCATTTTCATTTGTCCCAGAGCAAAAACTGCACGGAGAAGGAAAAGTGCCTCATTTGTTCACATCTATACATTCCTTTAAAAAAAATTTTTTTTTTCAACGTTTTTATTTATTTTTGGGAGAGAGACAGAGCATGAACGGGGGAGGGTCAGAGAGAGAGGGAGACACAGAATCGGAAACAGGTTCCAGGCTCTGAGCCATCAGCCCAGAGCCTGACGCGGGGCTCGAACTCACGGACCGCGAGATCGTGACCTGGCTGAAGTCGGACGCTTAACCGACTGCACCACTCAGGCGCCCCTATACATTCCTTTTAATGACAGTAGAGTGGGGGCACCTGGGTGGCTCAGTCGATTATGCGTCCGACTTCGGCTCAGGTCATGATCTCACGAGCTCGAGCCCCGCGTTGGGCTCTGTGCTGACAGCTTGGAGCCTGGAGCCTGCTTTCAGATTCTGTGTCTCCCTCTCTCTCTTTGCCCCTCCCCTACTCATGCTCTTGGGCTCTCTCTCTCGAAAAAGAAATAAAAGTAATAATAAAAAAATAGAATGAATTCATCATTATTAAAAGGGGTAGGCTAATTTTATATCAAAAACTTCTGAGGGAGAGCGGGCCTCTCCTCTTCCTCACTGTAAGAAGTCAGGCTCAGAGACAGACCTGCAGGGGAGCAGAGCTCCTGAGACCTGTCACTCCTTTGGTGAATTCATCCATTCAAAAGGCAAATCGAACCAAATGAACCATCCCTCCATGGAGGCGATTCTGAGAGTCCAGCAGCAATGGCCACAGGCTTTTAAGTGTAACAGGATCCAGAGTGAACTTAAATGCAGAACTCAAGGCACATGAGGCTGACCTCTCATGCTCCCCACTGGGGACCTCTCATGCTCCCCAGCTCTCATGCTGGTGGGGGATCTCAACGGAAATGACCTGATCACAAAATGGCGGCCTTCCAGCTGAGGCGGCTTATCAAGTGCTTTGACGACAAGCCATCCATGAGAGCCAAATTTCTGCCACAAACTTAATGCTTTATTTTCAGGCCTTGGACCGTGTCTTTCCGTCCCATTAAGTGTGGCAACAGTGATTTGGAAAGTTATAAAAACAGAAAAAAGTACATCGAGTGACTGTTTTGGGAACTTCTCACCATCCGCTAGTTTCTTCCAGGTGCTGAAATGATCGGGCCCCCTGTGAGCCAGAAAGCATCTTGCTGTCTCAAGGTAGGAAAGTCACGAAGGCCTCCGATGACGACAGTGTTTTGGACACGGTAAAGTCAAGCACGGGTTTCCCCTCTCCAAGACTCATTTACTCCACCCCCGTCCGGGTCTCTATTTGGACAAGGTCTCCCTTGTCAGAATGGCAAAAGGTTCATCAGATCTCTGATGTGGAAACTCTTTACCCCATTACAGACACTTAAAGAAAACCGGGGTGTGTCCAAGGCAGGTGGGAAATGCTTGCTCTGTGGAATTCTTTTCTGGTGGCCAGTAGACAATTTTCCGTCAAAACATTCACTGGGCATTTCATAATTGCTAATAAAACATCTGAAAGAACTGCATGTGCTCACTGCAGAGCGTAAGTGACTGCATTCACACACGATCTCTGCCTCCTGCTCTCCCCTCGCCAGCGGAATGTGCCCAAAGCTCCCCAGACAGGAATGCAGCCTGGAGTGAAAAGGTTTTATCACAGCCCACTGAGGAGGGGCCTGGAGAAGAATCTGGAAATAGGTATGGATGGGCCAAGAGGAACTGTCTAAAACCGTGGCGGGGGGAGGGGGGGGGACGACGGACGAGTGGCTTCTGGAGCGGTGAAGGCTTTTTCTCCTTTGCAAATGAACTTGCCCTCCTACCAAAGCAAGGAATGGGAGAGCTGTCCTTTCCAAGAACACTTAAGACTGCTGACTCCCACATCTGGAACGGACTGCTCCTCACGCTTCAAACGATCAGAATATACAATGAAAACACTGATGCAGGACTTGGAGAAGTTCCTCCGTGAGGGAAACTTCAGAGTCAGAAGAGAGACTGTGGACGACTATGGCCTGAGGAACTGTACACGGCAGGGGTCGGTCAATCGAAGCATCAGGTAACCCCGGTTAAAAAGCTGGATGTGGGTGGCCAGTAAGTGGATTCAGAGCAGTGGTTCTCAGTGTTGGCCACGCACTGGAAACATCTGGGGAGGCTGAAGAGATACTGATCCTGGGTCTGTCCCCAGAAATTTGGATTTATTTAGTCTGGGAAGCGGCCTAGGTATCCGGACTTGAAAATCTCTGCAGGTCATTCTATCATGCAGCTGAAGTGGAGAACCACTGAATCCGGGATTAAGATCCTCAGCAAGTTGTCTAGAAGTGGCACTTATTAAAGACGTTTTCTTGCACTCCTCGAAAAGGGTAAGAGGAGGCTGAGAATTGGTCATTCTCTCACACCTAAGGGCTTAGGTGCCCAGACTTTGAGCACT
The DNA here is from genome assembly GCF_014898765.1 of Herpailurus yagouaroundi. NCBI lineage: Eukaryota > Metazoa > Chordata > Mammalia > Carnivora > Felidae > Herpailurus > Herpailurus yagouaroundi. The sequence continues at coordinate 8,112,553 of NW_024412388.1, forward strand.
TTGCCTTGAATGCAGCCCCAGCCTCTGTGAGGAGGCAGGGAGCGCATGGCGAGCCAGAGCGGGGGGGGGGGGGGGGGGCGGGGGCGGGCTACCCCGGGGCTTTCTACCGGCCTCACCTGCAGTCTCTCCCACCAGATCTGGCGGATGATCTCCCGTCGCTCGGGGACGAGTTTGTACTGGATAACCTCCTCCAGCTCGGAGAGCATGTGGCAAGAAACCATGGCCTGATGGAAGCAAATCACATTCCAACTTAATACGGCATGAACAATCCACAGCCAGGATTCATTTCAATCATTCCTTCTGGCGACAGGGTATCTGCTGAGAACACACAGGCATGTTCTCAGCGGCCTGTGAGTCCTCACTGGCCCGCCTGATAAAAGAACTGAAATGAGCCTTTAAAACGACACTGTGCAGAATGCTCGACACTCACCCCATATGCCCGACTGTAGCTCTCTCCTGCCATAGCAGTTAGCTCTGCATCCAGCAGGTCCCTGGCTTTGTCGATACACTAGAAGAGAAACAGAGAAGACTGGAACTGAGCCATGGGCTCGGGAGCCGAGTGTGGTCTTAGGCTTCCTAACTAGTTGGAGCTTATCTGTTTCACTTAAATTCTAGTGATGGAGAGAAAAGTTCACTGAAGAAGGAAAGAAGCCTTTTACCAGATTTGCAAGGCTAAAGAAGAGCATTATCCAATTTCCCAGAAAAGACAGAACGTATGGCAACCAAAAGCTTAACATCCCGAATCCTAGGTAACAAGGGAAGGAAAAGGCATGCTGAGAATCACTGTGTTCTCAGGACGTCAGGGTGGCCCAGTCGGTTGAGCGTCCGACCTCGGCTCAGGTCATGATCTCACAGCTCGTGGGTCCGAGCCCCACATCGGGTTCTGTGCTGACAGCTCGGAGCCCGGAGCCTGCTGTGGATCCTGTGTCTCCCTCTCTCTCTCTGTCCCTCCCCTGTTTGCGCTCAGTCTCTCTCAAAAATAAATGATAAACATTAAGTAAAAAAAAAAGAAAAAAAGAAAAGAATCACTGTGTTCTCCTGTCTCAAGACAACAGCTTGCAGACCTGCCTTCTTTCATCTTTTCCTTGCTGGACGTATTTGTGAAACTAAACTGTGCAAACCCTTAGTAGCTCCAGGTGGCCATCACTGGCTTCTAAGCGTCTTGTCCTCATGCAGGAGTGCCGTGGCTCCTGGCAGAGGAATGTCCAGACCTGTCCATGTCACAGGCACTTCTGTGCCTGTGAAACGACGGCCCAGGCCTCAGTTCTCATCATGTAAGCCCGAGCTCAGGGGATGGCCCCAGGACTGTGGTTTGAGTCTTGTGTTTCCTCAACTCAAGACCCCGCATGCAAAGCTTTTCCTTTCTCGAATATTTGAGCTTCGTTACTGTGCCCCCATCCCTTGGGCGCTCGGGTCATTTACCCCAGCACCTCACCCAAGACAGCCTGGTGCCTGTTAGGATGTGACCACTTTGTTCTTTTATCCCGTGAGCCAGCACAGGGTTCTCAAATACAGAGCTCCCTTTCCCAGGCCATCGCTATGTGACACGCCTGAACAGCCGAAGAACCTGGAGACTGACCTCTGCAGACGGGGCTGCTGCTTCCCAAACCCTCTTCGGGTGAGACACACTACCCTTCTGTACTACAAGGGACGCTGCTAAAGCAGAGCGATCAGAGAGTGCAGTGCTGACCCGAGAAGCGAATTCCAAGACCACGTAAATGGCAAATTCCAGAACACCTCTGTCCCGCTTAGAGCAGAAAGTGGCCCTGGCTGATGTGCTGGCAGTCTTCTCGCGAGTCTTATGCTCCAAAGCCTAGATTCTGATGTGCTCACGGAGCCGAACCCCAGAGCGGAAGAACATTAGCCCATTTCCACAGGGGCCGCGTGCCTCGCAACTGACGGGGCACGACTAATTACCTTTCCTTTGCTAGACGGTCTGAGTACACGTAGGCTTTTACCTGTTGCGCCAAGGAGAAGAGGTCCTGATGTAGTGCCAGCACAGCTCTATAAAATGCCCCATCGTGGGTGTCCCGAGGGATCATACAGGTATATTCCTCCATGCTGTCCCACTGACCTACACACACACACACACACACACACACACACACACACACACACAAAGAGAGAGAGAGAGAGAGAGAGAGAGAGAGGAAAGCATTAGGGTGGTCAGCTTGCTAGGATGCTAAGGTAGCGGCTCAAATTGGCCTTGTCATTGTACCTGGCATTTAGCTCGGGGTTCGAACGAGACGGGCTCGTGCCTGATGTATCAAAATCCTGCAGAGACTCTATACCCTACAGGGTTGAGCGAGCCAGTGTAACAAACAAAGCCACATCTATCTTCCAAACACAGGACTCCACTGCTGCCCCAGGGAGCTCCGTGAAAGATGGGAGAAACCCAGTGAGTGCAAAGCCTACCTGTCAAGAGGCTTTAACGTAGCACCTCATTAGCCTAGAGGACTCTCTCAGGCTTCCCTAGGTGACACGGGATGGCTTTCTTCCCTACTAGCAAAGCAGCTCGCAGTTCAACGGTACATTGGAAATTACATTTTCCCCTCAACGGCTGAAAGAGGCCATTACCCAGACAGGGGGCAGGATTAGACAAAGAGTTCGCCCGCCTCACTCTGGCACTACCTGTGCCTCAGGAGGGAGGAGTTAAATATTTTAAAAGGTTCTGTTATAACAGAAAGATGGGCTGGGTCACAGCACAGTGGTCTCCGGATCAGGGCACAGACCGGGGAAAGGGCTACATCCAGAAAGAGACATTGACTTCCCCTGACGGGGGGGAGCACGCATCAGATGCCAGCGTTTCCGAGCCCATCTGCAGAAACGCTATCAGCCTCATTAGCTGCAGACTGCAGGGCAGCCGATTTTACAAGGCATTTTCCTGCCTTTCACTCCAGACCATCGACTCATTCATTCTCGGTGCCTCTGGGCAAAAGCAAATGGCAAACGATGACTCCTCAGGAAGCACTTTGTTTTTGAAAAATGTCCTGGATCCGGCCCAGAGCTCATGAATGGAAAGGATATAAGCTCCGTGACTCAAGAGGGATGGAATGGAGGTAGAGGGTTATGTAACCTTCCTCTGGACTCCACAGGTGAAGCTTTTCACTTGGGGCGTCCTGTGGCTTCTGTCCCCGCTTATTGAGAACATCTCTGGACCAGACATTGGTAATCTCAGCTGGGGCCCGGTGTCAGAAATCTACACTTGTCTGTGGGGACTGAAAGGAGATTTCTGCCTTAAAATACTCAGGGAGTAAGGGGGGTATCAGGCAGCAAGGAGGAGAACAGAAAATACAGAACTGTGAAAATGTTTATAAGTGCTGGAGAAGGTGAGGGCATATGGGAGTTCGTTATACTATTCTCTTCACTTTTATATGTGTTAGGAAAGTTCTAGAATAACAGTTAAGAAATAAAAGGAGACAGACAGCTGTCTTCTCTCTTTATTCCTGCTAGGGGTAAAGACATGATGGGTGGAGCTCCAGCAGCCATCCTGGATCATGAGGTGGACTTGAAAATGGAGGTCCCACACAAAGCGGAAGATATGGAGAGAGGCTAATGGCAATGGAGCCAGACACTGGGTTGGAAATTTCTACTTCTAGATATCATTCGTAAGAGAGAAAAATAAACCAGTATTTTGTTTAGAATAAACAAAACCTCACTAAATATGTCAGTTTTGATGCTGGCTGGCTGGTTTTCTTGGCTTCCCTGGCGAGGGCCATTTTTACCTGTGTCTACCAAGTCAGTCACGGTCATCAGGTAGAAGGGACGGGTGGGAGAGACAGACGTGGGTACAGGCTCTTTGACACTTCTGTGGACCTCACGTTTCTACCTGTAACCACAGCTGCCTTGATTTCTGAATGCGGGCCCCCAGCCACCCCCTCCCTGCCCCGACGGGGGTGCCTGGGAGGGAAGCCTCACCTAAGCCCCAGGCAGCTGCAGCGGCCATCCGGGCCATCTTGGCTTGGGTCTCATCGTTAACCAGGGTCCACTTCTCACAGCACTGCTGGTGGAGCTGCCCCCTGAAGGAAGAGAACCAGATAGTTGTGTTACCCGAAACCACTTCCACAACCTGTGCGTCATCCTCTCTGGCCCCCTGGGTGAGCTGGGGCCTGCTGTGAACCGGGAGCCTTCAAATAAAAAGCACCCTTGACTGGGTCCTAAGATATAGGAGAAGTGGTCGGTGACTTCTTTCTACGGCCTGGTGGCTCACCATTTTGTCAGCGGATGACTTTATCGAGGCTGGGGACTGTGTCTAACTCTGGGATCGGAGATGTCCTGGGCATCCTGCCCCCTTCATAAACACTAAGTAGCTTCTTTCCTAGGCCAGTGAATTTTGGGCTCTTTCCCCTTAGCGGGCCTACAGAGAAAGCAATCTGAAGAGACACAGCGACATCTGGACATTCATCTTGGGCTCAAAGGTTTAGGGAGGACGGGCTCTTGAAAGTGTGATACAAACGGCTGTGGTCTGAAATGAGACGCAACTGAAATCCATCAGCACAGGACGAAGGCTCAACCGTGGTCACGCCCACCAGAAACCCAGATGCTCGTTCCCAGATTTTATACAACTGCTGTTCACGTGGGGAAGGACTATGAGATTCCGAGATCTGAATGGTGCTCAAGAGACTTCGATCCACCAAGAGGGCAGAAGGCCTCTCGAGAAGCGAGACGTCCCGTTGACTTCTGACACTGTTGCCTTCCCATGTTCCCCTCCTGAATGAACGGATGTCAAACCTTGCTGGTGGGCGGACAGGACCCTCTGTTTTCCTGTCAGCTTCAAGACTCAGGAGACTCTAATCCTTCACGCTTTCCGCAAGAGACGCTGCAACTTTTTTTTTTACTTTTTTTTTTAAGGATGTTCTAACTCGGTCTTGGCAGTGGAGTCAAGAGAAAAGGTACAAGTTCCAAGTGGCCCAGATCAGAAGCTGTGTGGGACATGAGCTACCCGGTGTGTGGTAAAGAATGCTGAAGCCAGTCAGTTCTGAAGGGCTCTAGGCTGAGCTCACCGAGAAGCGGACTAGCGACCACTGCTAGGACAACTGCTCAGGGCCGTGATCCAGCACGGTGGCACAGCCGTCATTAACCTCTCTGGCGCACGATCAAGAGAGCCGGGGCCACGACATTCTAGTTCAGTACACAGCTAGGATCAAAAAGAGGAGGAAGGGGAGTGGGCCGCCTCTGTGCCCTAGGCACTCACTGAAGCTCGGTGATGGGAGCAGAATGGAGGTCGCTGTTGGCTTCCTGCCATCCACCCCCAAAACCTTCACCACTGGGCCCTGTAAGGGGCGACCTTTGAGCAGCAGTTCTCAAACTGTCTGTGCATCACAATCCCCCGGAGGGTCCTTCCTTCAAATAGATTGGTGGGCGTCACTCCCTGAGCCTGACTCAGGAGGCGTGCACTGGGGCCTAAGAAGGTCCACGTCTAACAAGTTTCTAGGTGATACTGACACTGCGGCCCCGTGTCTGAGAATCACGGACTCAGCGGCAGATTTTTGTTGGGGTCCTGCCTAGACGTCGGGGAGGAAGCTGCCTGATCTCTGAACGGTTCTTCTAACCCTAGATTTCAAATCTGTATAGCTGGGGGCCACAGGCAACTCAGCACCCTCCAGTCTTGTCAGGACCACCCAGCTCTGTGCCGTAGGTCTGCGGACCCAACTGTGCTTTTCATCTAGAGGCAGGGAGCTAGTTCAGTGTGAAACACCACAAACTGTGACCTGAAAAGACACAGCAGGGAGCAGCGGCCCCCGACGGCAGACATGGGCACCGCCTCCAACCTGTGGCCTGTGTTAATAGCTGCCAGCACACACAGAGGGGGGTTCCTCTCCCATCAGCATTTGTCACAAACAAAAATGCAGAATACACTGAATCTTAACGTTCAAAGGCAAGGGGAGAACAAAATCAAATACATAAGAAAATATGAGTCTGTGTGTGGGGCAAACAGTACGATCTGTTTTCTGATACCACTCACGGCACTCCAGGGAGAACTGGGTAAAATGCCTGTCCTCCAAGACTTTGACCTTCCCACTGAGCACAGGGGCAGAAAGCTCGGAAAGTGTTCTTTCATTTGAACACCTAAGTGGCTGACGGCCTCTGATCTCACTCCTGAGCAATCTGTTCTCTAGGACCCAAGGGCCTGTGAAGGAGTAGTTAGGGAGAGGGCTTACTCACACTCACCCTGGCAGCAGGTGTGGCTGTGTGTGCCATGGGGCTGGGCTGGGGGGACTAGCTCTTGCACTTAGCTTCCTGGGGCAGACGAGCAAGGGGAAGGGGTAGGTTCTTAGCTCACTGGTAACCCCTGGTCACTGCTGACGCCACCTCTGCGGGCGTGTTCAGGATACATACTCGAAGCGAAAGCTGCTTAGAAATCGCACGTTCGATAGAACTGACCGAACAAACCATGTGAGAACCCTGCAGGTGATCAGGAAAAGGATTCTGCTTCATTCATCTCTTTTAAAATCTCTTTCAGCCGGCCGCGTTCCTAAATCCCCTGGTCAGCATCACCAGCTACTTACACTTTATAGGTAATTATGGAACTGGAACGAATCCAAGAGAGCAGAGGCAAATGGGACCCAGCCCCGCCACGGCAGGAGACCTGGGTCACTTAGCTCTTGGGACCCCGCAGGCAGGCTGTGTCAACTTCCCCGAATGTCACAGGGGATTGGACAGAATCACAACGAAAGCCTCTTCAATATATCCAAGCTACCCCTACATAACCAACGTAAGAAAGTGCTCGTCTCGAATTCCTAAAGTGAGAAGGGGGCTGGAAACGGTCTTGAGAAGGAAGAAACAGTACGGATGGACTTTGAAAGGGGGGCAGAGTTTCATAAAGTGGAAAAAGGAGCAGAGGAGGAAGTGGGTACACTTCAGGAAACTGAATCGACAAACGCAGAGGAAACAAATTCTGTGGAGTCTGAAGAGCAAGGTTTGGCCAGAGCTCGGATTATGAGGTAAAGTTCACTGAGAAACGGGCTGGGGTCACAACACAAAAGACTTGGATGCTAGGCTGTGACACTTACATATAAATTCAAGGGCAAAATGGAGACGCTAAAACATTTTAGGAATTGGTTAGAGTTGAATTTTAAGAATGTTTACACCTTGTTGTGTTTTTTTTTAATCTTTCTCTTAATAGCATGGTTGTATGATAACCAATTTGAGAGTGGAAAAAATTGTTTTTGAAATAACGTGGCTAGTTTTCAACATACTACTCTTGCTTTAGATCAGTACCGTCCAACAGGTTTCTAGAGTGATGGAAATGTTCTCGATCTGCACTGTCCAATGCACCAGCCATCAGCTGCATGTGGCTGAGTACTTGAAATGTGACCAGTGTGACTTGAATCATTAATTTTATTTAATTTTAAATAGCCACACTTGGCTAGTGGCTACAGCAGTTTTGGATACCTGTCGGACATGAAAAACAAAAAAAAACCTTAGTTGTACAAACTAATGAGGCAGATTTGATAGGCTATGCTTCCTCATTTATTGAGGTGAATGACTCATTAGGAGAATGCTAATTATGGAAATAAATAATAACATTTCAATCTCCCTAATAATGGTTAAACCAGACAAACCAATTTCAAGCAATTTTAGACTATTATCTGCATATATGTGATCCAATGCCTAAGGCTAAAATCATTGACATTAAATTTTCATGCAGTACAATTAGATCTTTTGTCTTAGGAATACAGTAACAACTTTATATTAAGAAGTAAAAATAGCCATCGTTTGCCAAAGAATATCTATAATTAGGTACAGAAAGAATGTGTAGTGGGAGAGCGTTCTGCGTTCTTCTTAGAAGACTTCCTTTGATTTTTCTCCAATAATATTCTTTAAACTGCCCAAGGTATAACATTTCAGAACAATCTAAATTTGCCTATTTAGACAGACTGAGATTTCCTAATAATGACAAAATGGAATACCGTGAGGCCCTTGAGAAAACGAGACAGCACTTCAGGGAGTGACGGGAGAGTGGCTTACACGCGTTAAGTGAAAAAACAAGGTGCAAAGAGGTGTGCAGAATTCACCATCATAATGTACGTGGTGCACCGACGCGGACCGTCACCGGGAGTCTCCACAAGGACCCGGCCTCGGCGCCTGCGGGTCTGGGTGGCTGCGGGACGGGGAGAAGACTTGGTTTGCACAGTTCCGTCACTGTTTTGTACTAGTGGATTCCGTACCATGGTGTATTTAACCTTTTCAAAAATATAATGCTTTAAAAATAAAAACTGATTACAAGAACATAGAGTAAAAAAAAAAAAAAAAAATCCTTTAGGGACAGGGGCAGAGGCTGCCAATGCAGATCCAAATGCGAGGGTGCGGGCCTGTGGAACTTCCCCCAGACAGCTCCTTGGAGGCCTGGTTTCAGGGGAACCTTAGGCTTTGGGATGATCTGACCTCTGAGGAGCTCTGGGGGTGTTCCAGCTTCCCTTTATTCTGGAAGCTAAAACCGTAATCTCTTCCGTCCTCACTTCCACACCTAATCAGACTCCAAATCCTGTCAACACCGCCTCCTAAACACCTTGGGATCCAGCCCCCTCCCTCTCCCCCTTCTCCCCTTGGGTGCCCTCTGAACAGGCCCTTCCAACCCTTCTCTGGTCTCCCTTCGATCCACTCTCTTAATTTGCTCTGAAAGGTTCTGTGTATAATGCAAACCTGCCAGTCACGGCCCTCCAACTCCTCGGAGGGCCGTAGCCTTAACTCCTCACGTGGTATACACCCCACGCCACCTGGCCCCTGGCGACCTCTTCTGCCTCCCCTGTTACCTCTCCACATCACACTTGACCCTCCGAGCCACACTGAACTTTCAGAACACTGAACATACTGTGTTCACTCCTCACTACACACGTTCAAGTTAGGTATCACTTCCTCCTGGAAGCCTTCCAAACGCTTCTACGCCTGGATTAGGGCCCCTTCTATTTCCCACAGCCCCCTGCACTTCCTCTTTATTACTGTATTCACTCTGTACTACTGTAGCCCAGTTACCTGGCCTGTGAGCTCTGGGAAGGCAGGGGCTGTGTCGCCTGGTTCGCTGCTGCGTCCTTGGGACCTGGCACAGACACTGGCCATGAATAGGTGCTCAGTAATTACTGGCTGAATGGGTACATAGGGGCCTTCCGGTCTCCTGTCTCAGACACAGTCTGGATAATCCACTCGTGGGGAAGCAGCATGGCATTTCAACTATTTAAAACTATTGTTACAGTATTTCAGCATTGTGACGCCTGGGGGGCTCAGTCGGTTCAGTGTCTGACTCTTGATTTCGGCTCAGGTTGTGATCTCACGGTTCGTGAGGTTGAGCACCACGTTGGACTCTGTGCTGAGAGTGTGGAGCCTGCTTGGGATTCTCTCTCTCTCTCCCTCTCTCAAAATAAGAAATAAACATTAAAAAAATAGCATCTCACCACTGTACTGTGGCCTTTTGTTCCAACTATTTAAAAAAACTGCACACGGGGGCGCCTGGGTGGCTCAGCCGGTTGAGCATCTGGCTTCGGCTCAGGTCATGATCTCACGGTTCATGGGTTCGAGCCCCGCATCAGGCTCTGTGCTGACAGCTCAGAGCCTGGAGCCTGCTTTGGATTCTGTGTCTCCCTCTCTCTCTGCTCCTCCCCCGCTCATGCTCTGTCTCTGTCTCTGTCTCTCTCTCTCTCCTTCAAAAATGAATAAAAACATTAAAAAAAATTTTTTTTTAAACCTGCACTAGGTTCTGGGAAACAGAATAGGGACCATTTTTCCTTCAATGTCCCCCCAAAAATCCCCAGACCAAGACCTCGGCAAGTGTTTGCAGCTAAACTCCCCATTCCCCTTCAGTGTCCCCCAGTCTTAGTCCTCCCTTCAGGGGGCAGGGCAAGGCCATCCTGCTCCCTCCGGTGGTTAAAGTCGTCTGCTCAGACCACCGTCACTGTACTCTCCGGCTTTAATGACTATCTGCGATATGCTTGTCTCACGAGCCTCCTGATGGAGGGAGGCCTTATTTTCTGTGCCTCTTTTATGTCTGGGGCCTGGCAGAGTGCCGGGCACGTAGTAAGCATTCAATATAGATGAAGCATCTGAAGAGGGCGGTTACTCGTTCTTCTCTTCCAAAATCATTAGCAAGAACTAATAAAGAAAAGGCTGCACAGTAAGAACGTGAGGTCTGCATAGTCAAGGTCAAGAGGCAGACGGGAAGGAGCAGGTGTAGATCCTAACAGCTCACCCAAGCCCGCCCTGTCCTCGAGGACTTACAAAGTCTAGGTCTGAAAAAAAAAAACCTCCAAACACCCAAGGTCTAGATGATCCCCGGGAAGATGCCCAGTGAAACAAAGAGGAGTGTCTTGGGTGAGAACTCTGCATGGGGGAAGCCCTCCAAATCCGAAACCCCAGAGAGGGCGTTCCCGGCGGCTCACCATTCCCCCAAGGCCTCGAGGCAGCGCATGCGACCCAGCATGAGCTCTGGGTCGTCCTTGTTGGTGTCCATCTTCTTGTCGTAGGCCACGAGCGCATCCTCCCACTCGTGCAGCTTCTCGTACCAGGTGGCCTGGATCTCCTGCAAGGTGGGAAAGAGAGAAGACTGCTGTCGCATGGAGAGCCGGAGAGCAAATTAAAATTGCACGTTTTAAACCCCACGCTGCCTTTCCTAAGGTGCTAGATGCTTCCCCCGTCACCGTATGTCCTGGCTTTGGTGGAAAAGAACTTCAGCGTATCTGGAGGCAGCTTGGGTGGCGGTGCGAACACAGGTGCCTTGGCACACTGATGGAGTGACCCTGTGATAACCTGACAGCAGATGGTGGGCCACGTCCCCGTGCCCCGTCACGTCCTGCCCAGACGCAGGGGCCACCAGAGCCCTGGCAGGTGGGGATGCGATGACAGGGGAGATCCTTTGGGACAGCAGGAGGCCCCGACCAGAGCTCCTGCAAGGGTGCCAAGGCCTCGGTCCGCTGGAGTGCGGGCCGCGGGCCACCGGACCGGGAGCTGCTTTCCTGATGGGGCCGGAAAGACCAGGCATATTTGCACATTTGCTGGAGGAAAATAACTCGAATTTTTAAAAGCTCCTGATTCTCTGCATTTCTTAATGCGTTTTTAAACTTTCAGGAAATACTGATTTAAAATACGATAGAGCGCCACCGCTTAAAATTCTTTGGAAAACCTTTCCTCCCTTCTTCGACTCCTGCATCCAATGTTCCCTCCTGCTCAGCGCCTGGCAGGTCTGCCAGTGTCGGGGGCCAGAGGACGGTTTCCATTACCCGGGCAGACGGTGCGCCACGCTGGATTTCAGCGCTGGCCACGTGAGGAAGAGGGGCCACAGGCTAAAAGGGGCAGACTCTGGCTCTCCAAGTGGTCAGGGGACAGACCGCTTCCCGAGACGTCTTGGCCTGCAGCCACCTCAGTCTGTCTTCTGGGCTTCTTCCTCACCGGCGTAGTGAACGGCTACGTCTCTACAGGCCAGGGCAGTGGCTCTCCAGGGATTTCGCTAACAACAAGAGGAGTCTGCAGCGGATTCTGTACGATACGATCCAGGGCCCACCCGTGCGCCCCCCCATTGCCCTCCTTCCCTTTCTGAATAAAAGTCTTATTTGAGTGGTATTATTTGAGTAGCCGACCGCTACTCTGCTAAGCTCTCTGAAAGGACCTTTTCTTCTCGAACCTCCGTAAGGAGGTCATTTCTATTTTCAGTCGTTAACTCGTGCCAACTTCCCCTCGGCGGTTCTTGGCACAGCCGATCCCCTCGGCCGCCCCTGCACGAATTCCGCTGCCCGACAGCCCTCTGCCCTGTGTCGGTGCACAGGAGGGTTCACCCAAACCGGCCCGTCTGGCTCTGCAGAAGGGAAAACTACTTAAACTTCATTTTCCGAGGCTGTTTAGAAGGATATGAGAGAGAAAACTTAGAAGCGTGGCTGTAAAGACAGCGTTAAAATGAAAAACGCTAAAATTGGGAAGTAAATGATTTCTACCCCAGCGGGAAAGAGGAAGGGGGCCGGTGACCAGCGGATGGCACACGCTAGGCGCAGACAAGCAGAAAGCAGAGGCAGCGGCATATGGAGCAGGTCAGGCAGGGGGCAGGATATTTTGAATTGCAATAGATTGCAGAAACTGTAAGGTTTAAGCAATGAATCACACGAAATTCTAATGAGATTGCTGTTACATAAATTGTGCTGAGAAAGCGCAGGTTCTGCCAAGAAAAGCCAAACCATTGTCAGGCTTAATACGCTTCAGCTCCCTAAATATAACAGAAAATCCACCACGGGTTTAGCAACAATCCTGGACCTAATGGCCACCTTTAGAACCTGGAGACAGAGGAACTTGCACTTAAGGCTGGCGCTCTGAGCCGCTGGGTATTAGCTAGCTGCCGGCAGGTCACCCGAATGCCAGATGGTCATGGGAGCTTCGTTTCTATCGCCCTGACTGCGGCCCAAGCTCTAGGGAGAGCAAAGGAGGAGAATGAATGTCCTTGAGAGACTACGTTAAGTGCCCCCTCTGCAATCAAGGATTGAGGCAAAGGTAGAGACGTTGTCCCTTCTGTCCTGTCATCTGGACAGATGCTGTCTTGGTCTAGTTACAGATAGGTGCTCAAGATGGCAAAATACTCCCTGGAAAGTTCCAGTCCAATTGACTAGCCCCTGTGTGAGGCAAAAGCCTATGAAGCGGCCATGGATTTCTTCACTCTAACACACTGGGCTCTCGATCACGGCAAACCTGAGTAAGTGACCCACGCGACTAACAAAAGGTTCCTCATCAAATGCACCGACCCAGAACATCTTGACCTTCCCGGAAGTCAATGCCGAGCTGATTAAGTCAATGCTTTATATATGGTTAGGTAGTTACCAAAGCACCCTCCCCGGACCACAGAGGGTAATGGAAACATTTTAATATTGATAAGGCAAAGATGGCAGGAGAGAAGAAGCTATGTGAGCAATAATGAAATGGAACAATTCCTTAACAGGAGGTATAAATTATAGTACATTTTTTTCTGGAGCACTGGCCATGGTTTCTTCTGAGGTATGTACTGAGCGTTAATCGTGGGCCGGTGGCGATGCCAGCCGCCACAGATGACACAAAATAACTCAGGTCAGGGTTAAATGGATGATGCCAGACTGCCTGGGTTCAAGTCCTGGCTCGGCCAGTGATTCGCTGTCAGATCAGGTGAGGTTGCTGTTCTGCTGGGACCACCGGCTCCCTTCCTGTAGGATGGGGTCACGATTGCACCTCTACTCATCGGGCTGTCGTGAGGACCGAATGAGATGGTGTACACAAAGTACGCAGCGAAGGGTCGGGCACGTGCCAAGAGGCTGATGCACACCAGCTATTACTATATATCAGGTTCCGTCCTCCCGACCTATGTTCAATTTGAATGTAATCCATACAGCCGCTGTCTCCTTCATCCTTACGGTACAGCAAAGTCAGATGTCAGCAATTGGGAAAAGAACAGGAAAGTAACTTCCTCCAGGGGGTGGCTGAGTGCCTCCCTAGCCAGGTCTCTGCACTTACCAGCTCTCCGAAGTGTTTCATGGCATATTCTAATACCCCGGCAGCTGCCTCTGGCTGTTGTAGCTTATTATTAATGCTGGGGAGACAAAAGGAAGAGGGGGTTACACTCAACATGTCAGAGAGTGGGAGGCGTGGGGGTCGGGGCGGGTAGATGGCTCACCAGCCCACTGGAGACATGTCTTGCAGAGAAGGTGACTGTCTGTTACCACCCAGCAAGCTCAGTCTGAATGACTTCTTCTAAGGAACGATTTCATCTCGACCCCACACTCCTGGTTTTGAGGGGGCAGCGTCTGGTAGACAGGAAGCCTCACCGGCTCTGGGGCCCTTTCTCCAACCAGCACGGACTGGCTTCCTCTCAGATACTGTCAGTCAGGCACCTTGTGTCTGTTTTCTAAAAACTAGAAGCCCTGGGTCCGTATTTGGCCCTGTCGTTGAACACGACCAGATGAGGTCCCTCTGAACTTTGAACTCTTACTTCCGCTCATCAGTTGCCTCCAGGAATCAGAATGATCAAAGTCAATAAAAACCATCAGGCTCTGTGGGTGACACAGAAGTGGCACGGAGGCTGGGTCATCCACGTTAATGACAGAGCACCCCAGGGACTGTGGCTGTGCAAACATCTTGACTGCTCCCCCGATAGCCCATTTCCTTCCAAGATGGACGCTTCCGTAGTCCCTCTTCGAGGACCACCCCCTCCCTCTGCAGTGGGCAGCCAGGGACCTCATCCAGGGTCACATGCCTGGCGGAACGATGCTTTTCACTAGCGACACGCTACTCTGCTGTCATCTGTGGGCAGCATGTGGCCACTGGGACCGACTGGGGGACTGTAACGAACATACTGGGACAACTAGGCGGTAGGCTGGCGGTGGGTGCCTGGCGCTGGCTAACCAGGGAGGTTGTAGAGAGGCCCCGGAAGTTGGACAGCAGCAGGGCCGAGACCCTTATTCCGACGGGAACATACACGAAAGGGGAAACGGAAACTAAGCCAACACTGAACGTAAGCTGGAGTTACAAAAGGACGGAAACGAGGGACGAAGCAGGCCTGAGAAACTCATAGGACAGCAGTTTCTTTATCTGTTCACAGGTGGGGACCAAACGATGTCAGTCCAACTCGGGAGTCTGGACTGTTTAACGAGCAAGGGATCCAGTTCATTGCCCTAAGTACAAACTGTCTACATGACTAGAATTAATTTTTAAGTGGTTTTAGGAAAACTCCAGGATTTGGGTGGAATATGGTAATAATATGGCAAGAGATTGCTGGTATAAATATTATCTTTAAAAATTCAAATTCCACCACATTTATTCCAATAAAACCAAGAGGGAACTGCCCACAATCTGTCAAACTAGAGAAGTTAACATTTGTGAAAGTAATAATCTAATGCCTCATGTTTACAAAGCACATTTCAAATCATCTTTCCAACCTATCACTGCTTTAACCTCATGCATCCCTGAGAGAGTGGAAAGGAAAGGTATTACCAGTCTTGTTTCACTCCTGGGGAGACTCAGGCCTGAAAGGGTAGCAATGTTCCCCGAGGTCCACAATGAATGGGGAGAGTCTCCATATGATCTGAAGCAATTTTATGGCTCTCCTTTGTTAAGGTGAGGATGGGGAGGGCGGAGGGGGGCCGCTTTGGATGTGGAGTCAGAGAGTTTGGGTTTACATTTCTGGAGGTCCAATCCTGCCACCTATAAGCTGTACGACCATAAGCAAGTTCCCTTTTTTGAGTTTTAAGCTTCTCGTCTATAAAATGGGCCTAATACCACTCCTTTCAAGCTTCCTCAGGGAACAAAATGAAATAATGGGTATGAAATTACTAAGCAGATCCTGGTAAATGCTCCCTCCCTCATTTGGTTTTATCTAAGAATAAAGGTTGCTAGAAACATAGCTGTATGCTTGTGTACAGAAAAAACACTCATCTAAGGTTGAGACTCGAGCCAGCACTAAGAAATCATCAACTCATCCTGAAGACAACTATTTGAGTAGGGTGCCCAGGCTCTAGGCCCTGCAACTGGAGGGGAGAGTCACCATACAGATGTCTCTCTCCTTTATTTACAGCAGACAGGTGACCTCAGGTGGCATCTACTGGGCAGACCCACTGGCACTTCTGTGCTGCTCCTAAGCAATGAGCCAGAAGGTTCTCCATATAAGTCAGTCCGCTGCAGGACTCAGAAACATTCAAAGAGAAGCGATAACACCATGGTTTCTTTCCAGAAGTCCTATGAGATTTAAAAAAAAAATTTTGTGTATATATGAATGTATGTATATATTTACTTAAACAATTTTTTAAAGTTTATTTACTTAGTTTGAGAGAGAAGAAAGAGAGTGAGAGTGGGTCAGGAGCAGAGAGAGAGAGGGGAGAGAGAATCCCAGGCAGGCTCCATGCTGTCAGCACACAGCCTGACTCGGGGCTTGATCTCATGAACTATGAGATCATGCGTGACCTGGGCCGCAATCAAGCGATGGCTGCTCAACTGACTGAGCTACTCAGTGCCCCTGTTTATTTTTTTTTAAGTAAGCTCTATGCCCAATGTGGGGCTTGAACTCACCACCCCAAGATCAAGAGTCACACGTTCTACCAACGGAGCCAGGCAGGCACCCCATGTGAGTTTTTCTAATAAGCTCACTCACACAGGGTTAGGTGAATTATATTAATATCACTCTTAGCTGTATCCATACAGCTTTGTGATTATCTAGTTCCCCGAACCCAAACACAGATTTTGGAAGCTTAAGAAGACATGGAAAAAAAAAAAAAAAAAGCCAATGTATCTTCTATAGTGAAACATGTAATATGCCATATGTAAATACATATAATTACATAGTCTGTATATTCTTTTTGGTTCCAGTGTGGATTCTGGGATGGCCGTGGCAGAGATATTAACTACTCTGGTGAGGAAGACAATGTGTTCCTTGCCTAAAGCAAAAGAAGTTAATTCTAAGAATCACACATAAAAATCCAGGAGTTCCAATAAATGTCTTCCGATCTTGCGTTCTGGAGCATATGCTATTTTCAAGAGCAAATTACAAACATTGCCAAAGTTTGCCTCACTTGGGACAAAGCCAACACAAAAATGGAAGCAAGCAAAAGCCTCTTCCCACCCCATTCTCCCACTCATTATGCCTAAAAAGGAAAGCTTTACAACAAGCTGATCAAAATCAGGAAGTAATAATGACTAGGAACCAGACGAGAAATACAAATTTTACCTTAATATTGCTATGGCTTTGATATCCCTCATCAAAGGAGAGAGTGACTTAGCTTTGCAAATTAAAAACAAAACAACCCCCCTCCCCCCACCAAAACTCATCGTATGGCCCCTACTCCTTCAAGGGAAAGTCCAAATAAGTCCCCTACCTGTAGAATACAGACAGAGGTGCTGGGCTCGCTTGGGGGAACCACCGACCAGGACTTTAGAACCTGCCAGAAAACTGGGGGTTGTACCTTGAGATTCTGTCCAACAGTAAGGATGATCACTGAAAAATTACAGCTTTGACTAAACGGACTAAAACACAGCCATGAAAAATAACCGGGATCAGCCTGAGGAAAGGGTCCCTTATTAAATTCTTGGTCTCTGGATTGAGGACCTGAAGGAAAGGAGGAGATGGTGCGCACCTACGGGCGACCGTTCAGAGTAAATATTTTGAGTTGACTGGCCGCTATCCCCATTTATTCTTTTCTCCTCCCTGTTCCCTCTTTATTTTCCTGACTACGCTTCCCTCTTCTTTCCTTCCATGGAGTCTTCCGCGCACGCTACGAGGCTGCTGGAGAATGCAGCTGTGGACACGGAGAGGAGGTTCTGGTGAGGGAAGGAAACAAAACTCTTGGTGATACAAGAGTCTGTCACCGTTTGGGACCTTAATTTTTTCTCCTTCTGCCATGACTTCTGGCATTCCACTGTGGGAGGCAACGTATTAGAACAACAACAAAAAGAGACCTAAATTTACCGAGCGCTTACTGTTACTGTATGTACCAGCCACGGGGCTTACTGCTTTTATGTGTTATCTCATGAAGTAGGCGCTGATATTAATATTCCCATTTTACACATGAACAAGCTGTGGCCCAGGTCACAGGGTCCTGTGCCATTAAAAATGATCTTAAAAAATTGTTTTTTAATGTTTATTTATTTTTGAGACAGAGAGAGACAGACCATGAGTAGGGGAGGGGCGGAGAGAGGGGGAGACAGAATCTGCAACAGGCTCCAGGCTCCGAGCTGTCGGCACAGCATCCAATGCGGGGCTCGAACTCACCGACCGCGAGATCGTGACCTGAGCTGAAGCTGGATGCTTAACCAACTGAGCCACCCAGATGCCCCTAAAAAGGATCTTAAGTTGGGGCCTTAAGATGGCTCAGTCGGTTGAGCGGCTGACCCTTGATTTCGGCTCAGGTCACGCATGATCTCACAGTTCATGAGATCAAGCCCCGAGTCGGGCTCTGACTGACTGCACAGAGCCTGCCCGGGATTCTCACTCTCCTCTCTCTCTGCTCCTCCTTGCCTGCATGCATGTGCTTTCTCTCAAAATAAGTAAACTTAAAAAATTTTAAAAAATAAAGAGCATCTTAATTAATAACTAAGAGTGCACTGTAGCTCTGCAACGGGAGGCATAGCGCCTCAGCCTTCCCCTCTTGGATCAGCAGGCGTGCATAAATGCTTGTACAAGGAAGGAAAGCAAGCACCGGGTGGGGGGTGCTCCCTATAACCCGCCACGCAGGAGAAAGCAGACCTACCAAGCTTTCGTTTTAATTTCCTCATGGACGCTGTGGCTGACCGCCCCTCTGACCCCGAAGCTCCCATCCCGTCTCTTTCCTTTCAGAAGCTGCGGGTATGCCTTGACGCTTCCCGACAAAACAGCCAGCCAGGTCGCCACCGTGGGCTTTTTCCAAGGCAGCGTGTCCGAGGCTGCTGGGCTTACAGACACAGCCCAGGCTACAAAGTGTGGGCTGCCTAAGTCTCTGTAGTCAAGTGCCCAGTCTCCTGCCTACTTGGGTGACACAGGGCTGTCCTCTGAAACAGTCCCCTTTAAAAAAAAAAATGTTTTTTTAAAATGTTTATTTATTTTTGACAGAGAGAGAGAGACAGAGCATGGGCAGGGGGCAGGGGGCAGAGGGAGAGGGAGACACAGAATCCAAAGCAGGCTCCGGGCTCCGAGCTGTCAGCACAGAGCCCGATGCGGGGCCCGAACTCACAGACTGTGAGATCATGACCTGAGCCGAAGTCGGGACGCTCAACCGACTGAGCCACCTAGGCGCCCTGAAATAGTCCCCTTTTAATAAAACTCAGATGTGGTTTTATGAGACTGAAGGGAGAGGCTCTATGTTTGGCTTGTGGGGAGAAATCACCTTCACTCAAAGCCCCCTTAACGAGGAACTCTTGTTTCATGGGGCAGCTGGGAGTTTTCTATCATCCGTTCTATAAACGCTCCCTTGTGTGCCCCTCAGTCGCTCCGTGTTACTGCTGGAGGCTTAAAAGGGCAAACTGTTCCAAACCCCACAACAAAGAAGCACTTAACGACACAAACCAGACCCCACGGACATCAGTCCAGGTGACAAGATCTGACTGCAAACAAGCTGAGAGAGGTGGAGGTTCGGCAGCAACGTGCCCACGAGAACAGTGCAGAAGGACAGGCTGACGAATTTCCTGTCTCCTCTCGACAGGGGCTGAGGCCACAGGAACACAGAGCTCTGCCAGCTGGTGGAGGCCCAATCGGCAGGGGTCTATCTGCATTCTGCTCTGTCTTCCAGTGGGAGCAGCCGGTTGAGATCTTACAGGCACGAATCTACAGAGCAAACAGAAATGCCCTGTCCACGTGATCATCCTGGAGCCCACAACTGAACCTGGCGTTAGAAAGCCCGTGAAGAGACAGACAAGAAGACAGCAAGGTAGGACAGCAAGAGGGGGAGAGGCAATTCTACCGACATTCACTTTCACTCATTCCCCACCCCAAGACTTAATTTTTATTAAGGGAAGTGGAGTTGAGAGCTAGAAACTGGGAAAATTCTTGGCAATTGAGGGAGACACTTTCTAGAATTGTGCCAAATTAATAAATAAGGACGAGACAAGAGTGCCTCCATGCCTTCCGTGGCAAACACCTTAAACCATGTATCTTCTCTCCCTGCTATCTGAGAATTCTTCTCCAGAAGCAGGGGAAGCGGGTCAGGAGGGCCAGTGGTTCAGATGTGAAGGAGATTCTCTCGCTACCTCGGCAGATGCCCCGTCAAGAGCGATGGTGGAAGAGCTAGTGCTGGCGGGAGGGCCTGCTTACTTCTCCATGGCTCTCCCTCTCGAGCTTCTCCTCAGTGCTTTTCCCGTGCAGGTGATGACCAGCCCCACGAGGATGAAACTGACCGAAAGGGTCAGTCACTAAGTCACTAGCTGCTCGGGGTCTTAATGCTGACCCTTACTGCATAGCAGTAAGACGGTCTCTGGCTTGGCATCCAAATGCCACTCCTACCACCTGAAGAATCCTCAAAGGGTTTGCTCGTGGGAAGAAATCCCAAAGCGTTCTCAAAGTCATTGCTCCCCACGCTTCTGGATTGATGTCAAATCCCAAGTGGCTTGGCCTGATAACTAATTCCTTCTGGGATGACTCCTTTGGTTATTGACCTCACCTCTTAGCCTCGCTGCCTCAGCGACCTTCAGGCTATTAAGAACAAAGCCCGAGGGGCGTCTGGGTGGCTCAGTCGGTTGGTCGTCCGACTTCGGCTCAGGTCATGATCTCACGGTTCATGGGTTCGAGCCCCTCGTCGGGCTCTGTGCTGACAGCTTGGAGCCTGGAGCCTGCTTCGGATTCTGTTTCTCCCTACTTCTCTGCACCTCCCCTGCTTGTCCTCTCTCTATATCTATCTCAAAAATAGACATTTAAAAAAAAAAAATTAAGAAAAAAAAGGACGCAGTCCAAGCCTGTTGGAAAGTCAGTCAAATAAGGAGCATCTGCGGTCACATCTGGGGGACCGCTTAGGCTTTCCTAGCGCTCCCATCAGGAATTTAGGAGAACGTTATGCACTCGCTTCCCAAATGGCTCCGGGCCTTCTTTCTCCTGTCTATTTCTAGTGCAGACCACAGTCTGTGTTTTATTTGGTGCCCAGTCAAGTAAGAATTCTCCGAATTCCCTTAGCGCCAGGCTGCGGACACATGCAACACAGCTGACTGGGGACCTTGGCAGGTCCGACCGAGGAGCTCCTGACCAGCCAAGATGAGGCCAAGGGGGACATGGCTTTACATCCTTACCACCTACATCGAGCAGTCCCTCCTGCTTCTCTTGTAGAGGCAGAGCTGCTTCAGACCATTCCCTGTCCCTTCTCCCAGCACCGAGGCTTAGCTCTGTGTGCCAAGCGTGATCCCCGCACAGAGCCAGGGAGATCCGCGGCCGGCCGGGCCCCGTGTCTTTATCAGGCAGTTCCCCTGGGACTCTGGGAGCAGCAGGGTAGACTGGGGAACCCAAGGGTGTGGCAGCCTCTTTCTGAAGAGGTTAAGTGAAGACAGAAGGCCACATGAGGGCATCTGAACTGTGACATGGACAAAGGCCGTGAGGACGATTTAAACTCAGGCAGCAGGAAAGCACAGGCAGGCTGGTTGGCCTCCGTCGCCCACGGACAGCTAGGTCAGGTGATGACGATAGCACCTGTGGCTCTGTTAGGGTCAAACTTCCCTTTTCTGCTCTAGGAACTCAGGAAAAGTCACTTTAGTCCTTTTTTTACATATTCACAGACAGGAGGCTGGCCTCATTAGAAGGTTTCAAAGCTGGGACATTCGGTGTCCCTGGTGTTCTAGGGCACCTGAGGCATCCAGGTAAAGAAGATGTGATGCGGAAGAAGCGGCCTGCCTTGGACAGTCAATGGGTTCCCGACGTCTCAGTCCAGAGTGGCTTAAGGGTAAAGAGCTCTTACTTGGTCTCCACCCTTTCCTTCGGTCACAGTTTAAATGGCGTGTCGGTCATGATACTTGGAGGACATGCTAACCCTGCATGTGAGAAAGTGGGAGATGTCAAGAGGAAAAAAGAATACTAACAGCTGTGTTAGGGACAGATTAGGGACAGGGGAGACAAAAAATCCTATCTTTCCAAGATTGGAGAGGGGAGGTGTATCTTCTTGTTAAACTCCACTGCAATTCAACCACTTTTCAAAATACTGTTTTCACCTACGCATATTCTATATAAACAGGTATGTGTTTTATACACAGCAGTGAGCAGAGCATTCGTACAATTTTGTATGTTGCTTTTGCACGTAACACGGGCGTTTCCCACTCGATCCAGTCTTGGCAATTACTTTTAAACAGCTCCACCATTTCGTCCTGCCTGTGGCTCCCAGGCCTGTGATCGGTCTCACGGGGGCACCTTCTTGGCTGGTGGGCGGGCAGCACTCGCGTTAGATTCCCGACCTCCAGGCACGCCGCTCAGGAGCACACATTCGGCGCTCTCGCACGCGCAGTAAGTGATCTCAGTAAGTGATCTGTCCGGCAGAAGTCTGCAAGGCCCGCTCTGGGAATCCAAGCCCCGAAGATGAAGACAGCGCTCAGTGACAAGCCCGGAAGGCTGTCCCATTTTACACATCACCTCCAGGCAGTCCCTGGCTGGACGCGGGGCCCAGGTGCCCTAGCACAACCCGGCATAAGGCACGGAGAGGCCACAGAGCCCCGGAGTGTCAAAGCACACGATTTGTGCCGGCCGGGTTTCCAACCCAGGGGCCCGTCAGAGGCGCGCTGTAAAAATGATGAATGGCTGTCACATTTCCAAGGCTCCGGCTGATTTAGGGAGCCATTGGCAGACACATCACTCCCAGCATGTCGGCCAGTTAATTACTTCCAACTTTATCTTTCTTGTCAACACTTCTTGACAAATTGGCCATTATCTTTTTATTCTACAACAACGAGCACTGCTCCTTTTCTGGCGATGCCTGGAGGTTTTTCTCCTTTCCGCTTCTTCGTACCCAGAGTGGATTGAAGAGCTCTGAGAGAGCCGATTAGAAAGAGGAGCTGTCAGGAAGAGGACAAAAGCGGCGAGGGCTGCTAGAGTGAACCCAAGGCTCATTATCAAATGTCTTCACTCAAAGCAGAGTTGATGTTTTGGGTAAAATACTGATTTCCTGGCTTCCCGATGTCCGAGAGCTCTGCCTCAGTCTCTCGCGGGGACGAAGTTGGGACACAGAAAGGTAAATGAGCTGGCGTCTGCTGATCTGGCAGTGCTGGGCCCTTCTCCCCACCTAACTGGGTACGTGGACGTGAGGTGGCCCTCCGCTCCCCTGAGAGGCCACATTGTAGAAACACTGATGCCCATTCTGGAGTCAGGGAAGAGGGAAAAATAAACCTACTTCTTGGTAAGGCCAAGCCAGTAGAAGATGAGCATGACACGCTATAAACGGGCCACCGAGATTCGAAGTCTATGAGACGACCAAAAGTATTTGGAGAGACCAATGGTGTCACCACCAATACGTTTCGCCATCACTGCACGGATGTTGTCAGGGGTGGCCATGGGGCAGAACCCAACCCCTACTGTACTCCGCCAGTTGTAAGACACACACTTTAACATCTCTGAATCATGATATGGCATATAATTCAAGGCTTGAGAGCGCTGTGACGTGGTTTAGTTGCCAGCAGTAACCCCCGCCCCGCCCCGCCCCGCCCTGCCCCAGAAGTACATAAAAATCAGAAGCAGCGTCTCTAACTCACCATTTACTGGTCCCATTAAACCTCGAGGCGTTCCGGCGGGTGAGCTACGTACAGTGGAAGGGCAGACATTTACTACTGAACTACCGCGAGCTTCTCCCTTTGGGATGGTCTTGGGCTGCAGTGAAAGACCCTGTGTCCTTTTGGTTCAGCTTTAGGGGAAACCCCGGGATTCTTCCCTTCGTACGGCTCCCTGCGGACGGCCGGCTTTCTACACTGACAGGCAGCTTCCCTGGGGTTTCTGAGGTGCTCTATAAAGACAGGCTGTCGTCCAGTGAACCTGTAGAAAGTCTTCAGAACAGCCAGAGATACATTTATGCTCTCCTGGCGACGGGTGAGAGACCTGACCTCTTGGGTACGGCTGGATGTTAAGAGGGCACTAAGGCAAAAGACGGGCCCGGGAAGATACAATCTGCGTTTGTGCTCTGGCTGCACGGGGGTTTCCTCTGTCCATCCACTCTCCCCTGTGTGGAGCTGCCCTACAAGGGGTACAGATTCCTAGAGGCACATTGCACTTTTGAAGTCAGCATGAGCCCAGAGGTTTGGAATGTGTTTTTGTCGAGAAGTGAGGAGCTTTGAGCAAATCCTCACCCCTCTGGCCAGAGTGCTTTTTCTTCCAGCAGAGGTAGGGGAAAAGAACACGACTCTGTAACTTTTCTGGAAGCCAGGAAACAACTGTGAAAGCAGGACTCATACTTCCAAGCAACACAGCGGTGACACCCTGGGAACATGTGTTTAGAATTAAGACAGAGTGGGTTTTATTCACCCCTCTAGCCCCTCGCCGGTAAACGGCAAAGCACAGTCACGCTTGCCATTAATTGGTTGCTCAGGCACAACTGGCACAATTTCTCGAACGTTCTCAAAGAATCACAGTCCCCTTTTCCCATCAGTGCTGCCTATGTCAGGGCGGCAGAGGTCCGGCCCGAAGGGAAGCTCTGGGGATCCCAGGGCACCTGGGTACGAACGTGTGATCCTATCCTGCACTTCTGACGGGGTCTTGTCTCCGGCTGAGAGTGACTTTCTGCTATTGCAACGTAATGGGTATTTCATCCCCTTTTGGGGACAGCAAGATCTGTCAGGTTCCCGGATAAGTTCTGGCGAACACAGCTGCCCCGAGATGTGGCTGTTTTTACGGGGACATGCGACTTCATTCTGCCTTCGATGTCAGCTGTTGCGTGTGGCCCCTCAGGCCACGGTGATGGTGAATAAACAGGCTGATGCAGGCGGAAGCGATCAGATAGGCCATTTACCCAGGCCTCTGGAATAAAGTGGAGCGGGACAAAACCTTGCCCCAAATGCTCTGTGGTCCTTCTGTTGGTCTTCATACGTAAAGAAAGAGGAGGGAGACACAAATCGATGGTTTCCAGGGAGACAAAGGGATTACACAGTGAGGATGCTGCCCCCAGTTATTGATTAAAATACAAGGTTGAGCCAGATGATCTCAGTGTTTCCAGTTCCCACTTCCTTTGATTCTGTGTCTAAGACCTACAGAAGGAAAATGGACTCAGAGCAGGACAGAACGCAGGGGCCAATGACGAAGACCTCATGGTGACAAAGTACCGCCAATGACCATGGATAGAGACTCTGAGTCTCCACAACAGATGTTTTAGGTGAAGAGAACCTTCTGCTGGGGATTCATTCTTTCACTTGACGAGTTCCAAATAAGGAGCTCTTTGGTCTCAGTCTGGTGCCAAGAGATAGATGTTAGAGCTACCGTGGTAAATACGACAGACGAGGTCTTTGCTTTCGCAGAGCTAACAGGCTGGTGAAACAGATATACAACAACAAAAAAACCAAAAACGAAAACAAAAACAAAACAAACAAACCAAAAAACCCTGAAATAAATGCTGTGAAGGTAAACACCAAGAAAAAAACAGAGCACCTAGATGGAGACTAACGTGGGGGGGGGGGGAGCTTAGTGTAGACTCGGAAGGGCAGGGAGGGCTTTTCTAATGAGATGATAACTGCATACCTAACCAGTAATACTTAATATTTGCTGGACATTGACTATGTGTCCGTCACTAACCTGTATCATGTGCACTATCGATTTTTGAATCAACTTCCTAGTTGAAGTGTAACACACATATAGAAAGGTGCACACAGTGTGCAGCTTGATAAATCACGGAGTGAAGATACCCTTGTAAATACCACCCAGAGCGAGAAACAGAACACAACACGCTGCCAGGGTCCCAGAAACACTGAGCCTTCTCCTGACCGCGGCTCCCCTCCTCATCTCTAGAGGCAATGACTATCTGACCTCTGATGCAACTGGTTAGTTTTGCCGGTTTTTTGTTTTTTTTTTTTAGTTTAGTTATTTACATCAAAAGAGACAGAGAGAGCACGAGCAGAGGAGGGGCACAGAGAGAGAGAGAGAGAGAGAGAGAGAGAGAGAGAGAGAGAATCCCAGGCAGTTTCTGAGCTGTCAGCGCAGAGCCTGATGTGGGGCTTGAACTCACGAAACTGTAAGATCATGACCTAAGCCAAGATCAAGAGTCGGATGCTTAACTGACTGAGCCACCCAGGCGCCCCACAGTTTTGCCATGTTTTGAACCTCACCTGATGCTCAACACGATGTCTGGGACATACGTCCGTGTTGCTATGTGCCACCAACATGCCACGGTCGTTCTTCCTTCTAGTGCTGAAGACTCGTTCACTCTATGAATATATCACAAAGTATCCATCTTCCCACTGACGGGCATGTAGGTGGCTGTCAGCTCTTGGCCGTACGAGTGCTGTCCCTACACACGTTCTTGTACTGGCTTTGGTGCAAGGGTGCTGGCGTTTCTGTTGGGACCCTACCAAGAAGTAGCACCTTTGGGTTACAGGGTGTGTTCTGCTTTCGAGGACACGGACAAATTGCTCCCCAGAGTGGTTTTAGCAATTGACATTTCCACCGGAAATACCTGAAAAGCCCAATGGCTCCACATCCTTGTCAACACTTGGTACTGTCCGTGTTTCCCATTGCAGTGTGCGTGTATTGGCGGCATGGGAGAGTTTTGATTTGAATTTCCATAATGACTAAGGAGCTTGAGCAGCTTTTCATGTTTATTGGCCTTGTGGAGATCTTCTTTTGTGAAATAAGTCTTGCCAATCTTTAAGTTGGCTACCTTTTTCAAAGTTGTTTGAGAAGAGTTGTATGTATACTCTGGATGCAATAAACACAAAGATATCTATTGGAGATAATCTTCCTCCCTTTTCGCTCTCTTCGTGGTGTCTTCTAATGAACAGAGATGACTCCTTCTATTGCATTTGATAATGTTTTCTTGTATGGTTAGTGCTCTTTGTATCTTGTTTAAGAAATCTTTGCTTACCCCCAAGATGCCGAAGATAATATCCTATGTTATCTTCTAGAAGCTTTGGTTTTACCTTCCACATGTGGAACGGAAGCCTCCTCTGAACTTGAAGTTTTATGTGTGGTGTGAGGTAAGGGTCAAGAGTCCTCTTCTCCCCATAAGGCTACCTAGCTGACCTGGAAGAACTTGCCGAAAAGACTGTGCTTTCCTCAGTGTTCCGTGGTGCCACCTTGTCAAAAATCAAGTGTCTACACACATGCGTGTGTTTCCAGACATTTGATTCCGCTCCATTTATCTGTGAGTTTAGCCTTGTGCCACCACTACACTGCCTTTAATCACTTACAGTAGCTTTATGATAAATATTGATTTCTCGTAGTTTAATTCCTCCAAATTTATTTATCTTATTCAGAAATGCCTTCACTATTTTTATTGTTTATTTTATGATTATCTTTTAAGTGTTTATTTTATTTTTGAGAGAGAGAGAGAGAAAGACAGAGGATATGAAGTGGGCTCTGAGCCAATAGCAGAGAGCCTGATGCGGGGTTCAAACTCACAAATGGTGAGATCATGTCCTGAGCTGAAGTCAGATGCTTAACCAACTGAGCCACCCAGGTGCCCCGCCTTAACTATTTTTAATCCTTTGCTTTATTGAACCAGAAATCCTGTGAGGTAAAGTAGTTAGGATTTGCATCACCACTGCACAGATCTGTAAACTCAGAGAAATAATTTGCCCAGGGTCATGGAACTACCAATGATGGGAAGGAATTAGAACCCAGATTTGTCTGATTCTAGACCCAACTATTTCAAGTCCTTCATATACCGCCTCCTTAATCTTCAAGCCAGATGATCCCTTCGGGGCATTTAATATGAACGCATTACAATTTCAAGAAATTTGGATGTTCTAGGCCGTCCCATTTCCAGTTAAAAATCTTGTGGGGCAAGTACAAAAAGCCGCTTTCCCGGTGAGACTCAGGAAAACGGAGCAACAAGGGTAAGGAGCTGCTTAGATTCCTTCCAGAGACTCGTCTGTCTTCAGAGTAGCAATCACGCCCCTCACGTGGACTCCTCGGGGCCCTCAGGCCTGGCTCCCCTCCACCTCTCTGGCTTTACTGTCCTCCGCCCCTGACTCTTAAGCCACACTCAACTACTTACGTCCTCCTACTAAGCCAAGGTCTTTCACAAAGCTGCACCTTGCTCAGAATGCCCGCCTCCCACCCCTGGCTACCTCCTCCTTTCTCTGTGAAACCTGGGTAGCACTCCCCTTGGGAGGCCTTCCGGACCTCATCTGAATTGGGCACTCCTCCTCCTCTGTGTCCCTCTCCTAGCATGTCACACTGTCCCAGAGCTCAGCTGTCTGTTTCTCCACCTGGACAGTGAGGCAGTTGAGGCTGGGCCGGCATTGTTAACGGTGCTCTGCAATTTACATGCTGGCTAACAGAACAGACGTTTGCTACAAAGTCTGAGCACAGAGACAGACTCTCTTGCTAGGTGCTGTCGTGAAACAATAGACTCTAGAAGGAAGCACAAGAGAAACGATTTCTAACACGTCCAGAATGCACTCTGGTACAAGTGGCAGATCAGGAGACTTAGGGAAGAGATGGATGTGCCTCCTGGGGTGGGTGGCATTTAAATGAGGCAGAAATAGGACTGAGCGACAGGAGTGTCAGGTATTGGGGCACGTGGGTGTGGCTCAGTCGGTTAAGCGTCCGACTTCAGCTCAGGACATGATCTCGCGGTTTGTGAGTTCGAGCCCCGCGTCGGGCTCTGTGCTAACAGCACGGAGCCTGGAGTCGGCAACCTGCTTCAGATTGTGTCTCCCGTCTCCCCCTCTCTCTGTCCCTTCCCTGTTCGCACTCTGTCTCTCTCTCAAAAATAAATAAACATTAAAAAAAAAAAAGGAAGAAGAAGCGTCGGGTATTAAATGGCCGCATACAGTAAGGCAAAGCCGTGACTCACTAAGACTTTAGGAGAAGTAAAATATCCCCATAAAGAACACTATTAAACTAACAACAAGGCAGGCAGGTTCTTCTGAGATGTACTCATGCCACAAACTGAGAGTCCGGTTCTAAGGGTAGCTGTTTCCCTCACCAACTGTGCAAGTGGTGGTTTAAGGGCA
Organism: Herpailurus yagouaroundi; assembly: GCF_014898765.1. NCBI lineage: Eukaryota > Metazoa > Chordata > Mammalia > Carnivora > Felidae > Herpailurus > Herpailurus yagouaroundi. The sequence goes on from NW_024412388.1 coordinate 8,141,068, forward strand.
GGCAGGGGCAGGAATATATTAGCAAAGGAGGAGGCTCTCCAATCGGGACGTTTTCGAGACAATGCGACATGACGCTCCATTTGCGTGGAAGGAGAGACCACCTCTAGGTCTTACCCAAGCTCTGTAATCCTCAGGCTGCTGGAGGCTTCCCGTCCTTGGTGCCAGCCCAAGGCAGTACGGCCCAGACTGTGAAGTCTCTGAGAACTTCCAGGCTAAGTAAAAGCTCACTGGCTTTTTCTCATTAAGACTATAAATTTGATTTTCACAAACACCTTCCCCAGGAACACCAAGCTGAGCCTCTTTCACCAGCAGCAAAATAGAGAAAAGGAAAAACTGCAAGATGTCCAACACAGGCTTTCCTTGTTTTCTCAGTTAATTCCCATTTTTATGGTCACTTTATCCACTGAAGGGCAGAGAAGGTAAAAGCCTCTTGGAGAAGGGAAAACTGGTCTCGTCCTCCACATTCTTCCTGGTTTTCTCCACTGGCTTAGCTGTACTCAAAACAAGGGCTTACTTTTCTTTCTTTCAGAAACTCGGAATCTAGGACATCGCAGGGTTGTGGATGTATGCAGGACTGATAATCTTCCGGCAGGGGAAACACTCTTAATTTGCTATTTGTTTTTTAATTGGGAGGGCTATTGACATTTGGGCAGCTTAGGTGATTTAAGAAAATCTTCAAATAAGGAAAGCTTCTGTCTCTAACTTGTACCTCATGTTAGAAATAGGCTTTCAGCAAACAAATGTCAGAGAGTAGGCATTCATGCTAACAGCTAGGTGCTTCTGATCCAAACCTATGAACCCCCAGAAGGGATTGCTACATGGGCTGCAAATACAAATGACTGATTCACTTTCTGCCCAGATATGAAAATCTATTCGTAACAATTTCCTGTTTGGGCCGGGGAAGTGGCCACTGGGAAGAACAAACAGAAAGTTGGCTGGGAATCCATAAAGCTCCACTGATCCTTTCTCTATCACGTTGCTGCGGGGGGAGCACCAGGACGGCAGGGTCACAAAGGATGCTCCACATGCCTGTGTGGCACAGGGCAAAAGCTCAGTGTCAGCTGATGGCTGGGAGATCGACGTGAAGATCCTCACCGGGTTCAGGAGGCCGTTGGATGCGGATGGTTGGGGCTGGGTTCGTGTTAGTGAAATGAACTCCATGTGGCCGAGACCGCAGTGCCCAGCTGGGCTGGGTATTTGCGAAATAAGAGCGGGGACTGGCTGCCAATTCTAAACAGGCTCTTCTGAGAGGAATGGCAAGCTGCTGTGGGGGGCCAGCCACACCCTCACCCCTCAGTAGGCAAGGGGACTCAGGAAGGGAGAAAACGAACCCTGGGACACCTGAGCCACAACCGCTTAGTGATTTAAAGGGGGGGAGAAAACCTGCTTGGTAACTCTAGCTGCTGAACAGAAATGACTTTCTGAAGCCAGAAGTGCCACCTGTAAAGGGACTCCGGGGGTCACGGCAGGGAAGGAGGGCTGTCGGGCACCAGGCTTGTGTGTGAAGGACCCACATGGAACAGCAACAGGAAGAGGTCTGCCTCGGTGGCTCTGTAACATGGAAGCAGAAAGAGCACGTTCCAAAGACAGAGGCAGTTACTGCTTAAGGATCTCTGGAGAGGCCTCTGTATTCGTTCTCAGTGAAAAGCTCATTTTAAGTATTTAAGGTTTGCCGAAGCCCCAGGTTTTTCCCATTTGTTTTCAAAGGAGTAGTGCCCTTCCGTTCCAATACATGAGAAGTGACAGCATGCCTATTTTCAGGGACGTACATCAGATATAGAGAAGAGCTTCAGATTTGCAAACTGTGTTGTACAGGAAGAGGGACATAAGACTGTCGATATGGGTTAGGTGACAGAGATTCTTTTCCCTATGATTTAATGTACGTTCCAAGTTTTGAATCACGGGCCAAGGATGGGCCTGTTCTCCGCTGTGCCTACAGACGGACGGAAGTACATCGGCATGACCGTGCCAGGACCGTGTCCGGCACTCCTGAGTTTTTGTCCCTGCCGTCCTCTCCGACACCTCCTTGTCAAATGCCACGTGCGAGGAGCCAATACGGGCCCACTTGTGGAAGAAGGAAGTACGTAAGAAGAAAGATGACTGAGCAAATCCTGTGGATACAAACCACAAAGCCTTTTTTTGCTTCCTAAGATGCTTACTCTTTCTATTTCTAGAGCCCTTCTAAGTTGGAGATTTTCCACCGTGACAGTGTTAGATCTAGGCGGAACGAGGGTTTTGTAAAACATCATTCTCTGAGTGATGATCAGAGAAAGGAATAACCAGCCTTGTTAAGAGCACACTCAGCAGGATGCCAAAATCTACCAGATCCTCATATAAACAGCATGGATTACATTAACAGGCCTCCCTGGGTGAGCGGGAGTCGTATTCCCAATTCTCTTTGCCTACCTTACGCTCACCCCACGGTTATGTAACCTTTAGAACGGAATTTGGAAATTCTTCCGACCCTGCCCTGCTCGCTGATAGAGCTGAGCCAGTGGCTGGCAGGGGCATAATCTACCAGGCGAAATTGGAAACACACAAATTCATAGTCCTCTTGTCCCAGCCCAGAGACTGTGCAGGCAAGGAAAGAAAGACTCGCCCCTGTGTCCCTCCTCCCCTCTGGCCTAAGTTTACGCTGACTTCACCCAACAGGCACCTGACCCTCCCAGATGAGCTGGGAGGGGCTAAGGCACCATGCACGGCCACAGTGGGGGTGGAGGTGCAGGCAGCAAACAATATTTAAGATGCTGAGTTTGTAGAGCGTTCAGGCTTGGGAAGAAAGGTACAGGGAGCCCAGTTAGGCTGCACTTTTAAACCCAAGCTTTGAGAAAGGCTAAGAAAGAGCAAGGGAGGACAGAAAGCAACAGGGTGGTGAGCCCATCCGGAGTGAAAGTGCACAGTTGTAATTTGCTGCAGCTTTGCAGACCTCAGCCGGGCATATCCAGATCCCCCAAAGGAAGATCCTTCCCCACCCAGGCCCACGAAAGATGCTGAAAAAGACTCTCTCAGCTATGACCTGGCTCTGCATTTTCATCACGGCCTTTGTCAGCCACCCAGCGTGGCCACAGAAGCCCCCGAAGCGCAAGACACCCGCGCAGCTCAAGGCGGCCGCCTGCTGTGAGGAGGCGAAGGAGCTCAGGGCCCAGATTGCCAATCTGAGCAGTCTGCTGAGCGAACTGAGCGAGAAGCAGGAGAGGGACTGGGTCAGCGTGGTCATGCAGGTGATGGAGCTGGAGAGCAGCACCAAGCGCATGGAGTCACGGCTCACAGACGCGGAGAGCAAGTACTCGGAAATGAACAACCAGATTGACATTATGCAGCTACAGGCAGCACAGACTGTCACCCAGACCTCGGCAGGTAAGGAGAACGTGTCCTCACGCTACTTGCCACCTTCTCGTTCAAACACCGGAGCGTCTCTGTGTGGCATGGTTTCTAGATGGCTTGGCCATCAGAATGATGACTGGGGGGTTCTTTGGGGGTGTATTTTCCTGGGTACGTGCCACCGGCTCTAATGTTCTGTAAATTTCTGTCAATTTCCCCAATGTCTGCACAGTCTCTTTACTCACACCATGATTCAGCATAAGGAAGGTATGAATCCCCATCCCGGAGCGCACAGGGACGACGTGGTTTGCCCAGAGTCACATCGCAAGCCTTAGAAACAGGGTTTAAGTCTCCCTGATGGGTTCGCTTCCTCACCCAGAGCCGACAGGCTGTACCCACAGTCCTAAGGAAGCAGGATTGAGCACCAAAACTGTAACATCTATCGTTGTAGGAACCAAGTTTTGCCAAAAACAGTTCTCCTGTGTCCCTAAGATTTAGTGGAATGGGCATTAATGGGTTTTTGTGTCCTGTCTCTGCAAACCTGATTCTGCCCACTGGCTCAGAATTAGGTATAGATGCTGCCTAGGGTCAGAAGAAGAATTCCTTTGGGTCAGGAAGGAGAGGCTCGAGGTTCCTCACTTCTGAGATTTCTATTTTCCCTCAGGATCTCAACTAAAATTCTCCCATTACAGCAAATAAGAAAATGCAATGCTGAAATCTGGATTTTTGGAAGCCCCCCACGTAAGATACATCCAATGCTTTCTTTCCTAAAATAACTTCTGGTTTCTAGTTAGGTTGGCTCAGACCGGCTAAGGTGAATTTATTGCTCAGAGAGAAGAAACTGGGGTTTCTGAGATCATCAGGAAATCGTTACTTGTCAGGCGAATATCCTACAGATATGTCATTTATTACTGATGTAAAAACTTTCGGTCACATCATAGACCAAGTCAAGAAATAGAAGAGAGTGAGTCACTGATGACTCTCAGTTCAAACGGAGAAAAAGCTGTAACGTGAAATAAGCTTAAATGGCCCGTTACCCAATAAACCACCATGTGAAAATCACTTCCTAAGCATGTACTTCCTGCCCCTCAGTGTGGGACTAGGAAGGTATCCTCAGGACATTTTCCAGACAAGCGCGTCCCGATTTGGCCTGGCGCGGCAGAGCAGGCCAGGCGGGACTCTGATTGTGCCGCCTCCTACTCCTCCAACTGGGGTTTTCTCCCCTCCCAGCAGGGAGCTTCTTGGGGGTCAAAGGCAGCTCTCCTGCTGGGCCTCCTACTCTTCTTGCCCAGGACATCCTTCCTCCGTTTTCTTCTCGATTGCCAGCTGCTGGGTCACCTTTAGACTCTCTAAGCAGGTAGCTCATCGGAGAAAGCAGTAAGTTGACGCTCTCCTCAGTAACAGAAAATAAAGGACGCCGATGGCGAAGGCACACATCTCCCCCTCCCTCAATGTGCTCTGCCTGGGACAGTTCCTGGTGGCAGTGAGCGTCTCTCGAAGGGCTCTTCTCGAAGGCCCAGCGCAGGGGCCTCCGAGAAAAGAACCCCAGAGACAGGGGACAGGAAGCGTCTCCTGGACAGCAAGAGTTCCCGCTCTTTGAATCCCATCAGGAAAGGCGGTTTCTTTGATATTTGAGAGCTGGAGACAAAATCTGGCACAAAGCTGTAGCCCTAAGATGGCCAAGGAAGCGTTTAAATCAACCCCAGGGTGAACACCAGCCTGTTCGATGCTCTGGTTTGCTTGTTTTAATAATGCTGCCAGGGGAGGCCTCCATGGGTTCCTCAGGGTGTTTGCACTTCCGTTTGAGGAATGAGCAGTGTTAGACGAAGCAGCGGGGCGCGGGGGGGGGGGGGTGGTTCGGGGAAGAAGATGTTAAATTGATCTCCCTTAATTAGGGTCCTTGTAGGCAATCTAGACAAAAATAGCCATTCTCAAAGGTAGAAATAGCCATTCCCTCTGAAAAACCACCCCCACCCCCAAATAAACCAAGAAAACAACAAAATCAGACCCTATGAGATGCTCATAACGTACATGGTAAGAGAGGCTAGCGGTCCCAGAAGTGGAATTTATTAAACAGGCGCATCTATTACATGGCCCTCGCACACTGTAATGTTCCCAGAGATCGTGGCCTAGAAGAACAGAACATAGCAGGATGATCTATTTCAGAGTTAACCTGAAACCACCTGTTTGATGGTCCCATTGATGCTGCTATCCAGGTGAGGGCTTCCCCACCACCAATGAAGCCAAAAGACACCTCCTTTTGGTCTCCCAATGGCCACACCCCTCCAAAACCCAGACCCTGCCTAGTAATGAACACTCGTGTGAATTGCGTGGTAGAAACGAGATCTCAGTTTTCAAACTTTCAATGGAGACGGAGCACGAATGCCCACCTGCCGTGGAGCCCCTGGGTTTGGATGCTCACTCCTGCGGTTTGCTCCTATTACAGACGCCATCTATGACTGCTCGTCCCTCTACCAGAAGAACTACCGCATCTCTGGGGTGTACAAGCTTCCTCCCGATGACTTTCTGGGCAGCCCTGAGCTGGAGGTGAGGTCACCAGAGCCCACGGCCCGGGTTCTACCATCGGTCCTCTGCCCCCTCACAGGGCTGGGGGCAACAGGACTAATCATGGTCTAGAGAATGGGAAACTCAAGACAGAGACTCAGACCCACCGAGTACCAGAGAGCTATCCACACACACACTCAGTTTGTGGGGGGGAACCCCTCCCCCAGCATCTCTTTTGCCCCTTCAAATCATTACTGACCAAACACCAAATCTTCCGACACAGACAATTCTATAACCTCCACCCGACTTGTTGACATCTCTTGCCACGACCCAGAGCGGTTATTCTTGGGGGAAGGAGATGAGAGAGAACACATAGAGAGCACACATGGATTTTCTTCTCTTCCAACTATACGTGCGCTTGCCCCCCTCCTCAATTTTGACAATTCTTCCTTAGCAAGCCACTGCCCCACTCCTGCTCGCTGACACTGGGGTAGAGTCGTAGTGAGCCCGCACACATCCACTGGCCCTGTGGCAATGGGAGGGAGGCGACGAGGCCCGCCCTCGGGCTCCTCTGCCTGCCTCTGTGGGTCCCTGACCAGAGCATCCTCTCTGCCACAGGTGTTCTGTGACATGGAGACGTCAGGCGGCGGCTGGACCACCATCCAGAGACGAAAGAGTGGCCTCGTCTCCTTCTTCCGGGACTGGAAGCAGTACAAGCAGGGCTTTGGCAGCATCCGTGGGGACTTCTGGCTGGGCAACGAACACATCCACCGGCTCTCCAGACGGCCAACCCGGCTGCGTGTGGAGATGGAGGTGAGCACAAGGCCCCTAGGACTGGAGCAGGTGCCACACACAACTGTGCACGACTCTGGGGGCGCCCTTTCCACTCTTACTGACTACAGGCTTGTGTGCTTATTACGGCGGTTTTCCTGCAGGCTGTAGTGCAGTTGAGAAGAGAGTTTTTCCTATTTGCTCCCAAAAGCGAGGCTGCAGATACACAAGAGGCTGGACTCGGGCCAGAGCGGGGGGATCCAACAGTCAGCTGTGCTGACACACTACAGTCCCCACTCGGGCCTGGGGCTTGAGCTCCTCTATGTGCAAACCTTATCGACACTGACTGGTGACGGTCGTGAAGGGAATGGAGGCCCCGCTACCTTCTCCAGTGACTCTGAGTGGGACACAGAGAGACACACACCCACACCTCACAGACAGAGAGGGACAGGAAGGATGCAGAAAGAGGGGCTAATCCAGGCCAGATGGCGACTCAGGAGCGAGCCTTGCTCTGGGACCCTTGTTTTGTGACTCCCAAGCCTAGTGTGGTAGCTAGAGGCAAACAAGCGATAAAGCCTCGCTGGGCCCCCGCGCAAACAGACAGACGGACGTGTGGCTGCGAGCCGAGAGAGGGAAGGCCGGTGGCGTGGCGGGAAACACAGCCCCCGCGCTGCTTCTCTAAGGTCCACCTGCTCCCCAACAGGACTGGGAGGGCAACCTGCGCCACGCCGAGTACAGCCGCTTTGCTCTGGGCAACGAACTGAACAGCTACCGCCTCTTCCTGGGGAACTACAGCGGCAACGTGGGGAACGACGCCCTCCTCTACCACAACAACACGGCCTTCAGCACCAAGGACAAGGACAACGACAACTGCCTGGACAAGTGTGCACAGCTCCGCAAAGGTGAGGTGGGGGGGGGGCTCGGGGGCTGGTCCCAGCGGGGAAGGACCAATTTAAAGCCGGATTTAGAGCCACATGGCCCGGCGTTCTGGCTTTGGCACTTCTGACTGCGGAGCTACGGTTCAAACGGCAGCTCCGCCAAGCCTCCTGTCCCGTGTGTCCGCCGTTTCCGGGGCGGGGACGAACCGGGCTCACGGCCCCGATCTCTCTCTTGGGCCAGGTGGGTACTGGTACAACTGCTGCACAGACTCCAACCTCAACGGGGTCTACTACCGCCTCGGGGAGCACAACAAGCACCTGGACGGCATCACGTGGTACGGCTGGCATGGCTCGAGCTACTCCCTCAGGCGCGTGGAGATGAAAATCCGCCCGGAAGACTTCCAGCCCTGAGTGCAGGCCTGCCGGGGGGGGGGGGGGGGGGGGCCCCGGCCAGGGAAATGGGGACAATCGGAGGCTGCGTGAGGGCAGGGAAGGGGAGGAAGGGAGTGGAGAAAGGGTAGGGACGGAAAATGGCCTAGAATCTCCAACGAGAGTCTGTCTCTAGGGAGCACAATAAAACTGAGAGGACAAGGACGTTACATAAATGGGATGAATTATTTAAACACGATGGGCCATCACACAACTTCCCAGGGGCCTGGCCCGAGTGGGCTCTCTGTGCCTGTGATCCCTGACATATTCACTCAAAGCCTCTCCTTTCCACTTGATTTTTCTGTGAAAGAAAAGTAATTGTGACATCACTGTATCTATTTAGTTGAAGGTCTAGGTTATGTGAGGGGAGAAAATAGACCCCTTTACTAAAAAGAATCATGTGATTTTGATCTTCAAGGAGAGGCCCTGGGTGATGGAGGAAGGCATAAAAGAGAGGAGTGGCGGGGGAAAGAAGTTTCGGGTTTTAAATCCAATCCAATGAAATTACCTTCGGTCTACACATTTTTTCTTTAAAGGCAAAAATTATTCTGCTGGCAGTGGATTGACCCAGGAGGGATCTCCAGGGTCCCGGGCCTGGCGGCAGGCCTCTGCCTCCTCCCTGCTCAACGTCAATCAGGGTGCGGTGTGCTGAAAGGCAGAAGTGGGTCTAGTGGCGGCTGGGGTGTTCCAGTAGGAGGTGGGGAAAGTCCCTCGTGGATGCTTCACAAAACTGCCTTAAGGTATTCAGTCAATACAGATATATTGGTTTTTATTTTTTACTTTGTAAGAAAAGGGCTCAAAGAGCTTCCTCTTTTGCCTATAAAAGTGGCTGCAAAATGAAGGTAGATGACACTATGGTTAATGATTCATGCTGTTTATAAGCATTTTGCTTTGTAAAAATACAACACTGTAGGATGTTGTAAACATCTGAAGTTTCCTTTTCCTTCCACAATAAATTCTTTTAAAACGTGTTGGTTTTTAAATTACCACCATTACCATTCAGAGCAAGGTAAAAAGCTTAAGGGAAAGACCAGAGGGTGAGCAGTGAGAAAGAGACTGATTTTGTTACAGTCTTTAGGGAAGCCAAAAAGTGAAAAGGCAGGGGCCGACAAGGGCAGCAGCCGGGGGGAGAGGTCGGATCTAGCCACCTAATCACCACGGAGCCCAATGCCACCGCCTGGCTTCAAAATACTTTGCAAACCAACACTCCTACCTTCTTTCTCCTTGAGCAAACTAACACAGAGAGGGGGCATGTCTTCAGCCGTAACAGATGCTAAATTCATTTTGAGTGGTAGGAAGTCATCTTTCCTTGCCAAAAAGAACCATTCCCTTGAGCCAGTCAGTGTAAGGTGAGCCATTACTCCTACTCAGTGTTCCCTATTGTACCTATAGTTCTTGGGCTGCTGGGAGCCTATTTAATCTTAAAAACAAGAACGCGGGGATTTTCCAAGGAACAGAGTGAGCACAGAAGAGGTGCGCTGCAGCAGGGCATTCCACAGGACAGGCATTCAAACAAACTCCCCGAGGCAGGCGGGGAGTCTGAGGTGCCAGCAGCCGGCGCAATACTGCCTGGAAAGTGAGGATAAAAAGATCAGGGGGTTAAGAGAAGAGCAGGAAAAGCGTAAACGCCTCTGGCAGAAGTAGCTAATAATTCTCTCTCTCATCTCCTCTAACCCCACAACTAAAAAAACATCTGAAGCTCTAGGCACCAAAGGCTAAAATCAATAAGTGGGCTCACCTAGAACTAAAAAGCTTCTGCACAGCAAAGAAGCAATACGTTGAAAAGACAACCTGCAGTATGGGAGAAATGATTTGCCATCTATAGCCCCTCGTGAGGAGTTAATATCAAAATATATAAACGAATCATACGACTTAATAGCAAAAAAGTAAATATTCCCAATTAAAAAAAGGGCAAAGGTCCTGAATAGACATTTTCCCAAAGAAGACATTCGCGGAATGGCCAATAGGTACGTGAAAAGGTTTTCAACATCACTCATCATCAGGGAAATGCAAACCATCCAATGAGGTATCTTCTCATACCAGGTATGATGGCTGTTATCAAAAAGGCAAGAGACAGCAAGCGTTGATGAGGATGTGGAAAATAGGAAACCCTCGTACATCGTTGGTGGGAATGCGGATGGGGAGATTTTTAAAAATAAAATTACCATACGATCCTGAAATTCCACTTCTGGGTACATATGCAAAGGAAAGGAAATTAGTATCTTGAAAAGATGTCCGTATTCCCATGTCCACTGCAGCATTATTCACAATGGCCAAGACATGGAAACAGCCTAGGTGTCTGGTGACAGATGAGTGGATAAAGACACACACACACACACACACACACACACACACACACACACACACGGGAATATCATTCAGCCATATAAAAGAAGGAAACTGCCATTTATGATGACATGGATGAATCTGGAGGGCATTATGCTAAGTGAAATAAGATAGAAAAAGAAAAATACCATATGGTATCCCTTACATGTGGAATCTAAAAAAATAAAACAAAATGAAACAAAAACCATAACCCCCACCTGATTCCACAGAAAGAACAGAACCATGGTTGCCAGGGGGTGCAGAGAGCTGGGGAAATGGGGAGACAGGTTGAAGGGCATAAACTTTCCACTGTAAGATGAGTAGATTCCAAGGATCTCATGCACGGCATGGGGACTATAGTCAGTGTTGCACATTTTAAAGTTGCTGAGAGTGGGTTTTAAGTGTCCTTATCACACACACACACGAGTTAACGATGTGAGGTGATGGATGTGTTAATGATCTTGAGCTTGATAAGCATTCCATAATGTGTATCAAGTTATCATGTTGTACATTTTATTTTATTATTATTATTTTTAAGTGTTTATTTATTTGGGGGGGTGGAGAGAGAGAGAGACAGAGAGAGAGAATCCCAAGCAGGCTCCATGCTGTCAGCACAGAGCTGGATGCGGGACTCAATCCCATGAACCGTGAGATCATGACCTGAGCCAAAACCAAGAGTCGGATGCTTAACCGACTGAACCACCCGGGCACCTGCCTTCATGTTGTACATTTTCAATATATACAATTATATTTATTAATTATTCCTTAACAAAGTTGGGGTGCCAAGCATCTACACCGTCCTAATCCAAACCTATAGTTGCTAAAACTTACTCCTATTTTTACATGTACACAATTGCGTAAACAGAAGTGTAAATTTTTCATGACAATGTTAATGTTGGAGGACGCCTCCAGCCACTTAACCTACGGTGCAGATTCTGACCAGAACCACCACTTTCCAAGCACGTCTCCGGGTGCAGCCAGAGGACAGACACCAAGGATTCAGAGAGGAGCCAACACAGTCTCTGGCCCTAAAGAGGACAGAATCACCAGGAACCAAAGGAGAACTCAGTGTCACCCCGGAAAGTAAAGCACATTCTGTTTCATCCTCCACGAGGTATGCTGCTGCACGGCCACCATGGAAGTGCCGGCCCCTGTTTTTGGTCTTAATTCTGCTAATCTCAGTCAGAAAATTCTTAAAAAATGGGATTACTTGCTAGGGGTTGGGCAGGGATGAAAGCATCCAGCTTGGATCAGACACTTCCTTCTACTTTGGGTGAGAAGCAGGTCCTGTGGACTGAATGTGTGTGTCCCCCCCAAATCCTACGTTGAAGTCAATTCCCAATGTATTCGGAAGCAGGGCCTTTGGTAGGGGATTAGGTCACGAGGGTGGGGTGGCTCACGGATGCAATTAGGGCCCTTATGAAAGAGACCCCAGAGAGCTTGAGCTCTGCTTTCAGCCACGTGAGGACACAGTGAGAAGGTGGCAACGTGGCAACCTGGAAGAGGGTGCCACCAGTGCCCAACCGTGCTGCTCCCTGATTGTGGGCTGCCCAGCCTCCAGAGCCGTGAGAAGTCAAAAGCTGATTAAGCCCCCTGGGCCGCGGCATTTTGTTACAGCGGCCCGAATGGACTGAAACAGGAAACTGGTACCAAGATGCGGGGTGCTGCTGTACCAAACACCTAGAAACGACGAAGTGGCTCTGGAACAGGGTGATGGGCAGAGGCTGGGAGAGTTTTGGGCTGCGTGCTAGAGAAAGCCCAGACTACCGTGAATGGACTCTCAAAGGCAAATTCTGGTGAAAGCTCAGAAAGAAAAAAAAGAGAACCACAGAGAACGCTTCTGTCTTCTTAGAGAACATGCATAGTTGTGAACAGAACGGTGATAGAAATAGGATGGTAAAGGCCATTCTGACGAGTTCTCCGACGGAAAGGAAGACGGGTTATCGGGGAATAGAGAAAAGGCAACCCTTGTTATAAAGCGGCAAAAATTTTGCCCGAATTGTGCTCAACGCCGCAGTGTTTGGTGGAAGGCAGAACTTGCGAATGATGACCCTGGGTATCAGCTGAGGAGATTTCTAGGCAAACTGAGGAGGAGTGGCTTGGTTCTTCCTGACTGCTTAGAGTAAAACGAGAGAGGAGAGAGGCAACAGCGAAAAAGGACCCGGGACTTAAAGATTTGGGAAATTCTCAGCCTATCTCTACTGTGGGAAATGAGTGCGTGCATTGGGGGAGAGCACGAAGGGTATGGCCACGTGAGGCTTTGCTCAGGGGACTGGGTGTCATGAACCATGGACCTAATCAGCCACGCCGGCAGGAAAACTACCACACTGAACAGACGGGCAAAGAGACAGGAGGGAATGAAGGAAGGCTGTTGAACTTCCTGGATTTTACAGGGCGGGACTATGGAGCTATTTGGCTGTGAACAAGAAGAGAATGATCCTGAAGTTGATTCGGAGATCAGCAGGGCTGCCTGCTTGTTTTCAAACAGGAGGACCATTGCCTTGCTTTTAACAGGCCCGTGAACTCTGCCCAGAGCTGTGGGGGTAGAGCCACCACCGGGCTGTCTAGCCGGCGGAGCTGTGGGGCCAGGACCTCTGCCCAGCAGGTCCAGAAGGCAGACCGTTACCCAGAGGGCTTGGAGAGCAGAGAATCCAGCCAAAAGCGATTACTCCGGAGATCTCATGAAGTTTGCCTTGCGTGGGACCTGTCACCCTTTCCTTCTTCCCCGTGTCTCTTGGAATGGGGATGGCTCTCCTGTTACTGCCCCATCAGTGTATTCTGGAAGCATGTAACTTGTTTGTTTTCACAGGTTCGCAGCCAGAGACAAATTTTGCCTCAGGATGAACTGTACCTAGATTCTCCAGTCTATCCCTGATTTAGATGATATTTAGATGAGACTTTAGAGCTGATCCTGGAATGGGTTGACTTTGGGGCTGTTGTGATGGAATGGATGGATTTTGCATTTAAGAAGGACATGCATTTTGGGGGCCAGGAGAGGAATGCTGTGGACTGAATGTTTATGTCTCCCCAAATTCCTGTGTTGAAGGCTAACTCCCAGTGTGATGGGATTGGGAAGTAGGGTCTTTGGGAGGTGATCAGGCCATGACGGTAGAGCCCTCACAAACGGGATTAGGGCCCTCATAAAAAAAAAAAACAGCCTGGGGGCTCAGTCGGTTGAGCATCCAACTCTTGGTGTTGGCTCAGGTCATGATCTCATGGTTTGTGAGTTCAAGCCCTGTGCTGGGCTGTGTGCTTTCAGCACAGAGCCTGTTGGGGATTCTTGCTCTCCCTCTCTCTCTGCCTCTCCCCTGCTCACGCGTTCTCTTTTCCTCTCAAAATAAAAACAGACATTAAAAAAAAAAAAAAAGCCCAAAGAGCTTGTTCTCTGCTTTTTGCCACTTGAGCACACAGAGAGAAGTCGTCCGTGGGGCAACCTGGAAGAGGGTGCTCGCCAGAACCCAACTGTGCTGGCATCCTGACCTCGGACTTCCCAGCTTCCAGAACTGTGAAAAGTGTTTCTTGTTTAAGCCCCCCGTCTATGGCAATTTGTTACAGCGGCCCCCTGAGTCAGCAGGCACTAGACCTTAACCTAATGCTACAGGCTAACCAAGTAAAAGCCGGTGTGTGTGTATGTTTACAAATAATTCAATACCATTTAATCCTCTGTTCCCTTATGAAGCAATTACACTTACTGATATATACAAGCTTTGAGGAGATGGGAGTAGTTTATAATGTCTCACTGTGAGCCTGGTTTGAGGATTACATGTGAGGTTTAATTTGTCCTGGAGTAAATAGTAGAAACGTCAAGAAGTAGGAAGTCAGACCAGTAGCAAGAGAACAGTACTGTTAGCACAGCACAGCTTTTAAATACAAAAACAAAAACTAAGGAACAGCTGTGCAAAGACATTTTTGTGAACAGGTAACCTGATTGTTTCAAAGAGAATTTAAGGCAGTCGACTCAAAGATATATACCAGAATAACCTTTAAGAAAGGGCACAAACAGTGAAGGGAAAGAGCAGGAAAGACAAAATAAAGCTGGGAGGAGAGAGGGCAGCAGACAAAAGAGGTCGAGGGTCTGTAGTCTGTTAGAGGTCAAGTTAGAGTCTATTAGAGGTGGGCCAGGACCCGAGCTGCGAGCTCCCCGGCAGCCACGGCGAGGAAGGGAGTTCAGTCTGTCACTGAGGAGCCGTGTCTCCAACACGGAACCCAAGCAGTAACTCAGGGACACGCAACCACCAGCGGTGGGACCCCTGGGAGGGGTTTCCACGAGGCTCAGCTAGAGGACTGGGGTGGTGCTGGGCGCACATTCTCTAACAGCACCTTTGCCTAAGCCTGTTTCTTAAAACTTTCTGTGGGGACAACCATGGCAGAACATTGCCATGGTGCGTAGGAAGCGCAGTTTTCAGTGGGAAAAGCGGCCAGTGGAAACAAAAGTGATGTTATGGGAAGATGGGATGCGGCACTGTGAACTCGGCTCAGTCAGGCCGGGACAAAACCAGAGCTCAGAGCACTGGCTTCATCGGGGAGCACAGGTTTCTATTTGTCTGTGTTCTTAAAGTCAAGATCAGTCTGCAGGGATTTCTGAGGACTCATTTCCAGTTATACTGGCATAAGAAGTTAATGACTTTCTTGGACACTTTTCCAGGCCTCTGACTATACCTTCCTGTTACAAATCCAGATACACACTAATGCTTCTGTGATTGTTTCAAATACGGAGAAAGACCTGGGGTGGCACCAGGGAGGTTTCAGAGAGCTGTCAAACAGAGAAAGCTCAGCAAGGAAATTGACACGCAAAACTGGTTCTTTGACACTGAGGTTATTATATTCAGTTGCCAGATTTTCTATCAGTTATCAAGGAAGACAATATTACCAAAGCCGGGGGGGGGGGGCCGGGGGGGGGAAATGCAGGTTTTCACATCTGCTGGACCTAATCTGAAATGGAAGCCGACCCCAGAGGATGGCATGTTTATATCTGTTGGTATGTGATATCGTAGAAATCAATGGTCTCTCCAAGTTCACTTCACTTGGACAAAAACATGACTCTCTTGCCTTTGGTCACTTTTTAAGGTGTTTAAAGGAATACTCAGCATTGACTCAAAAGCAGGCCTGGCAGGGAAGCTGGCTATTTGATTATTCTCTCAAATGAAGGAAGCATCACACACAGCAGACTGTTTCAGCCACAAAGGAGGTACTTATTAGCTGGGTGATTTTCCCCTACACTATCTGTAGTGAAATAATCAACCGTGTTAGCATTTACATGAAGATAATTAGATCCCAGAGTTAATATTCTCTGATAATCATTAGGGGAAGTGAACAGTTCTCTGGGAGCTGGAGCTAACATTTGAGGCTGCTTCTAATTTCGTAACAGCAGAAAATTTATTAAACAACCTATTTTTGTCCATGCCCAGAAGACTCAAAACCGTCTTACGAGAGAATTCACGACCAAACCAGGGGAAAAGATCACTGAGTCTCAGACTTCGCTCTGCCTCTTAGATTCACAGAACCCCAGAGGAGGAAGACTCGGGCAGCAAAACACCAGTGGCCCTTGGGGCAGTGGAGCCAGTACTTTACTCCCACCAGAGAGGGCGATGGAACCCCCGTGTCAAATCTATCACTCCTAGGCTGCTACTGCCCCGGAATCGCTTCTGGACTGATTTCCCTGGGACAAGCAGGCCCAGGTTGGAAAACGACGGGAGCCCACGTGCTGAGGGTTAACAGAAGTGACAATTACAGCTCCGACAGCGGGGAGAGCCGTCTGCAACCACATCGCATTGAAACGTGCTGGCCGGACCGGGCGGCCGATTTCACGGAGCAGAAGTCTCCAGGTGACGGCAGTGATTTGGTACCAGGCGGCGGAGGGGAGAGAGGTCGTTTCAGATGAAGGCGGCGATTAAAAAGGGTTTCGAGCCTACCTGATGAGAGACTCTAGGATGGCAGGGGTGGGACCTTTCTGGAACTCCAGCTCTTTGTAGTGTAGTGCTTTGGCATATGCTCGGCACTTGGCGGCCCTCTCGCCCAGCAGGACGATGCCGTTGTCGTCTCTCAGTGGCAGGGGGCCCTAGGGCAGAACAGAACCCACAGCGTAGGAGCGCGGCGGCCGGGCCACTTCTCCCTCCCACCTGGCTCCTGTCGGGCTCCATCTGGACAACGGCGGAGCGTCTCACCTTGTCACTGTGTTCCATGAATTCAGCCAAGTTTAAGAGAGTTTGCGTGACTTCGGCGATGTCCTGCGAGGTGAGGGCCAGCTCGATGCTCCTGATGAGTTCATCCTGCTGGTCTTCGTTCAGTTCAGACCAGCAGGACACAAACGCGGCGTTGAAAAGATCCCTGAAGGCGGAGAGAGCAGAAAAAGATGTTGGCAATGCCTCTCGTGCCTCTGCCTGGTGCCATCAAGTCACACCCGTCAATCTACTCCCGGTGTCACTGACTTTGCTGGGACACACAGACAGGTGCTGTCCATCAGAACTTGCTGGAAACGCTCTGTATCTGTCTGATACGGTAGCCACTGGCCACTGAGTACCTGAACCGTGGTGAAGTGTGCCTGAGGAACGGAATTTTAAGTTCTGTTTAATTTTAATTCCGTTCGTGCAAGCACACGTGGCCAGTGACTCCTGTATTTACAGCGCAGGCACAGACGCTGTGCGCACAGCAAGCCGTGTGGGGGTGCAAGGGGCAATAGCCTGTCTCACAGGCATGTTTCTTAGCAGAGTTCGCATTTTTTCTCTTCAGTGGGCGGGGGAACGAACAGAAAGGGGACTTCCAGCACAGAAGTTGGCATTAGCCGATTCAGCATATGATCATCTCCAAAGGATTCTTGGGATCCTTCTCAGGTAATGTCCAAATTCCTACGATCGGAAGCGGCAGAGGCAGCACCTGTGACTGCTTTTCAAAACACGACCAGAACCCTTAGCTGAATGGTCACAGACACACAACAGGACTTAAGAAACTAGAAGCGTTAGCGAATAGAATCCCGAAGGATCCCCTACGCCAACCTCACCACTGGAGACCTGGAACCAGAGGTGTCATTTCTAAGATCACTACGACTACTTTAAATCATCAAAGCATCACACGAACAGACATATTTGCCGTGCCCGACGACATCTGAACTTTAATCCCATGCCCTTTTGTGGTGAATGTTGGGGGAAGGGGCTTGGAAACTATAAGATATGCTTATAATGGATGGGTTGAGCACTTCATGCCTCTACATATGCTTTTTATTACACATTAAAAAAGGTTAAACCAGACCAAGTATCTAATTTTGGAATCTTCTGGAAAAAACAAAATGTGAAATTCAAAGGATAACACGAAGACCAAAAGAAGTCCCGTGTAAATTAAGAAATAAACTTTCTGACCTACATCCAAGGCCAAATGCACACAGTTGGCACTACAGTGATAAACGCACACGTGCACGTTTTATCACAAGCCTCTTTTGGATGACGTTGTGTTTGAACATGACCTGGGGCAGAAGAGAGATACACTCCATCAGCTGAGCATGTGAAATCTGCACACTGTGCGACCAGGGAAATCCTAGGAACTATTTTTAAAGCATAAAAAATAGCATTTTATGCCCCATTATAAATAATTATCCGTCATAGAAAAATCTGGAAAACAGAAAAACATTAACAAAAATACTCCTTAGGCCTTCCTACTTAATCACTGCTGTATTACTTTCTAATCTCTTCCCTCTGTACAAGTGTTTTTAATAGTTGAAATCACATGCACCATCATGTATTCCATTTCGTTCGTTTACATTATACTGTAAATCTTTTACATGCGGTGAAACTTTTTATAAACCAAATCTTCAATGGCTGAGACTTGTTACTTAAAACAGTATTTTTTTATGGCAAATTCTATTTCTCAAAGATGGCTGCCACAGTCTCTCTTCTTCCACATGTTCTCCTAGAATCTTCCTACTCTCCTGTCGATGGACAGCATAATCTCCTCCCCTTGAATGTGAGCGGGCTTCTGTGACTGCCTTGAACTACAGAGTGTGGCAGAAGTGACACTGTGTGACTTCCAAGGCCACGTCATAAAAATATCATACACTTCTGCCTTGTTCCCTTGGGGACATTCGGTCTTGAACCCGCCAGTATTCTGTGAACGATCCCCACAGAATGAGCCACACGGAGAGGAACCAAGGCTCCTAGCCAGAGCAGTTCCCACTCAAAAGCTCCAACGGGGCGCCTAGGGGGCTCAATCGATTAAGTGTCCGACTTGGGCTCAGGTCGTGGTCTGACGGTTCGTGGGTTCGAGCCCCACATCGGGCTCTTTGCTGACAGCTCGGGCCTGGAGCCTGCTTCGGTCTCTGTCTCTCCCCCTCTCTCTGCTCCTTCCCAACTCATGCTCTGTCTCTCTCTCTCTCTCTCTCTCTCTCTCTCAAAAATAAACATTAAAAAAAAAAAGAAAAAAAAAAGCCCCAACCTGCCAGACGTGTGGGTGAGCCACCTTGCAAGTGGGTCCTCTGACCCCCGGACAAACAGCCCCACTGACACTGAAGCAGAGACGAGCTGTCCCCACAGGTCACGTCCAAACTGCAGATTCATGAGCAAAACGAATGACTGTCGTCGTTTAAGACCAGTAAGTTCTGGGGTGATGTGTAATGCAGCGGTAAAGAATTAGAGTATCGTTATTATCGGAAAGCAGTTAGAGTAAACCGTTACATCGTTGTCTTCCGAGCTGTAAAGGACGTTGTAATTAAAATTCTGGACCTAAATCTCAGCAAGGTTAAGGTGGGTGCTTTTCCTGTGACGTGAGCTCGTTCAAGTTGCCTTTTTATTTTTTTCCACCACGAGTTGGCAGAATTAAAAACAGCGGCCCCTTCTACTGCTACCGCTGATAAGAAGGAACTTCTACATGGTTTTCTCTGTGCTGAGTCTCTTGATCCCGCACTGAAGTGGGGGAGGAGGGCGGCCGGCCACGACATACCTGGCCATCGGGTTGTAGGCCTGAGCCAGGGCCCAGCACGAGCGCAGGGAAGGTGAAGACGAGTCCTTCAGGAGCTCCAGGCTCAGCCGCCTCAGCCATTCTAGCCAGTCGTCCTTGGACACCCTTCTGGCGGCTCCCCAGGCCTGCGATCCCCAGGCGACAACGGAAACGCATCAGCTTCAAGGGCCAGTTGCGAAGAGCCCGCATCTATTCAATGATTATTCTGTCTTTGATTTACGAAGCCGTTACCTCCCGTGACCAAATTCCCTCAGAGCGCAAATCCAAAAGAGCAACGGCCAATTAGCAGCCACAAAACAAAAGCGGCAACCTTCGGAATATAGCACGGTAAAGAAAAAGACCGTCTTACAACTCATTTGTGCCGGACCCTACCTCTATCAGCAAAGCCAACAGCTCTACAGACCCATGACGGACGGGGCCGTCACACGCAGGGTGCGTTCAACAAAGCCTAACGGCCCCTGCAGTGTGTGACGGGCCCTGGGCCCTCTGCATGAGGACACTGGCCCACCTGACAGCAGAGGGTCACACAGGGAGAGGGAAAACGCTCAGGTTCACGCTACCGTGAACCACGTTACGATCGGGCGAGCCTGAGCCCAGGGTGCACGGCACCGTGGCGGAATGGGACAGGAGGAATAGAGCGGATCCAATTTTTACTTTCTGATCTATTCCCTCCAACTTTCCTCAAGACTCTGAGCATTCCAGGCACGAAGGGTTATGACCAGGGGAAGCTCAGGGAGCGGGGCGGGAAGGTCCAGCCTCTGGAGCTCGGCAGCTTGAGCTTAAACGGCTGTTATCTAACTCACTGGCTGTCTGACCTCGGGCAAGTTACTTCTCTGTGCCTGTTTCCTCACTTGTAAAATGAGGGCAATAGGTCCCACCTCATAGGGTGTTTTAAGGATCAATTAGGTTGAATATGTGTAAGAGATTTATACCAGTGCTTGGCACAAAGTTAGCGCTCCTGTGAGCACCTGTAACTGCGAAGTCAGGCACACCAGTGGGAATCCTGGATCTGCCACTCGGCAGGTGTAGCACTCTGGGCAAATTACTTGTGTTGCATCTAAGCCTCAGTCTTCTGCATCAAGGGATAAAATACCTAAAGTGCCCGGCTGGAAGGGAAGAGCAAAAAATGATTGCTATTATTATCAAAATGACATTTCTTTAAACTGGCCTAGCCCAATTTTTACAACATACCCTTAAAAAATTTTTATGTTATTTTTTTGAGAGAGAGAGAGAAAAAGAGAGCGAGAGCGAGAGAGAGAGAGAGAGAGAGAGAGTGCAAGCTGGGGAGGGGCAGAGAGAGAGAGAGGGAAAGAGACATCCCAAGCAGGCTCCACGCCATCAGTGCGCAGCCTAACATGGGGCTTGATCCCACAAATCTCAAAATCATGACCTGAGCCCGAGTCAAGAGCTGGACACTTAAATGAGCTTGCCACCCAGGCACCCCCAAAATATATTCTTAGAAGATTTTCCACGGGCACCTGGGTGGCTCAGTCGGTTGAGCGTCTGACGTCGGCTCAGGTCATCATCTCATGGCTCGGGAGTTCGAGCCCCGCGTCGGGCTCTGTGCTGACAGCTAGGAGCCTGGAGCCTGCTTCAGATTCTGTGTCTTCCTCTTCCTCTGCCCCTCCCCCACTCATGCTCTGTGTGTCTCTCTCTCTCTCTCTCTCTCTATCAAAAATAAACATTCAAGGGGCGCCTGGGTGGCTCAGTCGGTTAAGCGTCCGACTTTGGCTCAGGTCACGATCTCATGGGTTGTGAGTTCGAGCCCCGTGTCGGGCTCTGGGCTGACAGCTCGGAGCCTGGAGCCTGCTTCGGATTCTGTGTCTCCCTCTCTCTGCCCCTCCCCTGTTCACACTCTGTCTCTGTCTCTCGCAAAAATAAATAAACACTAAAAATTAAAAAAAAAACAAACACATTAAAAAAAAATTTAATAAAAAAAAAAAAAGATTTTCTGGCAGAACAGACACATGGATCTTCCCTAAACTAGGGAAACTGAGTAAACTAGAGCAGAGGTTCTCAAGCGAAATTGTCCAGGGAATGAAAGACATCCCCATGTGCTACACCACCTAACCATCAACAACTCAACCTCTCACTTCCCTGGGGTCACCTGGAGACCTGCAGTGGCTTCTGATGAGTTATCAGTGGGTGACATCATATAAACTATTATTTTATGTCAGAAACTAAAAGAGAGATGTTACGAGACAAACTGAAAAACTACGTGCATGATTCTCAATGATCGTACAATGAGAACCCTGAACCCGGAAGAAGACTGACACTACTTACTTGACTTTTAGACCTTGTTCTATTGAACAAAATGGGAGCATCAAGTTCTTTTCTATCCAGAGGCTTGTGGCTTCCTCCCTACACAAAAGATCTCTGGACAGCTGCTCTGCAGTGCATGGCATTTAAAAAAAATTTTTTTTAATGTGCATTTATTTTTTTTGAGAGAGAGAGAGAGAGAGAGAGAGAGAGAGAGAAAGACAAAGTAGGAGCGAAGGAGGGGCAGAGAGAGGCGGAGACACAGAATCCGAAGCAGGCTCCAGGCTCCGAGCTGTCAGCACAGAGCCTGATATGGGGCTCGAGCTCATGAACTGCAAGATCATGACCTGAGCTGAAGTTGGACACCCAACCAACTGAGCCACCCAGGTGCCTCCCCTCCAAAAAATTTTTAAATGTTTTTATTTATTTTTTAGAGAGAAACAGAGTACGAACAGGGGAGGGGCAGAGAAAGACAGGGAGACACAGAATCCAAAGCAGGCCCCAGACTCTGAGCCCGAGGCGGGGCTTGAACTCATGAATCACAAGATCATGACTTAAGCTGAAGTCAGATGCTTAACTGACTGAGCCATTCAGGCACCCTCCCCCTTCAAATTTTTTTTTTTAATGTTTATTTATTTTTGACAGGGAATGGAGGGGAAGAGGGAAGGAGACAGAGGATCTGAAGCGAGGATCCGTGCTGGCAGCAGAGAGCCCGATGTGGGGCTCGAACCCACAAACCGTGAGATCATGACCTGAGCCCAAGTTGGATGCTGCACCCACTGAGCCATCCAGGCGCCCCTTCGGTGCATGGCATTTTAAAAGCTGAGGACATACAAAAGGGAGGATCACTAATGTCTTTTCCCTCCAATGACGTGAAGTCGAGCCTGGGTAAGGCGGAGGTGATTCAGCATGGTGGTTAAGAGACTTGACTCTGTAGTCACGACACCCAGGTCAAATCCTGGCTCCACCACTACCAGCTGACGTTGGATAAATTACTTAACCTTTCAGGGCCTCAACATCCATGTCTGTACAGTGGTGACAGCAATGACAGCACCTAACTCATAGGGTGAAGGTTAAATGAGTTAATGTACATAAAGTGCTCGCACCAGTGCCTGACACGTTGAAAGCACTCAACAAATGTCGGTAGTTATTATTGCTATCGTTCTGGTTAGCGTTTGAGAAATGGTAGCAACTGAGTGCTTGGAAAGCTTAGCTTCACGGACAACTGCGCAATCTAGCAGACAGGCCAAGTCCCCCATATGGGCCTTTCATTGAAAACATAACCCACTCTTGCTTCTCTAGGGTCTGTAGTAACTGTTGACACCTGCCACCGTCCCTCTGCCGCCACCCGCCGTGGACTGCCTCAGCCGGTGACGCTGGCGCATGTTGACAGGACATCAGCTCATTCATTTAGAACGTAAGCCCAGACAGCCTCTCCTATGACAGTAAAGCTGCTGAAAATCCTGGCGGGCATCCTAGAGGCATGTACGAATGATTTCTCTATCTCTGGTCCCGTGTAACTCCTCTATTAGCACAGCCAGTAGAAAGATGGCCGAGGTGGCGCACTGTCGCTCTGAAAGCGGCTGAAAGCAGGGGCCGCGCTGACCCCGAGCGCTCGGCACGCGAGTACGGGGAAGCACAAGCGGGTCTGAGAGTCCGCGCCGGAGATCCTGCTGAGGCCTTCTGGACTGGCTCTGTTCTCTCAGGTGAGATAAACTAGAGGCTCTTTCTTCCTTCTGTTTGGCAAGGGGGACGCTTTTTTCTCCAAGTCTTGGGTAGCAAGCAAGCCTTCCTGGAAGCAAACTAGACTACTGGGGAATTTCCTAAAATAGCCTGAACAAAGCTCTAAGAGAAGGTGGACAGCTGCCTGCTTGGAAGGACATTCTGAACCCAGGCGGGCTGAAAACACATCTGGGTGGAAATGTGCATCTGGCCTCTTTGCCCGGCCCCTCCCTGAAGTGTGAGGTGTCAGCAGGGTGGCCTCGACAACTGCCCGGGAGTGCCGGGTGACTGGTGACCTTTTCCTTCTCCTGGAGTCCCGGGCTAGCAGGACACACTCCACAGAGGGACAGCAGCGTCACGCCTGCCCCAGGGGTCTTTCACCACCTCCCTCTCGGATCATCCAACATTTCTCAGCAGGGGTCACTTTATAGCTGGCTGTGCGGGTGCAGAAGCCTGGCTCAACAGTCAGTGATAGGCCTCAGTGGTCCCAAGCTGTGTGTCAACACATACACACACACACACACACACACACACACACACACACACACACACACGTGTTCAAATCGTTACGGGCTGGGCCAAAAGCAGAGAACAGGGCAGCTGGGACCCAATCCTGCCCAGTTCTTTATCTCGGTCCATGCCACACTTGAAGGGCAGCTGCTGTGGGGCAACTGCTAATGAATGAAGACTCCTATGATGGTGAAGTCCAAACAGGGACTGCTTAAAGTCTCCAGAAGCACTGACACTAATACAAAACGTGGGAAATAAGCAACCCGGTGTATGTATTTAAAAGTCAGGAACGTCACGATTACTCTGCTCTGATCGACTGGTGATGCTTTGAACCCGCCTATTTTTTAAGTGGATGGCTGGTGGCATATATGGTGAGACTACTGGTTATATCCCAGGCTTTTGTCAGCACAGAGAATTCGATATTTGTCTGCAAAGATCTAAAAGATCTTGCTGGGGGTGTCTGGGTGACTCAGTCAGTTAAGTGTCTGACTTCGGCTCAGGTCACGATCTCATGGTTTATGAGTTTGAGCCCCGCATCAGGCTCTGTACTGACAGCATGGAGCCTGCTTGGAATTCTCACTCCAGGCCCCTTCCCTGCTCGCTCTCGCTCTCACTCAAAACTAAAATGAAACGTTAAAAAAAGAAAAAGCTTGCTACTCAAAATGTGGTCCGTGGACCAGCAGCAGTGGCCTTACATAGGACTCTGGTAGAAATGCAGAACGTAGGCCTGACCTTGGACCGCCTGAGTCTGAGCAAGTATCTTCCACCAGCTGCCAGCATTCGGCGAGCCCTGTGAGTCTCGGGAGGCCGAGAAGCCCCGCTTTAAAGGGCCTGCATCAGTCTCGGTGCTAACTAAGGAGCTCACTGGTTTTGTTCCAGTCATGTAAGAGATGAGAATGTTACTCACAACGAAGGACTCTACCAAAGCTCCAAGGAAGTTTAGAACTTTGTTCTACATTTACCCTCTATTAAAAAAAATGTGTAATTTGGACACCTAGGGACAGACAAAATGACCTACGTTCATGGTACCTAGAGTTTCAGAAAAACGCTTGGGCTGGTCTTTGGTTGTTTTACGCCGGTGGCAGCAAGAGCTAAGAGTTCTAGACAAGAGAGAAGAGCAGGCCTCTCCTTGCCAAGTCCCCCCAGAAAGCATGGACTTGCCTTTTGAAGGTTGATGGTGCTGACATGCAGTTTCTTCATGGGTCCTGTTTCTACCGGCCCACTGGCCAACGCATCCCCTTGGCCACTCCTCAGCATTCGATGCTGGTAAATCAAAGGGTCCTCTTCTTCATCAGCAAGGGTGTATCCCTGCAACCAGAGATTCACAGAAAAACCCTGCAGCTCCTCCCAGTTTGGAAAACACCCTTAATTAAACCCCAGGAAGGTCCCACCTTCTGGAAACATCAGGACCTCAACAAGAAGGAAAAAGTTAACGCATGGACAAAATGAACCACGGGTCGGCTATACTCCCTACTGCAGACCCATCTCCTCTGGTCACTCTTGGCCACACTGACCGCACGGACTCCGTAGTATGAGCCACGCAGCTGGCGAAGCCCCAACAACTGGGGGCAGTGATCAAAGGGACAAAGTGTCAGGAGCAGGGGTGGCAAACAGTCCCTTGCCTGGCTTTGCTTGGCCCTACAGCCAAGAAGAGTTTCCTCATTTTCCGATGGTTGGGAAAAAGAACAAACAAAGGAAGATGAGGATTTCGTGTAACACACGCAAGCTGCTAGAGAAGCACGCTATGGTGACCGCAAGCAAAAGCGCACCTGCAGGTGGCCGGGCTCATTCCCGTCCACACGCGGACAGCCACTTGCGAGCCGGGGCGGCAGGGCAGAATCATTGCATCAGAGCCCAGGTCGCCTAGAGGGCCAAGCAAAACTGGCTATCTTTACAGAAATGGGCTGCCCGTCGCCGGTTCGGAACTAAAAAGCTAGATGTGCTCCCACAGCTAAGACCACGTGAATACCAACGAGAAAAGACAACGGGGGACTCCGAAACGGAAAGAAAGTGCAGTTCACCTTGACGATTCTGCAGATGAGGACGTCATAGCGCTGATGGTTGATTCGGTGTCGTACCAGGACTTTATTCACCATTGGAATGAAAATTTGGTACTGAGAGAGAAGAGGGAAGAGGTCAGAGATGCCACTCCGAAGAGTGGGAAGCAGAGAAAGGATTATTACCACCACTATGTTATAGCTAGTTCTTTTGGGTTTGGGGTGGCTTGGTGTTATTCAGAAGAATCATTTCTCTCTGTCTCTTTCACACACGCACACACGCACTACATTGCTAGTCCCCAGCATCTTCCATCTGGGCTCCTGCGATGGCCTGTGTGCTCTCTCTGCTCCCCCGCTTGGCCTAGTCTGTTCTTCCACACGGCGCTGAGTGTAATCAGCTCAGATCACAGTATCCCTGTGCTCCAGAGCCTGCAAAGACTTCTAGACTTGCCTAGGGTAAAAGCCAGAGTACGTATTATGACCCACGGTAGTGATGTGCAAATTCTGATGAGCAGCAGAATAACCTGGAGGGTTTATGAAACCAGGGACTGCCAGGCTCCACAGGCAGTTTCTGGCTCAGGTCTGGGCAGAGGCCCGGGAATCTGCATTTCTAACAGACTGCTGGCAACTGACACTGACACTGTCTGTCCAGGGACATCTGAGAACCGCTGGCCTATTGCATCTCTGTGCCCCACTGCCTTATCTCTATGACCTGAACTCCAAGGCCTTTCCCCTGAAGCTCACTCCTCTGAAGACACACGCCTTTCTGTGATTCTGTAGACCCTTCAAGCATGCTGCCTCCTCACACCTTTGCATTTGCCACTCCTTCTGCTGGGATCCAACCCTGTGGGCTCACTCGGATTTTGATGTTTACATCTCTGCTCAAACGTCAACTCAGGAGAGAGGCCTTCGCAGTCTACCCTAAATACACAGCATCCCTCCCCCACTGACACTCTATGCTCTTATGAGACAGGCTGTGCTTATTAGCTTTGCCTCACTGGAATCTAAGCTCCATGAGAACAAGGACACCATTCTGTTTACTGCGTTACCCCCGGAACAGCACTTAGCCCACAGAGGTGGCTCAAGAAATATTTGCTAAACAGATGAACAAAAAAAGCAAACAACTTTCAGTTCTCTGACAGTTGCTAAGACCTACAGACTAACATATAGAGACCTTCAGAGAGAAGGTCGTCTTCCCAAAGCCGGGCAGAAGAGCACGTTCACACAGGGGTGCGGCCTCACCTTCTTCCCCAGCTGAAAGACAAGCGAAGACAACGTGTCCATGGCGGTGGGACGCAGTTCCGGGCTCTGGTCCAGGGTTCGAACGATCGGGTGAATGATCCGGGAGGCGTAGTCAGTGAAGTCCAAGGACTCTGTGAGGCGGTCTACCGTCTCTAACGCTGCCCTGCAATTGTTAACAGACAGTAGCTGCTAACATACGGTCCTAAAGTGCGAGTAGTGGCTGAGGGTTATCTTAACAGCACCAAACAGGAAGGAATGGCCTCTCCGGTATCACATGACATGGATCCAACATATATCCCAGTGGGATGGGGACAGCTAAGATTTCCATCAACCTGGGACATTTCTAAGCTAAAATAAAGGGAGCTGAGGTATCAACAACAACAACAACAAATGGAAAGATGGCCTGGGAACTTAAGAAAAGGACATTTTCAACAGAACATGAAAGGCTTAACTGCGGTTAGTGATGGTTAGTCCCAAAGGGCAGGGGCGTACTTGCGGGACGGCAGGGGGACTTCAGGGGCATCAAACAGCTTCACGATAGGAGGCAACAGCAAGTGCAAATAGTCGTCCAGGTTGGCGCCGAACAGCTGGATGGCAGCCAGCAGCTGCGAGAGGGAGCAGAAGGCTGGTGATGAACAAACACAGGCAGGCGCCACGCATCTAAGCACACGGAGGGGGGTGACGGTTTAGGTAACTCCAAATTCTGTGGGGACTCGAAAGGCCTTCAGTAAGTGGTCTTGAGATACATTCTTTTGGTAGCACTTCCCCCCTCTTTCATTTTGCTTAGGGGCTGTTTTGCTTTCTCTGAGCTTATTTCAACTGATAAGGAATCAGCTGGTTGACAACAGAGAAAACTGGTGTGGGATAAAACATTTACCACGAATAAGCCATGAAAGGAGACAAAACACAAGGATAATCGAGGGAGGACTGTAAACATCCTGTTAACTGCACGCCTCGGGAACCAGCGTTCTTTCGGATAGAGCATCACCCTGTCACTCAGAGCAGGGTCTCGGCTCTTAGCTGATCATCCCCGGACTGTGAGGGACGCTGGCAATCTCTCTAGAGGACGCCCTCATGGACTCACCTTGATGGAGACAATGCGGCCTGGGCTGTTGTCATGCATGAAGACACGTAGCATGTGTGGGATCAGCTGAGGCAGATAGAGCTTAAATTCGCCCCCAAGAGCTACCACGATTTGCTCAATGAGAAGAATGATCGTGCTCTGGATCGAGGTGTTCATGACCCAGAATTCCTATAAAGAGGGAAGAGACAGAGAAGCAAAGCCAGGCGCCCTTCTGCCGAAACATGAACCAAGGAACTGAGATGGTCCAAAAAGAAGGAAATACGCAGTGAGCGCGGCCTGCCCCGTGACAGACCCCTTGCCTACCCTCCTCTCCCCGGGCTTCTTTGTAGCCCCTGTCACGGTCACGGTGCGCAAATTAAACCGCCTTTCCCTGAATGCCACCAGGCTGCTTTGCTCTTCTGTGCTTTGCCTGTGTTCTTTGCCTAGAACTCCTGAGACCGCTAAGCTCCCGTGGTCTTTCCAGCCCCGGCTCAAGCCTCACTTCCACGAAGGCTTTCTCGCTCTCCTCCCATTACACGCTTTGGGTCCCTCTGCCCTCCTCTTTTCTAGCACCTGTAATACTTAATTTTCTTTGCCACCTTCCCTCTACTAGACTGTAAACTAATCAAGGGCAAGAAACCCCTCTGAGCCATCTCTGTCTCCCCAGAATCTAGCACAGCACCCGGCAGAGTCCAGCCACCTGAACACGTTGACACAGTGAATGAGTGACTAGGCTTACATCACTCGAGGGGCCCCCAGGTCACCCAGGGTGGATTCTTTACTTTGGGTACCACCTGGTCTCTACCAGGGGTAACTCCAGTGTTAACAAGGTTTCCTGCCCCTTCTGGATCTAGACTTTGCTACACGACACCTGCCATTTGTCCCACATCATTTTCAGGCCTGGATGATGCCACAAAAGGAGCGCTTTTTCTATACCCAGAGAGTCATGTTCCATATAAGTTACTAAAAACTTGGCTGATCGGCCACAGATCCTGCCTTGGTACCCCAAAATTGGTCTGAGTTTCTGACTCCAGGAAAAGCTGTCATGTCAAGTCAACTCAAAAAGAGAGCTGCCTACTACCTTGCCTAAAACCTCTGGAAAGGAAGACTTAATGATGACAGAAGTTGAACTGATGATGGCAACACACACATATGAATACTTTAGGGCCCCCAAATAATTCAGGAAAGTCAAAGGGGGAAAAAAAGAGAGAGAGAGAGAGAGAGAGAGAGAGAGAGAGAGAGCGCTCCTCAGAAGAAGGGCTTTATAGAAGCCTAAAGTATTTTTACTACAACTTTGAAAAAATCCTAACAGTTCAGAAAGTAAAAACCATACTAAAAGATGCTGGTAAAACTTGTATTTCTCTCTGCTCGGAGAGAGAAGTATTCTCTCTGAAAAAGCTATTTTCTCTAGACCAAAACCTCTGCCAAGGAAACACCACAGATTTTATGACCTCCACGGTTTGTCTGATGCTCGCTCACCTGGACCGCACTGTGCCTTCTTCAGAGAAAGCCCACCCACCTTTCTGCTGCGCTACCAGGGGCTTCTCTACCTCAAAGCAACCAGGCAGCCTGCCCAGGGATCACCGTTAACAGAGACTGTTCTCGTCCCAGGCTCGGGGCACTCATGGAAATGCCCAGGATCAACAGAAAGCAAGAGCCCTGGACCAGCTTCTCTATCTTGGGGGCAATGAAAGCTGCGTTTTGCAGGCGTGAGGCTCCCTGCCTCAAACCCCTATGTTTGGGGCCCAAGTCTTTTTGGGGGGACTAGGTCCCCGATTAGTCCAGTTTCAAACCACGAGTACAAACCACGAGTACACACGGCTGCGTCCTGGGG
>NW_024412388.1:8170966-8495104 GCF_014898765.1 Herpailurus yagouaroundi
CCAGCACTCTGCTCCACTTCCTTGTATGAAGGCCTCTGTGGCAGGAGTCGGGGAGCAAGAGTGGTTTTAATTATTTATACAGACAGGAGATTTTTCAGCTCTGAGACCCAGTTTCTGGGAAGTTCCAGTTTTGAAGTCGGCCACTTTGATTGCAGTCCTGCTGCTTCCTCCAAGCTAACTACAAAGAGCTGGCATAGAAGAACAGACATCGGGGATGAATTGTCTTCCAACTCTTTGAGGGCACAGCCATCTCGGCAAAGCAAGTCCCCCAGCAGAGACATTTAAATGATACAGAACAGCAGGAAGCAGGCCTCCTCCTCAAATGGAAAAACGACATCGCCACCGATGGGGAGTCCTCTGCACCTGCTTAAAGCAGGTTGTAAAATCTGGGATGTGAGCCTTTCCTCCGGTGCTGCTACAGTCAGAAGGTGGCATTTATGCTCTTAAAGGCAGTGGGGGAAAGCCTCGCCTTCTTCCTCAGTGCCTGCCAGGAGTTCATCGTATTTAATAGCCCTATGAAAACCCAATCCTCCAACCTCTCTTAAGGCCACGGTTTTATGGGCCGTAAGAAGGAGGGCTTTCCTGGGAACAATAGAGCACTGTTGTGATAGTAAAGTGAAATTGCTTTGTTGTGTGTGAGGCAAGAAACTCGAGAGTTTATTTCTGGCAGAACAATGACTTCAGTCTCCCTCCCCTGTTCTCAGGTGCCACAGCCTCTGAGGGGGTACGGTACCCCCTCCCCTGTCAACGCCCACTGGGGAACCGGGCCCCGCTTTTTATCCTCGGGCTGGAACAGCTCTCCGGAGACCCATGCCACAAACTGCCCATGTTATCCAAATCTGCCTCCGAACGTTCCTTGACCCAGACGCTGATGAACTGGCCAAAACATTAACTTCTACTTACTCTCATGAGGGTGACTATTTCATCCATGTAAGGTCTGATGTGGCTCTTCACAAAGGACACCAGCATCCCCAGCTGCTGGAACAGAAACTGGAATGGAGAAGAGGTCAGCAAGTTGGCATCAGGAAGGATGTAGAACTCCCAGGCTTACCCTAAGTCCGTGGGAACAAACGAAGACAACTATGGGATTGGTTTCCACACCATTCTATGCACTGAGAGTAAGTCTAAGAAAAAAAAACCCAGAACCGAAAATTTTGGTGGTGGCAGTGGTTGGGGCTAAAAACAACTGTCAGGTGGCTTCATACCCCAGGTGAGCTAGTTACTGCACAGCAGGTGCCCTGGGGCCACACTGTCTGTTGTGAGCCATGATGCTACCTATTAGCTCTATGACCTTCATTTACCTTCTCTGCGCCCAGCTTCTTTGGTTGGAAAAAGCAGGTAACAGGCCACTTGTCTCCGAGGCTTATTTTAAGTTAAATGGGATAATACCTGATGTGAATACTATTAAGTGCTCCATGAACACCAGCTATCACTGAAAGATTTCTGGAGTTACTAAAGACTTAAAAACGGACATGAAATTTGTAATCAAATGTAAATGTGTCTGGTCTTTTCAGTTCTAATTCACTACCACTTACTTTCTAAAAATACAGCTAACTATTATGGTTCATTTATAGTAATTAATTAATTAGGTCTTTTTTTTAAAAAATTTTTTTTTCAACGTTTATTTATTTTTGGGACAGAGTGAGACAGAGCATGAACGGGGGAGGGGCAGAGAGAGAGGGAGACACAGAATCGGAAACAGGCTCCAGGCTCTGAGCCATCAGCCCAGAGCCCGACGCGGGGCTCGAACTCCCGGACCGCGAGATCGTGACCTGGCTGAAGTCGGACGCTCAACCGACTGCGCCACCCAGGCGCCCCAAAATTAATTAGGTCTTAATTCATTAGTTAGCAGTGTAACTCTAAGAATCTTTGAACCAAAACAGTAAGCAAACAGGGGGAGGGATGAGATAGGGAGACCTGTTCAGGTTGACACGGTACAAAAGTTAAGAAGAGGTGCCTTCTGCTAAAACAAGCTGGGAATGAAAAGACTGGGGAAAAGGCAACCTCTGCTACTAAAGAGGTCTTTAGGGCATAGTTTTTATCTTGTTAGGATCTTCAGATAGTGCTACGTGTCCATATTCAGTAGCGAATCATATTCTAAATGTCCCTCCCCAAAAGATTTTTATAGCCCTCTATGCCTTTGCCTCCCCCCATTAATAAGGACAATTTAGTGTGAACATACATATTTTCACTCTTTCCACATTTGGAAACTTGAGTAAGTTGGGGATAAATAAAAAGTGTTGTTTCAAATAGTGAGCAACGGACTTACGGACTCATTATCTGATGAGGAGAGACTGACAGGACAGACAGGGTTGGGCTCGAAGGGAGTGTGGACGCATTCTCTAACCACAAGGATACCAATGGATTCTAAGCAGTTACAATCTGCTCACCACATGGCACAGTTCCGATTCAACTCAGGACGGCCGTTCCTACCTATCTCTTGGGTGCCTCCTCATTGAATCGCTGACAGTTTTTGTGAAATGTTCTCTATAAAAGGACATTCCAGAGATCAAGGGACGGGGGACTCTAAATATAATGGTTTTTTAGTTAAATTTTTGTTATGGCAAACCTGACAAAAGGTAGAAAATCAAAGCTGGAGGAAGAGCAGGGCGCTGGGGATGGGAGGGCAGAAAGGACAAAGTGTCCTGATCCTTGCTGTCATTTCATATTAGGTGTAACGGGGACGCCTCTCTGTGGCTGTCATCTGCAGCAGCCACACAAGGGTACCCACACACAAGTGTCCCCTCCACAGCAGCCACCTCATTTCTTCTTCTGTAGACTCTCTCATGCGATTTGTCTTCTCTTTTCCCCCTGAACGTTAGTATTTTAAAAGAACATATAGTGTTGTTCTGAAAATATGGTGGGTTAGATATCCTTACTATGAAAAGCCTAAAGATAATGCATAAAGGTAATAAATATTGTTATTATACTAAGAGAATTGAAACCTGTCACAGAAAGCCAGACCTTCAGAGGGCTACATAGTAAGAGAAATGGTGACCCTCCCACCCCTAAAGCTGTCCAATGGCATAAGGAGACAAAGACATCTGTCAGCCTTGATGTGACATCTAGGTAGGAAAAAAGTCTCCCCCAAGAGCTTGCAATTTCAGTTCATTTTCATATGAGTTTAGATATGGGTTATTTGGACCATCTCTGTGGACTGAGAAACTCTAAGCCAAGAAATTAACTTAAGGTTCTCTTGGATCATAGGGCAGAAGCAAATGTAAATCTGGAGAGATGCGACCTCAGAGCCAGGGAATGCCAGTGGGCTAGGATGTGCGATCCAAAATTATAAAACACATAAGGACAGGCCACTCAGAGCATGACTCAGCAGAAACAATAAGTAGCAGGATCGGACCCATCAAGGATTTTATACATATTGGAATTATTGGATAAAAATATAAAACAGATCTGTTTAAAATGCTTAAATTCTCACATTTATTTATGTGAGAATTTAGGGCACCTGGGTTAAGCATCTGACTTCGGCTCAGGTCATGATCTCCTGGTTCACGAGTTTGAACCCCGTGTCAGGCTCTGTGCGGACAGCTCAGAGCCTGGAGCCTGCTTCAGATTCTGTGTCTCCCTCTCTCTCTCTGCCCCTCCCCTACTGGTGCTCTCTCTCTGTCTCTCAAAAATAAATAAGCATTATATATATATAGTTGAACCTAAAAACTCAAGGACAGGTCCAAAGACACAGTTGAGGAATTCATGAACAGAAACAGGAAGTGAAGAAATATCTAGAAGGGAACCTCAGAGAGATAAAGATGAAAAATACAGAGAAGAAACTAACAGACATTAAGGACAAAGTGAGAAGCACTACAGGTTGAAACGAATTCTGCAAGGAAAAAATCGAAGGGTGGAATCCTCATATTCGGGAAGTCCACAAATCCCAAAGAGGATGCAAGAAAGCAATCCGTATCTATACACACAATAGTGGAGCTTCAGGGCAACAAACACAATGAGAAGATCTGAAACAGACACTGAGAAAAGTGAGGTTAAGTGAAAAGGAATCATGATTTCTCAACAAAAGAAATGAGAAAACGTGGGATCTTATCTACAGTTGCAGAACCCACAATTGTATTCTCAGCTAAGTAAGGATTTTAAAAGGGTGAAATAAAAATGGTTTCAGATAAAACAGAAACAGAGAGTTTACTCTGATGGATGCTCACAAGAGGAATGTGCCTTGGCTCTACAGAAGGATAATGATGCTAGGAGGAAGCACTGAGGTGGGAGACAGAATAAGGAGAAGTGAGTTGGCAAGTGTCTCTGCACACAACAGTGATAACGTTTAGTTTGGTGGTAGAAAAAAAAGGGATACTTCATAATAACATAGTCTGAGCAATCGTTCTAAGTTTTGTATGTTATTCTGGGGAAGGACAGAGATACGGATTCATTTTTAAAATTAGGTATTAAAATTAGGCATGTGAGGCAAAATCGTAAGGGTAGAGAAAGATAACACGAATCCATCCTGTACACGGGGACATATTCCAAAGAGTTCAAAGATCTAAGTGTAAAAAATGAGGGGGCACCTGGCTGGCTCAGTCACAGGAGCACGTGACTGTTGATCTCAGGGTTGTGAGGTCACACCCCACACTGGGTGTAGAGATTACTAAAAAAAAAAAAAAACAAATAAAAAGCTTTTTAAAAATGTAAAAAATGAGGCCAATCAAGTACAAAAAGAGGTAAAAATTATATGCACACACAGCTTTTTGTTACAGGATTATTTGAAGTATCAAAAGAGTGGAAAAAACGTAAAATACATCCACAGGGATGGGTTAAATGGCGGGGGGATATCCACAGAGTGGAGCGCCATCACCTCTCAAGGAAAGAAGGAAAGATAAATTTAAAAACTGACCAAAACGGTTACCTCAGGGGGTGGGAGTGCAAGTTGGTGCAGCCACTCTGGAAAACAGTATGAGGTTCCTCAAAAAACTAAAAATAGAACTACCCTACGACCCAGCCATTGCACTACTAGGTGTTTATCCACGGGATACAGGTGTGCTGTTTCGAAGGGACACATGCACCCCCATGTTTCTAGCAGCACTATCGACAATAGCCAAAGGATGGAAAGAGCCCAGATGTCCATCGATGGATGATGGATAAAGGAGATGGGGTATAGATACACAATGGAGTATTACTCGGCAATCAAAAAGAATGAAATCTCGCATTTACAACTACGTGGATGGAACTGGAGGCTATTATGCTAAGTGAAATTAGTCAGTCAGAGAAAGACAAAAACCATATGACTTCATTCATATGAGGACTTTAAGAGACAAAACAGATGGACAGAAGGGAAGGGAAGCAAAAATAACAAAAAAACAGGGAGGAGGACAAAACATAAGAGAGTCTTAAATATGGAGAACAAACTGAGGGTTGCTGGAGGGGTTGTGGGAGGGGGCTGGGCTAAATGGGGAAGGGGCACTAAGGAAGCTACTCCTGAAATCATTGTTGCACTATAGGCTAACTAATTTGGATGTAAATTTAAAAAAAGAAAAAAATTTAAAAAAATAATAAAAATAAAATAAAATGTAAAGAAACATTAAAAAATAAAAATAATAAAAAATTAACCACCAGTAGGGAAGATTTAATAATACATGATTGAACATCAAAAAAAAACAACCAAAACCCGGTTACCTCAGGGGGAAGTGCGGTAGGTAGAACAATGGTACGCCACAGATGTCCATGCCCCAATCCCCAGAACCTACCAATACATGACAAAGGGGACTTCAGAAGAGGTGATTAAGGTTCAGGACTTTGACATGTGGAGGTTATCCAGGTGTGGCAAATCTAATCAAAGGCATCCTTACCTTAAAAGCAGAGAACCTTTCCTGGCAGTGGGCAGAGAGAAAGATCGGACAGCAGAAGAAGGGTCAGGGAGATGCAATGTTGCTGACTCTGAAGGTGGAGGCAGATGGCAAAGGAACGTGGGAAGCCTCTAGAAGCTAGAAGAAGAAGATGGATTCTCCCCTACAGCCTCCAGAAAGGAATGTGGCCTCAATGGCACCCTGATTTTAGCTCAGTATGACCTCTGTCAGACGTATGACCTACAGAGCCATAAGATAATAAATTTGTGTCGTTTGAAGCAATGAAGTTGGTGGTGATCTGTTATGGCAGCAATAGGAAATGGCAGAGGAAGGAAGAAACACGGAATAGGGATGCGGAGAGAAGTTAGACTTCACTGAACATATTTTATAGTTTTGGCCCTGGAACCATGTTAATGTCTTACATAATCAGAATAAACCTCAAAGTTAAATCAGAAAACCTAGTTAAATTGGGAAAACCTCAAAGAAATTTCTAAAAATTGAAAACAAGCAGAAACAATTTAACTATAAATCAAGTTGGTTGGACAATCACTCAAAGAATTTCAAGCAACTTAAAGCACAGCATTTTAAGGGGTGCCTGGGTGATGCAGTTGGTTGGGTGTCTGACTTTGGCTCAGGCCACGATCGTGTAGTTCACGAGTTGGAGCCTCGAGTCAGGCTCTGTGCTGACAGCTCAGAGCCCGGAGCCTGCTTCGGATTCTTTGTCCCCCTCTCTCTCTGCCCCTCCCCTGCTCATGCTCTGTCTCTCTCTCTCTGTCTCTGTCTTAGAAATAAACATTAAAAAAATTTTTTTTTAATAAAAAACAAACACATCATTTTGGTGTATATCTCCAAAAGGACACGGCCTAAGAACAACAAAAAATTGCAAAAAACCTTGAACTGCATTCAGTAATTTTACTGTTATTACTAATTCTGGTCATTTGCTATTTACATGTATATAAGATACATGTAGGTATGTATTTTGCAAGATAAAGCAAGTAATTATAGAAATGTCAGAACCAAGGAACCAAGTTTTTCAGTGTGAGAAACAAGTATAAAATCAAAGTAAAAACTCTTAAAACTTAAATATGCATTACTTAATTTTCCTCTTTCTAAAAATTACTTATTTCTAGGTCTGTTCACTGAAATGGCTGAGAATAATGATATGTCAGTAGCAATGAGCACCCTAGCACACAAACTGCAGTTTCTTAGTACCATCTCTCACTTAAAGAAACCATAGCTCTGGGGACGCTTGGGTGGCTCAGTCAGTAAAGTGTCTGACTCTTGATTTTAGCTCATGTCATGATCTCACAGTTCAAGGGATTGAGCCCCATGTCAGGCTCTACACTGACAGTGTGGAGCCTGCTTGGGATTCTCTCTCTGCTCCTTCCCCACTCATGTGTACATGCTCTTTTTCTCTCTGTCTCTCAAAATAAATAAATAAACTTAAAAAGAAAAAAAAAAAAAAGGAAAAAAGAAACCATAGCTCCTTGAAAGTGGCCATGACAAGGCTTGAGTGAAATGTACTTGATAAGCTCAATATATCTTTTTTTTTTTTTTTTGCCAGAAAGCAAGAAAGTGATCAAAGACCAAGACCACTGGCAATGTAAAAAGAACACAACAGCCACGTCGAGTGGGATAATTAGATCGTGAGAAAAAACAGTGCCTTCAATGAACAGAAAACACACACACACACACACACACACACGTTGATACTGATACTCCAAAAACAACAGGGGTCGTGCGGTGGTGCCTGAGTCACCTTGGAGAGGTTGCAAAGGACTTGATTCATTACTCTGAAAAACCGATAAATAAAACAATCGTGCATTTATTTTGCCCTTCCTGCATGAACTATACTTCAAATTAACTAGTTGATAACATAAAGTTCTTTATAGATAATTGCTAGCTAATAAACCCAGAAGGGGTAACAATTAGAAACCACCGTTTTCCAGTTGCCAATGAAATAATGGTTCTACAAAACAATCTTCAACGAGCACTAAAAGGATTAGGAGAAAAGCTCCTAATTAGGATGGGGAAGCTTCCCCATTAGGATGGGGAAGACAGGATCACAGTACCTGAGCCCATCGATTACCCTTTATATCACTAGAAGTGGATCATTTAGAAAAGACTTGCTTACTAACTGTTGAAATAGGAAGTATGCGGTACCCCCTAGGAAGTATTTCTCACCAAAAGGAACCTCAATCTAACTAAGCATCTAAATCTAACCAGTTTACAAGAAGTTAAAAGACATCTTGAAGATATTATCAGCCAAATCCAGAATGGGAAATTCTATAGGAAAAATGACCTGTTTCCTTCACAAATAAATGGTATGAAAAAAAAGTGGGGTAAAAAGGGGGACAGAAAGACAATTGGATGTATCAGCTGAATGCCACGTGCAGGCCTTATCTGGATTATGATTTGAATAAACCAAATGTAAAAATACATTTTTAAGACAAACAAGGAGGGGGCCTGGGTGGTTCAGCTGGTGAAGCGTCTGACTCTTGAGGTCAGCTCAGGTCTTGATCTCGGGGGTCATGAGTTCAAGCCCTGTGTTGGCCTCTGCGCTGGGTGTGAAACCTACTTAAGAAAAGAGGGGCACCTGGGTGGCTCAGTTGATTAAGCGGCCAACTCTTGAGTTCAGCCTAGGTCATGATCTCACTGTTTGTGAGTTCTAGCCCCACGTTGGGCTCTGTGCTGGCAGTATGGAGCTTGCTTGGTATTCTCTCTCTCCCTCTCTCTCTGCCCCTACCCTGCTTGTGCTCTGTCTCTCAAAAATAAATAAACATTAAAAAAAAAAAAAAAAGAAAAGGAAAGAAAAAAGAAAAGAAAAGAAAAGAAAAAGACAAACAAGGACATTTGAAGAAGGCTTCATATTAGAAGATACTAAGGAATTATTTTTAATTTTGTAGGTCTTGTAATTTTGGTTATATGGGGGAAAAGCTTTTTATTGGTGAAATAGTACGATACCTAGAATTTGCTTTAAAATACCCCAGAAAAAATGTTTGTGTGTGGTGGGGGAAGAGATTGGTGGGGGTGGTAGTAATAAGATGAAACCAAACTGACAGAGTGCTAATAATTATTGAGTATGGGAATTTGATAGAAGTTGTCTGCTTTTGTTTACAACTGAAATATCCCATTATAGATCATTTATTAAAATTAAAGGTGGCCAACAAGTAGAGGGCAAAAGACAAGAAAATGAAAGCTTAAATCAAGCCCCAAAATGACAGAAAATAAAGAAAATAAACAGATAAAGCACTAGATCAGATGGTGGAAATAAGCCCAAATTTACCAGCAATCACAATAAATGTAATTGGACTGAATGCAAAGATTTTCAAACTAGATTAAAGGGATAACCTAGCTGCATTATTATACATATCATGATCATGAGTGACCCATCTAAAGCAAAAAGTCCTTAAGACAGTTAAAAGTAAAAAGATAATAAAAGACATCCTCCCTCCCTCCAAAAAAAAGATGGTGTAGCTATATTAAAATTAGGCAAAATAAATTTTAAGGTATTATTAAAGATATAAAGAGTCATAGCAAAATGATAAGATTCGACTTATCAGGAAGATACGATTTTAAATTTGAACGTACCTATAATATATCCCCCCAAGTACATACAACAGAACTGACTAAACTATGAGAAATTAATAAAGCCAGCATTGTAAAGGGAGATTTTTATCTCACTTCTCTCAGTAATGGACAGATTAAGCAAACAAAAAATTAACAAGAATACAAAAGACTTGAACGCAGCAAGTAGTAAGTTCAAATCTAATGACACACGTGGAACCTTGTGGATAACGTTAGCAAATACACACTATTCCCAAGCATGGAGGAAACATTTATCGAAAATGGACCAAGCATTAGACTATTAGGGCGGTTTCAGCAAACATCAAGGAATCACAAACCCAATGCAATTAAGTCAGAAGTAGATATCCAAAGAAGAAATCTGAAATCCTGTAAATCTGCAAATTAAAATATCCATTTCTGGATAACTCAGGGACGCAAGAAGAAAGCATAGGAAACATTAAAAACACTTCCTCTGAGCAATAATAGCATTGCATTATTATTTAGCTAGAAAGAAGGAACAAACTACCGATCCACGATGAACTCAAAAGGATCACGTAAAGTGAAAGAAGCTAGACACAAAAAACCACGTATGATTCCAATTCTATGAAATGTGCACAGAAGGCAAACCTACAGACAGAAAGTAAATAAAATGAGTAATTTCCTAGAAAAATGTGACCAAAACTGTTTTAAGAAGCAACAGAAAAGATAAAGAGGTCTTTGAACCTGTAGTAAAAAAAAAATAGTAACAATTAGAGGCAAATTCCACTCAGGATTGCTGATGTAAAAAAAATCTCAATTAAGTAGTAGATATAAAGTCAATGTATTAACAAAATACATCGTAACCAAGTTGGTTTTAGAACAAGACTTCAAGAATACTTCAACATTAGGACATATCCATAAATTCAACATATGAACACCCTGAAAGAGGCAAAAATATGTGATCATCACGCCAGACAAATAAAAGGCAGTTGATAAATCCAATACCTGTTCGTGATAAAAACTTTAGCAAATTAAGAACGCAAGGGAACATTTATAACCCTTTCAAAGCTAATTAACAAAAACCTACAGCAAACATTATATTCAGCAGTGGAATCTTTACAGCTGTCCCAATGAAATCAGGAACACGGTAAAAGATTTCCACTTTGACTGAGCTAGTCAACATTGGGTTGAAGGTCCTGGATATACAATGAGAAAAGCAATAACTAACTGGTTTATAGACTAAAACAAAAAACTAGAACTATCTTCCTTCCTTCCTTCCTTCCTTCCTTCCTTCCTTCCTTCCTTCCTTCCTTCCTTCCTTCCTTCCTTCCTTCTCTTGTTTTTTTAAGTTTGAGAGAGAGAAAGCATACATGCGCTAGAACAAGTGCGAGCGGGGCGGGGCAGGGCAGAGAAAAAAAATCCCAAGCAGGCTCCACTCTGTCAGCACAGAGCCCGATGTGGGGCTAGAATTCACAAGCCACGAGATTGTGACCTGAGCTGAAATCAAGAGTTGGATGCTTAACCGACTGAGCCACCCAGGCCCCCCTATCTTTCTCTTTTTGTACACTGTATGATTATCTAGAGTGAAAAGCTAGCTGATTAGAATTAGTAAGAGTTCAATGAGGTTGAACACATAAAAATAAACTGCACTTCTCTCCTCCAGGCACAAAGTTAGAAAATATACTTTCTAAAAAGATACTATTTCCTCCAAATGTACATCAAGTTAAATATATAATCACAGAGAGAAAAACTGATTAGAAAAATTAATTCAAGTATCTTTATAACATAGTACTCTGGGGTGCCTGGGTGGCTCGGTTGGTTCAGCATCCGACTCTTAGTCTCAGGGTCGTGAGTTCAAGCCCCACACTGGATGCAGAATTTACTTAAAAAAAAAAAAAATTAAAGGGGCGCCTGGATGGCTCTGTTGGTTAAGCGTCCGACTTCGGCTCAGGTCATGATCTCACAGCTCGTGGGTCTGAGCCCCTCATCGGGCTCTGTGCTGACAACCTGCTGGAGCCTGCTTTGGATTCTGTCTCCCTCTCTCTCTGCTCCTTCTCGCTCATGCTCTGTCTCTCTTCTTCAAAAATAAATAAACATAAAAAAAAAAAATCAAAAACATTAAAAAAAAAAAAGCCCCCTTAAACTTTATTTAGCAGGTTTGTTGTCAGTAGTGGCATACGTATAATAATCACAGAACCACTCTGCAGGTTCTGTGGTTCAGAGAAAGGAAAGAGAACAAAAGGGAGCTATGGGGAAGGAAAGGGGAAAATTCTACCTCACAGGAATGTGCCAGCTGTTAAAAGTAGGAGAAATGGTAGAACTAGAAAGTCCTTACTTTGCAATCAGTGTGACAACGGATTCAGGCAAGGATTACCTGTGAATACTCAGCCACGGGGTAAAAGGTAGTCAGGGAACAGGACAGTCCTAGTCTCGAAGTATCACCCCACAGATTACTCGATGGCTCACGAAAAAGGCAACTTTACAATGGAGAGATCTGACAGATGCCAATTTAACCGTGTGCTCAAACTCATGATCAACACTAATGGGAGAAGCTGACATTATGAGATCTGATAAGAACGTCACCTCTGCAGTATTCTCACTAAAAATGATGGACTTAGGGGTGCCTGGGAGGCTCAGTCGGTTGAGTGTCCGACTCTTGATTTGGGCTCAGGTCATGATCTCACAGTCGTGGGATCGAGCCCCACCTCAGGCTCTGCACGGATAGCGCAAAGCATGCTTGAGATTCTCTCTCTCTGTCTCTGTCTCTGTCTCTCTCTCTGCCCCTCCCCTGCTCTTTCTCTCTCAAAATAAATAAACATTAAAACAACAACCACAAAAATGATGGACTTAAATCTAATCATGAGAAAGCAACCAGAAGTCCACAGTGTGGAACATTCTCCCCAACAAATGCACTGAACTCTAGACACACACACACACACCCACCCACCCATTCATCACCATTCTGAGGGGATAACCCAGGAAACCGGGCCGAGCCAACCGCACCTGTTCCGTCAAGTGTGAGGAGGGAGGACAGGTGCTCAGCTCAACAGCCAGCAGAGGGCAGCGACAGGAAGCTGATATGCAAATAATCTGCCTCAGCGGACCAGCTAGGGCTCAGGCGGAGGGAGCAGGGGCGGGGTTTTAGCTACTTACCTCCCGGATGGCCCCGTCACAGACGCGAATGACGTTGAGGAACGTGGGCATGACCTGGGGCAGGAACTGCACACACTTGAGGCCCAGGGACTTGAAGATGAAGGTGATGGCCTGGACTACCATGGTGTGATGGTGCGAGAGGGACTGGTCCCGGAAGATCCGCATCAGCGCCACCATGGACACGGCGGGGTAGAACTCGTCCAGGGGCAGGTTGCCCATGTTGACCAGCATCTCGCTGGTGCTGTAGTCAGCTAGGACAGAATGACGGCAACAGTCACGAGCTATACGTGCGTGATGTGACTCCGACTTGGAGTGGAGCCTGGCGTGCCACCAACAGCCCGAGCGCCATCGGCGTTCACGGGGAGGACAGAGAACATCAGGACCCAGTGAATAGGCTGTCACCATTAAGGCTTCTAAGAGTTTCTGGCTTTTCTCTGACCCCAACTACAGAAGCCCAGAATGGTACATGATAGGTTTTCCTTAAATTGCTCTGTTTAACTTAGCTTCTTATCATTACAAGTGACAACTCTGAAGTTGAAACCGTCAGTAAAAATAATCATACCCCCTAAATGAAAGTCAAGGCCAACTCCCCAGTTACCCCCAAATTAGGCCAGCATCTGTTCAGTAGCTGCTCGGTCCCTCTAGGGGCTTCAGAGAAGGGGGTGGCAAATGCCACCAGACCTGAACAGCAAGGATCTCAAAGACTGGGTGAGGGGAGGCTGAACCGTACACTGAGGAGGGTAAGAACTCAGTGGGTCAAGAGGCTGGACAGGCACTGCTGAGTAAGGACAAAACCCGCAGGGACCCGGCCCCCACTCCGCTGAGGCACGGGTCTGACAGGGTGCTATCATAGATACACTTCTCTAACACACAGAAGAATACATCGGAAGCAACAAGGTTCCTTCCATAGAGTTTGGAAACAAATTATTTGGGGAAAACAACATTTTGCTGGAAGGGCTGGGAGAGCCACTGCTGGATTTTCACTCTTTCGGAAATAAGTCCGCCCTAGAAGAATCTGCTGTAACCCCATACCCTACCCAATCTCTCAGGCTACTTGTCAACAGACAGAGGGGCTCCAGAGCCAGACCAGTTGATGGAAAAAACAGCCCTGGATTCTGATAGCTACTAGTTTGTCTATGCCCCCGAGCCTGGCCTCAGATTTCCCTACCGATTAAAACAGAGAGGATAAATTCTACCCTCTTGCTCCTTGGGCACCAGGAGAATAGAAAATATCAAAGAAGGACTAACAAAGAACAACAGATGAACAGAGGTGAGGGGGTGATGATTCACATCTCTCTCATCAGCACCAAAAAGCGGGTACAGACTCTTACCCTTGGCAAAGAGTCTGGACACATGTAAGGATTCCAGACACATTGGGAAGCAGCATCCCTATTGGGGTTTAAGACAAAACTCAACTTTCCACTCAAAAGTCATGAAGTGAGCCAACGTGCTGTCATTTGTTAACCAGCCCAAGGCTCTTTCCAAACACAGCCAGCAAGCGCTTCGTGAGGCAGAATGTGATAAGTCTCTCATCAGTCCCCTCAACTTACAGGAATCCTGACTTGACTTGGATTCTGACAGGCTAACAGCAGAAGCGTCGCGGGACTGGTCAATCATGCCAATGTTCACTTTGTGCTTGTAGGGATCCAGGGCCCCCAAAAGTCCTAACACACGGATAGCCTGGGTGGGGAGGGGGAGGGGGAGGGGAAGAAGAAAACATTCATCACAATATCCGATGACCATAGCTTTGATGTGTATTCCTCTCGATGCTCCATGATATCCAGTTCATACCTGAATGGCCAGCTATGAGAACGAAACAGGAGGACAGGACATCTAACCAACATGCTCTCAAGAGCGTGTTAATGCCACAATCTCTCTCCATTCTTCCAGCAAAATCTTTAAAGACCGAGTGTGCCATGTGCCCTACCTCTCTCCGTGTACCCTGGTTCTGCTCAGTCTTCAGAAAATTCAGCAGGACCTCAAGCAAAGTGGGGTACTTCCTGTAGGGCTCCACCACATAGCCAGTGCTGGCCACCAACTGTCCCAGGGTCCACAGAGCCACCTGGACAAGGAACAGATCGTGTGGTCGGTCGAGTCAGTAGGAGAAAGCATGGTCTGTACTCTTCCTTAAATAATTACAGCGAAGTATTAGAGGCTTTTCCAAGAAAAAATGTTTCCAGTAGAGTTCTGTTAACCGCCAACAGAAATCCTTGAGAGTTCGGGCATAAAAACAAGGCCAGAAACCGATGCCAACGATCACTGGATACAGAAGAGCCCCATC
The DNA here is from genome assembly GCF_014898765.1 of Herpailurus yagouaroundi. Taxonomy (NCBI): domain Eukaryota; kingdom Metazoa; phylum Chordata; class Mammalia; order Carnivora; family Felidae; genus Herpailurus; species Herpailurus yagouaroundi. The sequence goes on from NW_024412388.1 coordinate 8,185,748, forward strand.
TTCCTCAAAGGAAACACACAGTCCTTCCACATCCTGAATGATTAATGGAAGAAATCGAGCTTCGAGGGAAATTAAGACTGTTCTTAATGTTAGTCACCTAATGGCCTCAGTGGCCAAAGTGAAGCCAGGACTGGGGGTGGGGGTGGGGGCTGCTGAAGCGCGGCTTTTGCTTCCCCAGCCACAGGCCCAGGCTTTCCTTTTCCTTCTGGGGGCCGGGGCTCTGATACATGACCTGGATTTTTCTTTGAGCTGCTACTTCCTCAAAGTTGTCTCCAGGTCAGGACGACAACGAATCCTGGTTCCATATCTTCCTTCCCTTTACTCAGCAGATACTTCTGAGTACCTACTGCGTGCCGAGCTCTGGGTCGGGCACTGGCTGGGGGCAGTGAGTGACTAAGACAGACAAGGGCCCAGGCCTCCCAGGCGCCTGTCCTGCTCAGTCCAGAAAGAGCAGTACTCACCTGCCTTTTGGCCAACAGGGAGGAGTCCTGGAGCATGTCCATGATGATAATAAAGAGTTCATCAACCCATTTCCTCATTTCTAGGCCACTGACCTACAAAACGAAAAAGACCGCGGTAGAGAAGATTAGAAATTACGGCCTTATTTTGATTTCCTCAGAGGCTAAACAGTATTCTTTCCATCCTGTGGAAAAAGTGGTTGTCCCCTTACCTGAGCCAACTCTCCTATTGTGGCCAAGACATTATTGATCACACCTGGGTTTGGATCAGGGTCTGGATCTTTCAGTTTCAATATTAAAGCCTATGAAAAGAAGGTATGAGAAAATGAATGCAGGACAGCATCTACCAGGAACCTTTCTTTTACGTAAGTAAAATTCACCCAAGAGACCATTTCAGTCACAGATAAATTACTTCTAGGCTTTACAAATCCAGGATTTCTCTGGAATGTGGATTCTAAAACTTTTCTGAGCCCAGTCTGACATACGAGAGAGCTGGGAAGTGCCATGATTTAAAAACGTTTCCCATGCCTCCTCAAATGATACCTGTGTGATCATCTGCCCAGATGCACGTAAGTTCTGAAAGATTTCACATGCCTCTAAACGCATTCAGATTTTAAAGCTCATTTTTTCTTCATTTTGAAGGAACAATTTTATGCCACTATTTACCTACTTCTTTCCAGGCACATTTGATGATGTGCTGGAACCATCATTTCTTATCTCTTATAAAGAGAGCCCTTTCCTGCAATTGGTGGGATTTTTGTAGTTCTTTCGCTGAGAAGGGCCTGACGTGGCCCTCGTCCCCGAGCCTGGGGCCAAAGAACTTCTCTACTGAAACACTCCCATCGTCCCGAATGAGCTGACATAAGATCACCTGGCGAGAAAGTGCCAGTCTCTCTAGCTATTGTGGGTTACCTTCAGAATGGGCTCCATGTAGGGGCGGATGAGCCGGGGGGCATTGGAGACCAAGTGGCCCAGCATGCGGGCACTCTGTTCTTTGATTCTCCCGATGCCGCTGTGCTCCAGCTCTGTCAGAATCTGGAGGGAAGAAAGGTCCGTATGATAGAGGAAATTCTAGAGAGGAACGGTGTGTCAAAGGGGAAAGGTGGCAGGGAACCAGAGGAAGGAACCAGAACTCCACTATGGATCAAGTGGTTGCTAGATATTCCACAAAGGCAAACAGTGGGACACAGCAGTGGTGGGAAGAGAGACGGTCTGAAACCAGTCCCAGCTCCCACGGTCCCACGATCGTCCCCGAGCAGAGCTGTGACAGTGCAGCACAGTCACAGGAGACTGAGAAAACCACCAGGGACAGTATGAGCAGGGGTCTGCAGAAATAAGGATTGGAGTGGGGCATCTGGGTGACTCAGGTGGTTGAGCATCCAACTTTGGCTCAGGTCATAATCTTGCAGTTCGTAGGTTCGAGCCCTACAGTGATCCTCTGTCTCCTTTTCTCTCTGTCCCTCCCCTGCTCACACTTTATTTCCCTCTCTTCCTCAAAAATAAATAAACATTAAAAAAAAAAAAAGAGAGAGAGAGAGGGAGAGAGAGAGAAAGAAAGAAATAAGGTATGAAGGAAGGGCTCTCTTTGAGAAAAATCTCCATCCAGACAGCAAATCACTAAGAGGGCTTATAACTAATGACAAAAGAATCTAAGAACAGTCAGAATAGCTATGATGTTGAAAGAAATATTAATACTCAGTAGTGGTTTCAGGCACATCTAAACCCCAACAGTGAGGGATTATATCAATAGATTCCCCTTGGACCTTTATGAACAGAAATAACATGTTTGTTCTGACATCCTTAAAACACCTGCAAATCAGCACGTTCTACTCATAGTGACTTCATAGAAACAACTTAATATAGACAGACTTCTGGTGAGCTGAAGTTGCCAGAAGGAAATCTCTGAACCATGAGAACAGTGCATGTTAACTCAGCTACCCAGAGGAGGAGTCTACAATTTCACATTATATCTTGTCTCCGGTTATTGATTTAATAATCCTGACTTTCTGGATCCCCCTGGCAGCCTGTTTTTCCCCTGTCACAGCAGACAGCTGTGAGAGAAGATGGACAGGGATGCTGAGAAAGGACCCACGTGAGCAAGGAGACGCAGGCGGGGAGAAAATGCTTGCCCGTGAGGAGAGCATAACTCTCGCGGGCGGCAAGGGCCACTTCAAAGATCCCCGATTCATTTCCAGAGCCAGAGAGCATTGCTGTGTCCCCACAACAATACCCAATGCCCTCTCTGGTGATCAAGGCATCAGAAAAAGGCCAAAGCACATTTAGGTAATGTCCCTTATTATCAAGGCATGAAAATGTCCAATTCACCTTGGGAAGGTCTGTATATGCATTTGAAAACAATTAGAAATTTTGGTGTTACCAGGGCTGAGCTCAGTACATGGTAAATTTATTCAATAGTGCTTCACATTCCAGTATCAGAAAAATGAGATAGCTTATTGTAACCTTCCAGAAGACACAGGCCATGCCTGGCTTGTTCATTAATAGGTTTCCAGCACCCAGTAGAACCTGAAACATAGCAGGTGCTCAAAACATCTACTGACTGAACATACTGATATTCTCATTAGGAGATATTTCTGTTTCAAGCTTCTTTAGCAGGATTTGGGCTGGTAGGTTCAACAATGATTTCTTTTCCTTCCCTAAACCTTAGAGATTATATATATATAATATATATATTATATATATATAAATTTTTTTTAATGTTTATTTTTGAGAGAGAGACAGAGTGTGAGCAGGGGAGTGGCAGAGACAGAGGGAGACACAGAATCTAAAGCAGACTCCAGGCTCTGAGCTGTCAGCACAGAGCCCGACGCAGGGCTCGAACTCACAGACTGTGAGATCATGACCTGAGCTGAAGTCAGACACTTAACTGACTGAGCCACCCAGGCGCCCCAGGTATATTTTTTTAATGTTTATTTTAATTTATTTTGAGAGAGAGACAGAGAGCATGAGCGGAAGAGGGACAGAGAGAGACACACAGAATCTGAAGCAGGATCCAGGCTTTGAGCTGTCAGTACAGAGCCTGACATGGGGCTCGAAACCACGAACCACAAGATCACGGCCTGAGCTGAAATTGGACGCTTAACCAACTGAGCCACCCAGGTGCCCCGTAAAACCTTAGGTATTTTAAAAAGACTTAAAGTGATGGACACTCCTCACACAGGGCAGCAGTTGAAGAAATAAACCATTAGGCTAAACACAGAAGTGCCGGCAGCATATTGATGGATCTTGTTTTTTTAATCCATTCTGCTACCCTGTCTCATTTGAGACCTAAGGACACCTGCAGATTGAAAGTGAGGGCATGAAGAACCATCTATCGTGCTAACGGAAGTCAAAAGAAAGCCAAAGTAGCCATACTTATATCAGACAAACCATATTTTAAAACAAAGACTGTAACAAGAGATGAACAAGGGCATTATTATCATAATTAAGGGATCTATCCATCAAGAAGATCTAACAATTGTAAATATTTATGTCGCCAACTTGGAAGCACCCAAACATATAAATCAATTACTCACACATGTAAACAAACTCATTAATAATCATACCATTATAGAAGTCTTTAATACCCTACTTACAGCAGTGGACAAGTCAACCAAGCAGAGAATCAACAAGGAAACAATGGCTTTGAATGACACACTGGACCAGATGGACTCATATTCAGACATTTTGTCCTAAAGCAGCAGAATACACATTCTTCTCGAGTACACATGGAACATTCTCCAGAATAGATCACATACTAGGTCACAAATCAGCCCTCAAGAGGTACAAGAAGACTGAGATCACACCATGCATATTTTCAGATCACAACACTATGAAACTTGAAACCAACCACCAGGAAAAATTTGGAAAGCCCTCAAATACATGGAGGTTAAAGAACATCCTACTAAAGAATGGGTTAACCAGGAAGTTAAAGACGAAATTACAAAATACATGGAAGCAAATGAAAATGAAAACACGACAGTCCAAACCCTTTGGGATGCAGCAAAGGCAGCCCTAAGAGGGAAGGAAATACATTGCCATTCAGACCTATCTCAAAAGCAAGAAAGGTCCCAAATACACAGCCTGACCTTACACCTAAAGGAGCAGCAAATAAAGCCCAAAGCCAGCAGCAGAAGAAAAATAATAAAAATGAGAGCAGTGATATAGAAACAAAAAACCACAGGAGAACAGATCAACGGAACTAAAACCTGGTTTTTTGAAAGGATAAACAAAACTGATAACCCCCTAGTGAGACTTCTCAAAAAAGAGGACCCAAATAGATAAATAAAATCACGAATGAAAGAGGAGAGATCACGACCGACACCACAGAAATACAAACAATTATAAGAGAATATTACGAAAAATTATATGCCAACAAACTGGACAATCTGGAAGGGATGGACAAATTCCTTAACACTCACACACTACCAAGACGCAAACAGGAAGAAACAGAAAATTTGAACAGGCCCATAACCAGCAAAGAAATTGAATCGGTTATCAAAAATCTCCCAAGAAACAAGAGTCCTGGGCCAGATGGCTTCTCAGGGGAATTCTACCAGACATTTAAGGCAGAGTTAATACCTACTCTTCTCAAACTGTCCCAAAAAATAGAAATGGAAGGAAAGCTTCCTAACTTATTCTATGAAGCCAGCATTACCTTGATTCCAAAGCCAGAGACCTCACTGAAAAGGAGAATTACAGGCCAATATCCCTGATGAACATGGATGAAAAAATTCTCAACAAGATATCAGTAAATCGAACTCAACGGTACATTGAAAGAACTATTTACCATGATTAAGTGGGATTTATTCCCGGGCTGCAGGACGGCTTTAATACTCATAAATCAATCAATGTGATACACCATGTTAATAAAAGAAAGGATAAGAACCATATGATCTTTTCAATAGATGCAGAAAAGGCATTTGACAAAATACAGTACCCTTTCTTGATAAAAACCCTTAAGAAAGTAGGGGTCGAAGGAACATAAGTCATCATAAAAGCCATATATGAAAGACTCACAGCTAATATCATCCTCAATGGGGAAAAACTGAGAGCTCTCCCGCTAAGGTCAGGAACACGACAGGGATGTCCACTCTCACCGCTGTTGTTCAACACCGTGCCGGAAGCCCTGGCCTCAGCAATCAGACAACAGAAAGAAATGAAAGGCATACAAATTGCCAAAGAAGAAGTCAAACTTTCACTCTTCGCAGATGACATGATACCCTAACGTGGAAAACCCAAAAGAGTCTACCAAAATACTACTAGAACTGATACATGAATTCAGCAAAGTCGCAGCATATAAAAACCAACGTACAGAAATTGGTTGCACTTCTATACAACACAACAAAGCAGCAGAAAAAGAAATCCAGGAATCGATCCCATTTACAATAGCACCAAAAATACCGTTAAGATACCTAGGAATAACCAAGGAGGTAAAAGGTCTGTATGCTGAAAACTATAGAAAGCTTATGAAAGAAACTGAAGAAGACGCCAAGAAATGAAAACACATTCCATGCTCACGGACTGGAAAAACAAATATTGTTGAGATGCGTATGCTACTGAAAGCAATCTACATATTTAACACAATTCCTATCAAAATAATACCAGCATTTTTCACAGAACTAGAACCAACAATCCTAAAATTTGTATGGAACCAGAAAAGACTCCGAACAGCCAAAGTAACGTTGAAAAAGAAAACCAAAGCTGGAGGCACCACAACCCCGGACTTCAAGGGGCATTACAAAGCTGTAATCATCGAGACAGTATGGTACTGGCACACAGACACACAGATCAGTGGAACAGAATACAGAACCCAGATATGGACCCACAAACGTATGGCCAACTAATCTTCAACAAAGCAGGAAACAGTATCCAGTGGAAAACAGACGGTCTCTTCAGTAAATGGTGCTGGGAAAACCGGACGACGACATGCAGAAGAATGAACCTGGACCACTTTCTTACACCAGACACACAAACTCAAAATGGATGAAAGACCTAAATGTGACATAAGAAACCATAAACATCCTACAGGAGAAAATAGGCAGCAACCTCTTTGACCTTGGCTGCAGCAACTTCTTACTAGACATGTCTCCAGAGGCAAGGGAAATAAAAGCAAAAATGAACTATTGGGACCTCATCAAGATAAAAAGCTTCTGCACGGTGAAGGAAACAGTCAACAAAACTAAAAGGCAACGGATGGAATGGGAGAAGATATTTGCAAATGCCATATCAGATAAAGGGCTACTATCCAAAATCGATAAAGAACTTATCATACTCAACGCCCAAAAAACAATCCAGTGAAGAAATGGGCAGAAGACATGAACAGACACTTGTCCAAAGACATCCAGATGGCCAACAGACAATTGAAAAGATGCTCAACATTACTCATCATCAGGAAAATACAAATCAAAACCACAACGAGATACCACCTCACACTTGTCAGAATGGCTAACATTAACAACTCAGGAAACAACAGATGTTGGCGAGGATCCGGAGAAAGGGGAACCCTTTTGCACTGTTGGTGGGAACACAAACTGGTGCAGCAACTCTGGAAAACAGTATGGAGGTACCTCAAAAAATTAAAAATAGAACTACCCTGCGACCCAGCAACTGCACTACTAGGTATTTATCCAAAGGATACAAAGACGCTGATTCAAAGGGGCACATGCACCCCGATGTTTATAGCAGCACTATCAATAACAGCCAAAGTATGAGAAAAGCCCAAATGTCCATCAAGTGATGAATGGATAAAGAAAATGGGGAGAATGTGTGAGCGCGTGCACACGCACACACACACACGCACTGGAATGCTACTCGACAATCAAAAAGAATGCAATCTTGCCATTTGCGACCACATGGATGGAACTAGAATGTGTTATGCTAAGTGAAATTCGTCAGTCACAGGAAGACAAATATATGATTTCACTTATATGTGGATGAACATAAGGGAAGGGAAGGGAAGGGAAGGGAAGGGAAGGGAAGGGAAGGGAAGGGAAGGGAAGGGAAATTAAGATAAATACAGAGAGGGAGGGAAACCATAAGAGACTCTTAAATGCTGGAGGGGAGGTGGTAGGGGGATGGGCTAAATGGGTGATGGGCACTAAGGAGGGCACTTCTTGGGATGAGCACTGAGTGTCATATGGAGGTGATGAATCACTGGGTTCTACTCCTGAAACCAATACTACATTTTATGTTATCTAACTTGAATTTAAATAAATTAAAAATAAAAATAAAAACAGAAGTGCCAACATAATATAATCCTCTAATTTGTTGACTGATATAACTTACACTCACTTTAGCTAGGACAGACTGTGAATACATGACATTTGTTTCGGATGAAAGTTACACGTTAACGGTTTTTCTGTGTTTAAGTTTTTACGTGTTAGGAAAAGTATCTGTTTCGAAAGAAACCATGGGAGATTCAGGAAGCAGAGGGGGGCGTAGGGACAAGGTGGAGTCAGGGGACAGGAAAGGACTGGGCGAGCCACACTGAGACCCAGAAGAGGTGGGTGGAAATCACTCAAGGCAAGAAGGACTGGACCATGGGCCCCTAACCAGGAGGCCAGAGAGTTTATGCGGCTAGGTGGAGACAAAAACTGAGGAGTCAGGTTTTAGCAGGAATTGCAAATCCTGGGGCACCAGGCTGGCTCAGTCGGTGGAGCATGTGACTCTTGACCTCGGGGTTGTCAGTTCAAGTTCCACACTGGGCCCACTTAAAAAAAAAAAGTCCCAATAGATGGAGCAGCAAGGCCAACCTAAATCTACCTCTGGCTCCAGTCCAGCAGCTTGGCTTGGCATCTGACGTTATTTAAGAACGAAAGCCACGGACCACAGGCCGGGGGCAACGACTATGAGAAGCAGAGTTGGAACCACTGTCATCCTGGGCCTCTGTGCCTGACCTGGTGGGAGCAGGAGAGCAGGGGGACAGAGAGGTGCTAGCAAAACTGACACCATCGGCAGCAGACTGAGCCAAACGTGCCAAGAAGCGGGATCTCCGGTGACTTGCCAGGAAGAAGAAAAGAGCTGCCTGCAGACGAGGTTCGCCGGGGATAAGAGGCCCCTGGAGTCGTGCCGCTGGGGGTAAGAGGCTCGTGAGGCAATCGGCCCTGAACTGTAACTGCCAAGCTGGGAAAACAGGGACTCTTGGAGCCAAATGTGGCTTTTACCAGGCATCTTGATCTTTCTCCCCTTCCTTGTCCTCATCTCTCTTTCCCCAAATGGCTCTCACAATGACAGTCCCTTCCAGACTGCCACTAGGTGTGACTGTCACCCCATTACCTGGATGAGCATCTTGCGCAGGAAGGGCATGACGAAGGCCGGGTTCATGCTACTGAGCCGGCCCACCGTGCAGATGGCCAGCTCCCGGATCTCAAACACCTGGTCGTTCAGGGCCACAAACAGGGCCTGCAAGTTCTCTGCCTGGGCCAGGTGTGCATCAAAGCGCTCATCCAGAGATGCCAAGACGCAGTAGCGGATGTCGGGGTCTGCAAGAGCAATCGAGCCTTGGCATGCCTCTTCAATGCCGTCATCCTCTGGTCCTTTCCCAGTTTCCGCCCCCACTGCCCCCGGCCTCGTCTAACCTGTCATTCTTTGCTCACAGGAGCAAAGACAACAGGATTAAAGACAGATCGTTTTACGCCACCTGGCTGGAGTAGCCAAGCCTAACGCTTTGGCAGAGAAAGAGCCGGCCATCACCTCCCTGAGGGCACGCCATGAGAGTGGCTAATTCCCGGTGCCCCGAGTGTCCCAACTCCCCCAGACTGCTCCTGTCTCATGAACCTCACCAGGATCTGTGATCCCGACCACGAGCAGTTTGCTGAGCACGTCTGCCACCACTTGCACCGCAGTCTGGCTAACGACGTGCGCGTGCCCGCTGATGAGGTGGACGGAGGGCGTGAGCAGGCGGGAGCAGGTGCGGGCGGCTTCCATGCGGATCTCCTTGTGCTCGCTGTTTAGGAAATGATCCGCACAGTGGCGGACAAACTGGGTCAGAGAGTGGCCTGGATACAAAGGCAGAGAGAAGACAAAATAAACACCGCTGCTCTGGACGGCAGGCCTACAACTTGCTGGCTGCGTTTTTCATTTCATGGCGATGAATTCAGTTTTCAACAAGATATTGACCCAGAACTCTTCTCTTAAAAAGGTAACAAGTGGGTTTCGAATCAGCAGAGGCGGAAGGGAAGCAGAGGAGCTGGGAGACAGAAAAAGGGCATTCCCCCCACCCACCCCCCCATCCTAATCTTTTCTTTATTCCCTTCAAAGGATGAATTATTTCGTTTTATTCTGACCCAAACCTTTCTTTATGTTCCCAGAAAGTAAAACAATTCTTGATCGAATTTACCTTGTCTATTTTAGTTCCCAGATTTGAATAGCAAAAGAGAGTCTGATGTTGGCTGGGTGTAAATATAGCTACTTTCTATTCATTAGAAATATATTATGCTGGGTGTTAATCAAGGCAAGTGAAGAAGCTACAGGAAGGAAACCACAGGTGGCTGTAAGCATTCAGACCGCACACTTAGGCTTTTTGTACTTGCTTGTTTCCCTGTAGTCTTGAGCAACCACCTACATGATCTTAAATTTCAAAAGTATCCCTTTTTCTCTCCTGAAACAGATCTCCCTAGGGGCATTAATGTGGGTTTATCTGCAGCTTAGAACTCTAAACCGAACGACACAGGACGCCACAGCTGAAAATCATACTGCCGTAGGAACGGAAACACCTTAAAGCCTCTGGCTTAGACATTTTAAAGCATTAAACGCCATCTCCGCTTCATGGATGTGGGGGGATGGGGTGGGGCTCCATCTCTGACTTTCTCGTCTCTCTGAAGCATTCATTCCTTGGATCAATGCAGAGTTTCCCTGAACGCCATCTGCCCCCAAACTCAGGGTGGGACAGAGAAAAACAGAGTACGAATTAACAAAGCATGCAAAGAGCCCAGAAGGCTGAGCCGCTACCCGATCAGCTACCTGGTCTCCAGATCCCCAGCCAAGACCCGGCAATGCTAGGCGCCCTTGTTCTTTCCTCGGGGTTCCCAGCAACGCTCCGTGTCTCGGTAAGAGCTGGGGCAATTTCTTACCTTCAAACTCAAAGCTGCCGAGAGTTCGCAGGGCAAGAGTAATGCTGCCCACGTCGCTGGCCTCAGGGAGGGCTGTGAGGCCAGGGGAAGCCAGCTGATGGGCCAGGCCCTTGGGCATGCCCGGGTGCCGGAGGGGTTTGTGCATAAGGACCAGGGACAGCATCTTCAGTAGCCCATCCTGGATGTCCTTCTTCAGCTGTGGGATCTGACGGCTCAGGTCGTACAGCACAGCAGTGAGGGCAGGGCTGAGGGGAAGGAAACCAGGCGTGTATGGTGCTGGACAAGACATCTGTCTGTTCTTGACAAGAAACAGCCCTTCCCGTCCAGCAAGGGGTTAGGCCCATCACCGCTTGGTCTTTAAAGTAGAAAGGATACTACAAACTAGGATAAATGACCGGAACTCTGTTGGCCTGGTCAGAGGTTTCAGATCAATCTACGAATTTCTGGTCTTTGCCAGAGAGGAACTTGCTTAATATAATTTAGCCACTGCAGAAGACCAAGTCTCGATTAAAAATCAGGGAAGCAAACGGAGAGCATCGTCCTTATTTTACAGAGAAAGAGAACTAATGCAAGGAAAGCCAGGCCATTTCCCAACGATAACATAAATAGCTGCGAACATCGGTCGGGCACTTCTTATACACAAAGTGGTGTGCCGAGAGTGGCTATTTCATGAACTCCTTCACTTAACCTCCATGACAACCCTAGACAACAGGAGCTGCTATCGTGCCCCCTTTTCAGGTGAGAAAATGGAGGCTCGGAGAAGTTAAGTAACCGGGTCGGGATCACACAGCTAACTAGAGATGAAACCAGGATTCAAAACTAGCCCGTGTTTAGCGCGAGCTGTCCCGCCTACCCAATCTCTTTTTTTTTTTTTTTTTTTAATTTTTTTTTTAACGTTTATTTTTTTGGGACAGAGAGAGACAGAGCATGAACGGGGGAGGGGCAGAGAGAGAGGGAGACACAGAATCGGAAACAGGGTCCAGGCTCTGAGCCATCAGCCCAGAGCCCGACGCGGGGCTCGAACTCACGGACCGCGAGATCGTGACCTGGCTGAAGTCGGACGCTTAACCGACTGCGCCACCCAGGCGCCCCAACCGCCTACCCAATCTCACACGCAAACACCCACACCTCGCTTTCAGCACCACCCCGAAACCGCGGTTTGAGTCTCATACTCCCCGAGACGGGAGCTCAGGTTTCCGACACCCACCTCAGTCCCACTGCCAGCATGGGCTCCAGCAGCTCCTTGATATCCTGCTGGATGCCTGGCCCCATTGCCCGGGCCAGCATGCTGATGCAGGTGAACACTGTGGCATCCACCTGCATTGCCTTCTGTCTCCTGCAGAGGACCGAAAGAGCGAGTGAGTGGCCACTTGAGACACAATGACATTCTGTGATGCCCCACCTCAAAATCGCCTTGGGGCGAGGAGGGCAGGTTACCCAGGCAGGGCCACGACTCGTTGGTGTGCCGGTCATCTCCTGCCCAATTCTAGGGGGCCCACCACACCCTAGTCACCACACATTTAAATCTACAACAGCCCAGCAGATGGCAGTCACGTGTCTTGAGGAAGGGGCCCCTTTCCTGAATTGGCACAAAAGGCACCATGTGGCTTAGCGCGGTGCTGGCCAAGGTACCTATTCAGGAAGCGAACTGAACAATGTGTACATCAGGGACCAGGGTGCAGAGCACAGCCACCGGACGGAAAGAAATTCTCCCCGCAACGAGAAGGCTGGGCTCTACAATGGGGAGGCTTATCCCTTCACCAGGCCAATCTACTTATACGTACATATATACATATGCACACACACACACACACACACACACACACACACACACACACACGTATATCACTTAGTTTGAAAAAGGTTGGAACTCAACTGAGGAAGGGTTGTTCTTTGTATGACTTGCTACACCCTGGTGGTTAATGATGCAGAGAATGGGCTTGAGCTCCATGGAAACTGCGATAGAGCATCCTTCCTCCCCAACCAAGTGGGGCGGAGGGTGAAATCCTAATAGAGACACTTACTTATGGGCAAAGTCCTTTGGGGGTAGGGCTGCTCGGATGATGTCCAGCACACGAGGCAAATAGACCTTGAACTCAGATCTCACAGCCACAGAAAGGAGCCCCAGGGCTTGGAAGGCTGCTGTCCGTTCCTTCTCCTTCTTGACACAGCTCAAGACGTGGTTCATGGTATCTTGGAGGTACTGGGTATCTGATCACAAAAAAGACAAGGCATATGGCTCAAGGTCAGGGTTGGTGTATGTACCAAAGGTCAGAGTTCCTATAAAACACTTACATTTAGGTATAAGTTAAGACAGCCGCCTGGAAAGATGTAAAGAAGAATTAAGAGGATGTATTAACCAGTCTTGATAATCGCTTGCTAATCACTCCTCAGATACATCTTTTGGAAATATTAGAAATGTAAGATTTTTTTTCCCCTTTAATTAAAAAAAAAAAAAAACACCCACCAAAAACTTAAAGAGCCTCTGAAACAATAACATGGCACGATCGTCCTCATTAGTGTTATATTTTGAGGGAACGACTACATGCTCTTACGAAGTATATGTTAAATCTTGCTTAAAAACAAAGAGAATCACCTAAACGATTTTATATTATGTTGAAATTTAAAGTACTGTTGGATACTGTTTGCAATAAACAGGCCATTCTATTCAGCTTAGGCCTGGAAATCACTTTGCTATTACCCAGAGATTTCTGTTATAGTTATATTTAATAGAACAAGATTTAGTCTGTAATTTGGGAAGCCACAAGTGTATTTTCATTAAGTTTACATCAGCCAATGTGCACGGGTAGGCGATTCTTGGGCAATTTAAGCCAAAGTGTTATTACTCCTCTGAAGGTTGGAATTTCCTGATTTTTGCCTCTATTTCTTCCCTTCCATCTTGCTGGCCTCAAGTCCGTGCACCCGCAGAATATACACGGCAGCAGAGAAGGCAAGACTGCGCATCCATTAGAAAGTGAGGGGTGCCGAGGGCCACAGCTCATTTAGGAGGCAGTGAGCTGAAGTCCCAGACAGCACATATGCCTCCCTGCATTTATTGTGACGAGAAAGATCTTCTCTCGTGGCTCTCGTGGTCAAATGACACCGAAGCATGCTGGGGCTTGAAAATCACATCACGTCCGCCAGGAAGACAGGACTTCTGGACGGGAACAGCATTTCAGCAGGAAAGGAGCTTAAATCAAGAGGGTGATTTCCTTTGCCAGATTTAGCACCCTAAGAGATTAAGGGATCTGATATTGTGAGAGAGCCCAGCCCAATCTTAGGGCATTTTTGATAGTTCCAAAGCTTCCGTCATTAGGAAGTTTAAGCGGCGACGTCCAAACTGTAGGCTCTAAAAACGTGGCACTTTCCCAATGAGGCTCCATGGATGGAGGCTGCCCAGGCTGAACATCAACGACACGCTTTAGTATATTATTTAATAAAACAACAAAAACCCACATCAAAAGAATAAACCTAGGGGCCCTCTGAGCCTCTGTATCCTGCTGCTAGGCGGTCCTTTGAACTTACTGGGGTAACTGCTTCCACAACATGACAGACTTTGATCAAATTTGGCCTAGTTATTACTTTCTTTTGAACCAGAGACTTTCACACCACAATTATTTAAAGCTCTACTGAACAGGGGCATGTCTGGTCATTAAAGAAGAGAATAGCTGCTGGGTACCAGGTGGGAAAAACGGAAAACTGAAAAAAATATGGGCAAGTTTCATGATATCATTTCTCTCTGGTTCATTGATTTTATGTGGCTAATTGTCTTGTCCTTCCTCAACACCTTCTATTCTCACACGCAGCATATTTAACACCTCACCAACTATACTTTTTTCCTATTTCATCTGGACTGGGGAGTGTGAAATGAGTCTGTGTGCTAGAGGATGGCGTCTGTGGAGGGTCAGGCTGACCTTCCACTTCCACTCCTGGCTCTCATTTGGTCCTGAACGCTTATTAAGCACAGGCGACGGGCACCACAGTGAAGTGCAAAGAGACGTTCGAGACGGTGGCTCTGCACTCAGCAAGCAGGGAGGTAAGATGAGGATACTAAGTATGAACAGGCAACCAGAGTATTATTCTAATTTTTCCCTTTACCTTACTTCTAAGATGGATCTGAGGAGGCAGAGGAGGCAGTAATAACAGAATAATGGTTTCCACTTATGGGGGCCTACTCTGTGCCAGGCATTTAGAGCAGGTGTTTAGGCATTAACACGATTCACCTTGTGAGGCAAGGATTGTTGTTATTCCGCCTCTACGGGTCAGGAAGTGGAGGCCTGGGAAGGTCAAATAACCTGTCTGAAACCTCACGGTGAAGGACAGAAGCAGGATTCATCCCAGGTCTGACGCCAAAGTCTTTCCACGGCCGGAGGCTATCGAGGAAGGGGGAAGAGCACTTCCGGCCGGAGTAGCCCAGGAAGGCCCAAGGGAGAAGCCAGCCTCTGGGCGGGGGCAGCTCTGGGAGCCGGGGATTCTTGCTGCCCAGTGAAAACAGGGCAGGAATACAGGAGCCCCCAGGCCATCATCCCCGAAACCTGCCTCTGAAACCTCCAGTCCTTCCTCCCCGTGAGCGGTGAGGCAGTGGGTGACCACGCCAGGGGCAGAAGCAGGGCGGTCACCACACCCTCCCCGCCCCACAGAGGGGCTGCTGCAGAGTAGCTCAACCCAAACTGCCCTTCCTTCGGTCCCTCTGACGTCCGTCATGAACTTGTTGGCTTCCACACGCACGAAGTCGCTTGGCTCCAGGACTGCCTCTCTGCCTACACACTCTGGTCCTTCCCGTGTCGGCTGCCTCAGACACTTGTGGAAACCCTACGCCGGGCCCCACTGAAATCAGACGTGAGGCAGAGAAACCAGAGACTAGCCCCTTAGTTGTTGCTTCCAATGACAGGCAGATGTAACTTCCTGGAATCACTTCCGTGTGATTTCCCTTAAACAGGTAATGATATGACGTGTCCACGGACATCCTCACCTGTGAAGGCAGAAGGTCGAAATGCAGCCAAGCGGGGCAACAAATTAAGGATTGTCATTTGGATCAGCGAGTTCTTGCTATTCCTGCATTTCAGCACCCACTGGCACACCTGAGACAGGAGAACACAGGGTTGGCCACGGAAAGGGAGCACGGGGCTTGGGAGAGGAGGGGGCAGGCCTCTCGCCACCTACCTGATCGAATTTCTCCTCCATCAGGTCTCTGCAACACCGGCTCTCCACCAGCGTGGACTTCGCTGGGCTGGGGGAAGCCCCGAAGCCCATGAGGCCTTGGTGAGAGCTGTACCCCAGCAGTCCCACCAAGGCGTTGGACTGCGGGGGCTGGCCAGCCTGGAAGCTGGTGAAGGGGGTGATGTGGCGAGGTTTCGTCCCGAAGCCCATGAGGTCTTTGCAGTATTTGTCATGGACCAGCTGCTGCTGCGTGATTTCTTCCATTTCTTCTCTCAGGCGCTGCACGTGGGGAGGGAGATGACCTTTACTCACAAGTGCCACCTGCCAAGCCCCTGTGGGGTCTACACAGCAACTCCTCTGCCCAACCCTGCAGGGGAACTATTTGCCAAGTGGAGGGAGCCCACTCTTCATCTTTAGGAGTTGGATTCCCCCAGAACCTTGCAGGGGGCCTGGTTTTGTTCTAACTTAGGCAGAAGAGCACCACCTACTGAACAACGAAGAAGCGGCAGGGGGCTGGCCGCCAAGGACCCCTCCCCTGGTTTGGGAAAGCTGAGTTGCAGACCTGAGGTCACAGCGATGAGGTCACCCTCTGGCGAGGGTGACAGGGTGCTGGGAGGCCCCACGCCAGGGTCCCATTGAGGACATGCTACTCTCCTTGTCGCCGGAAACCCAGGTAGAAACAACTAAGGCAAGTTACTTTCTCAGAATCTGAAGAATTCCATGGGCAGCACGGACTAAATGGACTGGCTGAGAATTCACAGCTATTTCCTAGCCAAACGGCTGCTTAAAAACAGTCCAAACTGAGAAGCACAGGAAACAATTTCTCAACTTGCACACTATTCTCGACACGGGTATTTTCGCTTCTCAGACATCTTCTCCACTCTCCTTGTCAAGGTCACCAAGGACTCTCAGTCTGCTAAATCGGATGCTCAATTCTCAGCCTTTACCCTATTTGCCTCGGATACAGCATTTGATCCAACTTAATAGTCCCTCCTCTTAGAAAACTTTCTTCCCTTGGCTTCTTGGATCCCGAGCTTTCCTGGGTCTCCTCTCCTCCTCACGCCGCGGGTCTCCCCTGCTTGCTCCTCACCTCCTGACCTCAGGTCCCCAGCACCCCCCTTCTCTGACGCTGGTATGCTGCTGGGGAACCTGAAATCACAGCTATGTGCTGACGGCTCCTCAAATCTGGGTCTCCGCCCAGATCCCCCCAGAACAACTCAGTTCTCTGCTCAGAAGCCCAACAGGTGTCTGAAACACGTTCAAAAGCAAATTCCTGACCTACCCCAAAATGCACCGCTCCTTCCACCTAAGTTCTCCTGACTCAGCAAATGCCACCCTAACCTTCCGGTCACTCAGTACAAAAACCTGGACTCCTCTCTCCCTCACTGACCCCCAAATCTCAAATTCAAGAATCCAGCCCCTCCTTGTGCCTGCACGGTTCCCGCTAGGGTGCAAGCTGCCAAAGTCCTCTGCTAAGGCTGCCGCAGTTCCCTCCCAAATAGACCTCCTGGCATCACCCCTTGCCTCGCGGATAATCCCGCTCAACATGTAGCCACAGCGATCCTTCTGAAACGTGCGTTTCAGCTAGCAGCTAACAGCTTCCCATTTCCCACACACGGTCCGTAGGGTGGCTCCCAAGACCCTACACGATGCGCCCCTTACCTCAGTCCAGGTATTCCTCTGACCCCATCTCCCGCCACCTCCCTCCTGTCACACGGCTCGGTCGAAGTGGTGATCTCGCTCCCAGCCAAAGGCAGCGTGCTGCCGCCATGAGGCCTTCACGCCTGCAGAGCCAGCTGTCTAGAATGCTCCCCCCAGATATGTATTTGTATGGCTTGCTGTCTTACGTCCTTCACAATTGTGCTCAAACATCACAGGAGTGTGAACTGCACTGGTCCACTTATATGTGGATTTTTTTCCCCATAAAGACAGTGCAGGGTTATAAATGTATTTTCTCTTTTTCCTATGATTTCCTTAACGCCATTTTCTTTCCTCTAGCTTACTTTATTGTAAGAATACCGTATATTATGTTATACAACATATAAAATATGTGTTAATTGACTGTTTATGTTATCGGTAAGGCTTCATTGGTAGCTAAGTTTTGGGGGAGCCAAAAGTTATATGTGGATTTTCAACTGTGTGTGCGTTGGGGGGGGGGGGGCTTGATGCCTTAACCCCCACATGTTCAAAGGTCAATCGTATATATTTTCACTTATTTGTGTCTTGTCTCTCCCCGCTAGAATATAATGTTTTGTCCACTGCTGCATTATTCTAGCTCTGAGGACTTGGTGTAGCTGGCTCACAGTGGGTGCTCAGCTCAAACTTGTTCAATGAATGAACAATGACAAAATTATGATACCTTACATTTGGATAATTCTTTAGGATTTATAAAGTACCACCACAAGTACTATTTTTTAAATTTTTTTAAAATATTTATTTTTGAGAGAGAGAGTGCAAGCAGGGGAGGGCAGAGAGAGAGGGAGACACAGAACCCAAAGCAGGTTCCGGGCTCCGAGCTGTCAGCACAGAGCCCGACTCTGTGGGGCTCGAACTCACGAACCACGAGACCATGACCTGAGTGAGCCGAAGTCGGACGCTCAACCGACTGGGCCACCCAGGCGTCGCACAAGTACTATTCATTTAATCTATTTAGGTGACACTGTTCTGTTTTCCTAGGAGAAAACAAAGATCCTCGGGCTGTACGTGCTCATCCATGGGAAGCCCCATGTTATAGTTAGACGGGAAATCTCTGAGGGCTACCGTTTATGGAATGCCTACTCTATCAGATGATGTGTTAGGCACTTCGTGTAGATGGCCCACCCTTGATCAACGTAGAGGTTAGGGGCACAGACACCCTGTGAGGTCAAAAATCCATGTGTGACTTTTGATTCCCCCCAAACTTAACTGCTAATAGCCTTCTGTTAACTGGGAATCTTACCAATAAGAACAGTTAATCAGCACATACTTTGTGTATGGATTACACACTGTATTCTTACCATGAAGAAAGCTAGAGAAAAGAAAATGTTATTAAGAGAATCACGAGGAAGAGAAAAATCTATTTACAGCCCCGTCCTGTATTTCTCTATACTGTAAGTTTATGTTGTCTGTTTATGAGATGAATCATCTGTCAGCACCCACGTGAACATTATCTGCTATGAAGCAGAACAATGTGGATGTTACATGCATTACTAACACCGGATAGCAAAAATGAAAAGATGTGAGAAAGAAATTCGTGTTTACTTATAGGTATAATGATTCAGGCACTAATAATGAAGCAGCAGCAAGAAGACTGCATCACGGTAGCTTAGTGTAATCAATACGATTGCTTCATGGTAGCCTCGCCTATGCTCTGACGAATGAGTCGTTACCAAGTTTTTATGGCGCACAGTATTACAGTCATATTCACATTACAGTGCTGGAAACGCTGATACATTTTTTTAAAAACCACGTACCTGTGATAGGTTGATACACACTTTCTCCAATTACCAGAGAGAGACACGAACTCTACTGTATGGTGACGTAATTCTTTGAAAGTAAAGTTATAAAACAGTAAGAAAACCAACATGCTATTAACTTCACAGTAAATCTCACTCACCTAACGCCCACACGGGAATAGGCGGTCCACTGCCACATGAGTCTTGCACACGATGTCTGACACGATGAATGGTCAGGCGATCAGGATACAAAAACATCTCGTACCATTCTTGCCATACGGTCAATAGATTGTCACACGAAGACCCACAGAGTTCATCAACTCTATGGCACGATGATGATTTACCGTTCACTAAATGGAAGTGGCTCATCATCGTAAGGGTCCTTATCCTGGTTAGTCTCCTGGTGAGTAGGCTAAAGCAGAGGAGGGGTCGGCTTGAGGCCTCAGGGGTGGCAGAGGGGGAAGGGGAGGCTGGAGACGCGGTGCAGCGCTCTGCGTAACTTTACAGAAATACGTTGTAGTTTGTCTGACTTCTTTGCTTTTCCATGTCTCTGACAATGTTTTTTTTTTTTTTAATGTTTATTTTGAGAAGGGCAGGGGAGGGGAAGAGAGAGGAGAGAGAGAATCCCAAGCTCTATGCTGACAGCACAGAGCCTGACGTGAGGCTCGATCTCACGAACTGTGATGACCTGAGCTGAAATCAAGAGTCGGATGCTCAACCGACTGAGCCACCCAGGCGCCTTCTCTAACAGTGTTTTTATACGGTACCAATCTTTCTTCCACTGTCTCCTTCAGTTTCAGTACCTGTATCAGAAAAAGATCCAGGTCATAAAAGAAGTCACAAGCAGTCTTGAGTAACTCGAACCCTTCTGCCGGACTGCAGTGTCAATCGGTTTCCTGGCACCGCTTTCCCGAGGTCTTCGTCGTCCGGCACTGGTTCAGAAATGCTCGTCTCCCTCAAGCCGTCTTCTGTTAATTCCTCTGGTGTGGTGTCTGTTAGCTCTTGAATTTCTCCAAGATCCATATCACCTTTCAGCGCCCATCTTTTGGGCCACCTCCACGTTCTTTCACTCTCTTTCATGGTTTCCTTGATCGGCTTTGTCCTAAGTCCTGTGAAGTCATGCACGACATCTGGCCACAGTTCTCTCCGGCAGGAATTTACTGGTCCAGGCTTGATGGCATTTGTGGCTTCTACAACCAAAATGGATTTTCAGCGATGGAATCCTTCTAGACTTTCTATCAGGGTTCTCTTCAAAGTGTTGACAATCCTTTTCATAAAGTACCATGTGTAACGAGCCTTAGAGGTCATGACCCTGATCCAGAAGCTGAAATAGAGACGTTGTGTTTGGGGGCAGTCAACCCCTTCGATGGCTCCAGTATTGAACTCATGGGGTTCTGGGTGGCCAGGGGCATTGGCTCATATGGCAAGAACTGTACAAGGCGACGCTTTACCGGCAAGGTCCTTCTTGACTTCAGAGACAAAGCATCAAGGGAACCAATCCAGAAAAAGGGCTCTTGTGTCCAGACCTTCTTGTTTTACAAACAGAAGACTGGCAGCTGGTGTTTACCTCTTCCCTTCAAAGCTCGAGGGCTAGCGGCTTTATAGATAAGGGCCGTCCTGATTGTAAACTGGACCGTATTGCACAATGGCAGGATTATCCTGCCCCTTCCTGCCTCAAATCCTGGTGCTCGCTTCTCTTCCTAATAAATGTCCTCTGTGGCATTTTTTTTCCAGAGCAGGGCACTTTCGTCTGCATTAAAAACACGTTCAGGCAGATACCCTTTCTCCTCAGTGATTTTCTTTTACAGCCTCTGGGAACTCATCTACTGCCTCTCGGTCAGCAGAAGCTACTTCTCCTGTTATCTTCACTTATTTTTTTTTTTTTTTTAAGTCAAACCTGTTTCCAAACTCATCAAACCATCTTTTGCTGGCATCCGATTCTCCGGTGCTAGGTCCTTCACCTTCCGTTTGCTCTACGTTGTCATATAATGACTTTGCTTTTTCTCAAATCACGTTAGAGTCTTTAAGTATGCCTTCCTTAAGGCAATCCTGAACCCACATAAAAGCTACATTTACCATATGCGATCAAAAGACACTTCACAAGGGGCACCTGGGTGGCTCAGTCGGTTAAGCGTCTGACTTCGGCTCAGGTCATGATCTCGCGGTCTGTGAGTTCGAGCCCCGCGTCGGGCTCTGTGCTGACAGCTCGGAGTCTGGAGCCTGCTTTGGACTCTGTGTCTCCCTCTCTCTCTGCCCCTCCCTCACTTGTGCTCTGTCTCTCTCCATCAAAAATAAATAAATGTAAAAGCTATTTCTCAAAAAGTGCAAGAGATTTGCGCCTGTAGGCACAGCTGTGGCAACAGCTTCACGCTTCAGCGTCCTTTTCTTTTTTTGCAACGGTGGATTAAATGCTGGATTCATTTATCCTGAAACGGTGGGCAGTCACAGCTGTGGACCTCAAGCTGTGGTACGTCTCAAGCAAGGCAACGTTTTCTTACAATATCATGACTTTGCTTCTTGGGAGAACTTTGCCAGTGGCACTTCACATGGGTTCCACAGAATTATTCAAGGTTTTTTTACAGTATCGCACTGAACACGATGAAAAACACACGAGGACGGAGACAGATCGACAGATCGCTTTTGCGACACGCGGCTTACTGGAGGGGTGAACTGGGCACATGGAGATGATCAGCCTCGCACAGTGTTTTAACCAGACATTCCCAACACTTGAGCTCATTGCAGCAGCAACAGAGGTGGCTACGAAATTACTACAGTCGGTACGGTTGTACTACAGTTAATTTTATGCGGTTAGGATTTAATATTGTACCTTCGTGTTTGTTCACATTTCTCTCGACTGCAAACGGCACCAGGTATAGTCTGTGAATGCTCGTGTGCATAAGTTTAGGTAACGTTTAACTCTAACAAGAGATTTGTGTATATTTTACGATGGTCAATAATAAGACTACGATCTACATCTATGTTACGCCTTCGTGACATACTTAGCTTCTTAATTTCTAGGCTATGAGGTTCCCATCTGTGAGTTTTTTTGAACGGTCACAAACCTCCCAAAAAGTTTTCCAGTATGTGTACCGAAAACAACCCACCTAGAAGTGGACCCATGCAGTTCAAACCTGTGTTGTTCAAGGGTCAAGTGTACTTGGAAACCTCCCAGGAGCCCAGTGAGGTGGAGATCCCCGTTAACAGCAAGGAAAAATGAGGCTAAAGGAAGTAAAATAATGTACCCAAGTCACACAGTGTACACATGAATGGGGATTCCGAGCCGGACTCCTGAGCTCTCCGTACAGTGTAGCCCAGGCCGCCCGCATCTACAGCACAGCCATCACCAAATGATCATCCGGTCTATTAAAGCAAGAAGCCCTGGGGCAAAATTCCACACCAACTCGCTCCCCGTAGGAAGACCCGTGGATGAGGCTCTACTCCCAAATGTATCCCGAATCCAGTGTCAGTGGATTGACACTGAATCCACTTCTCAGTGTCTGCACTGCCAACCCCAGGGAAGCCACCACCCTCACTTGCCCAGACTACTCCAGTAGCCTCCCACGGTAGCCAGGAGAACAGAATCAACTACAAGGAGTGCAGCTGACAACGGCCCCAGCCACGACTCTAAAAATATCACGTTTGTGCCAAGGCCACATTTGCCACGGACTGCCTCTAGCCAACACAGGATGCAGGAGGAATGCTGAGGCAGGGCTCCCGGGGGGGGGGGAGGGCGGGCCATGGTGGCCGGAAGCCCCCCGTGGTGGCTTTGCGCGGTAGCCTAGCACGCTCCTGTCACTTTCCTTTGCTGTCTCATGGCTGCTGATGGCTAGCCGGCCTCTCCCTGCTCCCTCCACGTCCCCCGCCCCCACCATAAGTTGTTTCCCTGACAAAAGTCCTTGCACTTTTAAACACAACCCCCTAACGAGTCTCCTGCTTTCATTCCCGCCACTGTACGAGCTTTCCCTGCACCAGTAGCCAATGATTATTAAAAATGGAGGCCCTCACCCCGCTCCCCTGGGCACGCATCTCCAACGCCTATGAGAATAAGAGCCAGTGTTGACCGCGACCCTGAGGCCTAAGAATTTGACCCTTTCCCCAACCTCCCTTCCTCTCCGTGCCCCAACCACATTTCCCTTTTTTCTGTTCCCTGAATTTGCCAAACTCTCTCCCACCTCAAAGCCTCTTCCTGGAACACCACCATGCAGCACAAAGCTCGCTCCTCCACATCATGTGGGTCTCAGTTGAAACAGCACCACCCCAGAGAGGAAGTCCCCTCCCACTGCTACCCTCCAACCCGTTATTTCACAGGACTTGGTGCCTTCTGAAGTGACCTCATCGACTTGCTTATTGCCTGGTTCCCTTGTAAAACGTCCTCTGTAAGGACAAGGATCTCGCCTTGTTTTGTTCACAGAACGGCATGTGGGAAGCCAGACTCCCTTCTGACATGCTTCCTCACCTCTCCCTCCATGCTGCTGATTCGGACCAACTCGTTGAGGATCAGCAAGGCTCCATGGATGCGATCATCCCGATTCATGCCCTTCTCCTTGGCCAACGTCTCATCAAACCCCTTCTCTGCTTCTTCAAACGTGTGCTATTAGAGACACGGGACGTGTTAATTACCCCATGTCCAAAGGGAGAAAGACCACCAGCCCGCCCCTTCTGCATGGGGGACCCTGAGGTGTTACCATGCCTGCTCAGTGGCTTGTGCCAGCAACATCAACGACAGGGATTCACCAAGCTCTTCTCGTTTAATTTAGCTTCAACGTGCACCGTACCATGAGGCAGAGGCCACGACCATCCCCATTTAACAGATAAAAACCAGAGGCTCAAGGAAATTAAGTGACTGGTCCAACGTCACATAGCAAAGCCAACCCTAGAACCCAGGTCTCCAATGCCACGTTTAGGAATCTCTTTGTAGTATCAGCTCTTAGTTAAGTGTTCTCAGCAGCAGCAACTGGCACAGGGCTCGTGACATTAGACGAGAGAGACCTGGCACTTCTTAAATTAGTATCATCGTGTGTCGCTGCTTCTCAGACACCCATTTTTCTATATTTTCACAGCTCTGAGAGGAGAGCTCTTATAACTGGTGATGAGACGGCAGTAAGTCATAGTTTTACTGTATCGCGTTTTCAATCATCCTCAGTAGCACGTAAAATAATGGTGTGGCCACCAACAGATCTTTGCATTAATGAAATCCAATGAGATAAGTACTGACTCATACTGAGCTTAAGAAACCACTTGCGACCAACACAAAAGTGACATTTGCTCTGTTGCGAGGGCCCTGTTGCGGCCCTTAGGCCAGGTGGTGCTGTATATAAACGTGCTGTGCGGCGCCTGGGTGGCTCAGTCGGTAAAGCCTCTGACTTCGGCTCAGGTCATGATCTCCCGGCTCGCGG
The DNA here is from genome assembly GCF_014898765.1 of Herpailurus yagouaroundi. NCBI lineage: Eukaryota > Metazoa > Chordata > Mammalia > Carnivora > Felidae > Herpailurus > Herpailurus yagouaroundi. The sequence goes on from NW_024412388.1 coordinate 8,210,266, forward strand.
GTTCGAGCCCCGCGTCGGGCTCTACACTGACAGCTCGGAGCCTGGGGCCCGCTTCCGATTCTGTGTCTCCCTCTCTCTCTGCCCCTCCCCTGCTCGTGCTCTCAAAAATAAATAAACATTTTTTAAAAGTGTGCTTTGCAGGCGAACGCAACGGAACCATCTCCTCACCCTGTACCACTGAGGCTTCTGCATCTCCTTCGGCTCACGCTGGGTGGTGAGGATCAAACAGGCACGAAGGGCGGCCACAGCTCCCTCCCGGATGGCCTGTTTGGGGTCCCACACGGCCACAAAAATGGTGTCAAAGAAGGGCTGCACTTGCTGGAAGAAGAAGGTGGGGACGCTGATAGCCAGCTCGCGGAGAACCAGAACCTGGGGGAGAAGAGCACACAGAGGACCCTGGTCTGTATCAGAGAGTTTCGTCCCATCGGGATGCGGCTTCTTGCCACCCTGGAGCCTGTGTGTATATACGTCAGGAAAGGAGCAGACTCGTCCTCTCTTCTAGCTGGGAACCTCTGGGGACATAGGAATAAAAGAAAAATTGATCGAAAATCTCAGTGTTCATTATCCTAGGGTGTTTACAAACACAGGATTCTCACAATGTTAGAACATGAGCTCTGGAAGGGAGACATGTTTACGCTTTGCATTCTGTCCCAACGACCGCCTAAAACCATCCCTGGCGCACAGCGGTATTTGACAAACGTTTATTTGTTTTTTAAACGTTTATTTACTTTGAGAAAGAGAGAAAAGCACAAGCGGGGTGGGAAAGAGAGAGAATCCCAAGCAGGCTCCGCACTGCCAGCGCGGAGCCCAACGCGGGGCTCGAGCTCAGGAACTGTGAGGTCACGACCCGAGCTGAAATCAAGAGTGGGACGCTTAACCAAATGAGCCGCCCGGGCGCCCCTTGATAAACGTTTATTAAATGAGTTAATAATCCCGTTCAATATTTAATTTTGCTATATGTCCATCTGACAGTGGAAGAAACTGAAGGTCAGAGGTTGGCCCGAGTTTCAGAGTTAGGAAGGACAAAGCCGCCTTGAAGCAGGGTCCACATGGCTGTCCCTCCCCCAGTACCAGGGTCCCTCCTCGTGGTACTGGCTCCTGAAGACGGAGCCGACAGGAAAGGATCCAAATGATGCCCCACCACGTTCATTCCCAGATTCTCAAGGACAGACTTCTCCCTCATCTCGCGGCCTGGAAGCCGGTCCCTCAAACCGGGCTTTTTTCAGGGCCGAGCCTCAAAAAAGCAGTGGGGATGCACCACGAGAGGATGAGAGGCTCCCATTCCCCCAACTGCAGAAGAGCCAATGAGGAAAGAGGGAGTTTGGGCCAGGTGCCCACCAATCAACAAATGCCTAGAAAATAAACAAGAAAGGCCAGAAAGGAGGCAGACCACCAGTCCCGCTGCCCCCGCTCCTCTCCTCCTCCTAGTATTTCTGTGTTCCCATAGGACAGCAGAGAGACCTTGACAGAAACACTGACAGGATCACACAGATAGGACAGCTGTCTGGGGCTTTAGGAGCCTTTTGGCTTGTGATTTCGTCTGCCTGTGGCCAAGGGGGGAGCCTTCTGCTCAGGAGGCAGTTTTGAGTCTAGGAAATCAGAGGCCCAGACAGCACCGCACTCAGGGCTGTGCCTACCGGGCAGCGGAAGAGAACTTCCAAGTTTCCTCTTTGGGGACGGAGCTTGGGGCAAAAAGAGAGAGGGATTCGGGACAGAACCGAAGGCCCCTAAGAAGCACAGCGCCTCTGCCTGGAGCGTCCCCTCACCGCCTGCCTCGCAGGGACCCGAGCACGTGGTGCGGAGGACCCCGACAGGGCCCCCTTGCTCCCCGGCCGGCTGCATCCCTCCCCGCGGGCACTCACGGCTGCGTGTCTCCGGCCCTCGTTGCGGTCGGCGCCCAGCCACTCCAAGGCTCGCTTCACCTCGAACTCCACATACTCAGCTGTGAAAGTGTCGCCTGCCATGGCAAGGCGGCCAATGGCCTTGGATGCCATCTCCATGACAACTGGGTCATTAGAGGGGAGGAGGTTCCGAAGATAGTTAGCAAATCTGCCGATACGGGTGGCATTCCCGCCTTCCACTCCTATGAGGCTGGCTGGGAAAGACAGGAAGACAAAAGGTGAGGATGGGCACGTCCGGTCCCGGAGAGCGCGCGGCCCTGGCAGGAAGGCTGGCGCGTGACCCCTTCCTGCTGCTTTGAGTACCAAGCGCAACTTCCAGGCGGGAAGGATGCAGACAATATTTTCATTTTAAGCAGCAGGTTTGACACCTGTGCCAGAACTACTTACATAAAGCAAAACAACCTTGTTTTAGGACACGTAATTTGCTTTCCCAAGAAGAAAAGGAGTAAAACGGAGAATGAATAATAATGCACCAGACCGGTCCCTGGGATGTGAAAATGACATGCTTTGTATCACTGTACCCCAACTTCGCCTCTCCATTCGTGAGCCCCGCTACGCCGAACTGCCCGACAGGGAAACCAGAGCCTGCAATGAGCCACACGGGGTGGGGGGAAGAAAGCTGGCTTGCGGTCTCGGCTCAGGCACCACCTGGTCCTACGAAAGTTGCGTAACGGTTCTGAGACTCTGTAGCTGAAGACATCAGCTGTGCCACCATCCCAGGACCGTCGCTAAGATTAGTGCCTGAATAAGTACGCTGAAAGCCACAGGGCTCCTTAAAATTTCACGAAACGGGTAGGAACTCAGCATCTAGTAAGCAGTGGACGCAGGTGCAGTGGACACAGAGGTGACCGCCCTTCATTCCCAGTTGTCCCCGTCACCAGAGGCCCTGCCCTTACCTATGGCCAAGATGCCACCTTTCCTTTCATTGGCATCCGAGCTGGAAACCAGTTCAAAAATGTGATGGTTCAGCTGATCATAGAAGCGAGTAGACTCCTCTTGACTCATCTGCGGAAGAAGATGTACTCAGAACAACTTCTAATGTCTCCCTGATGCTGGGGGCGGGGGGGGGGGGGGGCTCCCAAAGGTCAGGACTGAGAGGTGGCCAGCAGATCTGGCTCACGCCGAAGAGGAAAGAACTACTGCCCCCGTTTATAGCTGTAAACTGTTGAGCAGATGAACCCACAGCTCATTTGTATGTGGAACAAATGCCTGTTGAGTATCTACCCCATGGCAGGCCACATCCTGGGGTTACAAGGATGAGCAAGAGACACCGTCCAGACATCAAGCATGCTCTCTCTCTAGAAAGCCCCAGGCTATCAGCTCCTCAAACCCAGCCCGACTACGGTTATCAGATAGAAAGAACTGAAGGTCTGGAATATGGTGGGAAAAGACAGACAGACAGACAGACAGACAGACAGACAGACAGACAGAAAGAAAGAAAGAAAGAGAAAGGAAAAGAAAAGGAAAGAAAAGGAAAGAAAGAAAAGGAAAGGAGGAAGGGAGCACAGCATAGGAAATGTCACAGAAATGTGTAGCCACTACAAAGGAACCGGCGCACCCTACAGACAGGAAAAATTGGATGTCTTTGTTTTCCAAATCCTCACTCAGCCGTCAGAAGGAATCGAAACCAGTGCCGGTGCATTGGGGCCCAATACTCCACGACAAAGCCCAGAAGCCCTGACCTCTCGAAGCTCCATGGTGACATAGTGCTGGAGCTCCTTGGCAGCTTTGGCCCTGGTCTCCTCATTCCGGCTCTTCAGGCCGCTGGCAAACTGCTGCAGGACGCTCACGTTGCTGGACGTGGTGGTGGCTGTGGTGGCGGTGGTAGGTCCGGTTCCCAGCATCTTGACCTGAGGTTCTTTGGAGAGAAACTTCCCTCAATATTTTGCATAACAAACTATGGTGTCATGAATATATTTATGGTGCCCATTCCTCAACACGGATCTCCTCTCTGCCCGTTGTCGGGGGGCGGGGGGGGGGGGATCCTAAAAAGGTTGGGAGACCTCACTGAGGAATGTAGAGAAAGCCTTGATTCATTCCACAATGACTGGTGTTTAAAACAGGTGGCCCCGCCCGCCCGCCTGGGTGGTTCTGTCGGTTAAGCGTCCGATTCATGATTTCAGCTTTGGGTCTTGATCTCGCGGGTTCAAGCCCCACATCGGGCTCTGTGCTGACAGTGTGGAGCCTGCTTGGGATTCTCTTCCTGCCTCAGAATAAATAAATAGACTTAAAAAAAAAAAAAAAAAGAGGCAGTGTAGCAGATAGGGTTAAACTGTGGGCTCTGAAGCCAGACTACCTGGGTTCGAATCCAGTCCAAAATTATGTATTAAATTACAGATTAAGTGAGTTAATAAATGTTAAAAAGTGCTTCAGTGCCAGGCACACAGTGAGTTCTTTTTTTTTTTTTCCAACTTTTTTTTTTTTTTTTAATTTATTTTTTTCGGACAGAGAGAGACAGAGCATGAACGGGGGAGGGGCAGAGAGAGAGGGAGACACAGAATCGGAAACAGGCTCCAGGCCCTGGGCCATCAGCCCAGAGCCCGATGCGGGGCTCGAACTCACGGACCGCGAGACCGTGACCTGGCAGAAGTCGGACGCTCAACCGACTGCGCCACCCAGCCGCCCCTGTGAGTTCTTAATAACCGTTAGCTGTTATTACCATGACCAGCACCAAAATCAAGAGTCAGTTGCTTCTCCAACCGAGCCACCCGGTTGCCCCCATAAATGTAATTTTAAATCTCCTGGCAACTATATCAAAAAGACGCAAAAGGAAACAGATGAAATTAATACATTTCTTAAATCTAATAGATGCAAAATATCATTTCAACCTGTTACCAACATAAAAATTACTGATGTACTTTCTGTTCTCTTTTTGTACTGTGCATTTTCCACTCAGGGCAACCTCAACTTCAACTAGTCACATTTCAGATGCTCTAAGCCACCTGTGGCTGGTGGTTATGATATTGGACAGTGCAGTTCTCTTAAGTACCAGTACTTGGAATGTGAGCTAAAAGAGACTGATTCATTCCTGAGATCACTCATTCGTTCCTCAATCATATACTGTCCCTCCTCTCAGTTGAGCTTACAGTCTAGAGGGAAATACAAATAATCAGGCAACCACCATAAAGTGGCCATAACAGGGCTCAGCCCAGACTGCTGCGGGAGGAACACATATACCAGTCCAAGGTATGTCCACATTATATTAGAACACCAATTTTTCCAAAATTCTTATTTTTGAAGTTATCTGTGAGATGCAGAGAAAAAAAAATTAGGGAATAATTCGTTTTGTAAGGCTTTTAAGTACTTCAATGCCAAGAAAAAGGCTGCAGAAGGAAATGTCATCCTTCAGGGGAGAGGAAACCCAAGGATCCCTGATGAGAAAATTAGGAAGGAGTGTGTGCCCCGCCTCTGCGATGAGGGGGAGGGAGGCTGGCAAGGAATTCTCATTCTCAGGAAGAAACCAGAGTATCTTCACAGGGTCTAAGGCCCACAGGCCCATCTGCTCCAGGCAGAATTCAACTAAAATACTTGTAAGTCCAATATCCTAAGAGTCTTGGTGACGGCTGGCAGAAGTTAAAGTTGGGGTGGCTGAAACTGGAGATGGGGGTGGGGAGGGCAGAGAGGATGAAACCCCAGGATGGAACCCAGCTCAGTTCTGGGGACTGGGTCCTTGAGAGGTCCCCAGGATGCAGTGCATGGGGTACACACGGACGTTGCTCCTCTCTGAGGACAACCTGTAGGTGGCTCGGAAGATGGGGTGACTGCGGGGCATGGAGACCCAAAGGCGCCCGGCGGTACCGGAGCTGATGGGCCGCCCTTCGACGCGCCAGGGACACACGGCAGGCTGAAGGGTCCGGGGGTCTCCTGGGGGTCCGGAAGGAGGTGGGTGCTGCCTCGCCGGGTGGGGGTCAAGGACTCAGACGGCGCCCAAGTCCGTAGGGACCTCACGGACCAGACGGGCGACTTCCCGGCACCCCCCCTCCCCCCCAACGGACCAGGCTGACCCTGGGTCTGGAGATTCCTCCACCTTAGAGGGGTCGGTGCCAGGCCCCAGACTCACCGCGCGGCTTCGGCCAAGGCCTCGGCTGCCGCCACCTGTGCGGGTACCGCCGCTTCAGGCCCCCGGCCCCACCACCCGCCTTCCCCGCTGTCCTCTAAGCCGGGCGGGAGGGAGGGCGGACTCCTAGCGCTGAGGACCAATCGCCAGGCGCAAGGAGAAGATGGACTGGAAGGCAGACCAATAGAAATGAAGGAGAAGTGAGGCCTGGGACCCGGCTTCTCTAGGGGGCGGGGACTGTTCAAATAGACAAACCACGCGGCCAGTGGCAGACGAAAGGAGGCTTAAAAGAGGACTGCGTCCACTTGGGAGAACCAATCGCTCGTGAGTTGATTTCTGCCACTTCCACGCGCACATCCGGTGCATCGCTACTATTATTCCCCGCTGCATCGACACTGTGGCCGTCCGGATCCTGGTGTGTGGGTACCGCTGTAACCAGGGTGTGAGCGACGTGGTGCCCTGTCTTTAAGAGAGCAAAGATGTAGAACTTTGGGACCAGCGCTAATTATGCACCCGTGATTTCTCTTCTTTGAAATGCAATGTGCGTTTAAAAGCGTTTTTAGTTAGAATTTCCCAGTTTTCCAAAACTACCTAGCTCACAAGATCATTCCCATAACCAAGTTTTAACTGAATGACCTACTCCTAAATAAATACTTTTAAAGCAACATCACTTAAAAACATCCAGGGGCTCCTGGGTAGTTCAGGGGGTAGAGCCTGTGACTCTTGATCTAGGATCCTGAGTTCAAGCCCCACCTTGGATGTGGAGCTTACTTTTAAAAATTAAAATAATTAATTAAAAACATCTTTTCAAACAATCAATGGCAAAAATGGCATTTGACGGCATTGGGCTCCTCGCTGACAGTGCAGAACCTGCTTGGGATTCTCTCTCTGCCCCCTCCCTGCTTGTGTAGGTGCGCGCGCGCGCTCTCTCTCTCTCTCTCTTTCTCAAAATAAACATTTTAAAAAATACAAGCTGTAAAACAATAGAAGTATAATATAACCCCTTATAAAGCATTTATATATTTCTTATGTGTCTATTCAGGGCGGGGGTGGGGGAGGGATATGCAACTAAGATGCAATGAAATACGGAGAGGGCATATTTTTTCCTTTATCCATTACCATCAATTACTCGTGTAATAAAAAGAAGTGTCTAAAATACCATATGACCTCACTCATTTGTGGAATTTAAGAAGCAAAACAGAGAAACATATGGAGAGAAGGAGAGAGAGAGAGGGAAACAAATCATAAGAGACTCTTTAGGATAGAGAACAAACTGAGGGTTGATGGAGGAAGGTGGATGGGGGATGGGCTAAATGGGTGATGGGTAGTAAGGAGGGCACTTGCAATGAGCCTTGGGTGTTGTATGCTAAGTGATAAATCACTAAATTCTACTCCTGAAAACAATATTATATGATATGTTAGCTAGAATTTAGATAAAAATTGGAAAGGAAAGAAAGAAGTGTCCATTGTAGATATTTAAGTTTCCAGAAGTTCTGAAATGCCAAATTAAAGAGGTTTGGCAATATTCTGTGGCTAACAAAACACGTTGGCAGATTCTCTTTTTATACGTACTCTTATTTTCGCTTTTTGTTACTATCTGTACTGTTCTGCACTTTTAACAATTTTAGTAGATCTTGGAGATGTTTTTTAGTTTATAGAAAGCTCCCTTGTTCTTTTGTTACTATATAGGTACATAGTATTTCATCACATGGATGTACGGTAATTTATTTTTCCAGTCCTCTGTTGATGGACACTTGTATTCTTGCTATTACTAATGATGCAGCAAAGAATGCTTTTGTACATATATAATATTTCCCCTGGAAGCTATACCAAATAAATACCCAGAAATCAGATTACAGGGTCAGAGGGTAAATGCATGTATAATCGACAGACATTGCCATATTGTTCTTATAAGGGAGGTACTAATTTTCATTTCCACCCGCAATATATGAGATTTTTGCCACCCTAAGTTGTGATAAGGCCCTGTTTTCTAATTAACAATCACATGGTTTTATAACAACAGTAAGCAATACATATGTAGGTCTCTTTTCAGTTTACGAAGAGCTTTCTTATGTTAAAATGGTAAGTAATATTTATTGAGCACTTACAAAGTATCAGGCATTTTGGTAGACATTATAAAGTAGTGGTTAAAAGCAGCTTGGAGTCTAACTGAATCTGAAACTTTGCTCCAACATTTATAGCTATACGACCAGGTACTTAATCTCTTTATACCTATTTATTTATCATAAAACCAAAGAGATTATAATGCACTTACCTCCGTAAGTAGTGTGGTGGGGTTAAATGCTAACATATGTAAAGTACCTAAAACCCTCTATGACGCATGTGAGCAGTCAATAAATTCTATCACTGTTATTCCTGAACATTGAGGCATTCAACATTCTTGAACTGGGAGGCATGTTGTATATTGTTCAGACTTTACACGTGAGTAAACTGAGATAGAGAGGGATTAGGTTATAGAATTGGTAAACGATGGAGCCAGGGTTTTGATAGATCTGCTTCTTCCTCTTGTCCAACTTGACATCAGAGGACACTTGGGTCTGGCCAGCATCACAGGTATGTGCTAGGTAGTAGAGATGTAAATATTGAACAACCAGCTAGCTGATAAGGTGGGGGTGGGGGGAGGGACATGTTGGTATGTTTGTATGTACAAGGGCTGGCTTTGGGGCTGTGTGAGGTTGTATTGCTCTTAATGAAACTCTTAATGCTTTTTGACCAAGGGGCTGCACATTTTTATTTTGCACTAGGCACCAAAATTATGGAGTCTGTCCCGCATCCATATATGCTACGTGCATATTATAACTGTCACCAATATAAAGGATGTATCTAGCACGTAACTTCTAAGTAATAATACAATACACAATGCCTTTCATTGCAAATTCCATATGGCCAATTGATTCTAACAGGATGCGTCTTTTGGATATCATATAGCCTCCCAAGCTGGGAGAGATGAGTGGTAGCCCGTCATTATATCATATTTCCACAATGCCATAGACAACAGACAAAAGAAACAAATGGTAACATGGAGTGAGATAATTGGGAAGTAATGAGTTTTGTCAACTTTGTTTTAAATATAATTTATCTAATTGTAAGTTTGTACAATTTAATTTTTAATCATGGCTGTGCTTAATGACGGGCTCAGAAAATTCCTGAAAATTTAACAGTTGGCTCCCTCCAGCCAGAATGAGTTACGGCTATGGCCCATAAGCTTCCAGAAGGAGGGCAATGAAGAGCCAAAGCTGGCCACCAGACAGAGTGGGGAGGAAGACGGTTATTTGCATGAATAAGTGAGTAACCTAGAGTATGGATAAAAAGGCAGGCAGGACAGTACATGGCAAATGGTAATCGTTCACAATAAAAAGCGGGAATTATTGCTGTGGTGATTATTACTAGAGCTAATAATTTCTTAGATACCATTTCCCATTTCAGAGCTTCGTTTCCCATTTAAAAAGTGGGAGGTAATTCTACCTGTTTCATTGCCCTCAATGCCCTCCCTGATTTTTGTCCATTTTGTTCACTGCTGCCTAGCATAGTAAGTGCTCAATAAATACTTGTTGAATGAAAAAAATGAGTGAGTCCTATTTTGGTGAATGGAAGCTCTAGGTAAGTCGTAAAGCGACACGCGGTCGAGGTCGTTCCTGTGATGCTGAGACTGTTTCCTGCGAGTCTGGGGGTAGCTGAGGACCTCGGACCCCCGGCGGGAGAGGGGCTTGGCCGCGGGGTCGCCGCTCCGCCCCGGCCCGCCAGGCTCCGCCCCCGGCCCCGCCTCGGCCCCGGTCCCGCCAGCACCGGCCCGGCCCGCGCGGTCGGTCCCTGTTTCCGGGCGGGCCTTCGGAGGCTGGCGCACAAGATGGCGGCTCCAGTATCTTAAGGCGCGTGGCCGCAGTTCGGCCTTGGGCTCTAGCCGCGGACTGAGGTCCAGAGACAGGTTTCGCCCAGGTGACAGGAGGTCGGGGCGGTGCCGTCGGGCCTCGTGGGCTGCCTGGTCGGCTCGGTGCTGCCCCCGGGGCCCGCCGCCTCCCCAGCCTTGCCCCGGGGCGGAATCGAAGGAAGGTCCGGTCCGGCCGCCCCGCCCCTCTTCGCCGCTGAGCGGTAGCTGTGCCGTGGGTGGCTCACTATTAACTTTGACTTCAGCCACGTGCAGCTTCCATGGCGGCCTCTCACGTTCCGGGGGAGATTAACATACAGGCGGGAGAGACGGCCAAGGTCGGGGACAGGGACCTGCTGGGGAACGACTGTCCGGAGCAGGACAGGCTTCCCCATCGCTCCTGGAGGCAGAAATGCGCCTCCTACGTGCTGGCCCTGCGGCCTTGGAGCTTCAGTGCCTCACTTACCCCGGTGGCCTTGGGCAGTGCCCTGGCCTACAGATCCCAGGGCGTCCTGGATCCCAGGCTGCTGGTGGGTTGTGCCGTGGCCGTCCTTGCCGTGCACGGGGCTGGCAATTTGGTCAACACTTACTATGACTTTTCCAAGGGCATTGACCACAAAAAGAGTGATGACAGGACCCTGGTGGACCGAATCTTGGAGCCCCAGGATGTTGTCCGGTTTGGAGTCTTCCTCTACACTCTGGGCTGTGTCTGTGCCGCTTGTCTCTACTACCTGTCCCCTCTGAAACTGGAGCACTTGGCTCTCATCTACTTTGGAGGCCTGTCTGGCTCCTTTCTCTACACGGGAGGTAAGAATTGGCCTGTTTTCCTGGCTGCATGTACGGGAAACTGCTGATTTGCATCGGAGTTTCAGGGCTGGAGAAGAGGTTCCAAAGGTTCTTTTCTGAGTTAGGCCATTTATGTGAAACCTGTAACGTGTAGGTCATGTCGACTTTTTGAAAACAGTAGTGACTTGAGAAGATCCCAGCTTGGCTTATGGATGGTAGGAATCACAGAATCACGTGTATGTAAATTTTTCTATTTGGTTTTCTTTCGATGGTCGTATCTTAGGAGGCCACGGTTTCAAATTTTAGAGGAATTAAATTTGAAAACTCAGAATTATACAGCTAATTACTGGCAGCTGGTTTGCTGTGTAACTCCTTGCAACAGGCTGATTAAGGTAGTGATGGGCAGGTGGTCAAGTCCTACGTATTGAGCACCTATTATGTGCCAAGCACTGTTCTGTGTGAACCCAGGAGTCGCAGATCCCTGCCCTTGTGGACGTTATTTCATAGATCTTGAGGAGACCTGGAAAATAAAAATAATAAATTATATTTAGGATGACCAACGTCCTGGTTTGCTCAGGACTTGAGGTGGTTCCCAAGATGCTGGACTTTTGGTGTTGAAATCGGGAAAGTTCCAGGTAAGCCCCGATGAGTTGGTACCCTGGTCATCGTATATGAAAATATTATTAGTGCTATGGGGAAAATATAAGGAGGGCAAGGAAGGAGGGCATAGCTGACTGTTTGAAGTAGTTTGATCAGGGTAGGCCTCATCAAAAAGGTAATGTGAGCACAGATAGAAGGAAGTTGGCTAAGCATGTATCTAGAGGAAGGATGTTTCAGATCTTGGAATAGCAGTTACCAAAGGCCTTAAGGCAGGAGTGTGCTTAAAAGTTTAAGGAACCGCCAAGAGTCCAGTATTGAGTGAGGGAGTGAGTAAAAAGGTAAAACCAGAGAGAAGTATGTTTGGGGAGGCAGAGAAGCACAGAGATTATGGAGACCTTCATGTTTTAAAAGAATCAGTCTGGGTGCGGTATTGAGAACGGGTAAAGGTGAGTGAGCAAGGACGGAGGCAAAAAGGTGAGGCTGTTCGGCAATCCAGGCGAGAGAGGTTTGGTGGCCTGGATCAGGGTGGTAGTGGAGAAGGGAGGACGTAGTCAGATTCTGAATATATTTGGATATATTTGGAAGGTGAACAGGGTTTGCTGATGGATGAGATACAAGGCAGGAGAGAGACAGGGGAATCCAACATAACTCAGAGGTTTGGGCCTGAGCACTTGAAATGATGGACTTGATGTCAAGGGAGCTAGAGAAGGGTGAAGACAGGTTTGGGGGGGGGTGGGAGAAAACTGGGAGACCGGCTTGGGACATCTTAATGTATTAGATCTCCAAGTGGAGATGTCAGATGGCTGGCCGGATATAAGCACCTGAGTTCCAAGGAGAAGCCTAAACTGCAGATGCAGATATTTGGGAGTCTCTGGCACAGAGATAAAGTTGTGTGACTGCATGAGATCACCAGAGGAAAGAGTGGTGATAGAGACCATGGAGACCAGGACTGCGACCTGGGGCACTCTGATGTGAAGAGGGGGAGAGAAGAAGGAAGGGGTGGGGGAGAGTATGACAGAGCAGCCAGCTGTGAACAGCTCTGTGAAGGAAATCAGTAGGGTGCTGTGGTAGAATGTGCATGGGGCGGTGGTGAAGAGGCCCTTGAAGGATAAGGAGCAAGCTACAGGGCAGAGTAACTGGGTCTGATTTGGGAGCGAGTCCTTCGGGGCTGGAGGAGTAGTGCGTGCTAATGCCCTGGGGTCAGGGAGAGCTCAGCATGCTTTAGGATCCATGAAAGGCCACTGTGATTGAGAGGGAGAGCCAGGTACTGTTGGGGAGGCCACTCAGGGCTGGATCATTCTGGTCTCACAGGGCCTCTGGCTCCCCTGCTAGTTAGTTGTTGCTTACTCCCAGCCTCCAGCTTCAGTCCTTGGACCCCTTTCCTCTAACTCCATCCACTCTCTGGCTGCTTTTAGCCAGTCTCATGGCTTCATATGCCATCTGTTAACCTGGTGACTCTCAAAGGTGTTCCTCTGTTCCAGATTTCTCCACTCAACCCCAGACTCGCCTAACTTCTCCCTCAGTAGCCTCTCCCCAAGATCTCACAGGCATCTCAAGCCCGTTGTGTCTGAAACCAAAGTCCTGATCGCCCCTAAGAATCCTGTCCTACTCCCCACCTCTCCGCATCTCATTCCGTGGCAGCTTCCTCCTTCCAGTTCTTCAGGCTAAAAGTCATGGGCATCATCCTTGGCCCTTCCTTCTCCCATCCAGTCCATCAGCAAATCCTGTTGACTCCACTTTCAAAATGCATTTGGGATCTGGCTGCCTCCCACCACCTCCGGCCACCGCTGTCATCTCCTCAAAAATGGCAGCAGGTTGTTATCGATATGCCTTTCAGGGTGCTCCCAAATCAGAGCTGGAGTAGTCCTGTGAAAACATAAGCAGCTACATCAGTCCTCTGCTCAGAATTTTCTAATGGCTCCCATCTTGTTCAGAGGAAAGGCCGGGGTCCTCACAGTGACCCCCAGGACAGTGCATTATCTGTTCGCCCTCTCCCCTCCCTCCAGCTCTCTGACCTGCCCCCTTCTTTCTTCCTGCTCATCATGCTCCAGCCACACTGTTCTCTTGGCTCTTTCTGGTACAGGCAGGACATGCTATACCTTTGTAGATGCTTTTCCTTGGCTTGGAACCCCCTTACTCCTTCTGTCTGCTGGATTCGCTTTCTGACCTCCTCCACCCATTTGCTCACATGTCTGCTGTTTTGTGAGGCTTTACTTTCTACCCTGTTTAAAATTACAATACAAAGTTTTTGCGGCAGATAAAAATAAAATACAGTAAAGTAAAATAAAAGGGCCTGCACACACACACACACACACACACACACACACACACACACACCCTGTGTTTTCCCCCAAAGTACCTTTCCTATTTTCTATTTTCCTTCACAGCACATACTACTCCTTTTTACAAATTTTTATTATTTTTTATTTTAGAGAGCATGAGCAGGGGAGGGACAGAGAGAGAGAGAGAGAGAGAGGGAGAGAATCTTAAGCAGGCTCCACTCTCAGTGCAGAGCCCAGAGTAGGGCTCGATCCCACGACCCTGGGATCGTGACCTGAGCTGAAATCAAGAGTCAGACGCTCAACCGACTGAGCCACCTAGACGCCCCACAGTTCATACTACTTCTAACATACCAGACTTTGTTAATTGTCTTCCCCTTAAAACTGTAAGCTCCCTGGGATTAGGGATTTGGATCTCTGTTCTTTCTGAACACGTGGCGCCCAGAACACTGCCTGGCATATACTCCGTACTTAATATCCATTGAATGAACAAATGGGGAGACACTGAAAAGTATTGAGCATATTATGTAATGATATGATTTATGGGTTTTTTTTTAAACCATTGACGTTTATTGATATAATTTGCTTACCGTGAAATGCACAGATCTCAAGTGTTACCGTTTGATGAATTTTGACAAATGCAGGCAGTTGTATAACCCACACCCTGTCATGATACAGAACATTTCCGTGACTCAAAAACTTACTTCTCCGTCAATTTCCACTCTCCCCAACCCTATCCAGAGGTCACCACTATTTGATTTCTTTCACATAGATTGTTTTGCCTGGTCTGGAACCTTGTATAAGTGGAATCACTCAGTATGAATCCTTGTGCCTGGTGTCTTTGCTCAGCGTGGTGGTCTTGAGTAGTTCCTTTTTAAGTGCTGAGTAGTATCCATTGTGTGGACATACCACAATTTGTTTATCCTTTCTCCTGTTCAGAGACATTCGGATTGTGTCCCTACTTTGGCTTTTATGCCTGAGCATTCATGTTTAAGCCTTCCTGTGAATATTTGTTTTCATTTTCCTTGGATGAATGCCTAGGAATGGAATTGCTGGGGTCATAGGGTAGATGAATGTTGAACTTTATGGGAAGCTGCCAAAGCATTTTCTTTTCTTTTTTTTTTTTTTAAGTAGGCTTTATGCCCGCTGGGGAGCCCGACGTGGGGCTTGAACTCATGACCACCCCCCCCCAACCCCACCCCGAGATGAAGACTTGAGCCTCATGAGATCTAGAGTCGGGACGCTTAACCGACTGAGCCACCCAGGCGCCCTGCCAAAGCGTTTTCTAAAGTGGTTGTACTATTACTTACATTCCCACTGGCAATGTTTAAGAGTTCCATTTACTCCACGTCCTTGCCAACATTTTGATTTATGTTCTAACAAATTCATTCTGGCCGCTGTGTGGAGAACTTATCCAGTCTTTCACTGTGTTGGCTCGTTTGGAAAATGGTGGTGGGAAGTTCCGAGGTGGGCCGCATTCTGAAGCAGGTGGAGCGCGTGAGCCCTGGGCCATACGTCCGTCCGACTCTTAGGAAGCAGCTTTCTCCCCAAGGGCTCTATCGTTTTCTTGTGTCAGATAACCTCAAGAAGGTTACCAGACCTGTCTCAGCTCTCGAGTGGGTTTGTGGTTGGTTTTTGTGTGGGACCTGTTCAAGGTGGGGGCCTATCTTTGCAGGCCTAGGTTTCATTCCACGTTGCTCACATCACTTTTGCCCGGTGATCGAAGGGGATGTTCTTGGGTAATCTAGCCAGCTGTCAAGGCTGTAGAGCTGTTGTGTTTTCTTCCGTAGCTACAGCCCTGACATCTACCTGGAGAGCTGGGCATGTAAGCAAAAGACGAGTGGGCAGCTGGTGGAGAAGCATGCCGGGTCCCTGCTGGGAGCCTTCCTGCCTGGCATCTTCCTTGGGCAGAGGTTGTTCCCTCAACGTGTGGGATTCTGCAGGAGACATTGATTGGCTAACTTAGTACAGGAACCAGTGCTCTGCTTGAGAGAACCTCCTCCCGGAGGGCATGTCCTCAGAGGACTTCCCACAACACTGCTTGGGGAGTGCGGAATTCGTTTGCTGCATGTTGGCGGGTACCGGGGGCCACGGCTATGACAACACTTCCCTGGGGACGCTTCAGTCTAAAGAACCAAGGGTGGTCATTTAGCACCAAAGCACCCCGACTAAATGGAGGCGTTAGCTAATACTGTGGTGGCAGTCATCTTGCAATATATGAACGTAGGAAGTCTACACGTCGTAGACCTTACGCTTTCGCTGTGTTCTAGGCCAGTTTTCTTTCAAGAAAGCTGGAAGAGAAACAGCTGCAAAGAAGCCCAGCTACCAGTGTGAAGGTGATCTTGGGCTGAACCCATTCTTTGGCTGCCCTGGCCTTAGGTCATCTGCAGACCACCCTCCCTTATCGTTTTCGGCTGGTTAAAATGCGGTTGATGACCCAGTACTTTTCTTTGTCTCCTGATCCTGAGGCCATGCGTTGGAAGCTTGGTTAGATCGGGAGGTTTCCCAAGCTTCTGTGTGTGTGTGTGTGTGTGTGTGTGTGTGTGTGTGTGTGTGTACCATACCCCACCCACTCCTTGCTGCCTCCCTCTGAGTGGGTCATTTTCCTTAACCTCAGCCCCAGCTCCAGGTGCTTGTTACTGTAGCTCTGTGTTCAGCCTTTGTGCCCACGTTGGGGAGCGAGCTGTGAACAAGCCAGACACCAGGCCCTGCCCTCATGGAACTTCTGGTTTGAGGGGAGGATGCAGACTGAGTAATTAGAACCACGATGAACTTTATGAAGGGGGAAATCTGGGGTGCCCTGGGAGCATATTGCAGGGGGACCGGCTGTGGCCTAGCGGGTGAGGAGGGGCTGTCTTGAGGAATGGTCTTTAAGGTCTTGAAGGGTGAGTAGGAGTCTGCCAGGCAAAGGCGGGGTGGCGTGCCTGAAGGCCTTGGGGAACCGACAGAAGTATGAGTGGAGGAGGAGGGGAGCTTAAGGTGAGGTGGGGAGGAGGGAGGCGGGGCCAGAGGTGTGACGGTGAAGGATCCCGAGGACAGCTTATGATAAGGGTTTTGAGGTGTATGTTGGAGGAAGGGCATGGTCAGATTATATATTTTTTAAAATGTTTATTTATTTATTTTGAGAGAGAGCAAGCAAGGGAGGGGCAGAGCGGGGGGGGGGAGAGAGAGAGAGAGAGGGGGAGAGGGAGAGAATCCCAAGCAGGCTCTGCCCTGATAGCTCAGAGTTTGACCTCATGAACTGTGAATTTATGATCTGAGCTGAAATCAAGGGTCAGATGCTTAACCAACTGAGCCACCCAGGTGCCTCAGGTCAGTATTTTGGAAGGACCCCTCTGGCTGCCCGTGAAGATTAGATCTGGGGGTGGGGGGTGGGGTCATAAGCATGGCTGTCACCATGTTCCAGGCATAGGATGACCATGACTCCTCTTTGGAGATGGGAGTGAGGCTGGATGGAGTGTGGCATCGCTGGAGAAAACTGGGCAGGTTCTGACGAAGTGGTTTAGACAGGATTTGAAGCGGGTTGGCAGTCCAGGAGGAGTTCACGGGGCAGGGGGAGGATTTAGTTTGAACTTCGTGGGGGAAGAGGAGCTGGGGGGAGTTAGTCTGGACTTCACGGGAACCAGAGAAGGGAAGCAGCATGGGAGCCTCGTCTTAGCCGTTTTACTCGTTATGTGGACGAAGGTTTCTTTATGTGGAGTTTGGGCACCATCAGATTTCACTGAGATTCGCTGCGGGTTTTCTAAACTAGAGGCTGTGGAAGAAGGAGGGAGAAAAGTAAGAGACTGGGATGGGCCTTCTGTGAGGCACTGACCGACGGAAGCGATGTCTCGCACAGGCCGGCGAAGGGAGAGAGAAACCAAAGTGGCCCGTGAGACCATTTAGATCCTCCATGGGCTCCCCCGTTGAATCGCGTGTGGTGGGAGCCCACTGCTGTTTGTTGTAGGACTTTGCTGGGGGACAGTAGGAAGGAGAGCGTGGGGACGACCCGAAGCCCAACTGGGTGCTAAGAGAGGAGTGTTCCCTGCCCCTCTGTGTCACTGGAGACAACCTCAGTTGTGCTCCGGAGGGCAGGGAGCTCGCCGACTGCCTGTGGTCTCTGAGAACCCCCTGCTCCCGGCCATCCGTTTCCAGCCCTGGATCTCACACTTCCTCTCTGGGTCTTCTGGCCGTAGGAATCGGATTCAAGTACGTGGCCCTGGGAGACCTCGTCATCCTCATCACTTTCGGCCCGCTGGCCGTGATGTTCGCCTACGCCGTCCAGGTGGGGTCCCTGGCGGTCTTCCCCCTGGTCTACGCCATCCCCCTCGCCCTCAGCACCGAGGCCATTCTCCACTCCAACAACACCAGGGACATGGAATCCGACAGGGAGGCCGGCATCGTGACGCTCGCCATCCTCATCGGCCCCACCTTCTCCTACATGCTCTACAACACGCTGCTCTTCCTGCCCTACCTGATCTTCAGCATCCTGGCCACACGCTGCAGCATCAGCCTGGCCCTGCCCCTGCTCACCATTCCCATGGCCTTCTCCCTGGAGAGACAGTTCCGGAGCCAGACTTTCAACAAACTGCCCCAGAGGACTGCCAAACTCAACCTCCTGCTGGGGCTCTTCTACGTCTTTGGCATCGTCCTGGCCCCAGCGGGCAGTCTGCCCAAACTCTGAGGGTCCCGGGAGCCCTCCCCACCCCCGTCCGTGCCCCCTCATCTTAGAGTGTGTTTGTCGAAGGCAGAGAATCACAGGAGGGAGGCTGATTTGGCAGTGAGGGGCCTAAGGATGGCTTCTGAACTGCCACCTTTTTTCTAATTATTATGCTTTTAAAGATAAGGTTTGTTTTTGTATTATTCTGTTTGACGGTGACTCTTGGAACCACTCGTATCAGAAGGTGAACTGGAAGCATGGCCCTTGTTTTATTTATAATTTCCACTAGGGGGTGCTGTTGGGTCACTTTAAAGTGGATTCAAAGGCCCTAAGACTTTGTGAAGGAGCCAGGTTGGCCTCAGGTCCTGAAGAGCCCTTGTTAACTGGGCCCCTCCTTGCTCCATTGACACGCAGCCAGCTTCCTCCCGGTATGCTGGTCTTGCAGGATGCGCTGGCGATCGGTGCTGGGCCCCGGGACCCAGGAGCATCCGTCTCTTACCCTGAGCCCTTGCGTCCTAAAATACACTGCTTGAGAGAGTCCCTTGTTAGCAGTCCAGCGTGGCTCCCAGCTTTGTGCCTGGGTTGTGTGTCAGGCGCGTTTGTCCTTCGTCTCCCCTTTCACTTATTGCCACAGCTGAGTGTCCTGCAGCAAAAGAGTCAAGCTGAGGGCTGGGAAAGGAAAAAACAAAAAACAAAAACCCACCCTGGAGGCAGCTGAGAAAATCACTCTGCTTTTGGATAGAATTTGGTGGGGCAGCTGTTTTCCCTGTATAGAATCTACTGGAATGACTCCAGCCCTTTCAGTAGCTATTAGGAGCCCTGAAATTGTAGAGGCACCGTCCTGGCGGACTCCTTAAAGCCCACAAGGTCGCCTCTTCCCCCACCTATTGCCTTTCCTGATGCTCCCCTGTGCCCACCCCCCATTTCTGTCCGGTTCCCATTTGTGTGTCTCCTGTCCGTGCAGCCTGACTGTTTGGGTAGCAGCTTAGCAGCTGAGTTGAGGACAGTTGTCACTTTCCACAGAGCCCCAGGGAAATCAGCTCTTCCCTGAACGAATAAGCCGACAGACACAGTCCTGACCCTGTTCAGCCGGAAGAAAGGCCCTGCCGGAGAAGGAACGGTGTCTTCGTCTTTGAAGACAGATGAGCAGCATTGACCCCGCTGCTCCCAAAGGCTTCAGTGGCCTTGTGCAGAGATCATTTGTGCCCAGAATGGGAGAATTCCAATGCTGCTTTTCACTTCATTGCCTGCAAAGTGTAATTTCTGGGCTACAGTTGCCCAGTTGCATTTGGTCCAAGACTGAAATAGATTGAGACCGTCATCATCATGCTTTTCCGTTGTGATTACAGCAGCCTTTCAGGTGATTCAGGGGCCCGGCCTGCCAAAAATGACAAGAATTAGTTCTTCACCCTTAAAGTCAGGCTGATTATGAGTTGGTTCCTTAAGATTGGTCAGTCTACTTGGGAAAAAACATACTTGGAAATTGCAAACGTTCCTCCAAAATTAAAGGTGGTTTGACTGCAGAGCTCCGGAATCCTCGAATGGTGGTTAGAGCCCAGTGACAAGAGAAGGAAGGATGGCCCTCCTCTCCTGCCATTCTTCCCAGCACCACTCTCGTTTTGACGCCAGGCTTGTGGCATTTTGGTGCTCATAGGGGTCCTGCCTTCAAAGATAGGCTCTCGTGGCATCTCTTCAGAGCAGGCCATTCTCACACAGGGCTCACTCCGGTGGCCGCAGGACCAGAGCTCCCTGTATCCCCAGACCAGACCCACCTTTGCAAGCACATGTGTCGGGAGGTGACATCCGGCCTCTGCACTGCATCATGGTACAGATTTTAACGCGTATTTTTTTATATAAATGTTTCTAAAAGGCCGGATTTGGTGCCAGGTTTTATATACAGGTCACCATAATTTGTATTACACCCCCTGATTCAATGAAGGTTTTCTTTAGACTTGTTAATAAAAACAATGTCTTATCAGTTGTCTCTGCTTTTCTCCTACTTCCTGTCTTGCTGTGAACTGATTCATGAATCTCAGGAGGACAGCGCAGGAACACCGGGCCATTCGGCGGGGGTGCGGGTGCGGCGCCTGGCCTCCGCCGACGAATCTGGATAGGGGTTGGGCCAGATTTGAGGGGCCTTTAGGAAAGACGGGAGGGACCGCTTAGAACCAGCCGGGCCAGGTCATCCTCACTTCCTCTGTCCTGTCCTGCATTCGTTTTCTGTTTCCTTGGTAGGGTCGCTGCGCTGATGGATGGAGAACATATAGTTGATAGAGGACGTTTGGGTTTCAGCTGGCATTTGACAATGTGTCCCTAGGAACAGAGCAGAGATATGCAGACCGGATACCAGTCTAGTCAGAGGAATTTGTGGGAGACGGAACACACTGCAGGGAGAGAGCTGGCTGATGAGGGCGTCCTGTCAAGGGGCAAGCCCATGTGAGCCTGCCCTCTGCCCTCCACCCTCCAGCCGGCCGGATCCAACACCTGTCAATGACTGGAATTAGCCTAAATCGCAGGCTTTTTTAAACCTTGGAGGAAGAGCTTAGAAAATGGCTGACCATTAGGATCCTCATAAATCGAAAGGCTGCTTTGATGGGTCAAAGGAGAAAATTCGCATGAATAAGTCTACTTGGGTCCCCAAATCAACTCGTGTGACGTCAGAAGGGGGAGATCTGTGGCGCGGCAGCAGTAGATGTGGTGGGTGTGAATTTTATCAACGACCCTGGGATACAATATCCCGTGCCTTTATTTCTGTGAGTCAGATTTATTCTGCTTCCCAGAGGGGTGGCTGGAAATTCAACCTCAGTCACCTGTTGGGCCCACTCCCATCCCTCTGGGATCACCCAGGACTCCTGGGTCTCGGGTGGGGGGAGCAGGAGGCCAGGGGTGTTGGCTGGGCGGGAAGCCCCTGTTCGCACCACAATCTAATAAGTCCACCTCCCCCGTTCAAAGCACCTCCTGCGTCTCCAGCCATTGCAGGACCTTTGCCCAAAATCCCAACCCGGAGACTCCATGCTGGCTTCTTCTGGAGTGGGGCAATCACATGTTATTAATTTTTCCGTTGGTCCTGTGTTCAAACCAACACACCAAAATCGGAGCCTGTTACCTGGCCCGAAGGTCAGTTTGAGTCAGTAATGAGTTCTGACTTCCGTCAAGGTTAATGTGATCCGAGGCAAATTAATAGGCGATTAGTGTCCAGAACAAGGGAAAGTGCAGGCCCTGCCATCCCTGTGTTGTTGGATTCTGTATAGGGCGCTGGGTCCGTTTCTGAGGTCTTTTCCTTTCTTGTTTGTTTATTTTTATTCTTGATAGTCAATCTGGGGATGGGTCAAAAACATGCCATGGTTAGAACACACTTGGATCTCAGCAAGGCATTTGGCAATACGGTATGAAATGAGAAATGGATGAAAATGCAGTCAGAGGAACTTTATTTCTGTGTGCACGTGCGTGTGTGTGTGCACGTGCGTGTGTGTTTTCACGCTGGTAACAGCTGCAGCAGAGATCTTATGTCCCCGGTATGGGAACTGCATTTTGAAGATAATGATTAACAGACTGGATCTTGTCCCGAAAGCAGTAGGCACACTGGCCAGGACACTTAGAACAATGTCGGCATGTCAAGGAGACTAACCAGAGGGGTGTGTGTGTGTGTGTGTGTGTGTGTGTGTGTGACTTCAAAGGTCAAACCTAGGACCAATGGATAGAAGTTAACATGGCCCCAAGTTTAAGCTATTAGGTCAGGAAGAACTTTCCAGCCATTAGAGAAATTGGCAGGTGGGATATTCAAAACATCACAGTAGTAGTGAGCTCCCTGTGACGAGAGGCATTCAAGTGAAGGATGGCTTGTCAGAAACATTGAAGCAAAGCCTTGGATGTCAGAGGGGTGGACAAGAAGACCTTAAGCGTCTCCCAATCCTGTGATAGAGTGGTTCTGTTCTTCGGGGATTTTTCTCTCAAACCTGCTCCCAGGGGTTGGAAGGACAGAGGACAAGAAATATGTCACCACTTCCTCTCTGTGCTGTCAGATTGTTGTCTGTGTGCCTATTTTAGCAGGCACAGCTGTGATTAATGTTCCTCTTTTTAGAGACTATACACACACGCACACACATACGTGCGCGCGCACACACGCACACAAAGAGTTGATTTTGCCCTTGAAGTGGAGTGGATGACAGCTCTGTTCCTCCGAGCCTCGCAGACCACTCTGCTGCTAATGGACTGTCAGCCTCTTTCATTCCGGGCTCGACTGTGTGCCGGCTGGTGTAAAAGCAGCGCCTCTGGCAAGAACCTGGCACTTGGGTCTCAGCCAGTTGACATTTGTGATTTGCCCTTCTTCAAATCGGTACAGCCCTCCCACCGTGAGTAACTGAGCCAGGATGCCAAAGGGTGGTATAAACCAGGTCAGGTCCCCTGCCTGCAGAGGTGACAAGGGCTGAGCCCGGGCTCTTCAGGAGCGCCTGCAGGTGGTTCCTCAGTGGGGGAAAGTCTAGAATTGCAAGGCACGGACCCCTTCAGTGCCCCCGACCCACTGGACACCCGGAGAGCTCTGGGAGGGTGTTGATCACACGATGTCAATGACGTTTGGGACAGAAAGGGAAGTTGGTCTGGGGGCGCACTGTGATGCTAATATATCCAGAGAGGCAGCCCTCTGTGCTGTGTGACTCAAGGGGCACCCCAAGTCCCCACCCCCACCCTCCTGCCATATCCTTGTCTCTCTGTCCCCCAGCCAGCCTCAGCATTATTCCCATTAGGGTCATGGTGGGTTTAACAGGGAAGCCCGGGGGCTGGCCCTGGTGCCTTTGGGGGCATGTCAACATGACTGCTGTCCGTCTCCCCCAGTAGGTGGCAGGACTGGTGCACAAGGACCTGTTTTACTTACTGTCTAAGGTAGCACTTCAGATCCAGCTCGCCTTCTTGGCGCCCGGACGCCTCCAAATGAATGTTTGCTGAGTGACTGAGTGAATGACAATAATAAAGCTATCACTTTATTAGGTGATAGCTAATTAGCTTTATTAGGTGTGTGTTAGGCATTGTTCTGAAAGCGAAAATACATTCTTTTAATGCTCAGGACAACCCCACGAATGGAGTATTAAGGTCCCTCTTTCAGAAGAGAGGAAACTGAGCCTCAGGGACTTGATTAAATTCTCCCAGGGTCATCCAAGTAGTAAGCGAAGGAAGCACAATTCAAACCTTGGGCTCTTTCAGGGCAAGGTCTGCCCCTCATGCCTGTCATGTGTGTCTTGTGTGGCCTTGTACGCAGCACCTTGTACACGGGGCTCAGCCAGTTGGTCTACTCTTGGTAGTGGTGGTGTCGGGGGAGCAGACAAGGCTGAAGGTGGGGGTGCCAGAGAAGGGCCCTTCGGAAGCATCAAAGAGGGACGAGCCTTCGTAATTTCCCTGGCCTCGCCACTGCTCGTCGGTGCTGGAACCACTCCCAAGGGTGAGTGATGGGGCCGGCTGCAGGCCCACAGAGGTGGCCTGGGGCCCTGGCAGGTGGTTCCCATCATGGAGGGACTGCCACCTCCTGGCTGTGGGTGCCCCAGGGAGGGAGGCACACAGAGAGCCTGAGGCTGGCAGAAGAGACGAACTGTTGAAGGTTGAGGAGGCGCCATGGGCTGGGCACTGGCCTCTAAACTTCAAGGTGAGCGCCTCCCTCCCTGCGTCCCCCACCCCTGCCCAGGCCCTCAGCCCTGCACCCTCCAACGCCTCCAGGGGGCCGACTCTACAGGGACGGTAATTAAGCAGCTTGTCGAACCTGCTCTGGTCAGTCTCATCCCCCACAGTGACACGGGAAGGTCCGTTCAGGTTACATTTCTACTCCTGGGCCCACCAGCCTACGTTCATTTTCTCTGTTCCTTGCAGTCCCCACCCAGCCACTGACTCAGAGTGCCCACGTCAGGAACGTGGGTCACTCTGCTTCCTGAGAGTGTGGCTGGCTGCCAAGTGGAGGGAGGGGTGGGAGAGACCGAAGGAGCCCCTCCTTACCTTCAGAGTGAGCAGCCCCCGGAGCTGATGGTCATACAGTGCTGGGGACACAGAAGACGCAGTGGGAGGAGGCTGAGTGAGGCATGTCACCTAAAGAATAAACACTGGCCACCACGGTGCCCTGAGGGTAGAGAAGGGGGTGCTAGATGGACCTAATCATCGAGGCTTCCAGGAAGGCTTCTGGGAAGAGGTGGCCATGAGGGTGATTATTTCCTTGGAAGCTGAGGTGCTGGTGGACCCCGGCTGGAGAAAGTCCCTTGACCGCTGCCCGCGAGTTTGGGTGAAGCTTCATCAGCCTCTCAATGAGGCAGGTGTGCTAAGGGCCATGACACCACCACCAAGGTCAAAGCCAGAAGGATGAAAAACCCTGACACCTCCTTGCTGAGAAACAAATAGGAGGGGACGGTGGGGCATTTAATCAGCCAGGGCTGCCAATACCTAATCAAGATGAATGGCCTTGAGAGATGAAGCCCAGGAACAGCCCTGTGTTAGGAGATGGGAGACCGCACTAGGGCCCCTGGAAGGCCAGATTCCAGAGAGATGCCAACGGGGTTGGAGGTCACCACTGTCACCAACTGTCACCAACCAGGGCTTTCTGGTTGACTCTTCTCTGGCCGAAGACCTTTACTGAGCCTGCTCTGGGCCGGCTGTGTCTCAGGACTGATGATAAATGGGGCGCCCCCCTCCCTGCTCTTTAAGGACTCAGGTGAGCGGGTGGAGACAGCACACGTGGATAAGTTATTCTCATGCTGTCGCAGGTGCCATAATAGGGGCCCAAAGGGTGTGAGGGGGGATGAGGGTGGCAGAGATTAATTGCTCCAGACCCGGAACACCAGTTCACTGTTGACCCGAACCTTTTTCGCTCGGGCTTCTGACCGCTGGTCTTCTCTGGCGCCACCTGTAGGCGGCTGCGGGGCAAGCCAGTCACTCACAATTAATTGAGCACCTACAAACTGTGTTACACCCTGGGCTAGGCTCTGGGGGATAGACCCAGTCCTGTCCTCAGGAATTGCCCAATCCCAGAGGAAAGACAGACAAACAGGCGCTCCTTGTATCACTCGTGGAGTCTGGCGGCACTGAGTTTAGTCAAGTCCAGGCTGTACCGCTTGCCTACCAGGCGTGCTCAGCCACGCTATGTAACCCCTTTAAGGGGGTCCTTTCCCCCAAATGTACCGTGGAGAGAGGTAACATCTCTCCTTGGGCTCCCGTCAAAGTTCAACAAGGGAAGAACATCCAGGAAATATCTGAAGTCTGTTTTACCAGGGTCGCCATTAAATTACAAACATTTGCTCATGTGTAAGTGTGTGCGAATGTGTGTGTGCACTTGTGTACGTGGGGGGGGGGGAGGATACCTGCCCTCTGCCCCCTCACCAACAGGGTAGTTATTATTCTGGGTATTCAGGAAGAACCGAAAATTAATGGAACCTGATGCAATGAGCGACACCTTGTAAAACAATCTCAATTACCAGATAACCAATCTCCGTGCAATTCCAGAGAGGATAAAAAGGCCACGGGGGCTGTGAGCAAATGAGAGCCCAGAACTGCGGGCAGAGGCAGGGAGATGGAACCGTCCGTTATCTTGCCAGCTCAGAACAGAGGTTAGGCACAGGGGCGGGCTGCTGTGCTGAGAAGAGACATTCTTTCTCCAAGAAGGGGCGAGGCGGGGACGGTGAAGAGCAAAGATAACCGAGTTAGTCAAGTGGGGAAGCGGGCTGTGTAGTCTGTGACCCCCGGGGCCATCGGGTGGCTGCAGCTCAGCGTGCTTAGGCAGCTCTGGGACACCTGCTTCCCCAGGAGGGGCCGTCCCCCTGGAGAAGCCGGGCCCTGCCTTGGAACCTCCACTGGCTGCCTGGCGGACCGTTACATTATTCTCCAGCCCCTTCCCGGGCTCTGTGGGGAGGGTGTCCTCGCATTCACGTCCTGGGGTGTGTCCCGAGATGGAGAACTTGAAGGAGAGGTGGGGGTAACAGCAGACCGTTCACCCCGCCTGACCGTGGCCAGAGTGAGAGTCTCCCTCCTCCGAGTCCAGGAAGCTGGGTGGCATTCACCAAGGCCCTTCTCCATGCACCTCTCAGCCCGCCCTCCCCCACCCCCGCAGCCCTGAGAGGTGTGGCCTCGGCTGGCTCCACAGGCTGAACGGTTCCGTGACTTGTTCAAGGTCACAAGGCCATGGAATGGCAGACCCGCCTTGGTGCTTCTCTGACTCTGAATGTGGCTCTCGTTTGGTTAAAAATCTCATTTTCAAAACTTTTGCGTGAAGGGGGGGGGACAACACAGGATGTTTTTTTTTTTTTTTTTTTAATAAATCTCATTTTGAATTTAAATCTCTTTAAAAATGTTGAAAGAACCACAGCTGCCTGTCTGTTGTCTTCCCTCCCCTTCTCCTTCCGGCCTCTCCCCTCGCTTCCCTCCCCTCACCGGCTGCCCTGAGCTCCCCCTGCACATGCCAGCCACCCTGGGTGCTGGAGGAGAGATAGGAGAGGTAGGGTCAAGGGGCCTGGCAGAGGGAGGGGAGGGTCTCGGGGTTCCCACTGTTTGGCAAGGGGCTGGATGATTCTGTGCGTGGTGCTGTCTGACCCCAGAGATTATCTCCGCCATCCCTCCCATCGGGAGCAGATGCATGGCTCCCGCGAATTCGGGAGGCATCATCTTCACGCCGGACAATATCATCTAAGGAGACCCACACTGCAGGGTCTCACCAGCCTTGTTCTCCGCCCTTTTGCTGTCTGACCCGGGAGAGGCTCACATAACGTGTGTTCTCGCCTTTGAGAATTATGGCGACTCCACGATGGAGTTAAAACGGTTCCGATTTTGTAGCTGAGGCAGCCGAGGCTCCTGCGGCAGGATTAAGCACCTTGCTCCCGATGTCCCCGGGCAGATACAGCCACCCGAGGTGGCAGAGCCAGTGGCCCAGCCAGGATTGGAAGGCAGGTCCTGTGACTCCGAGTCCAGTGCTCTCCCCAACCATGCCGCCAACCTCGATCCCAGCCTCTAGAAGGCAGGGGTGGCTTTGGAGGATTGTGGCTTCCAGGTTGCTCCTGAAACGCCCACGTCAGAGACAAAACGCAAGTAGAGCGGCAGGCCTGACCCTGCGCAGAGCGGGGGAGCGGCGATGGCTCCCCGGGTGGGGATAACAAACAGGCGAGGAGCTGCTGATTGGGAGATAATCTCTGAGAAATGATCAAGTGCCAGTTGCTTCCGCAGCTGCAGGGCTGCATCTGGGCCCAGTGCTGACGTGAGCTCCACCCCCAGATCCGCATTGTCACTGCTTGTTGGAAAAACAGATGTTATTGTCCTCTGTTCCCATCCCTTTGTCCCTAATAGGCACTTAAGTGCAGGAGGGGGAACGGAGAAAGGGGGATAGAATCTGTGTCTATTTCAGGCTCTTTCCGGAAGCTTGCACTTCGGTGGGATTTGCTGCTTGGGGTAGAATGGGTGCACGGAAGGACCTCCTCTCCCTGCCCTGAGTGCCCAGGGCTAGCAGGTGCTGAGGACTGGTTCTGGGAGGGGGTGACTCCATGTCTCCTAGGTGCCCTGCTTGGACTGGACCTTTGGCTGACGTTAGGCAAAGGGCCACCCCTGGCCTTCTGCCTTGACTCCCAGAATTTGGAAGGTTGGATAAGGTCAAGGGCTGATGGGATCAAGGTCTTGAGTCCTATTCTTATTTGGGATTCATTCGTTTGTTCGTTCATTCATTCATTCATTCATTCATTCATCTATTCATTCACTGACCTGCTGCTGAGCACATTTCTTCAGTTTAACCCAGGCTCTGACAGCAGCATGCTGCTTTGCGGGTAAAAACTTCTTGTGGGAGAACAAGACATCCTCTTGCATCAGGCCACCGTGGCTCTGACTTAATGGGAGCTCAGAGGCTCTGCTGCACAGAAATTGCTCTGCAGCAACCTGCCCGGTGCCTTGAATCCCACCATCAGTCAGTCTTCTGGATGAAGGCATTGTATTTCCCAAAGGGCCCTGCCGAAACACAAGTGCATAACTGAGGAGGGCTCACAGAGGGGGAAAAAAAGACCTGCCCGTCACCAGGGATGGAGAGACACAGAAGAAGAGAGATGTCCAGCCTCTGGGCTGTTGCCCTGGGAGGGCAGCCTGAGGGGCTGTGTGAGAAAATTAAGGACGCGGGGGAGCAGTTCCTAGAGGGATCGGGTCCTGCGTGTCACTGGCTGCCCAGCTCTGCTCAGACCCACGATGTAAGACTAAGGAGTCTTACGCCAAAGTAAGTCTTACACTTACTAAAGAGTGAGGGGAAACTTTGTATGCTCTGCTGACCCTCAAACCTCAGAAGCTCAGAGATGGGGCCACGTCAGTGGGGTAGCAGGGGCAGAGACGGGGTAGAGGTGGACGCATGCCCCTACTGCCTTGCCTCTGGCCATCTCTGTTCTGTGCCCGTCTCCTCTCCCAGCTGGGGCCAGGGGCTGATTGCAGGTGAGCTCAGGCCCCCAGCCGGCCACTTCCCTGGGCCATCCCGATGAGTTTGATGAAAGAAGAGAGAACGTCATCACTGATGGGGGTGCGGGAGACCCTGTCCTGCCACACCCCCTTTACCTGATGGGTATTAGGCCTCTAATTAACTGGGGAGGTGCCCACGAGGCAGAGATGCCCTCTGTAACCTCTTACTACTTAATATTCCAAACCTATTTCACCTCCCTGTAGCAGAACTTCTAAAAAAGTCACATAATTAAAGCACATTAGAATTCATTTGAAATGGTTTCCATAAAGACAATTATTATCTAGTGATGATTCTAGGTGAGTGAGCTTACAGAATACCAGAGCTGAGGGAGGGCTCGCCCCCTCGCCCCACTTTGTTCTCCAGGAATCTCTCAGGAAGGGCCTTTGGAATGTTTCTTAATGCCCTCCGGCCCCTCCCCACCTCACTGCCTTCCACAGCAGCGTGAATACACCATCCACCATCCAGCAGCTTGCCCCCAACCCCTGAGTGATAAGGGGTTGGATGAGGAACATCGTTCAGGAGAAAATGGAAGGAATCTGGCCAGAGTCCCCAAAGCCTTGCTTACCTCTGGTGGCTCTTTATGCCTCCCCCAGACTCCTCTGCCCCCCTACACACTTATCCCTATCCATCCCTTCCCCTTTTCTCAGATCTGGTGTGGCAAAACGGGTGCTCTCTGGAGCACAGGGTTTTGTCATAGCGACAACACTCAAAAGGCTTAATATGGAGAGGAAACCTGGGAAGTTGGAAAACCATCTCCTTGTCCCCAACCAGGGACTCCTGATCCAAAAGCCCTGAAGGCAGTGACCGTGCCTTAGTCATTTCCCATGTCTGGGACTTGGGCTGGGCAGATGGGCCTCTTTAAGGCATGTTCCCTTTGAATATACTTTTTTTAAAATTTATTTTTAAAGCTTATTTATTTTGAGAGAGAGAGAGAGAGAGAGAGAGAGAGAGAGAGAGAGAGAGAGGCAGGAGGAGGGGCAGAGAGAGAGGGAGAGAGAGAATCCCAAGCAGGCTCTTCACTGTCATCACAGAGTCTGACATGGGGCTGCATCCCAGGAAGCGTGAGATCATGACCTGAGCCGACACCAAGAGCCAGTGGCTTAGCCAACTGAGCCACCCAGACACCCAGAGGTAGTAGAAAGCAGTGGATACTCCATGATTGGCTTTGACTTGGATTTGGGATGAGCGCATGATATGCAACATGCACTCGTTTGCGAAAGATTTTTTTAAAGTTTATTCTCTTTACTTTTGAGAGAGAGAGGCAGAGAGAGAGAATCTCAAGTTAACAGTGAGGAGCCCGATGCGGGGCTTGAACTTGCAAACTGTGAGACCATGACCTGAGCTGAAATCAAGAGTTGGACTCTCAACCAACTGAGCCACCCAGGCGCCCCTGCAAAAGATTTGACTCTGTAAGTGTGTGTGCTGTTGCTAATATTAAAATTAGTTGGCAATTTCTGAATACATACTACTCAGCTTTGGGGTGAAATCGTCTAGAAGCTTCCAGGTGGCAGTGAAGTCAGACTGAGGCAGAAGTAAGAATTTGACATAGGTTATCTCCTCCCTCCACCTCTTGTCCCTTGACTCAGTGTCTGATGTGGTTGCTGTCAGGTTGCTGAAATGCACATTTCTCTCCTGCTTTGATGGGTACCAATGTCAGGTCTTGAATGAAAGCCACCTCCTCTTGGTATGAAGGATGAGAAAGACACTGCCCATTGGAGGAGGGCACTAGGGGCTGCTTCCAGATTGATGACTATGGTGCCCTGTATGCAACAAGCCCCCCTTCTCCCCGTGGCACGCCCATTTGCAATGTGCCTACTCTCCAGTCTTCTTGTCAAGAGGCAGAGTCTCTTTCCCATCCCCTTGAACCTGGGTTGGTCTTTGACTTCCTTTGGCCAATACAATGTGGTGGACGTAATGCTTCCCAGCCTAGTCTCTGACAGGCCTTGCAGCTTTTGCCCTCCTCCACGGGGGACTACCCTGAGGCCGCCAGGTGAAGGAGTCAGACCCAGCCTCCTGAAGGGTGAGAAGCCACATGAAGTGGAGATGAACTATCGCAGCTGAGGTCCCCAGACCATCCAGCTGACAAGCCAGCACCAACCACCAGATGTGTGTGCGAGGCCAGTTTTAGGCCCTCTGGCCATCCCAGCCACCAGCTGATTGAACACGAGGGAGTCTGAGAAGAAGCAGCCCAAGACACCCACAGAATCACAAGCAAATAAACAGTTATTCTAAGCCACTAAGTTTTGGGGTGGTTTGTCACACAGCAATTCATCACTGATACAATTACTGACACCCTTGCCTGAGTACCCACTGGCCAATGCCAGCACCCTAGGGGACAGGACTGTGCCTTCAAATGCTTTGTCCATTCTTCCATCTAGAAGCCCCGGAAGCAACTTTTTTGCCTCAGATTTGTTTCTTTCCTCATCCCCACCAGTTTCCGGGCCTGACACGGCAGTGTCCATTGCTCTTTATTAGTTTAATATATGTTGAAGCTTCCAAATAGATGCTGGGGCCCAGGTGGAACAGATGAAATGTGACTAAGTTCTGGGGGATGATTGATAATGAGTAGGGACTGGAAAATCAATTGTGTTAATTCCTAGTCTGTCACTGGGACCGAGAATTAATGAGAAAATCTGTCTAACTTAATGGTATTTACACATTATACAGAGTGTGATAAAATTGTCGGCAGGTGCTGCCTGGCATTCCAATTACACACGGCCTGCACAGCCTGAGGGGCAGGCGGGTCTGAGCTGTCCAGGACCTGGGCTGGGCGTATGGAGACTCGCCCCAACGGCCACACTAAACTCTGAGTAGATCCCAGACCCCTGCGTGGATCTCAGTGGCCCTTCTGGTCCCTGCCATTTGGGGGTGTCCAACTGGCAGTGTCTCTGGGATTTGCCGGAGGGTACATTTACAGGGCTGCTTTGAAGGTAAGCACTCCAGAAGCCACATGCGCAGTTGGACAATGGCCAAGGGTGGGCTCAGTCCTATGGGCTGGCATGATTTGAGAGACACAGATGATCCTCCTGACCCACCTGACCCCTTCCCCGTGGAAGGTCAGCACCAGTCCTGCCCTATATACCACATCCACATGACAAGTCACTTTTGGAAGACACCTTGAAAAGCCTCATGGAAAGGGACGGGAGAGTCTTCTTTGGCGTCTGAGTGTTTGCTTCCCTGAAATTCTGTCCTGACCAGGGCCGTCCATGGAGGTGTCCCCGAGAACCCTCAATTCCTGGCATTCACACCCTTGTGTGGCCTTCTTTCATACTGAATAGGACTGATCCGAGGATCCAGTAAGATAATGCAGACATGGCTGCATGTGACTTCTTTTTTTGTTTGTTTTAATTATTTTTCAACATTTATTTATTTCTGAGAGGCAGAAAGAGATAGGATGTGAGCAGGGGAGGGGCAGGGAGAGAGGGAGACACAGAATCCAAAACAGGCTCCAGGCTGTCAGCACAGAGCCCCATGCGAGGCTCGAACCCATGGACCACGAGATCATGACCTGAGCCGAAGTCAGACGCTTAACTGACTGAACCACCCAGGCGCCCCTGCATGTGATTTCTGAAGCCAGTTCATAAAAACGGCGGCAGCTTTTGCCTCGCTCTCTCTCATCGCTCACTCTGGGGAAGGCACCACCATGGGGGGAGGAACTGAGGCCTCCTGAGGCCAACAACGAGCACGTGGGAGTGAGCCATCTTGGAAGCAGGTCCTCCAGCCCCGGTCAAGCCTTCAGATGACCACAGCCCCGGCTAATGTCTTGACTGCAACTTCCAGAGAGACCCCGAGTGAGCTTGCTCCTGAATCCCTGACCCCCGGAAATGGGGAGGGATCATAGTATAGATATTTGTTATTGTTTTAAGCTGCCAGGTTTGGGGGTACTCTGTTGTGCAGCCATGGATAATAATACTGGTGGGAGGGAGATGGTGGGAGGTGGGAGGGAGAATAATACAGGTGGGGGGGGCAGCACCAGGGGTCTCCATGTGGGGTGTGGAGCTGAGGGACGACCGGATTTTTATTCAAGTGAAACCTACTTGTGTGTTTCACTGCTTCCCATACCCTGCCTTTCCCATCCCGAGCCTTGAATACACTACTCTCTCTCGGTGACTCGAGGGCTGGGGTGGGGTCCCAGCCCTTCTCACCACCAGAGCTGGTGGCCAGCCGGCTGTCTAATAGAGCAATCACAGCAGTGCTTGCAGGGGAGGCTCTGCAGAGCACAGGGAGCCCTGTAGATTTCAATCCCTTCCCTGTTTAATCTTTCCTTCACTTCCTTTGGTTCACATGTTTCCACATGCACTGCAGAGTTTCAAAAGATAAGCCCCACAACCAGACATGGCAATCCACCCTGCTGTCCCTCCAGCGGGAGCAGAATTCAGCCAAGCAGGAAGCTACAGGCTCTCCAGTTCTGGGAGCTCGAGAAGCCTGCAGGAGTCAGGGACCTGGGAACCTCCACTTCAGGCTGTCACTTCCTTTGGCCTCTGTCTCGGACCTTCTCAAATCCCATCAGCCCCCCCTGGATGGGCTGGGAGCTGCGTACCCCTGGAGGGGTTGGTCAGCCTGATGCCATGAGGCCTAATGGTCAAGGGCAGGGGTCTTTGAAGTCAGATAGGCCTGAGAGTAAATCTCAGCTCTGCCACTTCCTGCCGTGTGGCTTCAGACAAATGACTTTTTTCTCTGGCATTCGATTTCGCTGGGCACTCAATAAGTAGGAATGGCCAGCCGTGAGACTTGAGTCTGCAGGCGACCCCTCCCCGATCTCAGTGCCCCCCCGCCCCCCGCCCCGGCCTTCGTCTCGCTCAGCAGGTGAGCAAGACAACTCTCCTGCCTCCGAGCACCGGCCAGGCTGGGATGCTGTGTGACATAAGGACATTAAGCAATCCTTCAGGCCAAAGAATCCCCACATAACAAATTCATTCTGTGTAATAAAGAACTTGGCTGCACCCCTGTTCTGAACGTTTGAGATCCGAATTGCTGCCTTGGAACTTCAGAGACGGAGGAAGAAGAAATGAGCTCAGGGTCTCTGGGAAAAGACCTTTAAACCTGTTTTGGAAATCAGACTTGTCTGACTGCGGCACATCTCCCCTCCAGGTTTGGATGAAGGGAAGGGACTCTGGAGGGCTGCCTGTGGGGGCACAGGGAACAGTGGGTAAGGAAGGACAAGGTTCAGGAAAGGAGGGTGACAGGGACACACACATGCCCTCCTCCTGCCTTCATATGGCTGCCGTCTTCCTGCCCAAGGCTGCCTTTGACGCTTGCTCTTTCGTTCATTTACTCACTCAACATCCTGACATGGAGCACCCCTGGCTGCCAGTGAACAGGCAGGAAGGGCCAGGTTGATTAACGAAAGGTGAGTTCTAAATCCCAGAGTTTATGGAACCAATCCTTGCAGCTCAGCCCCCACTCAGGAGTCCATGAAAATAGACGTTATCACGGGGGTGCCAACAAAGGGTGACAAAAACGGTCCACGTGAGACTGGGAAGGCTGTCACAGAAGAGGGCATGTTTGAGCTGGGTCTCGCAGGCTGAGCAGGAGTTCCTCTCGGGAGGAAAAAGAAAGTGAGGAGGAAGGGGTGGAGATGAGAGGAGCAGAAAGGGCATTCCAGGCAGAGAAAGCAGCCTATTCAAGGCACAGAGGTGGGGAGAGCATGGTGTTTTTGAAAACAGCAGAACACAGCAGTGGTCTTCACTTAAAGTGCGTGGAGAAGGTACACGGGGATGTCTTCTCTCAGCTCCACACCCCAGGTGGAGATCCCTGGTGCTGCCCGCTCGTCTCCCTCCTACCTGACACAGAGTCACCTCTGTGAGTGACCATCACCTCACAACAGAGTACCCCCAAACCTGGAAGCTTAAAATAATGACAAATATCCACACCTGAGATCCCTCCCAGTTTCTGCGGGTCAGGATTTCAGGAGCAAGCTCACTCGGGGTCTCTCTTGAGGTTGCAGTCAGGAGGTCAGCCTGGGCTGTGGTCATCTGAAGGCTTGACCGGGGCTGGAAGACCGTTTCCGAGATGGCTCACTCCCGTGTGCTGGTTATTGGCCTCAGGAGGCCTCAGTTCCTCCCCCCATGGTGGTGGCTTCCCCCAGAGTGAGTGATATGAAAGAGAATGAGGCAGGAGCTGCCATGGTTTTTGGGAACCGGCCTCAGAAGTCACAGTCAATCATGAAGGCTGGCAGCTTCCTCTATACTCCAGACAAGCACTGCTGACAGCATGGCTACTGGGGGTCCCTGGGGCGGTTGTCCCTGCCCCCCAGAGTGGCCAGCCCCTAAAGATTGTGATGTAGGTGTGCCCATGACTCTGTTTGGGAAATCTTGACATGAGTACCTGCAGTCAGGAAGGCAGACCCTTGCCGCACACCCACTTGAAACTCTGTCACCATCCTGTGTTTCCCCACACACCTCACCCTCTGCTTGTTGCACCCCTGCCTTGCTTTGTCTTTCATACCAAAGGACGATGCTATTGGAGCACAATTGGAGCACGGAGGAAGCAACGACCCCAGCTTTATGGAGTACTGACTGTGTGTTAGGTGAGTACTGAGCACAGTAAAGGGGCTAACCTCTTACAGCCTCTCTGTGGGGTTGCTGTGTCCCCATTTTACAGATGAGAAAACTGAAGCACAGAGAGGGTAAGTAGGCTTGCCCAAAGCCACCCAGCCCTTAAGTGGCAGAGCTGGGTTCTACCTCCACAGCCCATCCTGCTAACCTTATATTTATTGCATCTGTGAAGCCACGGTTCATCAGACAGAGGTGGGGGTTCACAGTGCAGCGAGAGAGACGGAGGTTAGACATCGAGAAGGTTCTCCAGGCCCCGAGGCCTCAGAGTAGCTTTGTCCCCTGTGTTCAGAAAACGGATCTTCCAGACTCTAGGGAGCACTGAGGCAGCAGCCAGGCCAAAGGGCTATGGCCTTTTTTTTTTTTTAATTTGTAAGAATTGTGGTAAAATAGGGGCGCCTGGGTGGCTCAGTCGGTTAAGCATCTGACTCTTGATTTCAGCTCGGGTCATGATCTCACAGTTTGTGGGTTCGAGCCCTGCATCGGGCTCTGCACTGGTAGTGTGGAGCCAGCTTGGGATTCTCTCTCCGCCCCTCCCCTGCTGGTGCTCTATCTCAAAATAAATAAATAAACTTAAAACATTGTGGTAAAATACACATAATATAAAATTTACCATTTTAACCATTTTTTAAGAATACAGTTAGTGCGTTCACATTGTAGGCACCGTCCATCCCCAGGACGTCTCTGTGACACCTTGAGGTCTCTGCTGGTCCCCAGTTCTCCTGCCAACCTGGCCCCCTTCCCTCCCCGCTGCCGGGGCTGGGACCAGTGGAGGCAAGAGCAGACTCTGCTCTTTAGAGGGGAGGATTAAAATGATCCACCTCTGGGGCGCCTGGGTGGCTCAGTCGGTTGAGCATCCGACTTCGGCTCAGGTCATGATCTCGCGGTTCGTGAGTTCGAGCCCCGCGTTGGGCTCTGTGCTGACAGCTCAGAGCCTGGAGCCTGTTTCGGATCCTGTGTCTCACTCTCTCTCTGCCCCTCTCCCGCTCATGCTCTGTCTCTCTCTCTCAAAAATAAACATAAAAAAATAAAATAAAAATAAAAAAAATAAAATGATCCACCTCTGAGGTCTGCTCTCTGCTTCAAAGGCCTGCAGCCGCAGCACGGATGATGGGCTGTAACGTGGCATGAAAGGGAGTTTATCTATAGTACCGGGAGCTCGGTAACTCATAAACCTTTCATTAGTTTTACATCGATGACGGCTCAAGTCCTCGGAAGTAGACTTCGGCTGGAAGATAGATGTCTCTATAAATCATCATCTCTGAAAATTAGGGAAATCGAGGGAGCCTTTTTATAGGATTTCCCGGCCGCTCACTTGCATTCCTGCCCCCTTTCCGAGCTGACGTTGGATTCCAGCCTCATGCCCTCAGACGGAAAACATGATCGGAGGCTCGGAGAAGGGACTAGAAAGGGCACCAAACCGCCCTCCCTTCTCCTGGGCCACCTCCAAGCCTGGAGGCTGCAATTCTGCTCCTATATGGGCTGTCTTATTATCTACAGAGAGGCTCAGGGAAGGAGCTTTCTGGAGGGTGTTTCTGTGAGAGAAAGAAATCAAGCAGCAGCAGGGGAGCAGACAGAGGAGCTTGAAAATCTAGCTCTCACCAGAAATGGGAAAGAAGAGGGGAGTCCTTTGCTTGCTGATGAGAACAAGAGTGATGGGAACTGCACTTCGAGCCGGGTCTGTCACGGAGACAATCACCAGTGTGTTTTAGGTATTATTGGGAATGTTTCTTATCTGCTATGGACTGTATTAGCGATGTATTATCATTACCCGCCCACTTTACGGATAAGGAAACCGAGGCCTAGAGAGGCCAAACGACCTGCCAAAAATGACACGGCCGAAAGTGGCAGGGCTCGGGCCTGACCCCCTGCCTTACACGGCTGCTCCTCATCCTCGGGGCCGCCTCTCTTGGGCTTGACTTTAACAATGCCACCTTCCCCTCTCTCAGTCTGATTCTTCATCTCCCAAATAGAGAATCAACTTCATGTCCCCCAGACGTGAAGTAGGAGGCGAGCCAGCCGGGAAGCTCAAAGCTTGGAGCTCTCCCGAAGGATAAACTTCTCCCAAAGGCAGGGAAAGCTGTTCGTTTCTGGATGATGTCCACACCTCTGATTCATGGTGTCTTCGCCATGTCTCATGGAGACTTGGTGAATGTGCCCATTTTACAGATGGGGAAATTCAGCCCTGCCCTCCCTCTCTCCCCTTTGCTGTTTCAATCACACAGTTAGTAAATGGCCGAGGCCGGCTAGAAGCAGGTCCTGGCTTATCCTGTGGTGTCAGAGGCGGGCGGACCCCTCAGCCACCACAAATGGGCTCTGTGGAAGGCCATGTCTCCAGCCAGGGTGTCAGGGCATCGGTCCCCTCTGCTTCTCATTCAGGGAGGGGTCGTCTTCCCAGTGGGTTCCCTTCTGTTTTGCTCAGCCGCAGCCTCAGATGCTCCTGTCCCCACATCCCACTCCGCCCCGGGCTGCCCTAAACGTTCAGACAAATTATAAGAAACAGCAGAGAAGCTATGGCAGAGAAGTGGGCGGGTGATTTGATGGACTGGGTGGGCCTCAGGACACCTGGTGTTTGCCAGGTGCCGTTAGGTTCCCAACAAGGTTCAATTTCCTTTCCTCTCCCCGGCTCTTGCCCCTGCAAGCTGAGCAGTGATGGAACGAGGGAGGGAGCCAGAGGGGAGGCGTTGTGGTCTCTGCTGTGTGCTGGCTGCAGAGCAAGAAGGCTCCCAGCAAGTAGTGTCCCAGGAGGACTTTTGTTCAGAAATAATATGCATGAGGATTTATTTCCTCATTGCTGGGCTTCCAGCTAAGGGCCGGCTTGTTTCCGCTTGGCCCGGGCAGGAGAACTCCCCTAAAGGTTTCAGCGAAGCAGCCAAAGAGTCGAATTCAACTAGCATTAACTGAGCACCTACTGTGTGCGAAGCCCTGCACCCATGGCTTTATTTACGCCACGGAACTTTCGGAGCCACCTTCTGCGTTTGGGATTCTTGTTCCCATTCTACAGATGGGGAAGGCGACTTCTTCAAGAGTCCGTAGTTAGTAATAACACTAGTAGCTGACATTTACTTTCTACGTGGACTTGTCATGAGCCAGTTACACTCAACGAGCTCCACCCCTTTAACTCATTGCATCCCAACAGCCCTGGGAAGTAGGTACTACTATTATTCCCATTTTGCGGATGGGGAATCTAAAGTCCGGTGAGATCGAGTAATTGCCTCAGGTAACAGAAGTTGTAAGCGAAGGAGCTGGGGTCCAAATTCGGGCCAGCCAGCACCAGGGACCACGTGGCAGAGCTAGAAATCCCATCCAGTTCTTTGGCTCATGACCCGGTTCCTAAATACCACAGTTATTCTTGGCTTGGTGCCCTTCCCGTCCATGCGGAAGGATGGGGTTTGAGGGACTGTATCCACATACCTAAAGATCTCAGCAATTGTAAGGCCAAAACTCGGAAGGACGTCTTGCTTGGGACATTTCAGTAGCAAGTTGTAGAAACCCGACTTAAGAGGGGCTTTTTTGATTCCAGTGACTGGGGAGTCCAGGGGTGGATCCAGGGATCAAATGACATCATCAGGGCTCAGTCTGTCTGCCTCTGGACCTCATTCACCAGCAGTGATCTCTTCTGTCCTCGTGGTAGGGAGGTGGGTGGGTGGGTGGGGCTGCATATGCTGGCAGTGTGGGCACGGCTCCAAGGCTCCCAGCTAAGAGGCTGAGTGGGAGCTGAAATATACCCGACACTCTGCTTGCCAAGCTCTGTCTCCTGATATACAAAGCAGTGTTGGCCCAGAGGGGCACTTTTCCTTGTTCTTCTGC
The DNA here is from genome assembly GCF_014898765.1 of Herpailurus yagouaroundi. Classification (NCBI taxonomy): domain Eukaryota; kingdom Metazoa; phylum Chordata; class Mammalia; order Carnivora; family Felidae; genus Herpailurus; species Herpailurus yagouaroundi. The sequence continues at coordinate 8,249,222 of NW_024412388.1, forward strand.
CAGGAGGACTCACCTATTCCTTTTTTTTTTTTTTTTAAGTTTATTTACTTTGAGAGGGACAGAGAGAGTGTGAGCGGGGGAGGGGCAGAGGGAGAGAGAGAGAGAATCCCAAGCAGGCTCCATCCACACTATCAGTGCAGAGCCCCATGTGGGACCCGAACTCACAAACCGTGAGATCATGACCTGAGCCGAAATCAAGAGCCAGACGCTTAACCGACTGAGCCACCCAGGTGCCCCTCAGCTATTCCTCATACATGTAAGATGTGTATAGACCATGGGTAATCCTGACCCGTTCTCTTGGGGTCCGGGACCAGGTGCACACCAGCACTCCCACACCCCCACTTGGCAACTCTATCAGATCCATACACTTAGTGAATATTCATGGAGCCCCTACCATGGGACACTTACTAATTTCCTGCAAACGTTCTGCCCTCTGGCAGCTTACATTCTGGTAAGGGATCCAATTGGCTTTGCTTGGGTCACATGACCAGACTTGGACCAATCACTATTGCCCAGGGCACTTGATTGACAGCCTCACCGGGACCACCTAGAACCTGGGTGGTTGCTCTGAGGAGATCGGAAGATTAGGCTGCAGAGGTAACTGACATCCGTTGAACTGTGGGGTCCCAGGAAAGTCTTGGTCCTTCTCTTCTTTGGCCAGTAACTTTCCCACCTGCATGGGGAGATGCTATCCCTAAAGGGCTCAGCCATCCGCCTATCACAGGTGAAAAGTTCCTCAGGTCTTGCTCAGAAAGGTCATGGGTCAGGTCAGGACTGTTTACCCAACATCATCGTGGGCGTGACTTTCAGTTTGGGGAAGAAGAAAAATGATGGTGCCTAGGGGATTGCCTGGAGGGTGTCCATGTCAAGGATCAGGGCCTAAATGGGGTTCCCAGTTCAGTTGTCTGTGCGTTGGTGGGGGGTTTACTGGGTCTGATGAACATGGAGTACTAGTTATGTGGCAGGAGCTTCACCTGCTCTGTCTCATGTAAGATCCGCACCTGCCAGGGAGGCATCGTCGTCCCATTTTGCTGGTGAAGAAACTGAGGCTCAGAGAGGTAAGGTAACAGAAATAGGTTCACTCTGCTGTGCTGGCTCCAAAGGCCCCCCACTGAGCCCACAGAGACACTCCTCAAGCAGAGGGCGCCCTCCCCACACCACCTCTCACATGACCTCTTGAAGACGGGGTTTCAGCTCCTGGTCCCTGCCTCTCCTTCTCCAGCCCACCCACTCCTAGAGGCTCAGCAAACCCTCCTGCAGCTCCACCTTGTACCATCTCCCCTGCTCCCACTTACATCTGGGCGGCATCTTCTGGGTTCCTGAGCACTTTCTTGTGCTCTCACCATCAAAGGGCGAACATCATCCATTCCCCGAGGCCACCTCCTCCTCCCAGGTGGCCCATCCCAGGCACAAGGTCAAACCCTAGCTGAATCACATGGCCTGTCTGCCGCTAGAGGGAGCCCCCAGCGTGGCCTTGTGGCTTTCTGGGGGGCTGAGGGGTGGGGCCCTGTAGAGGGCGCTGGGGATGTCTTTTGCCAAGAGTCTCATGGAGACTGGGGTGTCCCGACAGGATGATCCCTCCGGAGACCAAGAGGCTCTGGTCTGTGGGCTCAGCATCTCCACGATTAAAGAATAAGTCTGGGGAGATGCGAAGAGCTGGAAATGGAGCCCCGGTGGCCAGAGCTGTGGCCTCAGGCTCTGCCTCCCCTCCTCTGTCCGCTGCTGCTGCTCACATTTACTGGAAGCCAGAAGAGAGCACGTGACACTCAGCAGCCCATCAGCGGCTTTGGTGTTCCTCATTCATTGATTCACTGACTCATTCATTCAGAAAATATTTGAGCACCTCTACGTGGGAAGCCTGGGCTAGGCCTTGGAGATACAGACCATGGTGAGCCAGACACAGCCTCTGCTGTCATGGAGCAGTTAGTCTTGTTGGGGGGGCGCGTAAGGGAGAGATGCATAAACAAGCCATTGTAGGGGCGCCTGGGTGGCTCAGTGGGTTAAGCGTCCGACTCTTGGTTTCAGTGCAGGTCATGATCTCATGGTTTGTGAGTTCGAGCCCCGCATCTGATTCTACACTGACAGCGCAGAGCTTCCTTGGGATTCTGTCTCCCTCTCCCTCTGCCCCTCCCCTGCTTACTCTCTATCCCTCTCTAAAATCAATCAATAAATCAATCCATAAATAAAATGGAAAATAAAAGATAAATAGACTTAAAAGCCCCCAAGCAATTGTAGTGTTGTATGTTACTTAACATACACTCCAGGTACACACAGGACATACTTAACCTCTACCGTGGGGGACAGGAAGGCTTCTCAGGGAAAAGATGACCTCTAAGCTGAGACCCAAAAGAGCCGAGAATTAGCTAGGCAAAATGAAAGTGTCGCAAGCAGCGTGATCAGTTTGTACAAATGCATGCACACACGCATGTATCCATCCAACAAATACTTTTCTAGCACCTACTATGCACCAGGGACTCTTCTAGATGCTGGGGCTGGCTAGAGTGGTGAGCCAGGCAAACAGTGTCCCAACATCAGGGTGCGTATGTGCTGGTGGAACATAGCCTCCAAAGAGGCCACAGGGACATATGCACCCCGATGTTTATAGCAGCACATGGACAATAGCCAAAGTATGGAAAGAGCCCAAATGTCCATCAATGGATGAATGGATAAAGAAGATGTGGTATATATATACAAGGGAGTATTATTTGGCAATCAAAAAGAATGAAATCTTGCCATTTGAAGCTATGTGGCTGGAACTAGAGGGTATTATGCGAAGTGAAATTAGTCAGAGAAAGACAAATATCATATGACTTCACTCATATGAGGACTTTAAGATAAAAAACAGATGAACATAAGGGAAGGGAGGCAAAAGTAATATAAAAACAGGGAGGGGGACTTAAATGTGGAGAACAAACAGAGGGTTACTGGAGGGGGTGTGGGAGGGGGGATGGGCTAAATGGGTCAGGGGCACTAAGGAATCTACTCCTGAAATCACTGTTGCACCATATGCTAACTAACTTGGGTGTAAATTAAAACAAAAAACAAAACAAAACAAAACACAGACGCACCTTAAAGTCACCAAGTTGTGCACGTTAAATATGTATAGTTTTTGTATATCAATCATTCGTCAATAAAGATGCTAAAAAAAAAAAAAAAGAGGCCATAGGGAACCATGTGGAAGAGACAGGGGCCTCTCCCCTTTTCAGAGTACTCTGGGCCTCAGTCTCCATTCTCTTCCTGATGAGCCTTGCGACTAGCCCCCAAGCCTTCCCTTGACGGTCAGATGTAGGGATGTCACCCAGTCCATGGGGGAGGGCGCACCTGTGCCAACGTAGCAATAGCCCGGACGGAGACCTGCTGAGCGGTTCTGCTAATTACAGTGATGAATGGGTTTAATTTACTTGGAAGAGTAATGTGCTGTCACTCTATTGTCAGAGATCAGCCCCAGTGTCTGCTCCCTCCCCTCTTCCCGACAGGTGCCTGCCCAAGCTCTTGTAGCTTCCCCACTGGTGGCCCAGGCCCTTTCCTGCTCATCACCCTGTCTGCTTGGGACATGTCTGCTGCCTCCTCTGGTGGCAAGGGGAGTAGAATTCTTAATCTTTTTTTTTTTTTTAATGTTTATGTATTTATTTTGAGAGAAAGAGAGAGAGAGAGAGAAGGGGAGGGGCAGAGAGAAAGGGAGAGAGAGAATCCCAAGCAGGCTCTATACCACCAACGCAGAGCTTGAAGCAGGGCTCGAACCCACGAGCCACGAGATCGTGACCTGGGCCAAGATGAAGGGTTGGATGCTTAACCAACTGAGCCACCCAGGCACCCCAAGTAGGGGGAGAATCCTTATGTGTCTCCACTGCAGAGAGTTGTGGAGCCACAGCTCATTGGGAAGGGTAGACCTTCCCATTTCCTGGGTCACCACTGCACGGGCCGAGAGCCCCCATCTCCTGTTGCCGCCACACCTCCCACCCCTCTATCTCATCTCCTAGATGAAGCCATTTTATGAGGTTCCCTGTTTCACGGCCACCTTCCGGCTCTAGGGCATGAATGCTGGAGGACAGGGAGCTTCTCAGGTGCTCTGTTTGTTGAATGAATGCGTGAATGAGTGCATTCATGAAAGGTCCATGAGAACCTCACCACCCCCCCACCCCCACCCCATGTGCCTTAGGCCTTGTAACAGGATGACTTTGGATCCTGGCGCTTTCCTTCTCCAGATCTTGTGTGTCTCCCTTCTCAGCTCTACTCCCAGGTGACGTCTGTAGGCAACGGGGGCCCAGACTCTTCATTCTGTAACCTTAGCGATGTAAGACCACACAGCATGGAAGCTGAACGGAAGTTGAAGCCTGGTGATCTGAGCCCATTGTGGGCGGAGCAAGGACATCAGGACCAGAATGTGCCGCCCTACAGCCAGAGAAGCCCAGGTCCCCACTTCTAGAGGATGGTTTCGAGCCTCCCGCTTGGGCTTCCTTTGACTGCTACCATTTTTACAGCCATCCTGGGAGGGGCAAAGCTTCCTTGTGATCAACAGACCGTCTTCTCCTGCTGTCTGGCCTGACTCTCCACCTCTGCACCCGACACCGCTCTGCAGCATCGAGTCTGAGTGGGGAGCTAGGAGGGGGCTGTCTTCTCAGAGCCAACCTAGCAGCTTTCTCCTACTTTCCAGGCCAATCCGGAGACCATGTTCAGGTCTCCTGGTTCCTCCAGGTCCAAGGACCGTTATTGCCAAGACTGTCTTAGCCTCGGGTCAGTGGTGTCAGCCTAGCCCCTCCCCTCCCCCCCACTCCCATCCCCACCCCCACCCCAGGGCAGCTGGGACAAGCTCGGCTGAGTAGATGGCCTTGGTCAGGGGAGAAGGGAGTGGTGTTTGTTTTGTTCGTTCATTGCCACGCTTGCTTGCCCGAGTAGGCAGCTGGCTGGCAGGATGCTCTAGGGAGACCTTCCCTCGGCTTAGCCAGGCATGACTGGTGCCGGGAGCACCGGGGCAGGGTTTGGTGGGGATAGGGCTGTGTTTCCATCTGCTCTCCCTGTGGGTGCAAGAGACCTCCCCCGTCAATCCTTCTGCCCAGTTAGAACTGGACAGAGGCAGCAAGGTGGGGGGGGGGGGAGGGTTGTGGCCAGCCTGAAAGAGAGAACACTTCCTCCCGGGAGGGAAGCCAGTCAGAAGACCTGGATGTCATCTGGGAGGCGTAGCCTCAGCTCTGCCACTAGCGGTCTGCGATGGAGGCAGGTCACGTCCTGCTTGGCCTCAGTCCCTCCATCTGTAATATAGAAGGAAAAGGTCTCTTCTAGTTCCGGGATTCACCATCTATAATTCCTGCCCCAAGACACAGCTGGGAAGGGAGCAGGGTGGACCCCTGACCCCTCTTGGGACGTCCAGCACTGGCCAGAAGTGCGGCCACCAGAGCCGGCACCTGCTGACCGGCTAGCTCCCTGCAGACGTGGGAACAGCTGGGTCCCAGCAGGCGAGAGGCCACGTCGATAATTGACTCCTGCCATGGAGGGAGCTGGCCCGGCCTCATCAGTATGCAGTGCCCGTGCAGAGTGCTTAAGAAAAACTTATTAATTTCCCCTCCACAAAGACTGAGGGCTCGGCAGTAATCACAGTATCAAGTCGTAATAAAAAAAAAAAAAAAAATCCCTCCATTGAAAATAGCAGTTGGGACTCTGGAGAGTTCAACAGGAAAAGATTGTATTAAGATAAAGGAGATGATAGCCGAGCAGACATTAAAGGTTGTCATTGTCTGGTAAATCACATCAGGGAGGCCCCAGGACTGCTGTATCCCAGTGAGAGAGTGAAGACCCGTGCTCCTGACCCGGCTACACATCCCCCACCCCCAACTGGCCCACCTCTCCCCCACCTCCTTCCCGCCCTCAGGCTTTGGGGCAAATGCAGGAATCTCCTGTCCCTGTGAGCGGCAACTGGCCTGAGTACCCTCATTCGGGGCAGAGGGAGGGACAGGCTGCAGATTCTGGAGGCTGGATCTCTAGCCTGACAGTGGGGATTCTGGAACATTTGTCAGTGGCAGAGGGGCCTGGGAGAAAGGGACTCTTTCTGGGTCACCTGTCCGGTTGGCATGTTCCTTGTGGGGACAGGAGTACCAGGGCCTGAACCCCCTGGACATTGCCCTGACTTGCCTACTAGACGGAGGCTGATTCAGAGAGGGTGTTCCCGACCTGCCAAGGGGGAGGCCCATCCTGGTGGAAAAGTCCAAAGAATTCTAGTAAGGAGTTATCAGGATGAAGCCACACACAACGAGGTGCCAGATGACCATTGCCCTCTGGGGCTCTCAGCAAGTAGTGATTGGCTGGGTGGGGTGCAGGGCAGAGCCAGGGGGTGGGGGGGGGTCCTTGCTCTTTGACATTTTCACTTGGCCAAATGAGAGGTTGTGCGGGCTCTAAAAATGCAGTCTGAGCTGAAAGTTACACTGGACTCAGAACAAGAAGTTTCCGGGTGTCAGCAGTTGGGAGTCCACCTGGAAGAGTGGAGTCATGATGGGCTTCCCCTGTCGTTACTGAGGGGACATTCGAATGTGAGGTCAAGAGGACAGACTTCTTGGCGTTGAGTTCTGGCTCTGCTATGTATTAGCTGTTCGTCCTTGGGCAAGTTATTCAACCTCTCTGTGCATCAACTTCCTTATCTGTAGAATGGTGGTAACAGTATCTACCTTGTAGGTTTGTGATGAGGGTTATCATACATGAAGAGCTCTAAATAAAAATCTGCTCTTACCCCTCAGTCGTCCTTGCCTAAGGTCACATAATCAGCAGGTGGCCAAAGCACATCACTGGACCACCTCCCGCCCATCACCTTCTTTCCACAAGCCACTTCTGGAGGAGTCCAGCGTGGTGGCCAAGGGCTTGGGCTTCGAAGCCCAGAACGCTCAGGATTCAAATCTTGGCCTCAGCTCAAGTGACATTACTTCTCAGACTCTCAGCTTCCTCTCCTACAGAGAAGGAGGGTGGAGCTGAGTAACTCAGAAAAGGGCGGCCAAGGCAGGCAGCTTCCCTGGGGTCTCTGCCTGTGGATGTCAAGCCCAGAAGGGCAGGGTCCCCCACTCTCATCCCTCCAGGTGTCATCCGTCCCTCTGCAGCCGCGAAGCCGTGGGCACCAGGGACTGTTCTGGAGTTGCCCTGAAGTTTAACGAGGCTGAGCCGAGAGGGCCAGGCGTATTAAGTGTGATGGGGTTGTGTGGAGATTAATGTGAGGCTGGGTGAAATAGCTAAGGCAGTCTTTTTCCCAGTTAATATGCACACTTAAGGAACGATTTGAGAGTGTGAAAACATTTAAAAGGAATGCTAATTTCAGCAGGATAGAGGACAAATTCTGGGGAGAGGGATGCAGAAGGGTGGAGCTGGGGTAGAGGTGCGGGGGGGGGGGTGTCCTGCTCAGAATTCAGCCCTGCGGGGTGGTTCTCTGAGGGCCTCTCTGTGCCCACCCGTCTCTAGGAACACAGGCCTAGGAAGGCCCAGAGCAGAAACTGGAGTGCACGGGGTGACTCTGGACCTAGGTCTGGGCTCTGCTGGGCTGGTAACTTGTGGAAGTAGGGGTCCTTGTCTGCCCTGTGAAGAATAGGAACAAAGTCAAGGTGGAGGGGCAGAGTCAAGGTAAGGGCCTGGGAGGGCTTCCTGGAGCAGGTGTTGTTGGACTGAGCCCTAAAAGAGGGGTTAGGAGGAGGAGGTGGGACCTTTTGGATGTTGGACTGTTCATCCAGGAGATCCCGGTGGGATGGGGCAGCCCAAATGCAAGGTTAGATCCAGGCTTCTTCAGGCTTATGTCCAGGCTCTAGAAGGGTCCTCATGAACGAGTTAGAAGGAGGCCAAGGAGTAGTCTTTTCTTCCTCAGGAGAACTCTCTCTCTGGAGCCTCTGGATGGGAAATGGGGATTCTCTGTTCCCACATCCTACAAATGTCACATGCCCTCTCAGCCCCGGGGGCTGGACATAGTACTTACCCCCATGTCCCCCACCCCCCACCAGGGTTGACCCTTCCTTCCAGAGGCTCATCCTTTAAGCACTAAATGTGTGTCACCCAGGACCTTTCAGGGACCCCCAGAGCTCTGAGACCGCAGCCCATCCCATCCACTAGTCCCGCTTAAGGGTGGAGTGAGCCCATCCCCCAGCCTCTGGTTCCTGCCACGCCTACCAGAGACCTGAGCGCTGAGCAGGTAGTGCTTGCAAAGCTGCTCGGATGAGAAACCTCTCTAAGTGCCCAGTGTGGTTATTAATAACGTCTCTCGGCTCCGAATGCCTCTTTAATTCCTCTGCTTAAACCACTCAGGAATCCATAACACTTGCCCCTTAGCCTGTGGTTATTCTACTCTCTTAATGGCCTTTTATGGAGGGGACCTTATTGAAAGCTTTTCCCTAGCTTGAGTAAATCATGTCCTCTGGGTAATCCTTGCCTGCAATTTTATTAACTTCTTATGAGAGGTCAGAGGGACCAGAAGGAGGCCAGTGTTTCCTCCGTGTTCTGTCCCGTCCAGTCTCAGCACTGTCCCTTACCTGGCTGGGGGCCTCACAGAGGAGGTATTTGGGGCCAGACCTTGGAGATCAAGAATGCCAATGCCCTTCCTTCCTGTACTCTCACCGGTCAGTCTTTCTACGTGGGTAGGGGCTGGGAGGCCAGGAAGCATGAGCTGGGCACAGGGGGAAGCAGGGCCAGGCACCAGGAAGGGCGGTACTCACATCAGTGTCCTGGTCCATCAGTCACCTGCTGTATCAGTCACCTGGCACGTTGTCTACCTGGTGCGTTAGTCACGAGGCACGTTAGTTACCTGGTGCATCAGACGTTTGGTGAGCACTAGATTGGACAGCAGGGGTGAGGAAGCAGAACCAGAGAAGGGCACTGAGGCCCCAAACTGGGAACTGCAAAGGGTAAAGGACCACACGAATGCAAGGTGTTAATAATAGGGAAAATTGTGTGCAGGGGGAGGGGGAATATATGGGAACCCTCTGTGCTTTCTCCTCCATATTTCTGTAAGTCCCGAGCTGCTCTAAAAAATAAAGTCTGTCTTTTTTTTTTTTTTTTATTTTTTTGAAAAAAAGCAAAGGAGTCTTCAGGAAACGGAGATGCCTAGAAACGATCAGGGGTCTCCCTGGGAGTCTGGGATGATTTTCAAGGTGCCTGTGTGCCTCTCTCTTGCCCCAGGGGGGAGGGAAGAGGGGAGTCGGGGAGGGCTGGGAGAGGGGAAGAGGATAGAAGCAGGGCTGAGGCGGGACTGGGTGTTGGGGGGGGGGAGGAGGGGTTTCTCAGGGGAGCCTGAATTCACCTCTCCTGTCTGCTCCTTGGGCCGGAAGCAGGGGCGCTCACAGAAGAGGACCATCCCAGGTCGGTATCCAGCTGTCCCTTCTTGTTCCAACTCTGAACCCCGCAAAGATGCCAGCCCCTCCCCTCTGGTCTGGTAGAAGGCCAGGGCAGCCACCGGGCCAGCTCCGGAGCTCTGTTGGACTTTCTCCCCGCCCAGAGGGTTATAAACCATCATTATGACTGCAGCAAAAGCGTGGCTAGAGGAAGTGGGGGAAGGGCAGGAGGCAGGGCTGAATCCCACTTTGGGAGGGGGCCCGTGTCTTCGTCCAGCTGTCCCCAGGAAGGATCTCAGAGGGGTTTCCAGCCCTCGATGATCAGGGGCAACAGAGGTCTTGCGAATTCTATCTGGAGCCTAGAGAGACGGATTCCTCCTGGGCGGCTCAGTGAGGAGCCACTGTTCGTGTCCCATTGTCTGGGCCCAGACGGTTGGCCATCAGAGGAGGGGTCTGGGAGTCCCCTGTCCTTCTCCAACTCCGGGAAGTAGGGTGAGCACCAGACTTGAGGGTCAGGAGCCGGGCTATTCCTGCCTGCCCGTAAGAGGGGCCAGTTCTGAGATCCAGCCTGTGGCAGGAGAGAAAGCCGGCTCCAGCTGTCCCTTGGCCCTGCTTTGGCCGGCTCTGGGCTTGGAGCCGAAGGCCCGTTCTGATGCCCTCACCCTCTCTCTGAGTCCCTAGCAATAGTGGCTGGCGGGCACTGGCACTTAGCACGTGCCAGGCTGTGCGTCAAGGGCGTCCCACGTGTGATTTCAGCCTCGCAACCACCTTCTCTAGATAGGCCCCCTCCTCCTGACGGTCACCCGTTGCTTCACCCCTCCTCTCCGCCCCTTCGCGCAGATCCCAAGTCCTGGTAGTAATTGTTGCCTTGTTGCCTGTCTTCCCTCGGAGACTGTAAATTCCCCTTGTTGGCTGCAGCACCCCCAGCATCCGCGCTAAGTGCTTGCACATAATAGGTGCTCACTAAATATTTGCTGAATCACTGAAGGACCGAATTAAGTGAAAAGGCTCAGCGAGTTAAGTCATTTTCTCAGGGTCACCCAGCTTGTATCTGGTGGAGCTGGAATTCACACGGGCCGTGGACGTCTGCAGCCTGCGGACGACGCGGTGTGGAGTACTTACGTGCTCCCCCACTGCTGCCGGGAGGAAGCGGGAGTCCCAGGCCCAACACAGAAGCCAAGAATAAACAACTCATACCCTGTGCCTTCATTCTCCTCTGCAAAAGGGGCTGAACTTCCCGGAGGTGCTAGGAGCGGAGGTGGAGTCTCCCCGGAGCTGGTCCCCCTCTCGTTCCCTCCAGGTAACCGGAGATGTGGCTTCATGACCCAGCTGGGGGTGGGAGCGAGCTTCAGGCTGGGGAGGCAGAGGAACAGAGGGGGGCACAGCCACCGGACGGCTGGCTCCCACACTTGTCATCCTTGCTGGGAGAGGAGGGAGTGGCAGAGGCCAAGAACGTCTCGGCCAGCTCAGCCTGTGAGATATGCCCTGAATCCGAGGCATCTCCGGTCCCCTCCCCGTTGGTGGGTCCCCCACCTTGTCGCATCTGTAGAGCCCAGCTAGCCTCCTCCTCCCCCGTGACCCAGAGTGATCTCAGGAGGACAAAACTCTGAAAACTCCCAGTGGCTTCCCATTCTGCCTACAAAACAAAATCCAAAATCCTCTTCTTCGTGTCCGGGACCTGATCTGGCCCCTGCTTCCTTCTCCAACTTCTCATCCCGTGACCCCTCCCCCACCCACCTGCCACACGGGCCCTTACTTGCCCTCTCTGCACCTTTGCCCTTGCCCTGCCCTCTGCCCGGCACACGCTGTCTTCAGATCCTCTCAAGGCTGGCTGCCTGTCATCACTTAGGTCTCGGCACAAATGCCGCCTCCTGGGAGAGCTCTCTCTTAACCCCCTTGTTGAAAGCAGCTTCAGGCGCTCCAATCTGCTTTCCCTTTCATTCATTTACTTGTAGTTTACTCACTTCCTGTCTGTCTCCTCCCCTGGAATGTCAGCTCCCCGAGGGCAGAGACTGTGTCTGTTTGCTCTGACCCAGAGGCCTAGACCGGTTGATGCTCACAGTTGATGCTCAATAAATGTTTGTTGAATGAATGAATGAAACTTTCACCTCTGGTGGGAGGCTCCTCTGGGGCATCCCTGCTGGGCGGCTCAGCTCCCTCCTGCCCCAAGGCCTTGATATGCCAATACTGGGAGATGCGGAAGGGGGAGCGGGGCTGGAGCTCCCAGCCGGAGTGCTGCCCCCATGGGTGCTGAGTGCTCCAAGCCAGACGAATGCACCTGCAGCGGGCAGCCTATTAATAATGGCAGTAGCACATGTCAGGAGGCCGTGGGGAGGGAGGCAGCTGTGACAGAGAGGGGATAATCCCTCCACTCCCACACCCGTCAGACACACAGGCCGGGCAGGCTACCAATGGGGAACTGCCACCATATTTTCTAGAAGGCAAGACTATCCCTTTTTTATTGGGGCTGGCTGGTTGGTACCTGGGTGGGTGGCTGATCCTGTGGACAGCCCATCCAGGGAGAGTTCTGCCCCAGCGGGGTGGACCCCACAAACCAGCCGGGGAGAGGCAGAGGGATGCCCCCTTCCCATCTCTGTCCTTGGCCGACCTGGCCTCCATGGAGGCCTCAGCTGAGAAGGGAGGAGTCTGGGCCCTGGGACCGGGGAGGGTGAACTTTGCCCAGACTCCTCTTGACGTCTACCTCTGGGGGTGGAACTGAGGGACAGAAATCAAGCTGAGTATGGGAGGGAGGAGAAGGAGAAGGAGAAGGGGAGACAGGAAGATTGCAGTCGGCTCGGTGGCAGTTGGGGTGCGGGTGAGAAGGCCTGGTTCAGACCCTACCCGGCACCTGCCTTAGCTCTAGCCCCGGAGGGGGTGTCGGGGTGGGGGGGACTCTGAGGAGCCAGCAGTGCTGCTGACAGAGGCAGAGCTGAGCTGTTCTCTCCCGACAAGAGCCCTTGTCACAGTTATTTTAAGGGGAAACACCTGTCACCTCCTGAGACACCTTCTGTCCCCAGCAGACAGTAGCTCCCAGCACCTGCGAAATAGGGGTGCTGCGGACAGCCCCGCCCCCACCCGAGGCTCTGACTTCTCACACTGACCCAGATGCCTTGACGGGATCCCTCAGTGGTCCAATCTGTGGCCCCTCTGGTCCCCCCTCCATTGTCTGCCTAGAGCCCCTGCCCCCACCTGTATCGCTCGCCGAGCCCCTCCTCACGGCCAGCTTAGTCCGTCTTTAGACCCAGCCCCTGCCTCTCACTGGGCCTGGGGCCACCCAGCCCTGTCCCTTCTCTGAGCCCTGATCCCCCATCCTGAGTCCTGTGGCCCTAGACACGTCTACACTTCCACGACCAAGGGTCTTGGAAAATCCTTCAGGTGCCCTCAGAAGCCCCAGCCTCCCCATCCAAACAGCCTCTGAGCAAACCCACTGAGACCATGCCCACAGCCCAGCCCTGTCCCTCAAGCCCAGACAGGCCCTCCCCCCCAGCACTGTGTGCCAGGACCTCCCACTGCCAGGGGCAGCCTGGAGTTGGCAGGGACACCTGCTCCTTCCGTCCTAAGCTGATAGGGAATGTCATTATTAGCAGGTTCCTAACTGGGCCACACTTTCTGGCTGTGGGGACAGCTTGTGCCCTGTGCCAGAGAAACATCACACTGCTTACACCTCACTCCCTGCGGTGGTGCCTGAGACTCCCAGCATGTGCTCGTGAAATGCCCTGGTCCTCTGGTTCCTTCCAGCCACCTCTCTCCATTGTTCCCCTCTGCTGGGTTGGGGTATGGCTGTGTTGGGGCGTCACCAAGGGGCCTTAAGCATTATTCGCAGCCCTCAGTCCCCTTCCATCCATTGAGAGGTCTTCTCTGAGTCTCTCTGCTGGCGACCGTGTCTTCACCCAACCCTGGGATAGTGTCTGTGACCTCATAACCGGGAATTACCATTATCCTTGTTGTCAGCCCTGGAAACAGTGATTCAGAGATGTCAAGCCACTTGCCTAAGGTCACAGAGCTAAACGCTGGCAGAGCCATGACCAGGATATAGGTTGGGGTGGCTCCGGCCTGGGTCCTTGGGGCTCATATTGCCCCATATCTGACTGGGGGGACCTGTATAGGCATTTCTAGGTGGCAAAGCCTCGATCAGAGGTGCAGGGGAGAAGCTGGGTGGGGTCAGATACTGTAATCTCCTCCCTCATGACCTAATCACCTCCCAGAGGCCTCACCCCCTAATACTATCACATAGGGGATTATTTCGACATGTGAATTTTGGGGGGACACATTCAGTCTATAGCATATAGTGTACGTAGTATATATAAGGTGCATATGTAGTGCATGTATATGATTATTGTGTATATAATGCATATGTAGTCCAGTCCATATATATGATTAGTGTATATAATGCTCAGTGGTGATGCCCCTCCTGCCTGGCTCCTGGGGGCCGTTTCCGCACAAAGGAGGTATGCTGCCCTCCCTGCCAGAGCCACTAGACCCCACGGAAGCAGGTGGAAACTTTGCCTCTTATTCAGGCCAATTTGTTATTGAAACAATTTGAATCAGCTTCAAAGTAAGTGAAATGAGCAGAGATCGCCTTTCCCAGTCCCATAAATCAAGGAGGGTACAAAGGAAGTGGGGAACAAAGAGATCACAGAAGCCTGAAAACAGATGGGCTCGCGTGGCCCCGAGTTCCCGCCCGAGGAGAGGGGCAGGTTTCTGGGCCAACGCGGTGCACCGGGAACAAAGCCTTTTCTTCCTCCGACTGAAGAGGCTGGTCCGGAAAGCCATTCCTCCTCCTGCTTCTGTGGTTGCGGGGGAGAAGCCGGCGTCACGATGGTGCGGGCGGGTGTAAGTCGGGGGGCCCTTGTCCTTCTCCGCAGGCAGTGGACATGTCCAGAGTGCCTTCCTGCCTGCTGGGGTTCTGGGACTCTGAGGGGCAGGGGGGACATCCCCCTGGTGGGCGGTTTGGGGGTAGCCGGAGGGTGTCTCCGGTTCCTCGATGCCTGTGAGGAGATGTGAATTTTTGAGCCTGGTTTGGAGGCCCGGCGGGCTAAGAAGACTGCTCAGTGCTGGTCTATTGTGCTCTGTGTCGCTGCGTGTGTGTGTGTGCGTGTGTGTGCGTGCGCGTGAGTTCCTAAGCATTCAGCGGGGCCTGGCCTGGAATACCAGATCCACTCCCAATGAAAGGGAGCTTCTGGCTGCCTGCTCTGTTTGCCCTAAGCACGGGTGCTGCCTCCTCTTTGTGCCAGGCTGCCTGCTGCAGGGGGAGATGGCGGGGGGGGGGGGCTCCCACTCCTGTAGCAACTCTTGGCTGGGAGACCCCATGTCCCACTCCCTAGGCTGCCTGAACTCACTACCCAGGACCAGTTCGGAGCACCTGTGGTCGGTGCCTGTTAGAGACGCAGGCCAGTGCCAGCTGAGGGAGGGGGACCAAAGACAAGAGCGAGACCCAGGGGGACACACCAGGAGGGGGGAAGTAGGGAGAGACACCCTCAAGGGGTAGAAAGTGCCAGGTGCCGAGAGGCTGACTGAGAGAGTAGCTCCTAGGGGAGTAAGATCGCTCGAGAGGGACACAGGAGGAGGCCCCGAAGTATCGAGCAAGAAAAATCTAAGGTGAGGGAGGCCAGCAACAAACTGGGAAGCTGCCAAAAAGACAGGAACCAGGGAGTGAGGGACAGAGCAGGGACAGAGTGGCCTTGGCTGGGGCTGGAGGGGGACAGGTAACTGTGGCCTCGCTGGGGCTTCCTACACTGAGAGCTTGTGGGGAAGCCTAGTGCTAGGTTGTGATTTCTTTTCTTTTCTTTAAAAAAATTTTTTAATGTTTATTTTTTGAGAGAGAGAGAGAGAGAGAGAGAGAGAGAGCGCGCGCGCACTAGTGGGGGAGGGGCAGAGAGAGAGGGAGACACAGAATCCAAAGCAGGCTCCGGGCTCTGAGCTGTCAGCACAGAGCTGGACGTGGGGCTCAGACTCACAAACCGTGAGATCATGACTGGATCAGATGCTTAACCTTGACCGACTGAGCCACACAGGTGCCCTTAGGTTGTGATTTCAACCAGAGCCTGGGGTTGTCTGCAGGGAAACAAACTCCACTAAACGCCTCTCACCCTCTCACCGGGTGCCATCTTCATTTCGCTTTTGTCTTTGGAAGAAAGAGAATTAGAAACTCCCTAGGTGGGTTTCTGCGCTAACTTTCACGCCACACCCCCCTTCTGTCTTCATTGTTCTCGGCTCTGAGCTTCTTTGTCCCCCAGCTACAGCCCAGCAGAGCAGTGGCCTCTCGGACCCTGCCTTTCCAGCTATGGCTAAGTCTCCACCCTATGGGCATCTGGGGTGTCTGGGTCTCTGCCCCCTCACCCCACACCCCTCCTCTCCCCCATGCTCCTGATGACCCCTGAGTCCCCCGTGGGCCTCCTCTCCCTGTCCCACTCACCTCAGCCTGATGGTGGCTGCTCTTGACCCTTGCTTCTCCCCCCTGTCTTCTGGCAAAGCCTACAGATCGACGGAGCCCATAAATCGCCATGGTGGGCGGGGCCCCCAAGGGCTGATGCGGCACCAGCTTGGGGGGCTGAGGTTCTCGGGGGTGCGGTGACCTGCTGGGGCACAGAGCCCGGGGCTTCTCTCCCAAGGGAACACTTTGGTGGTGGCGCCTTGTTGGATGCTGGAAGCTGGCCTTGCCCAGCTCTGTAGAAGGTGGGACGAGAAGAAATAGGTCAAATATGAAGCGAAGGGGATTTAGGTGAGACTGACAGAAGAATTTACCGCAGTGAGGATTATCATTCATTGGCCAGGGGAGACCAGGGAAATGGTGAACTTCATTAGCAAGGAGTTTATAAAATTTGGGAAGAGTCTGTCCGGTGATTTAGATATAGCGTCGCCTAAAGACAAGGGGGTGGAGTAAATGACCCACCCAACACAGAAAGCTTCGCTTGGTGGGAGGGGGCACCGGGGGGGGGGGGTCAGAAGACCTCGATTCCGGGCTCCAGAGGCCACGGAGCAAGGACACAGCCAGCACGGCATCAGGTCCTGGCTTCCCCGCTGACCCCCTGTGTGCTTTGGGCAGTCACCCCCTCCCCGGGCTGGTGTTCATCTGTAAAGTGGGGACAGGACTTCATACAGTTGCTGTGAGGTTAAAGGACAGTGTATGTAAAGTGCTCTGCACAGTGCTCGGCCCAGACAACTCTCTAGAAAGTTCTCTTTAGAAAGCTATGATTAATTGGGCAAATCCTCAAACTTTCTAAGCCTCATTTTCTTCATCCATAAAATTGAATGTCTAACCCTCGCTCACTCATTCAGTGCACGTCTACTGAGCCCCTGCTATGTGTCAGACCCTGTTCTAGGCACCGGAGATAGAGAAATGCGCACAACAGGCACGATTCCTAACCTCATGGAGCTAATATTCTAATGGGGGGGGGGGATGACAGACAAGAAACAGATATATGTACTATGGGAAAGTGAGACAGGATGAGGGTGATAGGGAGTGATGGGGTGGGAGAGGCTGTTTTATAAAAGGGGACCAGGACAGGCTGCTCTGATAAGGCAACACCTGGAACAGACCTGCGGGAAGTGAGGGAGTGGGCGGCAGAGACAGGATTAGGGTTAGGGCAAGAGGGACAGTGTGGTTGGAGCGGAGCAGAGGAAAAGAATCCACCGAGAAAACAGCCCACTGTAACGACTTCACCTACTGCCCCGAGGAAATGCCACACTCTTGCAGCATTTCTTTTTAAAGTTTACTTATTTTGAGAGAGAGGAGAGAAATGGGAGGGGCAGAGAGAGAGGGAGAGAGAGAGGGAAGTCCAAGCAGGCTCTTCACCATTAGCGCAGAGCCTGACGCGGGGCTTGAACTCGTGAACCGTGAGATCATGACCTGAGCGGAGACCAAGAGTCGGCTGCTTAACTGACTGAGCCACTCGGGCCACACCAGTATCTCCGGCAGAATTTTGACTGTGGCGATCACCCGCAACAGGGAGCCCTTTGGTTCCAACGTCCCGGAGAAATTGAATTTCTTGCTTGCTCCCTTCCCTGCTTGCCACCGCTGGTTTGTGGCCTGTAGAACGTATGGCTTTTTAGTAACAATTAAAAATAACTAAATTCTTTATTGCCGTAAGCGAGGCAGGGCTTTAATGCCTTCAACCTTGTCCCAACTGGCGGCTTCACCTTCGGTTTGTAGATGCGGCAACGAGGCTCTGGAAGGTTCTGTGCTTGCCGGAGGTCATACAGCCCATATGGTGTGGGAGAGAGGGATCTCACTGACCGCCGATTTCTGAGCAGCTTTGTAAATGTGTACCTTTCAAAGTCACACGTGTGCACGCACGCATGCACACACATACCGAGAACCCCCAAGCCCAGAGGGACATAATCACAGGGTCCCTCCCTTAAAGGCCACCCATCACCAGAGGTATCAAAAATGCTGAGAAAGCGAACACATGGCCTGAGCACCACCGTCTCCCGGGCTACGGCTGTGGCGAACATCCCTAATCAATCACAGGGCCCTTCCTGTTGAGCTCAGGTGCAGCCTCAGAATTCTGGAAAGCCACCACGGGGTTGGCTCATTAAAGGGAACGTATTTGCCATTTGGGGGCAGGGGGTGGGAAACAGCAATGGCCTAATCTCTGGACTTGGGACTCCATTCCTTGAACGCCTGGCAGCTTTCGCTGCCTGCTTTATAAACTGACCACAAGTCTAGTGTGTGAGAGACAGAATCAGGGCAGCCTCCGAGGGAGACGGGGCTTTCCAGCTCCGGGATGGCAGGGGTGGGGGGGGTGGGGGGGGGGTTGGGGGGGGGGGCTGCCCTCCCCAAAGGTGTTCAGAGCAGCTGGGGCTGTTGGAATCCCTCCTGGGATTTGTTCCAGCTGTCAGACATGGATCAGGCTTGGGATTGGTGAACCCAGACAAGAGTACCTGCTGTTTAATGAGCTGGAGACAGAAGTGGCTTCTGCAAGCGAGTCCTTTCCTTGGCTCAGGTGTGCAGATCAGATGCGAAACCGGGAGCGCTGCCTCTCCAAGCGTGGTAACCAGAGGGAAGTGAGCGATGCTGATCTGACAGAGGAGAATGAGGACGGGGAGGGGGTGGGCTGGGGGGAGGAGCAGGGATGGAGACATGGGGGAGACTGGGGAGAGGCCTTTGGCCAGAGCTGCAGGCTCCCCAACTCCTAATGGTGTTTCACAGGGGATCCATTTCATCATGGGCTCCTGGAGGCCCATGTTTCTGTTCCCGGGGCCCTTGTTTCTGGGGTCTGTTGAGAGAACGGGAAAGGCAGAGGAATGAAGTAGAGACAGACCGGGTTCAAATCCTTGTCCTCCGGTCACTTGCCTCAGTTTCCCCATTTGCAAAATGGGCTCCATAAAGGCTCTCAGCCTTTCCCCACCTTGCCACCTTCTGCAACTGAGTGTTTGGTAGGTGCTCAGACCTGGCGTTTGACCTTTAACTGTGGGGTATCTCCCTCAGTTGGATCTGAACTCAGCGGCGGGGGCGGGGGGAAGTGGTGGGTTTATTTATTAGGACCTGTTAATCCTTAACAATTCCCACCCCGTGAGCTTGGGGTGAGGATGGAAAAAAATGATGGGATATGCTACAGCCATCTATATATCTCTGTCTCTGTTTCTACCATCATCTCTCTGTATCGTTGTCCACGTATATCTACGTCGTCTGTCTATACCCGCTGTAGGCATCACTGTCACCAGCGTCGACACCACCTGTACACCTTAGGACCCAGCACAGACCAGCGCTCAGCATCATTTCATTTCGTGGGTCCTTCCCTTCCAGGCTCTTCCTGGATGCCACTGCGGGAGGGGCCGGGAAGGGCCAGAGGACATTCCACTGCCTTCCTGGAAGAATGGAGCCACTTAACCGAGAGCAGGGACAAAGGCAGTAGCTCCCCCCTCCCCCCCACCACTCTGCAGCTGGGATTTGGAATGGGTGAGGTCAGGAGACGGTTTTAACTTAACCCTGCTCTTGCCACAACAGCAAGGGGCGGGGGGCTGGGAGCTCTGACGGAAGGGGTGGGATGACACAGTCTCCAAGAAAGTCAGGGAACCAGGGCGAACTCCAGTCACTCTGCCAACCGTCTCCCAGTATTGATGAAGGGCGGCTCTGCACCAGGCATGGTGCCATGTGAGCCAGGCTAGGTGCCGGCTGTCCAGTGCTCACGGGTACGACACTCCTGACGATACGAATCACGAGGATTCTACTGGTCCACGCTTCCTCATAGAGACCTTCGGTGCGAGACGCATCTCAGGTGTGACGAGTTTCCAGATTTTAGAAATGTAATGTCCTATGTATTATGGCACGCCCCAGCATCTTCGTATTTCTGCAGCAAAATGCGTAGGACTCGTTCCAGCAAGTGGATAAAGACCTTAAGTACTTCCAAGGTCAGTTCAGTTCAGGTTCTGCTGACAAATGAGTTTTGAAAAGCTTTTTGGTTTTCAGAACTTAGGGGTTGTCGGAATTGCGGAGAGAGCAAGAGGGCCTGTCCACTTACTGGGTCCTGGGCAGGCGCCGGGCCAAGCACTCTCGCTGGATGAATGCATTAAAATCCTCCTACCGGAGCCTATGAGGCCGGTCCTGTTTGTATTATTCCAGGTTCACAGAAGAAGACATCCATACGTTTCCACTCATATGTGGATCTTGAGAAACTTAACAGAAGACCATGGGGGAGGGGAAGGGGAAGGAAAAAAAAAGTTACACACAGAGAGGGAGGGAGGCAAACCATAAGGGACTCTTGAATACAGAGAACAAACGGAGGGCGGATGGGGGGTGGGGGAGAGGGGAAAGTGGGTGACCAGCGTTGAGGAGGGCGCCTGTTGGGATGAGCACTGGGTGTTGTAGGGAAACCAATTGGACAATAAATTATATTAAAAGAAGAAGACATCCAGGCACAGAGAGGTTAAATAACCCGGCTAAGGACACACAGCCAGTGGCGGAGCTTGGGCTCGAACTGAGGTCTGTGGGGAGCCAATGCCTGCCATCGCCCCGGAGTTTACAACCCTGCGTGTGCCAGGACAGGGGGTTGTTAACAAGGAGATCCTTAAAACCAGATGGAACAAGTGCTGGAGTCTGGGTCCCCAGGCCCTGAGAAGGGGCCTAGCCTAGCTTGGGGGGTTAGGGAAGATAACTCAGAGGAGCTGGCATCTACAGGGGGAGACCTGAGGGGTGGGTAGGCACTAGCAGGGCATCGGTGGGAAAAGGAAAAGTGTTTCAAGCAAAAGGAACAGCATAAACAACAGGAAAGCATGCATCGAAAGTCAGAGAATGAAAAGGAGTTGCAGCCTGGAATGGGAGCTGGGGGCGGGGCTGAGAGGTAAGTAAGGGCCAGCCTCTTGCGGGCCTGGGGGCCACGGTGTCCCCCCTCCCCCGGCGGGGCCCCAAGATGGGCAGAGATCCGGCCCCCCCCCCCACTCTTTGGATCAGGACAACTGGAAACACGCAGGGGCTCTCACGTGCAGCAGGCTCCTCGAGGGGCCCGGGGGCGCGTCTCACTGGCACACACGGCAAGGAGGATTCCCCACCTTTCCCCTAGAACCTCCTGGTTAGCCGCGGCTGGCGAGGCCATCCAGGGGACACCTCCTCCCTCCAAGTGACAGGCGACAGGCCGGGGGCTGGGCTCCAGCCCTTAGCAGGTGGGCAAACCCTCTGGGCGCTGCCAACCCGCAGGCTGCCTCCCTCCCCGCCTGACAGCTGAAGTCTTTATTACGAAGGGTTTTATTTGGGGGCGTGCGTGAGCGCGTGTGTGTGTGAGTGTGCGTGCAGTGCTGTGCATCTGCGGCCGGGGCGGCAGCCCACAGCCCCGCGAACGTGGCTCATGAATATTCCACAGGCGCTGTGCGCCACTCTTTGCAGTCATCGATTATTTATACATGAAATAACGAAAGCTTCATAAATAATGAAAGAGCCCGCGTCCCCGCTGCCTCTTCCGCTTCCCTCCGCCTGACCCAGGTGAGGACGTGGGCTCCGCAAGGGATTGGCATCCACGCGCCGAGCGGCCTTGGCATCCACAGCCACCCTCCCCCCGCCAGAATCCAAGTCCTTCTTAGGAAGGAGGCGTGTGGGGCACAGGAGTGTGTGCGCGTGTGTGCGCGTGTGTGCTTTACGTGTGTGTGCTCGCGTGCATGCCCGGGGAGGGGACTGCACACACGGGGCAGGGCAGCTGGGTTGTCTGCACGGTAGACTCTACGGAAAGGCTGCAATCAACAGAAAGGCCTTGTTTTATGTAAAACATGAGCAGGGAACACATCAGATACATCCTAGTCAAATTCAATTCCAACCTCCCCTCTGGGGCTGTAATCCTGGAGTGTCATTCGGGAGGGGAGATCGCTTTGTAAGTTCTTAGCGAACACTTGAGGACAGAGTCACCCAGCAACTGCCATCTTTCAGGCTTACCACCTCCCTTTCTCCGACCTACGGCCACCTTTGAAAGCAGGTGTAACGAAGGTGCCACTTTGCAGAGACGGTGAGGTTTAGTGCTTTGCCCGAAGTTGCAGAACTGGGAGAGCCTGGGCCTGTCCAAAGTTCCAGCCTTTCCATAGCTTTGCAATGAGGGACTGGTCTATTGTCTGGCTAGCCCTGGGCCGGGCACGGACACCCACGTCCTGAATGGGAGCGCGTTTTCTCCTTGAACGTGGAAAGGGGGAAGTGCGTGGACTGTATGGATTGGGACAGTGACTACAAAAAGCTCTAAATATGGCAGGGCATTCTTATTCCTGGTTGAATAGAATCACTAGCTTAACATTTTTTTTGAATTAAACTTGTTAGGTTTTTTTTAAGTTTTTTTTTTATTTCGAGAGCAAGAGAGAGAGAGGAGGAGGGGCAGAGAGAGAGGGAGAGAGAAAGAACCCCAAGCAGGCTCTGCACTCTCAGTACAGAGCCCAACCCGGGGCTCAACCTCACGAACTGTGACATCATGACCTGAGCTGAAATTGAGCCAGGTGGTTTACTGACTGAGCCACCCAGGCGCCCCTAAACTTTTTGTTTTGACATAACCGTAGATTTGTAAGCAGTGGTGAGAAATAATGCAGAGAGGTCCTGTGTTCCCTTCCCCAGTTTGTCCCAGTGTTAACATATTTCAAAATTGTGGCGTAATATCACGCCAGGAAATTGACATTAATATAATCTACCAACCTGAGATTTCTTCAGTTTCACATGTACTAATTTGTGTGTGTTTATTCAATATTATCACACATAGAGGTTTTCATAGCCGCCTCCAGTCAAGACCCAGAACGGTTCCATTGGCACAAAGGCCCCACGTCGCCCTTTTATAATGACATCGACCCACCCCCCTCGCCCCGCCGGGCCCCCCCCCCCCACACCCAACCTCATCCCTGACCCTTGGCAACCACTGATCTGTTCTCTGTCTCTATAATTTTGGAGAAATTTGGAGAACGTTATATAAATGGAATCATATGGTGTATAACCTTTTGGGATTGCCTTTGTTTCACTTGGCATAATTCTCTGAAAATCTATGCTAGCTATTACGTGTGTCACTAGTCTGCTCCTTTTTATTGCTGGGCATCATTCCACAGTATGGATGTACCACGGTTTGTTTTGTGAAGAATGTCTGGGTGGCTTCCAGTTTGGGGCTATTGCATATAAAGCTGCTATTAGGGAAGCTTTTTAAAATGTCAGCCAATGGGGCGCCTGGGTGGCGCAGTCGGTTAAGCGTCCGACTTCAGCCAGGTCACGATCTCGCGGTCCGGGAGTTCGAGCCCCGCGTCAGGCTCTGGGCTGATGGCTCAGAGCCTGGAGCCTGTTTCCGATTCTGTGTCTCCCTCTCTCTCTCTGCCCCTCCCCCGTTCATGCTCTGTCTCTCTCTGTCCCAAAAATAAATAAACGTTGAAAAAAAAATTAAAAAAAAAAAATGTCAGCCAACAGACACCTCCCTTGAAGGCTCTGACTCAAATGAGGGTGGGTCTAGGGTAGGACCTGGGATTGTGTGAAAATGTGCAGTCAGCCACTGATGAGGGTGGGGCGTGAATGTATTGTTATGGGAACAGAGTTTGGTTTCCGTAGCGTCCTCAGCCTGCCTCTAAAGTGCAAAACAAAAATATTTTTGTCAAAATAAAAATATATACCCTGTACGAGCGGCTCCAGATTTCTCTGGGATTACGTCTGTCTTCTTTGCGTGTGAGTCGAAGAGACAGCTTGGGTTTGGGGAGAAAGCTCTGGTCGGGATTTCGGAGGATGTGGCATCTCACTGCTCTCCATAGTGTGCCTTTTATCTCACTGCTGACTCCCTATGGGCCTCAGTTTCTCCTGCTAACTGGGCACCGTATTTCGCTCCCACGGCTATCTACGGTGGAAGAAAGCAGCTGTTGCTATGAAATTCTTGGGGTCCCCTCCACAGAAAGAACTGGGGGATTGTGAGCTTTCATCTCTTAGCTGCGTGAGGGTTCGAAAGCCTGGGAGCTTCCGGGGAGCAGCAGGTCCCTGCTGCCTGTGTCCCTGTAGCCTAGAGAAAAGACAACTTCGGGGTGAACTAATGAGGCCAAATTTTCACACCCCTTCCTCCCTCCACCCCTCCCATCCTCCCTATTCTGCATGACGGCCCCGTGGCCCCCTTCTGCCACTCCCCTTGGCCCCTCCTTGGGAAGGGGAGTCGGCCCCTCTCTGCTTCCAGACCAAGGCTGGAATTATTTAATGCCAAATCAGTAAAAGTGTCAGCAGCTTGCAGCTTAACCGCTGAGAGGAATGATTCATCACCCCGTGCCACGCACCGAGTATTTCCGCCCCATCCCCACGGCCCACCCCTCAAGAGAAAGGAGATAAATTACTGTCATTGCTTTTTATGGTACATATAATCGGGTGGCAACATGGAGACTCGACTCATCTCAAAGTCATTTACAATGAATTATTCATTTGGCCGAAGACGTCTTCAATTGGAGGGGGAAATAGTCTGTCTACTCTGGCTTCAGCTGCCCTCTCCATCGCTAGGGAGGGAGTCCTGGGCCTGGAGGACCCAAATTCCCCTTGGTATCCTCTGGCCCTCAGAATCCTGGAGTGTGGGGCTGGGGGAAAGCAGGGGAGGGCGTCTAAGCTGCAGGAACCCTCTTACCTAATCTATTTCTGGACGATTCCTCTGGGGGTCCAGAAATGTCTTTGTCTCTCGCTGCTCACAGGGGACCATGGGTCCTTGTTCACATCCCTCCCACCCTCCCCTCTCCCTTTCCTCCCTCCCTCTTCTCTCTTCCTTCTTTGTTTCCGTCTATAGAGATTTGTTAAGTCATTATTGATATGTGTCACATCAGTCAGGATATGGTAGCTTATGGTGCTATAACAAACATCCTCCTGATTTCAGTGGCGTAAGATCACAAGGCATATTTTTCACTTAAGTTACTTGTCACCACAGACCATCTGGGGTTCTGCTCGGTGTCATCCTCCTTTTGGGAAACAGGCCGGTGGAGCAGCCACTATCTTGAACGTCACCGTCACACGGACCGTCTCTTAAAGCATCCGCTCAGAAATGACACATATCACGTCCACCCCCGTCTCATGGGCCAAAACAAGTCACATGGCCACACCTAACCTCAAGGGGGTTAGGAAAGTGTCACTTTACCGTATGCCCTGACGGGGACAGAAAAGGAATATTTGTGAACGCCCCGATGACGATCTCACAGGCACTGCATCGGCCCGGAAGACAACAATCAAAGGGACATAGTCTTTCCTCTCGATGACCTCATGGTCTAGCGCAGGAGGCAGATGGAAGAGGCAGATGCCCAGTCACTGGTCCTCCAGGGGGCTCAGTGCCAGGAAAGAGGTCTTCTGGGAATTCACAGCAGCAGAGTGATACAGGATCTGGCATCAGGTGGTCTGACCCCCTGGGGCTCTTTGCTTACGGACGAGGGGGTTCATTTTCCTGAGCCTCACTTTCTTCCTCCTTCCTTTGGGGATGACGATGGTGCTACAGTCACACTCTCTACAAGGGGCGGTTGTGGGAAATGCATGAGGTAATGTCTGTAAAAACCTTTGGAAGGTGAGGTACCTGCACTGTTTGCTAGGAATTCATTGACACTGTTTTAGAATAACAACACGGTGTTGTTTCCCGTGGGGACATTCCGTTCCTGAGCTCGGCCCCCACACTCTGTGCCTCTGAATCCGGGTGTAACGGTGGTGGGTCTGGCTCGCTGGGAGCTCTCCAAGGGGCTGCCCCAGCCCTATGAAGATGGAGCGATTACCCCAGAAAGCTCTCGTGTGGGCTGGGGCTGGGGGCTGCCTCCCGGCAGGAGAGGCTTTAGGCTGAAAAGCAACTCGAGGACGGTGAGCCTGGAGGTCACCTCGTGGGCTCCACTGCTAGTAAGTTCCCAAGGCCCAGCCGCGGCTGCCCCTGAGCCCCGGACTCTGGGACATTTTTTTCCCATCTATGTCACACATATTTATCGAGTGCTGGCGTGTGCAAGCATTGTGCTGGAGCTGAAAAAAGCAGCAAGTGATGAGACAGACAAGCTCTCTGTTCTCCTGGTGCTTACATTCCAGAGAGGGAACAGATCATTTTTGTGGTGGACACGGTTGGTTGACCAGATGCCCCTGGCACCCCTGTTGCCATTTCTGCATGTGATTCCCTCACCCTCTGCACACATTGCTTCTAAGGCCAGCTTGCCCCTGCGACTCTCTTCAGAGGTCTGCCCCTGGGCTATCTGAGCTGGTGTGCCCACGTGGGCAGGGACCTGGAAGCGTCTGGAGTTCATGTTTCCCCAGAGGTAGCCTTCAGCCAATGATCAGTGAGTGTCAGAGAATCAAAGTCCTGCTCCCTTGCCTTGAGCTGGGACAACGCCTGAGACGTGATTTCCGTTCCAGACCTCTCCTGTATAGCTTCTCTGTCCGGCTTTCCTGTTCCCTTATCAGTCCCTTTAAGGACGTTTTCTTAAATCACTAGCACACAAATCTCCATCTCAAGGCTTGTTTCTGGGGAAGCCTCACTTAAGACACCTACCTGAAACCCTTCCTTCCTCAGTGGACTGATCATCAGTTTTGTTCTGGGGTCCTTTCCTCCACATCCCCATGTCAGTCAGTGTAAATACCAGTTAGTCTGACCAAACTCACCTCCTTCTCCCTTGCCCTGGGTTGGGTTAACAGGAAGCAGGTGACCTAGATGTGGCCCAGGACACATGATGGGGTATCCACTGGGGGCTTCCTGGAATGGCTTTCTTTCTTTTTTCTTTCTTTCTTTCTTTCTTTCTTTCTTTCTTTCTTTCTTTCTTTCTTCCTTCCTTCCTTCCTTCCTTCCTTCCTTCCTTCCTTTCCCTTCCTTTCTCTTTCTTTCTCTTTTTCTTTCTTTCTTTCTTTCCTTCTTTCTTTTTTCCTCTTCCTTCCTTTCTTTTTCTTTGTCTCTTTCTTTCTTTCCTTATTTCTTTCTTTTTTGAGAGAGAGAGAGAGAGAGAGCACACACGGTTGCAGGAATAGGGAAGGGGCAGAGGGAGAGGGAGAGAGAGAATATCAAGCAAGCTCCATGCCTGGCACAGAGCCTGAAGTAAGGCTCGATCTCATGACTTCAGTGAGATCATGACTTGAGCTGAAGTCAGGAGTCGAACGCTTAACTGGCTGAGCCCCTTGGGCACCCCATGGAATGGTGTTCTCAAAATGAGAAACAGAAGATGAATCCACTTTCCCTACTGGATACACTGCATGTGATGGCTGGAACCCTGGTGGCCACACTGAGGAAGCTAGACAGACACACTGGCATTGGCCCAGGTCCAAGGTGAAAGGCACCGGTGTCTGGAGGACGCCAGCAAAACTCAGAATTCATCCTACTTCATTCAGAATGTCTTGTTCTGTAAAATGAAAAACCCCCTATTTGGTGAAGCCACTTCAAGTGGGGTCTGCTCTTATTTGCAAGTGACAACATCCCAGTGGGTACAATTTTAGATGGTATTAAGTTGCTGTGCAAAGTGGATCCTCTCCAGGTCTGTATTTTTTCTGTCAGACGGTTTCCATCACGTATCCCAGGTTTGGGATAAATTACACAACATCACATGGCACGGGTTAAGGAATAGGCTTATTGGAAAAAGAGCAAACTAACAAGTCAGGGCCAACAGGCAAAAAGAAGTGAAGGCATGGGGTCAGATGCTAGCAGGGAGGACAGCAGGTCGGCTGGGAAAGTAGCATCATATCATTCTGTCTATATGCAATACTTCTCCCTCTCTCTTTCTCTCTCTCTCTCTCTGTAAATCTTGTTTCCTTCTTTGCTATGGCTGCCAGGCAGCCCAGAGCGAAATTTGTGGCACCTCTCACATATCGTTAGGACCTAATAGCCTGCATGTTTGTGTTCTTCCCCAGCCTGGCATTCTCTTCTTTCCCCTTTGATCGATGCTCCTCAGTCATTGGTTTTATTCCGTTGTCCCTCTGTATATTTCTGTAATTTATATCTGTTCTTCTTTAGTGAGGCAGGGAATGCCCCAGTCAACCCTTCCATCCACTGACGCTGCACTTAGAAGCCCCCTCGGGATGGTGGCTGCAAAGTGGCCCTTGAGAGCCTCCTCAGACATCTGGCAAACTGAAGAAGAACCCAGAAAGACCTCTTCCTCTGCTTCAAGGGAGTATTCAAGGCCACCTTTTAGCCATATTTCATCTGTCAATTCTGACATTCCTTGACCTTATTCTCCTTTCCTAGGGCCCAGAGAAGAATGATGGTTCCATCCCAGCGTCCCAAATACCAGGCTGGGCAAACGAGTGAAAAAATCCTTTGAAATTCCCAATAAATAAATAAAAATAACTTTGAGGGCTTGTCACCATGGAGACCAAAAGGCTTGGTTAGTTGTCATGGCGACCCTTGGGTAGCCACTGTGCCTGAAATGATCAGCATTGCTGAGAGAAGGGCGAAGTGATGGAGAAGACAGGACCATATGCCACAGGGTGAGAACTGGGCACCAGCAGATTTCTAGAGACAGGTCAAGAACAGCGGCTGTCAGTGTGTGTGTGTGTGTGTGTGTGTGTGTGTGTGTGTGTGTGCATGTGTGTGTGTATTGGGGGGCAGGTAAGGAGAAGCAAAGGGGAGAGCACACTGTCTTCTGGAACTTTCTTTCCTGGCAAGCTGCCACTCTGATATCCACATTATTCCAAGAGGCTCCTGATCCCTTCTCCTCCTGTGCCCCGTGCCCACCGGGCTGGGAGGGGGACCAGGCCTCCAGCCTTGGCTGTGCTGCCAGGGAGTCTCCATGACAACACCAGCCCCCACCTGTGGGAGCAGAGCCCTCGGCTGGGACCTTCGGGGAGTTGCCTGGGTAACCAGGCTCCCTTGCCCCACTTCCCCACCAACCAAACCTCCTCAGCCCTTCCCCCCCAGTTAGTGATGGGAGGGTGAGTGGACAGGGTCACCATGGAGATCCAGCTTTCCTCCTACGGCCCCCTTTCCAGAGTACCTGTCTTAAGAGAGCCACTGAGAGAGGATCTCTGGGTGAGATCCTTGTCTGGCTAAAAACAAGGGGTATGCTAGGTGTCAAAAGTTCAGAAATCACACAAATAAAGCCAATTAATCACAAAGTAGCAATTGGTAAAAGTTTTTCGTGCACACACCAAAAAGTTTGCAAACCAGGAGCTCTTAAACCAGAACATGGCTAGAGGCTCAGGGGTACGTGACTATAAAGCCGCGTGTATCGTGTGAAGGCAGGGACTGTTTATTCTTCACAGAGACTGGTTCTAATGTTTAGGATTTTCCTAAATGATAGGAGTTGGTCGGCGGTTGCCTCATATCAACCTTGGGAAACAGTTTTGCTTATGATTTTCAGAGGCATACACAAGAAATGACCCAGGTCAAGTTAGCCTTATAAGTAAGCTAAGTCAAGCTTCATTTGCATGACTAAACTGGCTTCATCTGCTCAGAGAATTTCCAAGGGCAGTCTCCATTTGTTTCTTATTTTAACAGTTTCGCCCCCCTCCCCAGCCTTTTGATCATTTTCTGAGGATTCTTAGAGGTTGACCAACCATATAACATCATTCTGGGTTACCATCACTGATGGAGCCAGGCCGAAGAATCACACATTCTGTGGTTTCATCCATTTGAGTCACCAGGCTGGAGGGCAAGGGAGTCACCGTCTTCATCATTCATGTGGTTATTGTTGATTTCATTCAGTCCCCCGATCCTGATGGATGCCATCTGCACGTGAGGGGCTGCTGGCAGGCATTTAAAACCCTCAAGAGTACACGATGCCCTGGAGAGGTTAATACGATGAGTTTAAGGAGAATAGTAGCCCAGGGTTGAAAAATTCTGCAAAACAGAAATTCCCAGGAGGCAAGATTTAACCAATGAAGTAACTCAAACAGGCCATAGGGCTGACACGATGTGTTAGAAAATACATATCCTTGTGGCCACATAGGACAGCATGAACTTGAGGATGTTGTATTTCAGGAGGTGGTGTTGCTGATGAGTTCTCACCTAAATTAGGTCTCTGTGTGATGTGAGCAATCAGGTAACTTAATCAGAGGTATTTCTATGGAAACAAAAGAGAAACAAAGGTTAATAGTTCAAGTGAATTAGAAATTCAGTTTCTGAGTTTGGAGAAGAGCCAACTGAGATTTCTGGATGTTGGGTTCGGAGCATCTTCAGACTGAATGAAGGCAGTGGTGGCAATCCGACACATTTTCCTGGTGTGCAGTTTGAACGTCTCTGGTGATCTTTCTGAGCAACCACATAGCAACAGGCACAAAGATTGTCCACATACGAGCTGTTGTGGTGATTTCTCTAAAGTCCATATCAAGTTGCCCGGGTTCAACTTCCATGGCTTTGGGAAGGGGGTACTTTTTAGTTTCATAGTGATTCTGAGTCAAAAGAGTGGGAGAAAATTGGAAATGTTCGTTTGGAAAGTTCTAACCAAATATTGGAGGAAACTGGCAGAATTCAGGAGCCAGTCCAATTTGCAGGTAGAAAGCAAAACCTCAAAGACAATGAACAGCACTAGAATCTGATATTCACGGAGGAATGTTACCAAAACATATTTTTTCTCTCTATCATCATCTCCATTTCTATCAAAGACAACCACAGTAAGACTCATTTGTTTGCAAATTAAGTCTAGTTTCAATAAACTTGGTCTGATTTTTTACATAAGTGTAGCAAGAATAGTGACCAACTATATAGGCTCTTTTAATTCTACTTTCCTGGAATATTTCATAAGGAATCCCAGAATGGGCTTTCCAAAGCCTCTCGAGGCTGGGAAGCCAAGCCAGAGTCTTGTCTAATTGTGTCCCGTTACAAGTACAGATTCTTATTGGACTTATGCAAATACATTCGTTGTCATGAAAAATAAGAATATTTAACAAGAGTTTCCAAAATCTGGAGGGATCAGGTAAGGAGCAAAAGATAATGTTTCAACCTTCGTTGCAAAGATACACTTTACCAAATTGCTGTAAGTTATAGGTAGCTTGAAAGAGTGGAGGAGGACACCTGGGTGCTCATTCAGCTGAGCATCCGACTCTTGATTTCGGCTCAGGTCATGATCTCAAGGTCGTGAGATCAGGCCCCGAGTTGGGCTCCGAGCTGGGTTGTGGGCTCTGAGCCTGCTTAAGATTCTCTCCCTCTCCTCTGCCCCTCCCCCATGTGCAAGCACACACACACACACACTCTCTCTCTCTCTCTCTCTCTCTCTCTCTCTCAAAAAAGAGAGAGAAGGAAAAAGGGTTCTTTAAATCTGGAAAACAAAATGTTGAAACAGCAATGTTTTAAATGAAATCTAAAAGGGGTGCCTGGGTGGCTCAGTTGGTTAAGTGTCTGACTTTGGCTCAGGCCATGATCTCACAGTCCGTGAGTTCGAGCCCCGCGTCGGGCTCTGTGCTGACAACTCAGAGCCTGGAGCGTGTTTCAGATTCTGTGTCTCCCTCTCTCTCTGCCCCTCCCCTGTTCATGCTCTGTCTCTCTCTATCTCAAAAATAAGTAAATGTTAAAAAAAAAAACTTAAGATAAAAATAAATGAAATCTAAAAATCATAATCATCAATTAATTCTTGCTTTGCTCAATCTTGGGTTAGCAGCTTTATGAATCAACTAGTTTTCCATTAGAGTTTTAGAAATTCTTACTCCCAGTTTAGTGTTTTGCTCTTGAAGTTACAGAGTACCTGCCCTTTAGAGAAATTGTCAGGGTCTTTTCCATGAATCTCTTTGAAGATGAACACTTTTGTTTGTGGTGGATTGTGAATACTTTCAGAGAAGAATCAAGAGTAAAACAGTAACTGACTGAATGAGAAGGTTCAAAAATGGCCATGGCTAAAGGTCTGATAACGGTTTTCTCTCTCACACACACCATGATGCAAATACATTTGGTTGTTTTTGTGATATGCAATACTTTATGATCATAACTAGAATTTTGACTGATAATGTCATACCAGGACAAATGAAATATTTAGGAATTTCATATAATTTCTGAATCACTTATTTTAATGATACATATCACATATAAATATGATCTAAGAAGGTTAAACATTACTTTTTATTTGACAATGTGTCCGTGCAACTTAACATACCAAATAAGTCTGAGTAAGTGAACATATCTCCTTTTATTTCATTCAGAATTTGATTTGGGGAAGTTTGTTAAAAATGTCAAAAGATTTACTTATTTTTAAAATTTTTTTATCTTTATTTTTGAGAGACAGAGAGAGACAGAGTGTGAGCAGGGTAGGAGAGAGAGAGAGAGGGAGACACAGAATCCCAAGTAGGCTCCAGGCTCCGAGCTTTCAGCACAGAGCCCAACATGGGGCTCCAACCTGTGAACCACGATATCATGACCTGAGCTAAAGTTCGATGCTCAACCGACTGAGCCACCCAGGTGCCCCAAAAGTGTCAAAAGATTTAAAACATGGTCAAATGGGGTCACAGGTCACCACGGAACAATACTTAGTTACTCATTCAACTAAAGAACTAAAGTGACAAGATTTCCAAAGCAAATACAGAAAGTTACATAGTTGTAAAAAACCTTGGCTCTTTAATAGAGAAGACTCAGGTTTTGTTTGGTTTTGTTTTTTTCCGTAAGTCATCAAAGACCTCTCAAGAATGAGGTGGAGAATGGGAAATTATATGCCTAAGATACAGAACCTTTGTTTTCTAGGCAGATTACATTAAAGGTACAGTAAAAAACTTTATTCACAATTTTTTATTAAGAGCAGACCAATAATCTAAAAATTTTGTGAACTTGGGATGCCTGACTGGCTCTGTTGGTGGAGTGTTCAACTCTTGATCTTGGCATTGTGAGTTCAAGATTGTGGTTGTAGAGATTACTTGTTGGTTGTAGAGATGACTTGAAAAACGTTGGTTGTAGAGATTACTTAAAAATATAAAGATGAAGATTAAAAATTTGTGATTTTAATAAAGAGAAAACCAAATCCTAATTTTATACCAATATACTTCTGATCTTAAAATTATCTTTTTAAAAATTTAAATAAGTCCATTCCAATCTAAGTCAGCTTGACCACATGTTAAATGCCTTTCTCAAGATTCCTTTTCCACAAACTTTCTGCAAGATTTTGTCCTGTCTTTTTCTTTTCTTATTCTGGAGTGTTATTTTACCGTAGAACAAAATTACCTTCTTTTTTCACTTACCAAAACAAACAAACAAACAAACAAACAAGCAGAAAGCAACCCAAAACCCTACGTCCTTCATACCTTTCCTTATCCAAAAAATACATTCTATATTTCTTGCCTACTTTTCATATGCAGTCATTGTCTTTCACCCTTATTGTTTCTGGCAGTTTTATTCTTATGTACTGATTATAAATTTAAATTAGTGGTAATTTTTTAATGTTTAGTTTTGAGAGAGAGAGAGAGAGAGAGTGCGAGCAGGGGAGGGGCAGAGAGAGAGGGAGACACACTATCTGAAGCAGACCCCAGGCTCTGAGCAGTCAGCACAGAGCCCAACGCAGGGCTTGAACCCACGAACTGTGAGATCATGACCTGAGCTGAAGTCGGACGCTTAACCGACTGAGCCACTCAGGCGCCCAGAGGCTGGTCTCTGGTTTTGATTTTAACGTGGGTGAGGAGAGAAATGTCTGGAGGGAGGGAAATGGCGGAGGAGGGGGGTGGACCTGTGGTGGCTGTCCACATCTTGGTTCTTCAAGAAGTGTCACTCAGGGCTGTGCGAGGTCCAAGGGAGGGGCTGGTTTCAGCCCGGCCCAGCCCTCTTCTACCCTACCCAGGTGGGCGCTAAATGAACATGCCCTGTGGCCACCGCCGCCCCTCCTCCCCAGAAGTCCCGGGCTCCCTCGGTGGGGTGGTGTTTGCCTGGAGTATGAGGTCAGGAGACCGGCTGGGTGACTTTCCTGCCTCCTGCAGTCCTGTCAT
This sequence comes from Herpailurus yagouaroundi, assembly GCF_014898765.1. Lineage (NCBI taxonomy): Eukaryota > Metazoa > Chordata > Mammalia > Carnivora > Felidae > Herpailurus > Herpailurus yagouaroundi. The sequence goes on from NW_024412388.1 coordinate 8,282,738, forward strand.
CTGCTGAGCCCTGGTCCAGGGCTGTGGCTCATTCAGCAGCCAAGAACACTCAAGTGGTTAACGAGCATGTATTTTCCAGACAGAGGACAGTTATATGATTAGTTGTTATTTTATCTTGCTAATAAAAATACATAAAAAACAAAATGGCCAATTAGCAAGGCCGTTTATTCCCCAGGTCTTGGCTGTTTCATTCTGGAAAGCGCCATTCTCTGGGACCACAGCTGGCTCCACCATCACCTGCCTGCTGACCGCTGAGGTCCCTTGTCCCCACCCCTGCTCTGGTGCCCCTGACCATCCTTGCTTTGATTCCTGCTGCTTCTCATCAGTATCCCGGTGGCCTCTGTTGGCCCCTCCCCTTTTCCATAGCCGACCAGACATAACTCATCTCTCTCCTCCTTTCTTTACCTCTTTCTTTTCTCTCTTCCAACAGAATACCTCATTTTCACTCCCCCAACCAGACTTCTTCATGGCCTGCCCCCCCCCCCCCGCCTCATTTCAACATCAATCTAAATCCTTCCTCTTCCAGGAAGCCCACACTGATAGAAATGGGTTAGGCCAGCTTCTTGTCTGGACAAATAGGAAGAATCCACCTAGTCCCCCAAAACAGTTAGAAATGTGGGATTTGAGCTCCAGTGCCAGTGGCTTTGGGGTCTGCCTTGAGCCTGGATCTCTTGGAGATCCTGGCAGCACCTAGGCCATTGATATTGAGAGTTCAAGTGGATGCTGGGAGCAACCGCGCCTTTCCCATGGCTGGAGATCTGTGGCTGCGTGTGGAAAAATGAGATGTGTACATCCCATATCTATGACCTCCTGAATTAAGGGGAGGCAAGTGCAGAGGAGAGAAAAGAGAGTTGGAGAGGCATTGCTAAAGGGGACACCCAACTGTCCCCGGCAAGCTCGGAGACCAGGGAGAGGGACCCAACATTGCAGTTTGACTGGTTTCTGCCAATGCAGGGAAGCTTCCTTTCAGGGAGGTGGAGAGGTAGCCCATGGGCATAGGCTAGAGAACCCAGAAAGACACACTCCCTGGGAACCTGGAAGCCACAATGGCCCCAGCTGGACCCTTATATGTGCAACCTGCAAAGCAGGTGCTATCATTCCCATTTCATGGATGAATAAAGCAAAGCTCAGGGAAAAGGCACTATATCCACAAGGAGGCTGTGACCCACAGTGGTTAAGAGTAGGGATTCCAGAATCACTCACTCTGCTTAGCTTTGAATTTCTGCCTTGATGTTTTCCACCTGTGTGACATTGAGCACACAGCCTCAACCTCAGTCTTCTTGTCCTCTTATCATAAATGGGCTTATTATTTAACTCATAAGGACATTGTAAGAATTAAATGACAAAAATGCATGTCTAAAGGACTTAGCATGCACTTTGCACATAGTAAGGGGTCATAAATGGTAGCTGTTATAATGAGTCTCTTGGGCAACTCTTATCCCGTCTATCCATCCATCCATCCATCCATCCATCTATTCATTCATCAAACTTTGATCACCAAACACCTGGTGACAAGTGATTAAGGAATAGTGCTTGCAACAAGGGGCTTGGCGAGCTAGTGGGAGTGACAGACACGTAGACACATAATCAAATATGCATGGACTGTGACTGAGGTTTGAACAGAGGTTGTGGCCAGGGATGGGGGTGGGCCTGAGACGGGGACAGCCAGTTCTGCTCACAGAGGGGCCAGGGGATGGAGAGCTGACCTCAAACAGAGAGGGATGGGAGGCTCCTCTGAGCTGGGAAACCTTCTCTTCTGGAAGTATGTGGCCAAGCCTACCTCACCTCCCCGGCCTTCCGACTCCGCCTGTTCCTGAAGCTCCTTGGATAAGGAAAGAGACTCATCAATTCTGGAGGCAGCTTCTACAGTGCAGTGTGGCCTCATGGCAGCTGTAGGCATGCTGCAAGCCCCAGATGCCTGCTAATGAGGGGGGCAGGGAACCCCAAAGACTGTCCTCTTACCTCCACCTACATTATGTCCTGGCTTCTGCCGTGTCTTGAATGCTTGGTTCCATTGCCATGAGCAAGTTCAATTACCTCCAAGTGCAGGGACCGGGCTTTATGAACCCCAAACCGGAACACAGGGTCTGGCGTGCGCTTTGGAGATAGGATGGAACCCCAGGATCACTGCGAAGATGGAAAACGCAGAGCTGGAGGGTCACACCTGTGTGGTGTGGTTGAAGGGACTGAGCGACACCGGCCCCCAGCACCACCACCGCCACCACCACCTTCACCATTGTCACCACCACAGTGCACATGAGCACACCAACCCACCCCCAACTTAGATCCCGGCGCCCGGAATTTCACCATCAGGGACACATTTTTTTCCATCTACCATTTCTTCATATATTCATGCTCCCGTGCATATGTGGATGCTTTCGACAAATATCTATTAAAGCTCCTCCAAAGGGCCAAGCCCTGGGCTAATCACAGAAATGAGCGAAACCCAGTCCCTGCTCGCCATCAAGAAACTCACTCCCGGCCATAGGAAGACTCACAAGCAGGCACACAAAACACAGCAAGGCCTGAAGTGAGGTGTCAGGCATGAGGTGCTGGAACATTGTTGAGGAGCATCTAGCATTGTGGAGGGCAAGCCTTGAGGGTTGGGAAGGGCAGGGAAGGCTTCCTGGAGGAGGTGTCTCCTCAGCTCGGTATTGAAGCTTGAGTAAGAGCCAGCTTAGCAAAAAGGATGGAGTGATGGAGGGGGGTGTTTCAGTCAAAGGTGAGGTCCATGGCACATGGTTTCCTCAGCTGCCACTCCTGGGTGTATCATGGAATCTCCTGAGAGCACGCGGAAATGGAGCAGGGAGGCGATTGGTGGCGAGTTGGGAGAGCCCTGAGCCCTGTGCAGCATGGAAGGGGTGAGGGCAACTTCCTTGGGCTTCAACAAAAAAGGGACAAGTTCAGGAAGATGGAAGGAAAGGAAACACCGCCACAAAGCACTTACTTCTTAAGGTGTGTTAGATTGGACCCTTCACACCCGTACGATGAAACATGGATATTTTTATCTCCCCCTTATTTGGGGGGCATTTATCCTGAGTTATCCTCAGCTGGCTGGTTGAGCAGGTCTGGGTCTTCTATTTCTTCTACTTTTATTAAAATGATTTGTAAGGCTCTGCACATGGATGACTTTTCTCTAAATATGACGCTCTAGTAGGGTTTCCAGAAAGCGTGCCTCTGGCATTCATAATTCCGGAGAATGTTTTCGGGACCCTGGGGGAATAATCATGGGCCCTAACCCATATCCTAACCATGAGAGCTTGGGTAAGCCCTTGGACCTCTCTGAGCCAAAGTTTGCTCATCTGTGAGACGGTGGTGGGACTTCTGGTGACTTCTGAGGCTCTTCAGAGTGGACACTCTATAGCACCCTCCTCCACTCCCACACAATGTCAGTCTGATTTTTTTTTCTCTTTGGCCATCAACCATATCCTCAGAAATTGTTACGTGGGGTCAACTACTGGATCAGTGACAGGTTCTTTTGATAACTTCATCAAGTCACAGGGAGGTTACCCTGTCTGTCTGTATGTGTGTGCATGCCCAGCCTCTGCCCTCGGTCTCTGTCTATCTTATAGGTATTCCAGAAACTACTCCCACCAGTCAGCCCAACGTGGCCACCTGGCACATCTAGGGGGAGGAGCCTGGGCTTTCACACTCTGGCGTGTACAGGGGGAGGGAAGAGAGGAGAGGGAGAAGAGCAAGAGAATAAGCAAATAAGGGAGTAAGGAAATAACTGTATTAGTCAGGGAAGTTCAGGTTATGCTGCATAACAAATCAATCACCAAACCATAGGCTTGACACAACAAAGGTTTGTTTCCCACTTTCTATGTCCAGTGTGGTCGGCAGAGGATAGGAGATGCTCTGCCCAGCATGCAGGGTCCAGGACTCGCTCAGGATTCAGGCTGATGGAGGCTCTATCATCTTGGGGTTGCGATATCTGGAAACGAGGTCCCCACAGTTGCCACAGCAGCAGTAGAGAGAAGCAACGTTTGCACACGGGCTCCGAGATGTCTCAGCCTCGAAGGGACTCATGTTACTTTCACTTTCAACCTTTCGGCCAGAACAAGTCACAAGTCACACATAAAGGGTCTGGGCGATGTGCAGAAGGTGGGGTTTTGATGGGCCATGCAGACATCTCTGCCCCAGTGACCGAGCGGTGGAAGGAGGGAGGGAAGGACCACTGAGTGAAGAAATGAATGAGGCGAGGGGTGAAGGAACAGGTGAGTGAAGGGTGTGAGCAAGGGCTCATGTCCAGCCGGAGAGCCCTCTCCCGCCAGGCCCGAGTGCCAAGGTCCCCGGTGCCGGCACAGAGCCATCCCTCCCTTGGGGGCTGTGCCGGCTGCAGTCTACCTGTCACCTCCGGGATTACATTTCAGAAACTCATTTTGAGGAAGACAAGCTGGGCCCAGGGGGCCCGTATCTCTGTGTCCTTGTCCTTCGGAGGTGGAGAAAGGAGAAGAGGAGGAGGAGGAGGAGGAGGAGCAGAGGGAGGGATGGGTGAGGCTTCGGAAAGCAATTAGTCGAGAAAGGGAAATTACTTTCTCTGGGTGAGTTTGGCTTTGGCAGCTAAGCTGCCACCATCGCCCAGGGGCTTCAGTAGGGCTGTGCTGAGGGCCAGGCTGGTGTATGTTGGCTGGGTAATCACCCTGGGGTGGGGGCTTAGGGCTAGGAGGCCTGAAGGCTGTCCCCTGGCCTCTCCCTGGAATCCCCTCAAAGTGGCCTGGGGCTGCCCCATGGCATGAAGTCTTTCCGTAGGGAATTATGCTTAGTGTCAACAGCAAAGATTTCATCTCGGCATCCCTGCGGTGCCAGCAAGTGCCTGGATATCTTAGTTGGGGTCAGCCCGCCCCCAAAGCGGATCCTGAAATGAAGACTTGAGTGCAGGTGGTTTAACTGGAAAGCAGGCATGAGGGGACAAGGACAGAATGACAGGGAGGGCAGACAAGCTGCATAAGGGTGCCATGTTGAGGGTGCCATGGGCGACAGGCGAATGAATGCCTTCCAGCATGCCCGCCTGAGGGACGGGGAGTCTGAGCATTTACCCCCTGGCTCCCTTCCCCATCGGCTGGGGGCTGTCCTGAGAGTGTCAAGTCCTCTGACTCTGGGCGGCATCTGCCCAAGGAGGTGTTGCACCTGCAGGGTATCCAGGCAGGAGGCTGCAGCTCCAGGTGTCTGAGTCGTCACGGATGCATCCTTTGAAGCTGCAGCTAATATTAGAGGTGGGCTCTGGGGACACAGCACTGGGTACCGGATGCATGTGCCACACCCCTCTTGTCAGGTGGTGCCCAGGGTAGGGCAGGCTTGGAGGACTGGGGTCAAGGACCGCCCCCGCCCCCAGACTGATGCCGGTTCCACTGACACCTTTGCCACCCCCCACTCTACTCCTGCAGATCCTGAGTTCTGGAGAACAGGGAACCTGTCTTCTGCACTTGTGGGCTCCCAGTGTCTGGTCTAGAGCCCAGTGTGGAGCTCAGGAAACTTATGTCATAGGGAAAAGCAGATCCTTAGGTCTCCCTCCTTCTCATCCACATGAGGCAGGTGGGAGGGGAGGTTCCTAGAACGCCCCCTGGGGATGTGGCTCCCGGGTGCCATTTCTGGCTTTGGCATAATGACCTCTCAAAGGGCTAATCCTCAGTGTGCCTTGACACTTGGGGAAATGCAGCCCAAGCTGGTGCTAAGGTTGTAAGTGTTGAAGGATGGAGGGGCTGTCTACAATTTTTGTTTTCTGTCCTGCTTCTCCCCTTTTACCAACCATGTCCCCTTCCTCTTGGAGAATTGCTCTCTCCCCACTCCTCCTTCACTCCATGTGCTTCTGGAGGGGTCGCCAGTCACATTATCCTATGAGCATGTGACCCGGCTACGGCCACAGTGATTGGCTCGGGAGTGGACACATGACTCAAGCTGGGCCTATCAAAATCCTTCCCTGGGATTCTACATGTGAACACTTGGAGAAAGAGAAGCCTTCTCTTTCCCTGTGAACTCGGGGCTTCAGGGGTGACTCCTGAGGTCTAATGGCCATGTCCTCCTAGGTGTAGTGGCCAATCAGACTGAGAGTAAGAAGATGAGCTCCTGGTGCCTGGTGTCTGGTGGTCTGCTGAGCCTGGGTGGACCCGGGTGGGGCCCTATCCTCCTGTGGGGAGACCCCACTGGGGCAGCCTCCGTGCCAGGATGCTGTTGGCTGCCTCAAGACTGTCTGGCCTTTTCAGTAGGCAGTTGTGATTGGCTGCCCCTTCTAACGTAGGCAGCCTGGCCATCATAAACAAAGTCTAACTGCCCTGCAGGTAGAAAGGTAAGATTTGCATGTCTGTGTAAATCCCGCTGCTTTTCTGTTACTGTTGCTGGCCTCCGACATCACAGCTTGGGGGCTGGTTGAAACATGGGCTGTCCAGCTGCCTGAACTTCTGTTCCGGGTCTAAGCCGGGCTCCCACTCTGCTCTCCAGACTTCGGGGCAGGACCGCCCTCTGGCCCTGACAACATCTCCTTTCCTCTAGAAGCCGAGCTTTCCAGTGGCAATGTAATTCAGGCCACCCAGGCAACGTAAAATGTTCTAGTAGCCACGTTAAAAAGCGTAAAAAGCGGGGCGCCTGGGTGGCGCAGTCGGTTAAGCGTCCGACTTCAGCCAGGTCACGATCTCGCGGTTCGGGAGTTCGAGCCCCGCGTCAGGCTCTGGACTGATGGCTCAGAGCCTGGAGCCTGTTTCCGATTCTGTGTCTCCCTCTCTCTCTGCCCCTCCCCCGTTCATGCTCTGTCTCTCTCTGTCCCAAAAATAAATAAACGTTGAAAAAAAAATTAAATCATTAAAAAAAAAAGCGTAAAAAGAAACATAGGAAGTCAATTTGAGTATATTTTCTTTAATCCAGTACATCCAGCGTGATTTCAACGTGTGATGGATAGAAAAATGACCAACGAGGGAACCAAAACATGAGACTCCTAAAAACTGAGAACAAACTGAGGGTTTATGGGGGGTGGGAGGGAGAGGTGGGTGGGTGATGGGTATCGAGGAGGGCACCTGTTGGGATGAGCACTGGGTGTTGTATGGAAACCAATTTGACAATAAATTTCATATTAAAAATAAAATAAAATAAAATAAAATAAAATAAAATAAAATAAAATAAAAAAGAAAAATGACCAACGAAGTATTTTACATTCTAATTTTCCCGCTAAGTCTTTACCCTCAGTTTGGACTAGCCACATTTCAAGTGCTCAGCAGCCACGTGGAGCTGGTGGTGCCTTACTGGACAGTGTACCTTGCCCGGTGCAGGGAAGCGGCCTCCCACCTGCGGGTGTTTGGCTGACTTTGGCCTTTTCATTCCGGCTCAACTTCTCATTTACACTCAAATGTTGTGTGTTCACTACTGGGGATCTGTGATCAGATCTTGGCAGTTAGCCTGCAAACCAGAAGAAATAAAGGCAAGGCTTCAGTGCCAGAAATTCCTCATCCCTGCAGGAGGCAGCAGGGAGCCATGCGGATGTTGTGTTTTTAAGTTTTGGGGGGAGGGGGGGGAATAAAATTCAGATTTACAGAAAAGTTACGAAGATGGTACACGGAGTTCCTGGACGCCCTTCACCCACTTCCCTGTAATAGTAACATCTTATATAATTACAGTACATTTATCAAAACTGAGAAATTAGCATTGGTACAATCTGTTCACTAAACTTGAGACTTCGTTCAGATTTCATCAGTTTTTCTACTCATGTCCTTTTTCTGTCTCAGGGTGGAATCCGGGATGCCACGCTGCATTCAGGGACCTTGATTTTTAATAAATGCATACATCTATCTGTCCAGTTATCTAGCTAGCTGGGTAGGTAGCTGGCTATTTATAAAACAGTTTTATGGAGGCAGAATTGACACACAAGGAATGGCGCGTGTATGAGAGACGCATTTTGCTAAGTTGACATACGTATACACCGTGAAACCAACCATCCATCTGTAAGCCAATCAGAAGCAATGGTGAAATCATCACATGGTAGGGATTTTAGCTGAACCACGCAGCAACAAACAGCCAAGCTTATTTAGAGTTTACTAAATGCCAAAAGTCTCTTAAACATTTCACACGAATGCGTATGTGTAGCCCTTCTAACCACCTGCGCTAGATTGGGTTATGGCTGCCATTTCTCCTCCCTGCGACAGAATTGTGCTCTTAGGCCCTCTGTCAGGTGACTTGGCAGAAGCACCCGCTGGAGTAAGGGGACTTGATTTTCCCATCTGTTGTGGACTGAATTGTGTCCCCTGCCCCACCAAATCCGTATGTTGAAGCCCCAACCCCAAGGGAGATAGGGACCGAAAGGAAGTAATTAAGGTTAAATGAGGAAGAGACACCAGGGGCACGTGTGCACAGAGGAAAGACCACATGGGGACATAGTGAGAAGGTGGCTGTCTCCAAGCCAACCAGAAACCGTCCCTGCTAATACCTTGATCTGGGACTTCCAGCCAGCCTCTGGTACTGTGAGAGAATAAATTCCTGTCGTTTCAGCCCTCGGGTGGATGGTTTTCTGTTCTGGCAGCCTGAGTAGACTAACACACCTCCTTGCTGACAGTGGGCTTGGTCACGTGACTCGCCTTGGCCAATGATGTGTTTGCTCTGGGACTCTTATGGCGGCTTTCCTGAGCTTTGTGGAGTTGGCTTGTCCTTCTATGTGCCTGTGATTGTCTTGGAGAGAGGCAGAACCTGGGAAGTCACTGGTCCATGGAGATTGAGGAAGCACTTGGAACTGACCTGAACCCACCTGGTGGCCAGGACCCAGCAACGGCTGATCCTCAGCGGAACCTCAGCTCACCTGCCCAGAGGAAACTGCGCTCACCTGCAAGCTTGTGGGAAAGAAAGCGAACGTAGGGAAACGTAAGCCGCTGAGACTTTGAGATTGTTTGTTATGCAGACCAAACTGATTAATAACCAGTGAACTGAGGTACTGTCATTATCCCACATTTTATCAGTGAGGTGAGGCACAGAAAGGTTAAGTAACTTGCCCAAGATCACAGAGCTAGCGTGTAGCCCACGGAGGATATGAACCCAGGCAGCCTGGTTCCCAAGTCCATTAAAACCATACATAACCACTACGTTATAACTGGTTCTTATATGAGCAGAGATCTTTACCATCCTTTGACTGGGTGATTTAATTTTTTATTAATTTTTAAAATTAATTAAAAAATTTTTTATTAATGTTTTTTTATTTATTTTCGAGAGAGGGAGCATGAGTAGGGGAGGAGCAGAGAGAGGTGTGGACAGAGGATCCCAAGCGGGCTCTGGGCTTACAGCAATGAGCCGGATAGGGGCTCGAACTCATGAACCATAACAGCAAGACAGCATGACTCAAATCGAAGTCAGACGCTCAACCGACTGAGCCACCCAGGCACCCCTGACTGGATGATTTAATTGATTCATTCTTGAGTTGTTAATTCATCGAACACGTGTGCAAAGTAGGCTCCCCAGTTAGTTTCTCTCATAGCACTCCTATCTTCCTAGCAGTTATCAACGTTTGTCATTGACACGTGTCTATTTCTATGCTGGTTGGTCAGTCCCTTTTGCTAGATGTTAAGCTATATGAGGGCAGGGCTATATCTTTTTTGTTCCTGCTGTATACCTATCAACAATAGCCCATACTTGCTTGTTAAATAAAAATGAGCTAATTGTTAAATGCCAGCCCCGGCTACATTTCGGGATTGTAGAAATGAAGCATGTTACCTGCCTTCAGGGAGTTCCTAGACACCAAGACCACAATGTGGGGAGCTGGAGAATGAATGGGCTATAGAGGCAGTGGCACAAAGAAGGATCCTTTGGGACACCTGGGTGGCTCAGTCGGTTAAATGGCCGACTTCAGCTCAGGTCATGATCCCACGGTTCGTGGATTTGAGCCCCACATCAGGCTCTGTGCTGACGGCTCGGAGCCTGGAGCCTGCTTCAGATTCTGTGCCTCCCTCTCTGTCTCTCAAAAATAAATGAATAAACATTAAAAAAGGGAGAGAGAGACAGACCCTTTATTCTGCTGTGGCGGGGGCGGGGGTTGTGTTACAGAAGGTTTCACAGAGGACATAAATAATTGAGACTTGAAGAACAAGGGGGAAAATTCTCAGACTCACAAGAGAAGACAATCCCTAGCAGAACAGGCAAGGAAAAGGTATGGAGGGTTAAATGTGCGGTCCGTGCTGGGCCCTGTAGGTCATTCAGGCTGGCTGGGATGTAAGGTGTGTGGGGAACATATCTGGAGGCCGCTGGAGGAGTGGGCAGGGGTCTGATCCCCAAACACCATGCCAAGGAGCTTGCACTCTCCCTGCGGGCAGCGGGGAATCCTCAGTTGCCCGTTCCTGGAGGTGCCCAAGCAGACACTGCACCTACATTTGTTAGATTGTGTACAGAGAGTTTCTGCGGCACAGGAGGGTGAAGGCAAAGATTTTGTGCAGCTCTGAGATTTGCTGATTGGTCTGAGCAGGGTGCCCAGAGCAGGGAGCAGACAGGTGTAGATGCAAACGGGGTGGTTGTAGCAGAAGTTATGTGAGCTGGGTGGGTGGGTGGGGGGTGGCAACCGCAAGGGGAAGAGCCCAGTAGGGCAGGTATTTAAAAGGAAGGCGACACGAGCCTACCAGGCTACCCAGTGAGCAGATGGGGGCACGAGGAAGGGGGCTGAGTCAGAGGGAGTTCCAAGTTTTATCTTGTTGTTGTTCTTTTTTTTTTTTTTAAGTTTATTTATTTTTGAGAGGGGGCGGGAATGTGAGTAGGAGAGGGGCAGAAAAAGAGAATCCCAAGCAGGTTCTACATTGTCAGGCCAGAGCCCAAGGCAGGGCTCGAACCCCCAAACCACAAGCCCGTGACCTGAGCAGAATTGGATGCTTGACTGACTGAGCCGCCCAGGTGCCCCTAAGGGTGTTCCAAGGTTAAGCGAGGGGTTGAGCATGATACCCTTCGAGTGGAGGCTGGGAGGAGCTCGATTAGTGGTCTTTATCGCTGGGGTTGTTCATGATGTGGGTAGGAAGGTGTAGCTGGTAAGGACTGGCCATGAGGATTTGGGAACCAGTAGCGAGTGAAGACGGTTCTTACACACTTCAGACAGGGAGGCAGGTGAGCTGGGATCTAATTAATGGCACAGCAGTAATTGCATCCAGGTCTTATAATGATGTTAAAAATTTATTTTTATTATGGTAAAATGTACATGTAATTTAGCATTTTAACCATTCTCTTTTTAAGGTTTATGTATTTGTCTTTGGGAGAGAGAACGAGCGAGGGAGGGAGGGGCAGAGAGAGAGGGAGACGGCGAGAATCCTAAGCAGGCTCCGCCCTGTCAGTGCAGAGCCTGATGCAGGGCTCAGACTCATGAACCGGGAGATGATGACCCAAGTCGGACGCCTAACTGACTGAGCCACCCCAGGCACCCCAGCATTTTAAGCACTCTTACGTATACAGTTCAGTGGCATTATGTACATTCATATTATTGTGCAACCATCACCACCTTCCTTTTCCAGAACTTTCTCATCACCTCCGACAGATGTATCCATTAAGCAGCAACTGCTTATTCTCTCCTCCTCAGCCCCTGGTAACTTCTATCCTACTCTCTGTCTCTGTGGATCTGCCCACGTTAGCTATTTCAAATAAGTGGAATCACATAATATCTGTCCTTTTGCGATCTGGGTGTCTGGCTTATGTCACTTAGCGTTATGTTTTCAAGGGTCATCCATGTTGTGCCGTGTGGCAGAACTCCATTTTCATGGCTGAATAACATTCCACGGTATGGCGGCCCCACACTTTGCATATCCACCCATTGGGTGATGGACGTCCATTGAAAGACCCTCTTCCTTTTGATTATTGTGAATATCACAGCTATGAACATCCACGTAAAGGGTCTCTTTCCTTCCCTGTGTTTGGTTCTTCTGGGGATACACCTAGAAGTGAAATTGCTGGGCAACCCGTTTTGCCAGCAAATTGCTATGTGCCTTTGGTGAAGTCACTTCCACTCACTGGAGCTATTTATTTCCTCCTATCTTTAAAATGTGGGTTCCTCTTGGGGCGCCTGGGTGGCTCAGTCAGTTAAGCGTCCGACTTGAGCTCAGGTCATGATCTCGCGGTTTGCGGGTTCGAGCCCCGAGTCAGGCTCTGTGCTGACAACTCACAGCCTGGAGCCTGCTTCGGATTCTGTGTCTCCCTCTCTCTCTCTCTGCCCCTCCCCCGCTCATGCTCTGTCTCTCTCACTCTCAAAAATGAATAAATGTCAAAAAAATTTTTTATTAAATGCAGGTTCCTCTTGAATCTGCTCGGCTTTCCAAGCCAGGGGGATGGTGAACTTGCTAGAAGGTACAAAAGGGGAGTGTGTGGGGAGGGCTGAGGGTCTGCCTTGGTGGGAACCCTCAGTTACCGGGGATGGACAGGTAACAAAGAGGAGCCAGCAAAGGAAACAGACCAGGAGTGTGGGTGGCCGGAGGAAGAATGTCTTCTTTATGGTGGGGACATCTTCTCTATGGTGGGGACAGAGGGCTGGCAACAAAGGAGTGGAGAGAGAAATCATAGCCTCACCCAAAGGAGGGCTCAAAATGAGCTTTGCTAATTTGGCTTGATGAGATGAGGTTGGGCTCAGCATAAAATCCAGGGTGAGAGTCAGGGGTGTTGTCCTCTGGGAAGCAGGGATTGTGTGGCCAGAATGGAGGTCACCTGCTGCCGCGGGCTTGGGGGCTGGAGGGAGGCTGGGCAGCTGTTGGATGCACAGGGTCAAGTACGAGAAGCAAAAGGACTGGTAAGCCAGGCTTTCATTATTGAACTCACAGTAAAGAAATTGTATTTTCTTTCTTTTTTTTTTTTTAAATATTTTTAAAAATGTTATTTCAGACAGAGAGCAAGTGGGGGAGAGGGGAAGAGGGGGAGAGAGAGAGAGAGAGAGAGAGAGAGACAGAGAGAGAGAGAATCTTAAGCAAGCTCCACACTCAGCTCAGAGCCCGACGTGGGTCTGGATCCCATGACCCTGGAATCATGACATTGTGAGGCGAAATCAAGAGCTGGACGCTCAACTCACTGAGCCACCCAGGTGCTCCAAGAAATTGTATTTTCTTTTTTTTTTTTTAATATGAAATTTATTGTCAGATTGGTTTCCATACAAAACCCAGTGCTCATCCCAATAGGTGTCCTCCTCAGTGCACATCACCTACTTTCCCCTCTCCCCTACACCCTCAATTTGTTCTCAGTATTAAGAGTCTCTTATGGTTTGCCTCCCTCCCTCTCTAAACTTTTTTCCCCTTCCCCTCCCCCATGGTCTTCTGTTAAGTTTCTCAGGATCCACATAAGAGTGAAAACATGTGGTACCTGTCTTTCTCTGTATGACTTACTTCACTTAGCATAACACTCTCCAGTTCCAACCATGTTGCTACAAAAGGCCAGATTTCATTCTTTCTCATTGCCAAGTAGTATTCCATTGTGTATATAAACCACAACTTCTTTATCCGTTCATCAGTTGATGGACATTTAAGCTCTTTCCATAATTTGGCTACTGTCGAAAGTGCTGCTACAAACATTGGGGTACAAGTGCCCCTCTGCATTAGCCCTCCTGTATCCCTTGGGTAAATTCCTAGCAGTGCTATTTCTGGGTCAGGGTAGACCTATTTTTAATTTTTTGAGGAACCTCCACACTATTTTCCAGAGCGGCTGCACCAGTGTGCATTCCCACCAACAAGAAATTGTATTTTCAAGAGGAAATCGGCATTCATGGTGGATGTGCGTATCACTTTATTTGGTACGTACCCTACGTGGTTCCACGCAAAATTTATTTTTTTTGTTGTTGTTTTTTTTTTCCACGCAAAATTTAAAGAGGACAGATTAACGCATCAGATCATGAAAGCTGTATTTTTTTTTTTTTTTTGATTTGGGAAAAGACTGTGAGTAGGCAGAATGTGATAAGCCCCTTGTGTTAATGTTTAATAATAACTATTATTTATTGAACTGCAAATGGCCCAGCGTCATCTCAGCTAATCTCCACACCAACCTTGGTTACCTTTTCTAGGTAACCATCTTACAGATTGCCCCATTTTGCAGATGGGGAAACTGAGGCTTGGAAGGAAGTGACGTCACACTGAAGAAAGAGCAGAGAGGAGATTTGAACTCAGTCTGCCCAGCTCTGACGTGCAGGCTCAGAACGTCTGAGCTTGGGAATCCCGGTCTTTCTGGGAAGGGCTGAGCCGACCTTCATCCTTGATCTCTACTGGTTCCTCTGCCTTCTTGAAGCTTTCCAATAATGTGAGAGGCAAGGCTGCCAGACGACTGGGGGATGGACGTGATGATCCCTGGTCTCCTCCCATGGCCTGATTTCTCCTCCGCAGGAGGCATCACCTCAGGCCTGTGCAAGGTGCAGGGATGGAAGGATCACTAGACAGGGGTCAGCAGAGCTGGGCGGCCCCGAGCAAGTCGCTTGCCCTTTCTGAGCATCCGTAGCCTAGCTGCAATCTGGAGATCACGACCTCCCTTGGCAGGGCCGCTTTGAGGATCGGGCCAAGTGGGAGTGTGACAGTTTCCTCAACAGCCCAGCCTGGGACAGATGAGGGAAGGTCGGTATTGGCCGCCCTGTCCACAGGGCTCAGTCTGCCACCATTTTGCTTGCTCCCTGGGGTGTTTTCAAGGGACTAGGGCCCTTTAGCTCTGAGCCAGATCTAGGCTTCAAAAGACCTAGAAGGGGGCAAAAATGAGGCAAGGTTGCAGAGAGTGGTTCTGGATAAGAGGGGTGCAAGGGGGCAAGTCCATGGCCAATCAGCACCTCCCATGTGTGTGTGTGTCTGTGTGTGTGTCTGTGTGTGTGTGTGTGTGTGTTTGGTGTGGGGGTGCGTCTCTGTGTGCTTGGCACCCCCTGCCTTCCCAATATCCAGTCTGGGCCGCTTCAGGCAACACAAGATGTGCCAACAGCAGCTCCCTGGCATCCCCCCCCCGCCCCGAACCCGTGCTCTCCGCCTCCTCCCCTACCCCAGCCTATCCCCAGCTGGGGAGCTCCCAGTATCCCTCTGACCGGGACCCATCCACTCAGGTGCTCTCAGGGTGATCCCCTTCTTATTTAGCTCCTGGGGCTGCCACCGCCTCTCTTCGAAAAGACTCTCTTTCCCTGGCAAGGACAGGTGTTGGGGTGCTCTCTCTCTTGCCTGATTCAGCGCCTGCCCAGGGGTATTCCATTTTAGCCCCGGATGAAAGCTTGAACTCCAGAACTGCCCGGAGGGAGGCGTGCGACTCTCCCTTTCTCGGGGGTGGGGGAGGAAGGCCTACACCAGAGATGGCTGGACTTAACTGCAGGGTTGATAAGACTTACCGTCCTCCTCGGTCAGGACAAGGGTGATATCTGAAAGCATCTACATGGCTAGGTGCTGGCCACTCAGAATGGATTCTGTGCTTGATGAATATCCAATCTCCTCCCCACCTCCACCACCACCCAGAGGCCCCTCAATAATCATCCATAGAAGGACGAGGAGGGAGCAGGCTGAGACCCAAGGAATTTTGGCACAGGGGCAGCTGGACTGCCCCTGGTCTCTGCTTCCCTTACTAGTGGTAATGACTCCTATTAATTGAGTGAGGGTCACTTTGCTCCGTGCTGGGCCCTGTGCCAAGCAAGCATTTCGTAGGTACTATTTCACTTAATTTCCACACAACCCTTTGAGGTAGGTACGATTATTATCGTTCCCGTTTCACAGATGGGAAAGCTGAGCCCAGAGGTGTTGGGTCCCTTGCCCAAGATCACACAGCTAGTAAGAGCCAGAGCTCGGATTTAATCCCAAGTGGTCTGGACTCTTCTGGTTCGCTCAGCGTTCCCATTTCCCTGCTGGGGGTGCGTGGGGACTGCCTTGGAAGGTGGCTGCCGCGGCCCTCCTGGCTTCCTGCAATAGAATTCCCTGTAATTTCATTATAAATCATATTTCCAACCAAGCCGGCTCTGAAGGTCGCCGGTAATCAAACTGTCAGCAGGCCATCTTCAGCGGCTGCCATAATCAGGGCCCTGAGCCGGGAGAGACCACGGAGATCAAGCTTCCTGCCCACGCAGCTTGGGGTGGGTGAGAGGCCAGAAATGGAAACAGGTTAACAGGGCTGGGGGCTGGGAGCCAAGTGCCTGCGGTGCTCCGGCTTCCCCGATAATGAGAGAGGAGAGGGCGCAGGGTCCTTCCCGCTGCTGGCGACGCTGGGTGAGCTGAGCTCCCGGCCCAGGACGAGTGGCAGCTGACAAAGTTCTGATGACATCACGTGGATGTGAGTCACTCCCCGGGGACGTGGAGCCTTGGGGAGGGGGCACAAGAGTTACATTTTTCTGAACTACTGGCTGAGTGGCCGACATCACGTCGCCCTATGTAACTCATAAGGGAGTCCCACGTGCCGGGCGGTTTCCCATCTCCTCTCTAATTCCCAGAGGCCTCCATCGGCACACGGGTCAAAGCTTCCAAGTGTTCGGGTTGGCACTTGGACTCCTACCTAGGCTTTTTCTTTGAACCGTAGAGGTGTTTTCCCATTTTTGCGATCGGCTGGCAAATGCTGGTTAAACTAAGAGAAACCAGTATCTTGTCTGCAGGAGTTTTCAGAGCCTTTAACAAACTGGATCATAGCTCTTCACAGGAGGAGGGATGGGAAGCAGCCTGGAGCCCCGGAAGCTCTGGTGGGGACAGGATTAGTACCTCACCCCACTCTAGGGTGGGGAGGAGCCTTGCCCACCAGGGGAGTACGGGCTGGCTTCTCTCCTGACTCCTGCCGCCCATCTGGATGCAGCCTGCCATGGGCTGAGCTGAGTGAGGCCCAGCCTCACGTCCCTCACAGGAACCGCCTGGAACAAGGCAGGCTGATACCTGTGCGTGTTCTCCTTTTCTGGACTGTTTAAGGGCTCACTGGCTCATCCAGGTGTAGGCGGATCATGCTGTCCCATGCCCTGGCCTCACTTCTCCCTTCTGCTGGGACAGCAGGAGCCTCTGCCTTCTGGGTCTTTCTGGACACCTGGACACCTGGGTACCAGGCACTGCTGCTCCTTAGATGCCCCAGGCAGGGCTGGATGGACCAGGACTCCCAGACACCTGCCAACTCCCTCCCCGTCGCCACCCTCCCTCTTAGCTCCTAGACTTCCCCTGGGCACTCTCCCACCCGCACCCCAAGAACACACAGCAAACTGGTGAAACAGACAGGCCTTGCCTGCTGAAGGGTCTTAGCCCTGACTGCTCCCTACTTTGAGAACAGGAATCCAGCTTCCTTACTTTGGCTGAAACAGTCCTCAACGGTTTCTCCTTTGCTGCTGGCACACGGCTGGACTCCATTTCTCAGTCTCCTGTGTAACCAGGGGGCGCTGGGCCATCACAGCAGAGTTCTGGCTAAAGGGCTAATGGAATATCAAGGGGCGATGACTCCACGCCCAGACCTGGCCTGCAGAACCTCTCATGCAGTGGCTCTCTCTCTCTCTCCTACTGGTGAAATGCAGAAGATCCAACAGAGAAGCCTGGTGCTGGGAGATGGGAGAGAACAATCCAGAAGGGGCTGTTAAAGTGAGTGAGGTCTGGGTAGCCATCCCAACGCAGCCATTTAATCTGCGATCTTGGGGCGCCTGGGTGGCGTAGTCGGTTAAGCGTCCGACTTCAGCCAGGTCACGATCTCGCGGTCCGTGAGTTCGAGCCCCGCGTCGGGCTCTGGGCTGATGGCTCAGAGCCTGGAGCCTGTTTCTGATTCTGTGTCTCCCTCTCTCTCTGCCCCTCCCCTGTTCATGCTCTGTCTCTCTCTGTCCCAAAAATAAAATAAAACGTTGAAAAAAAAATTAAAAAAAAAAATCTGCGATCTTGAACAAGTCATTCTGAGCTCACGCATAAGTAAGAGGTAATAAGAGCACCTTCCTGTGGGTGGGAGGAGCTTCCTTGATTTGGGACAACTCTCAAGGCCGTCTGAGCCCCGGAGCTCCCTGTAGCATTGGCTGTGGTCCCTGCATCATGATCCAACTTCTCTCTCTGCCTAGTTCATTTTTTTCCTCCGTTACAAAAATCCCAACCTCTGAGTTCTGTTTTTGCTTTTTAAAATCCATACCTTCGGGTTCTAATTGAAGGCAATTAATATTGGAAGAGGTTGTAGGAGATGGACTTTTTTAAAAAATTTAGAAGTTGGAATAATTTTTTGTTAACATTCATTTATTTTTTTTTTTGAGAGCCAGAGAGAGCCAGAGCATGAGTGGGAGAGGGGCAGAGGGAGAGGGAGACACAGGATCTGAAGCAGGCTCCAGGCTCCGAGCTGTCAGCACAGAGCCCGACATGGGGCTCGAACCCACAAACCGTGAGATCATGACCTGAGCCGAAGTCGGAAGCTTAACTGCACCACCCAGGCGCCCCATGGAGATGAACTGTACAATGAGATTTTTGAGATGCATTGCTTGCTGGTCACCTGGTAATGAGAACCCCATCTTTGGCGGTCGGTGGGGTTGTGATTAATACCTGCCATGCTGTAGCAGTGCAGTCACCAACACTGTCTCTGGTGGGGAACCGGCATGGAGAACCAGGGAAAGGGGAAGCCCTGGTGGATAAAATGTCCCGGGTGCTTGAGAGGTTTGGAAGAAGTAATAATCATAAGGATTATGGAGTTGGATAACCACCGCTGGGGAATGGGGAAGGCTACCAGTGCATCGGGGGAAGGCAGAAAGGCTGTGGGCGGTTAATCGCAAGTGTAAGTGAAGAGTGTGATCCGGGGAGCCTCCTTGGCAGCATTGGATCGAGAGGCTCTCATCTCCTACAGCCTGAGGACAACAACAGCTAAGGATCAGGTCCAGAACTTAATCATAAGTGGAGCTACGGAGAGGGATGAATTCTCAGCTCTGGCAAGTCTGCCACTCCGAGGTCAGAGCCTGATTGGAAAGAGTGGGACGCCGATATGTGACATATGGATGGGGACATCTGGGTGGATGCATTTGAAACTCTCGAATCACCAAATCCTCCCGAGCCCCGCAGGTGAGCAGAAGTGGTCCACTCCTCCTGGTTAAAGGCAGGGACTCTGCCCTGGCTTGAGGATGATGCAGAGGCCTCTGGTTTGCAAGATAATACGTACCTCCGCCTCCCGTCCTGGCCACCAAGCCTTAGCAACCAGAGTCGAGTTCCAGTATAATCCGGTTATGCCAAGGGAAGAAAGGGACAATGTGCCAAAGAGGCTGTGAGCTCTAGTCAACATGTTCTGGCAGAAAATCAGAACAGTGGTAGAGGATGAGACCATGGGGGTGCCAGGATCAAAGTCAGTGGAACATGAGGTTGGTTAGGGAGACCTCATCACTATGGGAACCCCTCTCGGGATGCAGGATTTAACAGCCTGCCAAGGACCCTGGGGGAGGGTGCTAACTCGATGTTAGGACGGCTCTCAGAAGCTTGGAAAAAGCCAGGGCTCACACTAAGTGAACTAGAAACGCCAGAGCTGCTGTGGCAGATGGCAAAGGAAGATCTCAAAAGGCTGGAAGAAGTGTGCAAGCCTAACAGATACACTACGGAAAGCGAGAGAACCCGCTGGCAAGGTGTGTTCCTGGGAGGGGCCCAGAGGACGGTCCATTTACCAAAATGACAAGGCGTGCACTGGTGGGGAGGGACAGCTTGGTTGAAGAGCTCGGCGACGGCTGTCCTTCCTAAGCCAAGGCTGATAGTAGGAGACGCTGCCACAGAACTGGGCCCCCACGTTCACGAGATGGACCAAGTAACAGGGCCACCCCTACCCCCCTGCCCCACGGTGAAACACACATTGTGAGCAATGTTACTGCGATGAACTACAAGGTCAGAGTGGCAGGTGGGGAGCCTGGCTTGCAGAGGCTATCAAGACAGTTAATAGAACATGGTGTTCCCAGGGGCAAGGAGGTGGGCAGCCAAAAAGACTATTACAGGATATTCACCGCCTAAAGAATTCACGGATGGGCACTCAGAAGGCTGGAGCTGCTGCCCCATAGAAGGCTAGTGCTCGGACCCAGAACCCGTCCGGTGAAGGAGAGGCAACGTCCCCCCAGGAGAAGGAGGCTGTGAAACCACAGCACATGTACATGGTAATGATACCCCAGTCCTTCTGCAAAGGGACCTGTGGTTATTTACTTGGGAAACTGTACCTTTTTTGGGGGGGGAGGGAATAACCAGACATTTGTAACACTGTGGGATACAGAGTCCAAGATGCCATCGATAAGTAGGAATCTAAGGCGTAACCATGATCTCCTATTAAGGGAAGGGCCAATGGGAACCAGAAAATACACAGAATCCTGGCCCGAGCTTTGGCCGTAGTGGACCCACCGAGTCTATGAACCCTCCCAGTTCCCTGATTTCTGAAAGTGTAATTCGAATGGACACACACGGGGTGTGGTTGACAGTGGTTGGCAGAACTGTCACAAGTCCCTTGGCCGGAGGGCTAAAGCTATTGTAAGTGGCCAAGGTCCAGTAGAAGCCTCTGAACCTACCTTTCCCCCCTTTGGAAAGGCCAGATGAATCCTAGGAGGACAGAGCACACTTTGATCCGTGGCCGCCCATCTGGCAAAGGCATCCCCCCACCCCACCCCACCCCCTCTTCTATCAGGAAGGGCGATCGGAAGCAGTCTGCATTCGCGTGGAATGGATCACAGTATACACGGACGGTGCTGCCTCATGCATATGCTGGCTTTGCCACCCTCTGTCACAAAATAGTGTAAAACAGTGGGTTTTAACGAAAACATTTGGCAACGTCCGGAGGTATTTCTGGCTGTCACAACCGAAGTGGGTAGAGGGTAGGGGTGCTGCCAAATGTCCACAGGACAGCCCCCACACCGAAGAATTGCCCGGTCCAGGTGTGTCGGGCCCCGCGGGAGGCTCCCAGCACGCCATCGTTCCGGGGAGCACCACACCGCCCGTTACATCAGCTACATCACGGCGAACCGTCTGGGGGAGCGAGCGGCAGTAAGCGCTTTGGAGGCCGCGATGAGACAGAAGCGCTTCAGAAGGTGGGGATGATGCATCGGTGACGTTTTTAGGGGTACAGCCGGGACGTGCCCTCCAAAGGAGAGGACGAATTATCGCATCTTGTACCTCCCACACATCAGAAGAAAACACAGCGTCTGATAGGCCTTTTCAGGTTCTTCAAACCACATATTCCACACTTGCCAAGTCCCGCTCCAGCCCCTTTCACCAAGTGACGGGGAAGCCTGCCAGCGTGGGGAGGGGGCCCAGGGCAGGAAAGGGTCTGCAGCAGCCCTTGGCTGCTTGCAAGCGTGTGACCCGGCAGACTCTTCGATGACAGACATATCCGTGGTGGGAAAAGACACAATGTGGAGTTTATGGCAAGCCCCAAAAGGAGAACAGCAACAGAGATCCCTCGAGTTCTGGAACGGGGCCATGCCATCTGCAGTGGAAAATTATACGCTGTTTGAAAAATAGCTTTCATGCGCTTCTGGGTGTTGGTAGAGCTGGAGCGTCCGATGGGCTTGTTAGAGACAGCTTACGGATGACACCCTGTGAGGACAGAGAGCCATCCTGCGGAACACGAGGCCCTTCCCAAGTTCATGACTGCTATTTGGTGCTAGGTCCCCAGCAGGCAGAATATAGGAGTCTGGCATTTAAGGGCTGCAAGGAGGAGAGGCCTTGTTTACGTCGCTCTCAGTGACTCGGGAAGCTTGTATCCTGGCCCTGCAAGGGTACTCTGGGTCTGGAGGTCTATTCTCGTTCCCAGATGGGGAGCACTTTCACCAGAGTCAGCATTCCGTCCAACTTTGCCCACATCCACCACTCGGTCATTTCAGATAAGAGCCACCCAGTTGGCCGGAGTAATGGACCCTGATCAGCTGGCAGGAGAAGGTCAGTTTTGTTACTTAAGGGATCATTAGTTTGTCTCTCAAGTGTCCCCTTGTCCATTTTTAAAACATGTCTATTTATTTCTTATTTTGAAAATATTTTTTAAATGTTCACTTGTTTTTGAGAGACAGACAGAGACAGAGCACAAGCAGGGTAGGGGCAGAGAGAGAGGAGACCCAGAATCTGAAGTAGGCTCCAGACTTTGAGCTGTCAGCACAGAGCCTGATGCGGGGCTCAAACTCATGAACCGTGAGGTCACGACCTGAGCCGAAGTCCAACGCTTAACCAACTGAGCCATCCAGGCGTCCTGTAAATGTTTACTTATTTTTGAGAGAGTGCAAGCAGGGGAGGGGCAGAGAAAAGGGGACAGAGGATCCAAAGCAGGCCCTGGGCTGACAGCAGCGAGCCCCATGTGGGGCTCGAACTCACAAACCACGAGATCATGAGCTGAGCCGAAGTTGGGTGCTCAACCAACTGAGCCACCCAGGTGCCCCTCCCTTGTCCATTTTTGACAAGAAAAAGGCAGGTTTGGTAGTCCTGAAGTGAGAAGGGCAAGGGGACCAGAGGCCCTGACGGGTTCGAGATGAGTCTGGGCCATCCCCCTCAGCAAACTATCTAGATCAGCAGAGGTGCTAGCTGGTTGAGGGGAGCCTAAAATGGGCAGTAGAGGAGGGGACAATGGGTATCAGTTACAGTCCCACATCCAGTGGTCATGGCAGCCAAGTTATAGTTCAACCCACTAGCCATCTTTTTTTAAGTTAAAAAAAATTTTTTTGTTTATTTATTTTAAGAGAGAGACAGAGAGAGTGAGTAGGGGAGAGGCAGAGAGAGAGGGAGAGAGAGAGAATCCCTCAAGCCCGGGGCCTCCCAGGCCTCATCCCACTGTCAGCGTGGAGCCCGATGCAGGGCTCGAACTCACGAACTGTGAGATCATGACCCGAGCTGAAATCAAGAGTCGGACGCCCAACCAGTTGAGCCACCCAGGCGCCCCTTCTTTTAAGTTTTTATAGGGAAAGAGACCAACCAGAGTTCTGGAAAATCTCCCCCTGGATGGGGGGACTTAACTGTACGGAGTAAGTAGGT
The DNA here is from genome assembly GCF_014898765.1 of Herpailurus yagouaroundi. NCBI lineage: Eukaryota > Metazoa > Chordata > Mammalia > Carnivora > Felidae > Herpailurus > Herpailurus yagouaroundi. The sequence continues at coordinate 8,305,552 of NW_024412388.1, forward strand.
CCCAGCAGAACACGGGGTGGACTGCAATGGATGCTCCCACAGATCTCCTGGCGAGGACCACAAGCACCTCCCATGGCTGCTGGGAATGTTGGCTGCCAGCGATCCCTTCCCAGGAACTGCCCTGTGCCAGAGGGCATCGTCCCGCCCGGGACTATGCCCCTCTCCAAGGGCAGCCCGGATTTCCTGACTGGTCGATGCCTGGGTGCAGATTTTTGACCCCCTCCTTGCTTTGATTTGGGACAGCTTCCGAAGGCCAGCCCAGCTCTGGATCTCCCTGGGGAATTGGCGGGGTGGAGGGGGTGGTCAGTGGGAGCACATCGCATTTCAGCATCTCCCTTCACCTAATCTGCTTCCCTCATGCTCGCAGAGCTGCGGTCCAAGAGGCTTCTCCCTGACGGAGCCTCCTTGATGCAAATCTGCCTCAGAGTTGGCTTCCTGGGGAGACCTGACCTGAGACACTGCAGACGGTGTGGCATTGGGATCTGGTTTTGTTCCCAGCCCAGCAGTTTAGCATAATGGAAGCCACACGGGGCTCAGCTGGGTCACCAGGCTGCTCCCCTTCCATACCAGCCCCGGAGAGGCCTCCCTATTCCTACCTTCCTGTCTCTGGGTCTACCTGCCCCCACCTGCTGTGCTCACGTTTGCTCAGACCTGGCTGTGGGACTCAGGGGGCCCTCTGTCTCCCACTTCACCCACCTTGTCTTGGCGGCAAGAGCTTGAAGGGAACCCATTCTGACAATAAGTTCAAAATAGACGCCCGTGTCGGCCCAGCTCGGGCTTTGGAGTCCATGGCCCTTTGGCTGTGTGCCTTTGGCAGGTTACTCAACCTCTCGGAGCTCAGTATTGTTACCTGCAAAATGGACACAGCAGCATCTTCTTCTTGGGATGGCTATCTGAAAGAACGGTGGTTCTCTGGGCACATCCCCCAGCTCTCCCAGACCGAGGTGACGTGCATTTGCATTTCAGAAGAAATGCAGGTCTAGATTTAATCCCTCCCTGGGGGCCCAGGAGCGTGGGCCTTCCTCTGGTACCCAGCCTCCTCCCCTGGGTAGCCAGTGGGGCCAAGCTGGCCTCTCCCTTCCCCTTCCCTCCACCCGTGCCCTTTCCTGCTAGCCTGGCCTCCCAGGCCTCAGCCCTCCGCTGCTGCTGCCTCCAATTGCCTGCAACTCAATGGCCTCCTGGCTTCTAGGCACAGTTCATTGTTGCCACTTTTGATTAAATTTCCAGTCTCTTTTCAAGTTTGTTTCCCTAGGGGCCCCTGGCTTTCTTGGAGCTGGGAGGGAGATAGAGGTGCTAGATTCCTGGGGATGGCTGGGGAGGGAGTCAGGAGATGATGGCGGAAGTGGGGAGGAGTGGCCATTGCCACTTTGGGTGAGGCACCCCAGTAGCCCCCTGATGCCCAGGACCCATACTCTGGACTGGGGGCCCCTGAGCCGACCCATTGTCCTGGGCCTTCTTCCTCTAACTTCTGTCCACTCCCCACTGTCCCTGTCCTTTCAAATCCTTTCCCAGCTCCACCTGCTCACTCTACCCAAGGCCTGGGACCTAAAGACACTTCTTTTTCTTTTTTTAATGTTTATTTATTTTTTAGAGAGAGATAGAGTGTGAGCAGGGGAGGGGCAGAGAGAGAGGGAGACACAGAATCTGAAGCAGACTTTAAGCTGTCATCATTGAGCCCAACTCGGGGCTAGAACTCACAAACCGCAAGATCGTGACTTGAGAGGAAATCAGACGCTTAACCAACTTACCTACCCAGGGCCCTCCCCCCGCCCCCCAAAGACACTCCTCACAGCTTGAGTCTCAGCTGACCCGGCCCAGCCTGCAGTCTCCTTTGCCCCACCCAGAGTGACCAGAATGGATGCGTGGCCATCTGCTGGTCTCCACTGCGGACTCCCCAAACTTGGGGCTACCCTGGCTTCTTTGCCCCATGAGCGTCTCTCCAGCTATCACCTGCAAGAGTAGGCCTTCGTCATTTTGCAGGAGGAGTGGTGTCTAGTTTGGGCCAGCAGATGAGGGCACAGGCCTGGAGGTGAGCCTCCTGTGTCCCAGCCTCACCTCCGTTTATCTGAGTAGTCGTGTGCCCTCTGGTGAGCCGTGCACGCTCTGCCTGTGAAACACTCGCCTGAGTTGGAAAGCATCTTAATAGGCCCAGATTGGGAAGCTGCTGGCTGGTTCATCAACCATCCTGAATCTCAGATTCCTTAGTGCCCCCCACCCTGTGGGGCAGTTGGGGATGTTAGAGGTGATATATTCCAAGTACCAGGCTCGGGGGCCGGCATGTGGTCTGAGCTCAAAGCCTGGTAGCTGTTTTTATTACTAATATTGGGGTGGGGGTCTTGAGTTTCCTTAAAGGGTTGAGTTTCAGGTACAGAAGACTAAACGTGGCTTCACCAAGAGGAATTTGGGTGTCAAGGTTACGGGGGAGCCTTTTTTGGACCAGCTTGTGCTGGTCCTTGGAATTCAGGCCAGCAGGAGTCCTTCAGAGAGATACCAAAGCCCCAGGGCAGAAGAGAAAAATAAGGAGAAGAGAACAAGGGTGGGAGGAGAGAGGGACTCAAGTGGACAGTCAAGCCATGTGGCAGAAGCTGCAGGTGTGTGAGTGGTGAGGATGGCGAGAAGCACACAGGTTTAAGAAGATGCCAGGTACTAACTTTTCCACCCTGCCCACCTCCTCTACCCTCCAGACCTCTAATACACCATAAAGCTCCGGGGGGTGGGGGCTGGCATTATCCCACAAAAATGCAGAGGGGGACCTACCATAAACCTGGAAATGCCATGTGGGATGGCAAGATGGTCCACCAACAACTAATCTGGGTGAAGCCGGAGCTTGGAGCCTGAGTGACCGGGGGAAAATGCCCCGCAGAAATGCCCAGAAGAATCACGGGGGCTATGGAGTCATTCGACTCCTTTTAAAGAGTCTTTCCCTAGGGGCGCCTGGGGGGCTCAGTGGGTTAACCTTCCGACATCGGCTCATGTCATAATCTCATGGCTCATGAGTTCGAGCCCCGCGTTGGGCTCTGTGCTGCAGCTCAGAACCTGGAGCCTCTTTCAGATTCTGTCTCCCTCTTTCTCTGCTCCTCCCCTGCTCGTGCTCTGTCTCTCAAAAATAAGTAAACATTTTAAAAAAAATGAAGAGTCTTTTCCTCTTGAATGTTTGTTTTCAGATTTTGAAAATTTTAAACCGACAGAAATGTTGAAAGAGCAAGCCCATCCAACATCAGCAGCAAGTCCTTCACACAGATACACTGATTCTTGACCTTGGCAGCTTTTATTTCTTGACATTGGTGGCTCACAGCCATCACAATGCCTCGTCCCCACATACATCAGCACAAGCGTGTGAACAAGGACCTTCTCCAACATTACCATAATGATATAGTTATCATACCCCAGGACTTTAACACCAGTCCAATAATGTTATCTGATGAAGTGCTCATATTCAGATTCCCCAATTGTTCTAAAATTGTCTGCTATAGCTCTTTCCCCCTCTGAGGATCATGCTCTGCATTTAATTGTTGTGTGCCTTTAGTCTCCTTTAATCTAGTCTTTTTTTTTTTTTTTTTTTGGTCTTTCTTGTAATTGACATTTTGAAGAGTCCATATCAGATGTCTTGTAAAATGCCCCATGGTATGAATATGCATGGTTGTTTCTTCCCTTGCTTTGGTTCAGCGAGAATACGCATGAGACATGTCGTGTACCCATTCATGCATCACTTGAAAAGGCACATGATGTTAGTTTGTCCCTTTTTGGGGACCCTACATCTGATCACTTGGTCAAGGTGACATATGCCAGATTTCTCCACTGGAAAGCTGCCTTTTCCTTTTCATGATGAGTAAGTAATCCTTAGAGACGTTGCAAGACTGTGTGAATGTATTGTTTATCTACCGATGATCTTTGTCTGGACCCGTTATGATACTGAAGTTGCAAAACCCATTTGTCTCTTGAAGGGCCAGAGCCTCTGCTGGCATGTGGCTTATACACATGGCCACGTGACTTTCCTCTGTGTGTTGGCCCAAGGGGATGGCTTCACGTGTGTGATAGCCAACGATTGTCCTCAGTGGCCTGTCTCTACCCCTTTTCATTAGCCTTGCCCTTTGCTGTCCTTCGCCACAGGGACCAGCTTCTCTGGCCAGAGAGCCAGTCTTCCACCAGCTAGAGAAACGTGGTCCTCTGGGACAGCCCAGTTGAATGGCTGCCAGTCCATTGGGTCAGCCAGCTGGTTGCTGGGAGTGCGTGTGTGTGCGTGCGTGTGTGTGTGTGTGTGGGTGGAGGGAATGGGGGGTACGCATGTGGGTAGAAGGGCTGTCTGGGGACTTAGAACCCAGAGGCAGCACATCTGCTATATACCTGGGAGCTGCAGGGTGCTGGGCTCTGGCCTTTGTTTCCATGGCAATGGGCAACCTCATTCTGTGGACTGCTCTTCTCTGGACCAGCTGACAGTCATGGGGCCAGGGCTTTGGGCCAGAGACAGAGGAGGGGGAGGGGGCTCCATCAGACTCTCAGAATATCTTGGAGAAGAGAAGTGCCAGATCCTGCATAGATATCCTGGAGATAAGGACTTTAGACCATTGCCCCCTTCACTGCACTGTAGAACAGACTTTTCCAGAGGGCCCTGCTGCCTCCTCCCTATTTGCTACAGAACGGACTCTTCCATCAAAAAAGTCTGTGACAATACCTAGGTGGCATCAGGGCCCAGCAACTTTCTTATGAATTCAACTCAAGATTAAACAGATTCAGATCCCTGACTTCTTGATCTGATACATACATGATCTCGGCCTTCTGTTTACATGCATTATCTGTCTTGCCCCACAAGTCAGCCACCTGACTGGGTAGGTCATTAATATGATTCCTATTTTAGAGGCATAGGAGCTGAGGCTCAGAGGACTGGGGCCACATGGCTGGTAAGGGTGAGGCTGAGCAGAGACTCAAGGAAACAGTGTCATCTATTAACTAAGAGCATGAGCAACAGTGACAGGCAGAGCTGGTTTCGTCTCGACGTTTTCACTTACTAGCTGCGTGATTTTGGCAAAGACAGAAGACCACTGATGGCTGAGACTGGGACTCCTTGGGGCCCAGGACCTGCTCTTAGACGTGCAAGTTCAGATTCTCCGTGTCCTCAGTTTATTCAAGGCTCTCGAAGGAATTTATACCAATTGAAGTCCCCAAAGATGGATGTGTCAATGTGACTAAGTTGGGGCCAGTGAGAAGTAAGCATAAGTGATAGACTGGGCTTCTAGGGAGTCTCGTTAACAGAGAGAGGGTGTCCCTTTTGCCCCTTTTCTCCCTTCCTCCTTCCTGCTGCCAAAATGTAGTTGTGATAGATGGAGCACAAGTAGCCATCTTGGACTTAGAGGCAACCCTGAAGAAACAGAAAGATCCTGGATCCCTGATGACTTCACGGGAAGACCCTATCAGCCATCTACTGTCTATGTCTGGACTTTCTTTAAATTTTTTTTAAAAATTATTGATATATAGTTGACTTAGTACATCTGGACTTTGTATATGGGAGTGTAGACCCTGTGTGTTTGAGGTTCTAGTTCATGGTGATCTGATACTTGCAGCTGAATGTTATTCTTACCGGATACACCAAGCTATTAATCTACACTGAGAAAAGGCCCTTCCAATGACCCTGACTCCTAGTCACCCACCATCTAGGATACTTGGGCTGGGAATTCCCCAGAGGTCACGGCTGAGTATGGAACCAGCAGAGTCATGCCCTGGGAGGTGTCTAATTCTGAGCAGGGATGAGCCTGGGGTGTACTCCCTGCCCAGAGCAAGGTCCACCTCGCTCCTAAGCAACAAGGATGCTCATGCTGTCAGACTCAGTGGTCCCTCTCTCCAGGACAGCAGAGGAGGAACATTCCTTGTGTATAAGAGGCAAGTTACAGCATGGTTGATTAGATATGACTCTCCAACCCCAGGGAGAAACTTTCAGATGTGCCCCTCAGCCCAAGAGCCACTGTGCGCTCTATTTGGATGCAGGAAACACCTGATCTCCTTTCTTTTCTGCAACACTGACCCACCATCTCTGAAGATGGTACATTTGTCTGTGCTTGGTTGTTACATGTTAATTCTGCTGACCTTGAAGGGTGCCATGTCCTGGCCTTAGGCTCAAGATCTATGAATAGTGGTGGGCAGGGTGGGCAGCTGGGCTTCTAGAACCTCCCACCCATTAGGCCCTGTCTGGGTGACTGGATGGTTTGGGCTGCCTTGCATGGCTCCCTTTTCTACTCTGGCTGCTCCTCCTTATAACTCAGGGCATTGGGTTGTGACTTGCAAATTTGCAGCTCCAAAGTGTCAATCCTCTCCTCTGCCTCTGAACTCTGCTGAACTCTGGCTTTCTCTGGCGCATGTGTGGGAGAGGAACTCAGTGGTCATATTTTGGTAATGTCATCTAGGGAATTATCTAAGCGCCGAAAGGGATGCCATCAGCATAAGTTGAAAGCATATTTTCCACAATGCAAAACCTCATTGTAGAAATGCATCTACCCATTCATCCGTCTGCCCAAAAACCCATGCATTCACTGAGCCAATATTTTTGAGGGCTCCATGTTCCCGGCACTCTGCCAGGCATTATAGATAAAGAAATAAATAGGAGATGGTTCCTTCTCTCAAGGAGCCCACAGGCACAAGGCAATTACAACACGAGTTATATGTGCTAGGAGAGGGGAGAAGTCGGGTCTCTGGGAGCACAGAGGGGCAGCTACTGCAGCTGGGGGTAGTCTTAGAGAGGGGTCTTAGAAAGCTCCCAACTCAAGGTGATTTCTCAGCTGAGAGCTGGAGGGTGAGTGGGAACTGGTGGGAAGAGTAGGGGTGGGGGGTACTTGGCAGAGGAAGAAACACTTGCAAGGGCCTGAGGCCAGAGCATGGAGTACTCGCTGAGCTCCTTGGGTCTGGCAGATGCCAGGATGCAGGAAGTGATGAGGAAGAGAAGGGCAGCACCTGATCTATCTGAGATGCAAAAGGCATTTCCTTCCCTTTCCTTTCCTTCCTAAGTTTACTTATTTTGAGAGAGAGAGAGAAAGAAAGGGGCACGTACACACACATATTAGCAGGGGAGGGGCAGAGAGAGAGAAGGGGAGAGAGAGAGAGAGAGAGAGAGAGAGAGAGAGAGAGAGAGAGAGAGAGAATCCCAAGCAGGCTCCACATTATCAGTGCAGAGCCCAATGCAGGACTCGATGCCAGGAACTGTGAGATCATGAGCTGAGCTGAAATCAAGAGCCTGACACTCAGCTGACTGAGCTCCCCCAGACGCCCCGCTAAAGGCCTTTTCCCTGCAGAGTTGCACAAGTGTTTGGTTTGCTCAGGGAGGTAGGGAGGAGGAAACAATTCCTATTGTGAGTGTCCTGACCCCACAGCCACTCTCCAGAAAGTGTCTAATTTCTAGCTTAATCTTGGCTCCAGGCCTAGCTCACCTCCAAAGTACCCAGTATTGGGAGAGCTCCCCTCCTGCCCCTGCCTGCCCCTCCCCTGCTCCCCGCACAGCCCGTGACTCAGCTCAGCTCTCCTTCCACGCCTCATCTTTTACAGAGGGCTGTTGGCCCATCACCCCCAGCCTTTCTTCCTGCTTCTTGTCCCTCCGGCAGAGCCGGTGAAGGTTTCCTTCTGGTCTCTGGGGCATGCTGCAGTCTTGGCCTGGGAGTGGCCTGACCCTGGTCAGGAGGTCCAGGAGGGCTGGAGGGGCCACTCTGCTAGGCACGCTGTGGGGCAGCCAGAACCCCTGAACTCCCTCCCTTCTTTTCTCTGACCTTTCCCCAAGGTGGAGCAATCCCCTGGGAAACCGGTCCTCTTGGGTCCCCGGATTGGCCCCACAGAGTTGGCTTTCCTGGTCATTTTGGCTGACGAGGGGCTCCTGCGGAAAAGGGTGGACAGCTCAGAACTTATCCACATGATGGGTCTGGCCATGCCCTGAACAGAGGGGGCCCTGGAGGCTGGTCTTCCTACAATCTGAACCAATTAAAGGGCAGAGCATTCATGTATGCTCCAAGACCCACAAACCCCCCAACTCACACAGTGCACACCACAGGCAACACACAATATACACACGCCCCACACTACACACCCGCCAGGCAACTTACATACACACGGACACAATGTGCAACCCAAATACAGTGAGCGCATGCACACACACACACACACATACACACTCAGATAGCGTACCTCCCACACAGTGCATCCACTGCCAGACGTAGAGAAGTTCGTGATACTCATCATGATGAGATGTTCACCGGGCCCATATGGTGCCAGGCACTGTTCTAAGAACTTCGCAAAAACACACTAAGCAAATTCTGACAACGACTCTAGGAAGTATTTCCTACCATCCCCATTTCCCGGCTGTCATGCTCCAGGAGAGAGCCGTGTCCTTGTCTCTCTCGTGTGTGTCTCCTGTTGCCGTGACAGAACATGTTCTCTTCTGCTGCAGTTGACCTGTCAGCCAGCCACCCCTGGCTTCTCCTTCCAGCCCCAGGATGGGGCACGGTGACAACAGTGCCTCACCCAGGCCTCTTCCCTCCAGCAGAAAGAACATGGTTGCCACGGTGATGATTCTCTTTGTTCCCAGCTCCCCAAGGACACAGCCTGCCAGGACCCCGCTGGCTCCCCTGCCTCCTGATGCTGCTCAGCATGTATTGGCCGGTGAAAACATCAGAGACAGCAGGCCAGGCCCTGAGACCCCTCAGTGTCTTCTCTTCCTGGTCCTCCCACCACCCCCCAACCCCTGCCTCCCACCCCTCCATCCTCCCCAACACCTCTCCCCAGGCCAGAGAGACCCGTCCTCAGGGGCGCCCCAGTGCACTGAGGTGTCTGACTAGTTGAAATCGCCCCCAGCCCTCCCCCTCCCCCTCTGCTACCTGCTTTCTGTCTGGGGAAGTGCCGGGGTGTGGGAGTGGGGGTCCTGCCAGGGGCAGTGGGGCCTCTGGGGACCCCAGCAGCCACAGCCAACCAGAACTCTGTCCTTGGCAGAGAGCCTTGGGGGCTTATGGGCTCCTTCAAGTGGACCTGCCCCTGCCCAGACGAGTTAATGAGACCTGGCTGGGTGGGCCGGCCAGGGCTGTGAGGCTTCCTGATGAGTCAAAATCCTGTCAGTCCTCCAGATAGGCAGAAGGAAACTGTCAAGCTTTCCTCAGCCCACTGCCTCCCCTTGGCAGTGAGCATGGTCTGCGTAGATCCACCTGGAGAGGCCCAATGTCAGCCTGTGGCCATCCCCTGGGGAAGCGGGGAGGCCTGGTTAAACCACCCACCCCATCTTGTGCACTGTGTCCAGGCAGGAAGTGTAAAGGATGTCAGCCAACCTCTCCTCTCCTATTAAAAAAATTTTTTTAATGTTTATTTATTTTTGAGAGAGAGAGACAGAGAGAGAGAGAGAGGTGGGGCACAGAGAGGGAGACACAGAATCCAAAGCAGGCTCCAAGCTGTCAGCACAGAGCCCCACGCGGGGCTCGAACTCATGAACCACAAGATTGTGACCTGAGCTGAAGTCAGATGCTTAACTGACTGAGCTACCCAGGCGCCCCCTCTTCTCCCATTTTGTGTATAAAATGTAGAATTTAGGATTTTTCCTAAACAAGTGCCAAGATGTGGCAGCCAGTTTGGAATAATAGTAAAGCCAGAGAGCTGCTTGGGGCACCTACCACCTCTCGGCAGACAATGCTCTGTCTGCACCTTCCCCTGCCCCCGCCCTCGGTCTTGGGTTGCAGTGTCAGGGTCTGGTGGTTACCTGTGGGAGGGGTGGTCTTGGGGTGGCCCTCGGCAGTTGGCGAGGTCTTTGTGAGGCCTCTTTCCCAGATTGGGGGGGGGGGCTCCTTGTTCTACTGTCTCCACTGAGACAAAGCCCCAGAGCAGACCCCCCTCCGCCCTCCCCCCATCCACATAAGCAGGTGGCAGAGAAAATCCACCAGGCTCTGGCCACAGTCCGTGGCTTATTTCCCATTTCTCTACCTGGCCATGCTGTAGAAGGGCGGACAGGCCACGGGTCTCCCCTTCCCTGCAAACAATGTGTCTTAGCTCTCTGAAAAGCCTCTCTGGCCCTCTCTGGGGACAAGAACTCCCCCCGCCCCCGCCCAGGGACCCCACTGATGCTCCAGTCCTTTCCCTTCCTCTGGGGGACACAGAGAGACCCCTTGCCCAGGTTGGGGGGGGGTGTCATGAGAGGGCAGGTCTCTTCCCTGCTCTCCTTTTCTCTCTCTGTTCCCCCTCCTCCCTGTCTCCCCATCATGCTTTCCGTCTGGCCTCTTTGAAGGGAGAAGAAATAGGAGAGGAGAAGATAAGAGAGAGGGGCTGGGGAAAGGCATGGGGATAGGGAAAGGAGGAGGAAGGAGGTGAGAGATGAAAGAGAAGGGGTGCCCCCGGGAAGGAGCCGCTTCCTCACCTCCTCCAGGTATGCGTTCAAATATTACTGATGGATTCAGGGCAGGCCGCCCCAAAAGATGCCACTCGGGCATATTGATTGTTTTCAATTAAAGTTACTTAAGAGACATCCGGTGCATGAAGGACACTCTGGTCCTCCCTGTTGGGCTCTACGCCCAACGTGGGGCTGGAACTCACGACCCCAAGGTCAAGACTCACATGCTCTACAGACTGAGCCAGCCAGGTGCCCCTCGTATTATTATTTATTTTAAATTTATTTTTCTCCTGTTAATCTGTCTCGTGTCAATTTAATTATTAGACCACCCTAACGATCTAGAAGGAAGAAGGGAGGTTTTCCTCCCCTACAGTTTTGGTGAGCCAGCCAGGAGATTTCACTGTCTGGACACCACTCGCCCCGGGGGGCTGCTGGAGCTGAGAAATCCTGGTACTTCTGACAAGATAAGAATTCTCATCACGTCAGTCTCTAGGATCTCTGCCTGCAGGGATCTTTCTTTTTCTGAATTTAGATTCATAGGGGAAAATACTTGTAGAATTATTTCCTTGGGTGTGGAGAGTCTGGTGAAGATTTGGTGATGAGTACACTTATTTACCAGTGATCCTTTTTCCTCCCAGATGTTCATTGTTTCCTTTTGTCTACTTTTTGACCAGGGAGAATGTTCTCTCTGGTTTCTCCTAGCCAGAGGATGCATGCGTATTTGAAAATAAAAGTTCGAGGGGGCGGGGGATGGGGAGGGGGAATTTTGGCTTGGTAAGTCACTCTATTCTGTCCAAAAGGGCGGGGGATCGGGGCGCCTGGGTGGCTCAATTGGTTGAGCATCCGACTCTTGATTTCCGCCCAGGTCACGATCTCGTGATTAGTGAGATTGAGGCCTGTATCAGGCTCTGCACTGAGTGTGGAGCCTGCTTGGAATTTTCTCTCTCTCTCTCTCTCTGCCCCTCCCCTGCGTGCCCATGCACTCTTTCTCCCTCTCTCTCAAAATAAATAAACTTAAAAAAAAAAAAAAACCAGGGGCTCCTGGGTGGCGCAGTCGGTTAAGCGTCCGACTTCAGCCAGGTCACGATCTCGCGGTCCTGTGAGTTCGAGCTCCGCGTCGGGCTCTGGGCTGATGGCTCAGAGCCTGGAGCCTGTTTCCGATTCTGTGTCTCCCTCTCTCTCTGCCCCTCGCCCGTTCATGCTCTGTCTCTCTCTGTCCGAAAAATAAATAAACGTTGAAAAAAAAATTAAAAAAAAAAACAACAAAACAAAAACAAACAAACAAACAAAAAACCAAAAGGCTGATGGGGGGATTGGCGGGGGCGGGAGGGTGGGGACATGTGATTGCCTGCGTTTTGGAGCAGGTATTTAAAAACAGAGCCCCCTCCCACCTGGGAAGGCAGGACCCCTATAAAACTGGGGCTCAGGCGGGAGGAGTGGGGTCACTCTGTCCTTCAACTGGTGCCCAGAGCCCTGCTATCATCGATTCTATTCGGACCTGGTGGATGAAGAGGAGCTGATGTGGCTGGCGGTGGAATTAGGACCAGACTGAGCCAATGAGCTTCCGGAGCTGTGGCTGGGGGCTGGATGCGTTGGACTTCACTGTGGACTTTCCCTCTGCATTCTGATGCTAATGGGCCCTAAAGATGGAGCACCAGAGCCACCGGTTCTGTTGTAAATAAAAATAAAAGTTACTCACAAAGAGAAAAAATAAAAATAGACACAAAGCCCCTCATGGTTACCACTTCTGCTTTGTTGGGCTAGCTCTGGGAGTGAGAACTTTCTGGATCTCGTGAGGACGGGATCTTTCGCACTCCCTGGTGGGACGCCTCTTGCATCCTGGGTTAAGCTGTGGAAAGGTTTATTGGTTTGAGCTGTTATTGGGATGATTATAACACCTGGCTCACCAATGGCCAAAGGACCAACGGATCCCTTGAATTGCCCATGCTTGAAAGAAAAAAACCTTTCTTTTAGAGAGCTGTCATCCTAAACAATCTTCTTATTGGTACCTTTGGAAAGACCGAATTAAAAAGCAGACACAAAGGAATGTAACAGCTAGCCTTAGGGACTCCTTTTTAACACGATGAAAGAACGGAAATCAGAACAAAAATTGAAGTCCCCAACCATCATAAACTCCCCTTCTTAAAATTTGGTCCTGTCTCCTCAGCATATTCCCCTAACCTCCAAACTCCTCCACCTTTTCTAGAAAATCCCTTAAACATCAGCTGCTTATTTTAGCTCCCCTTTTCCTATAAGATTTACAAAGAACAAGCTAGCCTAATCTCTAGGCCCAGGGTATACAGGTTACTCATGCAAATGCAGAAAGCCAGGAAATAAATTTAACAGAAGCACCCGGCATGGACAATACGGTTTATTTGGCTGGACTTTAAAATCAGGATCTGCCAGCTTCAGGCCTTCCTACGTAAGGTCCGTTGTGAATACATCCCAACCCCCCACCCAAAGAATTCATGTCCCCTGGGCAGCAAAACAGAGAAATCTTTCAGTTTCCGTCTTTGCTGGAAATTTTCTCCCTGATATAAAAGGTGAGCTCAAAACAGTGTGGTTCAGTGGGCACATCAATGCCTAAGCCTACTGATGGAAAAGTCTACCCTGTTCTTTGCAGATGCCTTGCAGGAATAAAGACCAAAAAAAAAAAAAAAAAAAAAAAGTGAAAATCAACAATTCTTAATTTACAACTTGACTCTTTAGAAAAATAAAAGCAGATCTCTGAAATGCAACTAAAAATCCATTCAGAGCCTTTCTTATTTGCCTCCAGACATTTGCAGATATTCAGGACATTGGAAGAACAGTTGTCCTGCACTTAAGAAAAGGAAAGAGGGGCGCCTGGGTGGCTCAGGCGGTTAAGCGTAGGACTCTTGATTTGGGCTCAGGTCACTATCTCATGGTTTGTGAGCTCGAGCCCCACATGGGACTCTGGGCTGACAGTGCTGAGCCTTCTTGGATTCTCTCTTCCTCTCTCTCTGCTGCTCCCCTCCTCAAAATATAGATAGATAAACTTTGAAAAAAGAAAAGGAAAGAACATTTTAAGTTGGAATTACCCCCAACATCTGAGAATAGAGAAATATACGCAGAAGTCCTAAGGAAGACCTTGGATACTTTTTCTGTCCCTTGAAGGTGTAAACCTTACCATGTCTTTGAAATGTAAACACCCTGGGAGGTCATTAAAACTCTGCTCAGACTGAAGAGAAAAGAAAAAGAGAGAGAGAGAAAGAGGCTTTTTAAAAATACAAACTGTTAAAAGGACTCTCTTGCCCAAACTCGAGACCATAGCTTCCTTAATATTACTTGTCAAGGAGAAAAACAAATCTTAAGTCTTCTTGACAAATATTAGTAAGAAGAATCTTTTAAGCAGATAGTCTTAACTTGTTCTACCAGTTAGAGGCACAATTGTTTCTCAACTAGTGAGTTTTATAGTAGACTGGTGTGTTTTGTATTATACAAACACTCAAGGGTTGATCCATGATGAGCATTTTTTGTTTTTGTTTTATTTCTTTGCTTTTTTCGAAAGAGGCACAAGTGAGCAAGGGGCAGAGAGAGAGAGGGAGAGGGAGAGAGAGGCAAAAGAGGTTCACCTGAAGCAGAGCTTGAGCTCACCCATTGTGGGACTCAAACTCAAGAACCCCGAGCGGAATCTGAGCACAAGTCAGATGCTTAACCGACTGAGCCACCCAGGTGCCTCATGACTAAAGTTTTTGAACCAAAGCTGTGGTGTTTCTGTGGTATATGTTTACATATGTCTATGTATGGACATTATAAATCTGAGATTTTTTTTCCTCCCGATTGTACTGCCAGAATTAATTTATAGAGCTCTAGGTAACTGGCTTAAAAATAAGTGCTTATAAATTAAGTGCTTCTAAACCTCAGAAATATAATAGAAACTAACCCAAGTGATTTGCAAGTTGGCATGACCTAGGATAGCTTTTGGTAGATAAAAGCTTGTTTAAGTTTGTTGGTTTAATGAACACAGACCTGTCTTTAGAGTTATCGCCATTAAGCATAATAGTTTTATTTTACTTAGATTTACTGAAAGTCAAATAAGCTTATGTTGTCTTTGTTGCAAAATTTGTCAGCAAGAGACATAACTTAAGATGATGGTTAGCTGCTTTAACGTCTCATGAAATCATCATGGGTGATCTAAGTATGATTGTGAAAAACATGAATTACAGAGGTCTCAATGAGGTAAGAATTTTCAGGGGAATGTTTTCGCGATGATCGTTTTATGATACATCTCCTTAAATAGTTTCCCAAATCTCTTTGATGACTTCCACCCTTAGAATTTTGCTAAGTTAAATTAAGGGATAGGAATTCACTGAATGTCTAGATCATATCCAAGTAAGATAAAATACTAAAACATTGATTGCTACACGAGTCTAAGTTACTTAAATTTGACCTCTTACTACAGAGGATCTATTCGCAAACAGATCTTGTGACCCATTGAAAAATTAAACTGCAAAGAAGCCCACACTTCTAGAAATGATGAAGCATATTCGTAAATTTGCCAATCTAAAGAATGCTAGCATAAGAGGCAGCTCACAATGGCTTGCTTTTTAGCTTCCACTAGAAATTAAGGTGTCTAAGGGCCATGGATTCTTACTAATACAAAGCTACTAAAAATAATAAGGGAAACATATCTGTATACAAGGAATGTAGGCTATGTGTTTTGGGTAATGAAAGGTATGGGGAATGGAGATGCATTTTTGTTGAGGGAAAGAAAGTAATTTGTCTTAAGGTGAAACTGATTATTTCTGAATGGGAAAGAAAATAAGGGACAAGCTGAAATAGAAAGTTGTAAAAGGTTGTGAAAAAGGAATCTGGGGAAAGGAGTTTTACATGTGACCAAGCAGGATAAAGTTGAATGAATTTGTTGTAAGGATTTTAAAAATAAGCTTTAATATCCATGGTGCACTTTTGTAAAACTGGAACCTAATTTTCTTTTATCCACTCAAAGGAAAATTTTGCTTGGACTATTAGTCTGCTCCTGATAAGAGATTGTAAAAGGCTTTTCTTTATTTTTTGGTTAATTTGCCTTGAAGGCAAAGAATTTGTTTTATCAAAATAATGTCTTGTTTTTAATCAGACCTTTGATTACTTAAAAAATAAAAGACAATTGAGTTTTTGCTATTCAAAGAGCTGAGTTTTACTTACAACTAGTTAACCTTCTGTGTTTACCTGAAGAGTCTTTGTCACCATGAGTACGTGGATTACTAAGTTGTTTCATAGTGGTCTATGATCTGTTTGACCAAGTGTTTTAAAATCTTTTGATATTTTTGACAAACTTCCTTCAAATTAAATTTTCAATAAAGTCTTTTGACCTAGGAATTACTTGGGATTTTCCAGAGGGTCCCCGGAACATCTCAAAGGATTTGTTGCCTGTCCTTACACAAGGATTACACTAATTAGGCTTACTTGGTATATTAAGTTACATGGGAAGCATTGTCAAATAAGCAAAGACAAGTCTTCTTAGGTTACACTTTGCAGGTGACTATTATTAATATGTGTTCTAGAAATTGTATGAAATTCCCAAAACTCGGATAGGTTCTGGTATAATGTCATCAGTCATTATTCTAGTTATCATCTTAAAGCGTTGTATGTCACAGAAATAGCCAAACTTCCTTTTCTATTGTACCGTAATGAAGTCCAATCAGATCTTTAACCACCGGCGTAGTTCAGTCTTGTCATTTGGAGAAAGTTACTGTTTTACGATGATGCTTTTGCAGGCTTGCTCCTGTGGAAGTGTTTTGTTTTTAAGAGACATTCCCCGGAAGGACTCTGACAAGGACTCTAGAATACAGATCTCTGATAACTTTCAGATCACACCATCGACTTGGGTAATAATGTACAGATCCCTAATGGAGAAACTAATGGCTTCATGACTTCTAACAAAAGATAGATAAGAATCAATTCTTTGAGGCTGACTTAACTGGTGACGATTGATAATAATGTTTTATTGCTGTTTTGGCTGAAACATTGTTGATTTTTAAAGATGTTTTGTTTTTCCCCACTTAAGGAAAACGTATTCTCTTTTTCTCTCAAGCTGTCTATGACTCAGGGCAATTTGGTAAAATCTGCCTTTGTGAACAAAGGTGAAACATTTATCTTTTTCTCCCTCCTGAGTTCCGATCCCTCCAGAATTTAGAAACTCCTCAGTGAGTATTTTTTTTTTAATTTTTTTTTTCAACGTTTATTTATTTTTGGGACAGAGAGAGACAGAGCATGAACGGGGGAGGGGCAGAGAGAGAGGGAGACACAGAATCGGAAACAGGCTCCAGGCTCTGAGCCATCAGCCCAGAGCCCGACGCGGGGCTCAAACTTACGGACCGCAAGATCGTGACCTGGCTGAAGTCGGACGCTTAACCGACTGCGCCACCCAGGTGCCCCGAGTATTTTTATTTTTATGGCAATGTGGTGATTTGCATAGGTTTGCTAAGAATCTGTTCTCCTTGTAACAGGACACAACTGGAAACAATGGTTATATTACCAAGGCTTTGTCTGGAAGGTCATATTTGAGAGAGATATGCATAGACTCAGATATGACCAGACAGCTTTAAGGAACTAAGGCTGGCTTTACAGAGTCAATAAAACCCCTTGGAAAAGTCACCCTGGCACTTTGCTTACAGGGTTCCCAGCAGCCTTACCACGTGATTAAGGAAGGTCACTTCTTGGCAGGTGCAAGAACCTCAGAGTATTTTGGGGACCTCGAGAAGAGGAATTCACTAAAGCTGTTGGTATTACAGGCACAGCCTGAAGTCCAATCCTTGGCTTGACTTCTGAGCTTTGAGAAGCTTTTAAAAGTCCGATCTGAGATTCCTTATAAGAAGTTCTAGCAAAGCAGTTTAAAAGATTCTGTATGGTCAATGTATATTCTTGCCACATTTATGTAAATAATCAAACCCAGTTTATTGAGACTATTGGTAAGAAAATTTGTCTTACTTTTATTATCCCTGATAAAAATGGGAGTGACTGTAGAGAGAAATATTGTGTTTCAGCAAAAATCTGTAACACACCCTTGGGAATATCAGAGTCTAGTGCTGTTCATTGTCTTTGATGTTTTGTTTTCTACCTGTAAACTGGACTAGATCTTATCTTAATTTTTTTTAATGTTTATTTATTTTTGACAGAGAGAGAGAGAGAGAGACAGACAGAGCATGAGTGGGGGAGGGGCAGAGAGAGAGGGAGACACAGAAGCCGAAGCAGGCTCCAGGCTCTGAGCCGTCAGCACAGATCCCGACGTGAGGCTCGAACTCATGGACTGTGAGATCATGACCTGAGCTGAAGTCGGATGCTCAACCAACTGAGCAACCCAGGCGCCCCTGGACTAGATCTTAATTTCATCTAGTTTCTTCCAACAAATGGCTACAACTCTCTAGACTAATATTTTCAATTTTTCTCCCTTCTGACATGGAATCATTGAAAACTAATACTGCCTTTTTTTTTTCCTCCAAAGCCATGCAAGCTAACTTGACAACCTGATATAAACTTCGGAGAAACCACCACCACAACTCACGTATAGAAGACCTTTGTGCCTGTTGCTGTGTTTGCCACTCAGAAGAATCTCCCGAGGCGTTCAAACTGCAAAGCAGGAGAATCTGTTAGATGGCCATTGCCTGCCCTCGCTCTATCTGAAAATGCTTCTAGCCTGACATCTAGGAGTCTTCTCAAGTGGCCACCCTCAGAACTTGTTTATGATTTGCTCCAATCACAAAACAAACCATCTTTTGTTTCCATAGGATTGCTCTCATGAAATACCTGACTGGTTGTGCAACAGAGGCCTAACTTTGGGAGCCCTCCTGCATCACTGCCTCCTGAAGGGACTCACCACTGTTCTCAGGACTAGGGGATGGGCTCAGTGTGATATAGGACCATCAGCTACTCAGCCACTAACTCAGTTCCTTCCCCCATAGCCATCTACTCAGCTTTTAATGTGTGAAGTTTCCTGGGTGGCTTCAGGGGAGGAGCTGATGGGGTCCAGGGCAGCCTGCCCTACGATATGCTACGTTGGCATAGGGAGCATTTCAAATTTAAGTTACTTAAGAAACAGCCAGTATACGAAGGACACTCTGGTCCTCCACTGTCCCCCTGAAAGTAGGAAGCTTTTCCTCCCATTAATCTGTCTTATGTCAATTTAATTATTACATCAGCCTAAGGATCTAGAAGGCATTACCTTCTGCAAGAGGCCTCCTCTGTCCTCACTGTTTAAAGTGACAACTGCTCACCCCAATCCCAACCCCCTAAATCTACTCTGCTTTTTTTTCTTTTTCTACAAGGCCTGCACCTTCTTCTAACATGCTGCCCAATTTACCTACTTCCTATGTTTTATTTAGTTATTGTCTGTTCCTGCTTGCCCCACCCCCACCAGCGGAACATATTTGGTCTGTTTTGTTCGCAGAAGTATCCCAAGTGCCTATAGTGACCAGCTGGTGGTAGGCCCTCAGGAAACGTGTGTTAATTGAATGCACGCATACATGCCCTTGAAGCTGAGGAAGAGGTAGGCTGCCCTGTGGAGGGGTGTCTTCAGGTCTGCTGCAGTGCTGGAAGTTTCCATCCAGGTCCATTTCCCTGGCATGTTCGGTCCCTGCAAGGGCTTGTGGTGGAGAGTTAGTCTCAGCACGAGCTGGAGCCAGTTGCACAGGCAGTGGATGGTGACGTGGGCAGGGGCCTTTGCTCTATCTTTCCAGGCCATTGACCTACTCACTCTCCATTCCTCCCCCACTGCTGCCTCAAGTGCTGTGTCCAGCGGGATACAGGCTGGTCTCCTCCGTCTCCAGCCTCCCCAGGATCAAGCAAGCAGCCTCTTGGGATCCTTCTTCTCAGCCTTGACAAGGTCTGTTCCCAGCTCCAGGGAATCCCCAGAAAGCAGGTGCTTGGCACGTCACTCCTGCAGCCAAGATGTCAACGCCCCCAGCTCTGGGTGCTGGCCCCTCAGAGGCCTCTGTCCACGTTCATCTGCCCGGCAGTGGTCTCTGCCCTGGCCACACAGCCTCCCCAGAACCCCGCAGAAGCTTCTCTGGAGAGGCATGGTAGATGTGGTGAGGCCGTCCTGCAACCTTCTGCTCTAAGCAAGGCCACGCTACGTCCTCCCCACAGGGGAGGGACACATGGCTCTCCTTACCTCCCTCTGTCCGCTCTTCATCTTCAGGGAGTGTTTTTGTGGTCAGGCCTGGACCCTCCACCATCCTGGGAGTGTGGATCAGGGACCCTGGAACTTCCTACCTCCTGTGCCCATCCTCACGGTTCCTGAAAAGGCTTCTCAGACTTAACAGACCCAAACTGCACTCCCACCCCAGTCTCCCTGCCTTCGTGAACAGTACCCCCAGTGTCTGAGATGCTCAGTGCTGGAAACCCCCAGAGCTGTCCTCGGTGCCTCTCACACACAGGCTGTCCCTCAAGAAGTCCTGTGGGCCCTCCCTCCAAAGAACCAGCAGAATCCAACCACCTCTTACCTGGCCACTGCCCTGCCCTGGTCGGAGCATACTGAGTCTCGCCTGGAGCATGGCCGTGGCCTCCTAACTGGTTTCCCTCATGCCACCTTTGTCCCCTCCGGTCTATTGTTTGCCCAACAGCCTGGGGGTTGTGCAAAAATGCAGGCTGGTTATGTCCCTTCCCTGCTCATGGCCCGCCAAGTCCCTTCCCCTAGCCCCTGGTCCCACATGATTTGCTCTCCTCCTGCTCTCTGAACTCCTCCTTTGCCCTCACCCCATTCCCCTGTCCTCCAGCTACGCTGGCCCTTTGACTCTTCCTTGAATTCAACAGGCAACTTCCTGCCCCAGGGCCTTTGCTCTTGCTGTGCTCTCGGCCTAGAATTCTCTCCCTCTAGATAGCTGTGAGTCTCACTCATTCCTTCAGCTCTCTGCTCAGGGGTTACCTGCTCAGAGAGGCTTTTCTCAACCACCCTGTGTAGATAGCCCCCACCCCCTCCTTTTCAGCCCACCCACTTCCATCTATGTTTCTACATAGCTCTTTCCTGCCTTACATTTTGTAAATACTTGTTTGTGAGTCATAATGACAGCTCCATGAGAACAGGGATATTGGTTTGGGTGCTGCTTCATTTCCATTGCTTAGAACTTCATTGTCCAAATTCACCACAGGTGATTATTAAAATGTAAATTAATTAAAAGAAAAGAAAAAATCCATTTCCTCAGTCACACTAGCACTTAATAGTCATATGTGGTTAGTGGCTCCATACTTGATAGTGTAGAGATAGAACATTTCCTTGGTCAGAGAACATTCTATCGAGCAGTGCTGGCTTAGAACATAGCAGGTACTCAGTGAGTATTTGTTGAATGAATTAATGACTGAATGGTGCTTTTGAGAACATCATCCTTATAGGAAGGTGGCAAGTTCCTCCCACGTGCTGGACATCGGACGGGGAGGATTTTACATATTAACTCAGCTTTATGATGGCAGCATGAGATGGTCCTCAAAGTCACTAGTTTATAGGCAAGGAAATGGGCTGGCAGAGTCTAACACATTTTTTAACAGCTTTATTGAGATATAATTCACATACCGTAAAATCTTCCCACTTAAAGTGTAAGGGTCAATGCTGTTTAGCATTGTCACGGAGTTGTGCAATCCTGACCCCACTTTCCGAATATTTTCATCACCCCAACAAAGTACCCCCACGCAGTCACTCCCTGGGCTGCTATTAATTTCCTTTCTGTTGCTCTGGATTTGCCTATTCTGAACATTTCACATAAACAGAATCATTCGGTGTGTGATACTATGTGACTGGTTTATGTGGTGAGTGCTAGACTTTACAACTCCATGATCTTGTTATTAAAAACCCAATGGCTACACTACACATTTTCACGTGTTAGAAAGGAATAATAATAAATAGCTGGGAGATGGCCAGTGAGGCAGACTGATAGGCGAGAAGAAAGTCCTGGGTCTTGAAGAGATGTTTGTACGTTACTGCTCACAGCAGTGAACTCACAGTGCTAGCACTCACAGGAGCTAAAATACGGAAGCACCCCAGGTGTCCATTGATGGATGAATGGACAAGCCAAATGTTGCCCATAGATGTGCTGGAATATTATTCAGCTGGAAGAGGAAGAACATTCTTTTTTTTTTTATTATTTTTTTTTAACGTTTACTTATTATGGAGAGATAGAGCATGAGCAGGGGAAGGGCTGAGAGACAGGGAGACACAGAATCGGAAGCAGGCTCCAGGCTCCGAGCTGTCAGCACAGAGCCCGACGCAGGGCTGGAACTCACGAACCGCGAGATCATGACCTGAGCTGAAGTTGGAAGCCACCCCGGCGCCCCGAGGAAGAACATTCTGATGGGTTCCACAACGTGGATGGACCTAGAGGACATCATGCTGGGCCTTTGAAAGAAGCCAGTCATGAGAGGACCAACACTGTGTGATTCCACCTACCTAAGGCACCTCGAGTAGTCGAACTCAAAGAGACAGAAAATAGAAGGGTGGCGGCCAAAGCCGAGAGAGAGGACATGGGAGTTATTTCTTAATGGGGGCAGAGTTTGTTTCCAGGATGGAAAGAGTTCTGGAGATGGATGGTGGTGGTGGTGGTTGCACAACATTACGAATGTATTTCATCCCACTAAACTGTACCCTTGAAAATGGTTAAGATGATAAATTTTATGTGTATTTTGCCTCAATAAAAAAAAAGTGGGGGAAGAAAGAAGAAGAAAGGCCCTGGGCTGGGAGTCATGGGTCTTACATTTTAGTCCTGATTCTGTCTTTAAGTGGGTGACCCTGTGCAAGACCTCAGCATCTCTGGGGATGCTAATAGGTCCATCCAAATCACACGGGACCCAAGGGAAATCCCCACAGTTGCTGGTCTACCTATTGGCCGTGCAGGGGAGCTCTTGGAATGAGCCTCCCCTCAAGGAGGCTGGGGCATAGGCTGTCCCAGCAGTGGCTGTGGGATTCCTGCTGCCATCTGCCCAAAGTTTCTCTGGTTTCCTGGGCCAGCTCCTAGGGAATTGTGGAGAAGCCATGGTCAGGAGCATCTTGAACGGGTTCCCAAGAAACCCATGTTCAAATTCCAGCTTGCTCCTTACCAGTGGCGTGTCTAACCACCATGAACCTCAGTCCTCTCATCTGTAAAATGAGATAACACACACCTGCACAGCACAGGGTTGCTGGAAATGACATGTGATAAAACACGTAACCTGCACACAATAAGTGTGTGACAAACCATCTACGTTCCCACTCTTGGGCTAGAGGCTTTTTCTGAGTAAAGGTGGCAAGCCTGGAGGAGAAGCAAGTTCAGATGTTCAAGCTATTTTTCTTATCAGCTGGCTCTCCTTGGGCTCTGGAGCACCACCCCCCCTCCCCATCTCGTGTTCAGCTCCAAGCCTGCCAGGGGGTGTTGGGGACCAGACACTGGTGTGGGGTAGCAAAGCAGGTGCAAGTGCTTATTTTTCCTCCCTGCCCAGAGCACAGTGGTCTCCTTGCTAGACCATCTATCTCAGTGGAAACCTTTGCTGAGATTTATCGTCCTGTTTCTGCTGGGTACGGGCTGCGGGAAGGTAAAAAATGTCCTTTTTGAGGCAATAAAACATGAAACGGAACCCAATTTCTCTCCAGGGTAAGAATCATTATGTTTGACAATGGCTGTAAAGTGTATAACACTGAGGAAAGGGGGCGGTGGCTGAGGGCCTTGTGGAGGACGGGGGCGAAGTCACCCCTGCAAGATGGAGTCATTGCGCAGTCACCAAAGCGGGCTTGGAAGGAGCCCAGGGGCCGGGATGCCACCCCACAGCCCATCTGATGCCCAGCTGCACTCAATGTCCCCATCCTTTGAGGTCCCCATGAGAATTCAATGCATTTTTATCAAGGACCTCTACTGGGCAGGGGGCGATAAGAAGGCCACCGTGCCTGCTGTCCCCAGCCCTTTAGAGAGAGAAGAATGAAACGTGTGCTCAATTGAATTGAATTGAGTGTTAAGGAGTCTGGATCTCATTCAGGGGGAACCAAGAAACCAAGTGTTTAGAGTTGGTATGTGTGTGCACATGTATGCTTTTGCATTTTCTGAACTATAATTTATAAAGCCCTCAAGTCGTAAGTGTACGATTTACTTATTAAGTTTATTTACTTATTTTTGAGAGAGAGAGAGAGAGAAAGAGCATGCAAAAGTGTGAGGGGCAGAGAGAGAGGGAGAGAGAATCCCAAGCAGGCTCCTTGCTGTCAGCACAGAGCCCCATGTGGGGCTTGAACTCACAAACCGTGAGATCATGACCTGAGCCGAAGTCAGATGCCTAACCGACTGAGCCACCCAGGAGCCCCTTAAGTGTACAATGTAATACATTTTTTCATACGAATATATCCATGTAACTACCACCCAGATTAAGATGTAGGACATTTATGGTGCCCCAGGAAGCTCCTTCCTGTCCCTTCCCAACAAAGGCTCCCCAGGATAACCACCGTAGATGCAACTCTTTCTTCCTGAGCGTCACGCAATTGGAAACATGCAGCATGCAGTTTTCCCTTCTTGCACTCATCAATAAGACTCATCCATGGTGTTGTGTATATCAGTTCATCCTTTTCCGCCGCTATTATTCCACGTTAGGAAAACATCACGATATACTCATCCATGATGATGTTGATGGACATCATGGTGGTCTCAAGTTTGGGGTTTTGACTAGCAAAGCGGTGGTGAACATTCATTTCTTAAAATTTTTGAAATGTTTATTTATGTATTTATTTTGAAATTCGAGAGAGAGCATGTGTCAACCAGAGAGGGGTAGAGAGAGGGGGAGACAGAGAGTCCCAGGCAGGCTCCCTGCTGACCTGGGGCTCCCATGAACTGTGAGATCATGACCTGAGCCAAAATCAAGAGTCCAATGCTCAACCGACTGAGCCACCCAGGCACCCCCTGCAATGAACATTCTTGTCCATGCATGCCTTCCAGTGAGTGGGCATAGGGAAGAGTTCTGAGCAGGTGAGTGGCATGATTAGATTGACTTTCTTTTTCTTTCATCCTTGGTGATGGTTAATTTTATGTGTCAAGCTGACTGGGTCACGGGTGCCCAAATATTTGGTCAAACGTCGTTCTGGGTGTTTCTGCGAGGATGTTTTGGATGAGAGTAGCATTCAAAATGGGAGGATGGTGGGACTGGCCTTATCAGGTAAAGGCCTGAATAGAATGAAAAGCACTGACTTTCCTGTGAGTAAGAGGGGGGCTCTTCCTGCCTGACTACCTTCAGCTGGGACATCAGTTCTTTCCTGCCTTTGGGTGAGAACTGAGACATTCGCTCTTCCTGGGTGTTGACCCTGCCAGCACTCGGACTGGAATGACACCCTCAGCTCTCCTTGGTCTCCAGCTTACTGGTTGCAGATGTTGGGATCCCTCCAGCCTCCATAATCATGTGATCCAGTTCCTTACAACAAATCTCTGTATTGGTCCTGTTTCTCTAGAGCATTCTAGTACATCCTTCTTTTAACTTTGAAAGATCTCAAAATCATTGAAAAGTTAAGATAGTAACACGACCGCAGCAAGTTGATTACATTAACAATGCTTGTGTCCCCATGTCACTGTCTTTGGACGTCTCTTTCCGTGCTGACTCTGGGCTCGGCCATGTGACTTGCTTTGGCCAGCGGGACAGCAGGACAGCTGATGTGAACAGCAGCTTGGAAGTGTGTGTTCCTTTTCCTCTTCCTTTCTTGGCCTCCCACTGCTGCCAGGAAGACACCCCCAGGCCAGCTTGGCTGAGGGATGTGAGGGACTCATGGAGGAGAGCTGAGCTGTGCCAGTCATGGTCACCTCCACCAGCTGTTGACAGGTGCATACGCAAAGCTATACTGCATCTGTGGAACCACTGTTCAATGACCCAGGGGCTTGCAAAAAATCTAAAGTAGCTTTGTTTTACATTTGGGGATGGTCTCTTAACACAAACAGATACCACAATAAACGCTTATTTATTCTTTACCTAGATCTACTTATTATTAACGTTTTGCCATATTTGATGTATTCTTTGTATATTTCTGAAACATTTGAACATCGCCTACATCATGACACCTCCACCGTACGTATTCTGGCATCTGTCTCCTAAGAAGCAAGGCCATCCTCCTACCACGATCACACCAAGTCGCTTAATATTATTACAGTGATATCTAATGTAGAGCTTGTGTTCCAACTTCCCCCAATCACCCAAAATGTCCTTGGTAGCTGTTTTACTTCTTGTTTTAGTTCCAGGGTCTAATAAGGATCATTCCAGTACACTGGCCACTACACAGAGGCTTATAGGCTCAGCCCAGCATCCGACCTTGAGGATGGGGGCAGGGCAGGCACACCGTCTGGCTGGGTTCGGAGCCCCACATTGCCACTTCCCAGCTGTGTGACCTTGGAAAGTTACCTCCCGTTCCTCGTCCTTGGGCGGCTTATATACAAAACAAGAATGTTACTATCATCCTCCTCGAGGGGTTATTGCGAGCATCTCGTGAATTACACACAGAGGGGCACCTACATTGTAAACCACTGTGCTTATGTTAATGATTTTTGTCACAGAGAGGATCATCAGTACTCCCTGTGTCCGCTAATCAAAGCAGGTCTCATCACACACCTTTCCATGGGCTTCCTGACAGTAGCGTGTGAGTGCTTCCATTTAGCTGGGAAAGCAGGGTTGAGATTCCCTTTCTGATAATCCCCATGTAGACACAGGGAGGCTGCACCATTCTGGGGGAAAGAGCATCCTAGTCCTGGCTTTACCTCTAACTTGCTGTGTGGCCTTGGGCAAGTCACTTGCTCTCTGGTCCCTCCCAATGGATCCCCCCCTCCTCCCTCCATCCTTCCTTCCTTCCTTCTTTCCTTCCTTCCTTCCTTCCTTCCTTCCTTCCTTCCTTCCTTCCTCCGATTGTATCGATGGATGGAAGGTTCCTCCCATTCCATTTTTTCCTCTATTAATTTGGAAGCTATAATCCGTGCTATTTTTATCCTCTTGTAATTACCCTAGAAACGCATCACGCATCCTTAGGTTGTAATTGCCAGCCACGAGTTCTGTCTTTGCACTCCTCCTACATATTCCGGTGACTTCAAGTGCTTTAACTCTGGTTGCCTGTATTTTGATTCTCTTGTTTGTTTGTCTTAACTCCACAAACGAAACATTTCAAGTCATGAATGTTTGTTTAAATTTACCCACGTGTTTGCCATATCTTCTGCTCACCATTCTTTCTCACATCTCAGCCCTTCCTGCTGGCCTCATTTCCCGCCCCCCCCCTTTTTTTTTCCCTAAAAGTGATGCTTTTAAAACTTTTCTTTAGTGAGGGCCCCCATTGTAAACTCAGACAGTTTTTGTGTGTCTGCAAATACCTTTGTTTTGCTCGCTTTCTTAAAAATGAGTTTCAGAGGTAACAGAATTCTCAGGGGACATCTTGTCTCGGCTTTTTGAAGGTGCTCCTCGACTGTCTCCCGGACTTCCAGAGTTTCTCTGAGAGCCCTGACATCAATCCAAAGGACGTTCCTTTTTGGGTAATCTCTCTTTTATCTCTGGCTGCTTTCAAGATTTTCTCTTTGTCTATGATACTCTGTAGTTTCCCTGTGCCACGTGCAGGTGGAGATCTCTTTTTATTCATCCTGCTTGGGACTCATGGAGCCTTCTGAATCACAGGGTTGGAGTCCTTCACCGTTCTGCAAAACTCTTAGCTTTTTTCTTTTTCCATTATTCTCTCCAATATCTCCTGCAACTCTAACGAGACATGTTGGATCTTCTCATTTAACCCTCATGTTTCTTAATCTCTCTTCTGTATTTCTCCTCTGCCTCTTTCTGCTTGCTGCTTTCTGGGGAAGGTTTTCTTATCTTTATTTTCTCTCTTCTCAGTGAGGTGTCATTTTCTGTTGAGCCCATGAACTTAGTTTCCTGTTTCAATGATTCCACTTCTCATTTCTAAATACTTTATTTGGTTCTTTTTGAGACCAGCCTGGTGTTTTTCATAATCTCTTCCTCCTTTTGTCATACGTTTGGTATCCACGTTTCCAGGGTAAGGCACACTCACATATTTATTTTATGTTCCAGATCAGACAATTCCAACACTTTCCATCTTTGCGGGTCTGGCTTGTTGTTGTTTCTGCTGACTCTTGCTCGAGGTAGCTTGCCTCCTTGTGGGTTTTGGCTTTGGAACGTGGCACCCGTGGTTCTCAGAACTTGTTTTCTGTAGAAATTCTTTCAGGCCTGGGTTTAAGAGGGTGTTTTCTTCAGAGAAGGTTTCTTTATGTTTCTGTCAGGTGTTGCTACACATGGCGGGCCAATTCTCTGCTTGTGGCTTTTTAGGCCACGTGAGTAGAATGAATTCTGGCCCCCCAGCCCAAGTGAGGGCGAGCCAGTGGGTAAAATTCTCAGAGGGAGATTTTTTTAAATATAATTTTTAAAAAATGTATTTATTTTAGAGAGAGAGCAACCATCAGTGGGGGAGAGGGGCAGAGGAAGAGGGAGAGAATCCTCAGTGTGGAGCCTGACTCGGGGCTCGATCTCACAAACCATGAGATTATGACCTGAGCCGAGATCAAGAGTCAGGTGCTCAACCCACTGAGCCACCCAGGCGCCCCCAGAAGGAGACTTTTTTCTCTCCATTTTCCCCTTTTCACCAGTCACAGCAGGCTTTTCTTAGTTCATGCCAGGAGGACTCTACTTTATGCTGGGGCAGAAGACTTGACCTCCCACCTTGCTCAGGCTCAGACCTTGTCTCTTGTCTCCCTAACACAGTGTATGGGGCCCAGGCTTTGGGTTGACCAGGCGCCCCCACAAAGATGCTCTCTTGATTCTTGGGCATTGCATTTCTTACTCTTTCTGACCTCGGAAGGTTTTCTTTACTTTTCCACCAGCCTATCCATGCATTAAAAAATCTTTTAATTTATGCATCTAGCAATGCTAAGTGTCCTGTATCGGGAAGATACCCTAAGGGTAGAAATCAGTCCTATGGCCCAGTTTTATTTGTTCTTCATTCATTCCCTTATTCATGCGGCAACTACATCCTTGAGCACCTACTGGGAGCCAAGGTTGAGCACCACCAACCTTGAGCACCACCACCTACAGCCCTGGGTTAGGCAGAAGGGGTACAGAGATCAGTAAGACATGTTACCTGACCTTGGAAGTGCAGCACGCATGAAGTAAAGGCCTTAAAACCTAAAAACGGAAGGTGTTTGGGGAAATCATTGAAATCCTACAAATTAACAATCGCTGCCATTTAGCAAGCACCTCCGCTGTGCCAGGCAATGTGCCAAGGGCCCCATGTGTATCGTTTTATCAACTTCTCTTGACAACCCATAAAGGAGCCACTGATGGGGAAACTGAGGCACAGAGAACTTAAATAACCTGCCCAAGGTCACACAGTTGCAAGCTGGTCGAGCCATAATTGGAAACCAGGCTGTTTGGCTTACGAACTGGGATCTTACCTCTGTGCTAAGGGATGGTTCCTGCCTTGAAGATGTTCCCATCCCCCAATCCTTACCTCCTCCCTCAACCACCTGGGCCAGTGAACTCCTAGCCCATTCCTGGCCATGGAGCCCTGGCCAGACCCCTGAGCCCGTCCTTAGAAAGACCTCCTCCCTGACCAGAAGCAGCTCCATAAAAAGGATATGGTGAGGGCAGCCTCGTTAATACTATTTCCTTCTGTCACTTCGGCAGGGAACAGTGAGCCATTGGGGGAGGAAGGTTGTGCATGTGACAGGAGGAGGGGTCTTGTGGCATCACTGTGAGGGTGGATTTAGCCTAGCAGATGGGTCAGGCTGGGTGGGGGGATGGGAGGGGTCCTCAGGAGGAGGTCTCCAAAGGATGGGGAGGGATGGCTTGGAACAAATGAAGGGTGGGGGGGACTGGGTACCCACCCCCAGGAGGTCAGAACCGGGGCCACCTCCCAGCTGGGGCTGATTCCTTTGGGCCCACAGGGGTGGGGCAGGAGACATTCTTTACAACCAACTCAACGTGTGGTCACACCGCAACCGTGTACTCCGTGAGGAAGGGCCCAGGCGGTCTGAATCGTCTCTTTGTCCCCAGCCCACCGAGCCAAAAGCCCGGCTCGTAACTATAAATATCTGTTGAACAGACCATGGCTACACACATTAACATCGTTCTTAAATTGCATGTGCTACCTCGGAATATATGCTCATTATGTAACTCGAGCTCTAAAGAAGCATGTTACGGAGAAAAAGTGAAATTCCTTCCTTTATCCCATCCCTTTCTCATCCCCTCACAAAGGTAACCACTGAGAGCAATTTGGTGAGTCTCCTGCCAGATGGCTTTCCAGAATGCACGAATTTGTACGCTGACGGAGCAGACCACCATGTAGCAAGTGCACGCACACACAGGCACATTGCACTCCCATCTTTGCTTTGGCACCCACACGTCCGGAAGAACCCCCAGTGTCCCCCTCCTCCTGTTGCTAGGTCATGTTGCTTCCCAGCCGTTGCTCTGCTAGGAGATCCTGGGGTCCTGGGCTTGCAGGGACTCTGAACAGGATGTGGCCCATTTCCATCATGGCGGGTGGGGGGGGGGCGCCCGGCAGAGGAGGCTGGAGAGGCTGGGGGGAGGGGATCCCCAAAGGGTAGAGAGAGAAATCAAAAGACCCAGGAGCATCTGTATATTCGATGAGAATCTTCTCCCGGAGACTTCCCTTCCTCCCCTCTCCCCCCTCCCTGCCAGTCCTCCTGCCCCCACCTGACAGGGTCCCAGCCTCGCATCGTCTGCTCTGATCTGGAACCCTGCACGGAGGTCTCGGCTTGCTCTGAAGGCTTGTCATGTCTGCGTTTAATGAAGTTTAATTATCTTCCAAGATTCAATGAATAATTATAAATCTTTTCAAGATGCAATCACACGGGTTCATGCTTCATTAACGGTGGAAAATCAATTGTAATTCACGTAATTCCTCTCTTCTGGAGATCAGTCTGTTTGTACACGGGCTCCCCCTTCTTTCTCATCCTGCTTTGTCTCCCCCAAGAAGTACATCGGATGCCTGGCTTTTTCCTTCGGAATTGATGATCCTTGGTTGGGGGCCGGGGGGAGGGGAGGAGAGCAAAGCCCAGGTGAAGTGGGGAGGGGAGGAGAGAGAGAGAAAAGGATGGTCCCAGTGGGGCGCAGGCCTAGGTAGATATTTATAGGAGGCAAGGAGAGCTGAGAAACTGTGGGGGAGGGGTGCAGGGAGATAGAGAGAGGTCTCTTCAAGGCCACAAGAAAGCAGGGTGTTTCTTAACCTTTTTACCGGGAGGGGTCACAGACCCCTTTGAACATCTGAAGAATGCTATTGATTGATACCCCTTAAAAATGCACCCAGAGCATCTTGTGGACAATTTGGGATGTTAGGTCCCCAGACCCTTCCCCCCAGCCACTCTGGCCTCCTAAGTGTTCCAGATAACTCAGGAAATACAAGACAAAGCTCCTTCTTAGAAACTTGGGATCGTCTTCTATTTCGGAGAAATCGAGGGGCTTTGCTGGGTGCCATCAGAAGCTCATCTCCAAGAGCAACTATAACCTGGAATTTTCCAGACCACAGAGAGCCCTGGCCAAGGGCACCTTTGCTGAAGACTCCTCTTTGAGACATCTGTGGCCCAAGATCTTCTGACCGGCACAGCCTCCTTGCTGCCAAGACTCATGTCTCGCCCTCGAAGGTGGCAAGGTGCCCGCGTTTACACAGGAGAAGAGACAGGGACCTTGGGGGGCCACAAGGACACAGGGAAGTCCTCACGCAATCAGTCAGACCAATGGCGAGAGCAAAGGGAAACCTTTGTGCGGAGATCTGGACTCTCTAAAGTGAACAGAGAATGAGGGCCCTGTGCCCCCCGTGGCGGCTCAGTTTCTTCCCCTGGGCTGTAGATCAAAGCCTCCAAGCAACGCTGTCCAGTAGAACTCTCTGTGATGACGAAAGTGTTCTGTCTCACATGGTCCAACACAGTAGCCACCAGCCACATGTGGCTATTTAAATTTAAGTTAATTGAAATCAAAGGGAATTAACAATTCAGCTCCTTAGCTGCATTAGCCACATTTAAGTTTATAGATTTATTTTGAGAGGGAGGAGGGGCAGAGAGAGAGAGAGAGAGAGAGAGAACGCCAAGCAGAATCCACACTGGCAGCGCAGAACCTGATGCAGGGGCTCAAACTCACGAACTGTGAGATCATGACCTGAGCCGAAATCAAGACTCTAACCGACTGAGCCACTCAGGTGGCCCTGAACTAGCCACATTTCAGGTGCTCAACCACCACACGCGGCTAGTGGCTGGCCTATCAGACAACACGGATCTAGAACATGTCCACCATCATAGCAAGTTCCACAGGATCACTTAGCGCTAGGCTCCTCATGCATGGTAGCACAGGAGCCACCTCCAGGTCTTGTGTTAAACATCTCTGATATGGCCCTGTATTAGCTTCTATTTGCTGCTTCAATAAATTGCCACAGACTTGGTGGCTTTAAACGACACAAATTTCTTATCATGATTCTGAAGGTCAGAAGTCCAACGTGGAGGGGCCTCAGTCGGGGGGGGGCCTGAGCCTGGGGGGCTCAGTCGGTTAAGCGTCTGACTTCGGCTCAGGTCACGATCTCACGGTTCATGAGTTCGAGCCCCGCATCGGGCTCTGTGCTGACAGCTCAGAGCCTGGAACCTGCTTCAGATTCTGTGTCTCCCTCTCCCTCTGCCCCTCCTCCGCTCATGCTCTGTCTCTCTCTGTCCCTCAAAAAATAAACGTTAAAAAAAATTTAAAGAAGTCCAACATGGGTATTCCTGGGCAAAAATCAAGGTGTTGGCAAGCCTGTGTACTATCTTCCTTCTTGCCTTTTCCAGTGTCGGGGGGCAGCTGCATTCCTTGGCTCTGGCCCCATCTTCCATATGTCAGCACAGTTAGGGCGGGGTCTTCCCTTTCAAGGACTTACGTGGTTAGGTTGGGCCCATTCAGATGACCCAGGATAATCTCCCCAGCTCAAGGCCCTTAACTTAATCACATCTGCAAAGACCCTTTTTCCAGGTGGGGACCCTGAGATCCAGAGAGGAGAGAGGACTTCTTTTCTTTTTTTTTTTTTTTTAATTTTTTTTCAACGTTTTTATTTATTTTTGGGACAGAGAGAGACAGAGCATGAATGGGGGAGGGGCAGAGAGAGAGGGAGACACAGAATCGGAAACAGGCTCCAGGCTCCGAGCCATCAGCCCAGAGCCTGACGCGGGGCTCGAACTCACGGACCGCGAGATCGTGACCTGGCTGAAGTCGGACGCTTAACCGACTTGACTGCGCCACCCAGGCGCCCCGAGAGGACTTCTTTTCAAGTCTTCCGACCTTTCGATGTGGCAATACAAATGTCTGTCCCTTTGCCGTCTCTGGGACGTTTCTATACCTTCAGACGCGGCATCTTGCCCCGAGTGGATGCTCATCGAGGATCTGTTGACTGATTGTTTTGTGACCCTGGCCGGCCCGGTGAGGTGTGTTCTGTCTGCCCCCATCTACAGACGAGGAAAGTGAGGTTGAGAAGGACCAGGAGGAGACCCGAATCACTGCCCCATCTGGAGATTCATTTCCCCAAGAAAAAGGCATCCTGGCAGCTCCTTAGATACCAGCAGGCCAGGATTGGGCTGGAACCGCCGACAGCTGCTTGGATCCTGAGCTAGACGAGCAGGAGCTGTGACTCCTGCCTAATGAACGACTTCTCTTCCGCACATATGTTTCTGCTAATCAATTGGCGCGTCATTAGCCCACGTACAGATTGTCTCAACTCCAAATGCAATGCAAATGTAATCGGTTCCCTGAGGCCTGGTGGGCAGGGTCCTGCCATCCTCAGGCTCCCCTCCCAGGAGAGGTCAGCCCCGTCTCCCAGACTGCAGGGCCTGCCAGTACACGGGGTGGGGGGTGGGGCTGGACTGGGGCTGGGGGAAGAAATAACCCGCCCACGCTCGCCCAGTGGTTGGGGTAGGGCCCTGACTGCAAGCTGGGAATTTGCAGGGTGAGGAGGCGATGAGGACAGGAATCCGTGTTTGCTTCTGACTTGGGCAGAGGTGGGGCCACGGGTCCTCAGAGGAGCCGTTCTCTCTGCACGGGCTCACCGAGACCCCAAGGACCTCACAGAGAAGAAGTGTGGGACCACGGCGTCTGGGATCACCTCCTTCCCCCACATCTCTTGCCAGCTGCATCCCTCGGCCGCTCACGTTGTACAGCGAAGAGACACCACCTACCTTGCAGGAAGGTTGTGAGAATGGCATGTGACGTGCCCAGGATGCAATGATAATATCTCACGCTTGTTAATTGCTTATACGTGCCTGGCCTTGTTCTGTTTTGCATCTGTTATCTCATTCCATCCTTACAAAGGTACCGTGAAGTCAGTGTGGTTATCCCCATTTTACAGATGAGAAGATTGAGGCACAGAGAGTATGTAATTTACTCTAGGTCATGTCGCTAGGGAGCAGTGGAGCCAGGATTAAAGCCCAGATTGTCTGTCTACACAGTCTGTGCTTGTAAATCCTCACTAGGCTACACGGTCTCTGAACATGCAATCTCCCCCTGGCCCTCCCAGATGTCCCTGCTTCCCCCCCCCCGCCCCCAAACTCCCTGAGGATGGCCAGGCTGCAACTGCTCCTGAGATCTGTTATCTGTCCCCCTGGGAAACAGGTAGGACCCTCCTGGCTTCTGGGGTCTGGTGGGCTGGCCCCATGAGGGCAGCTTATGGGTTGGGGGTGGGTCACATGGTCTGCACATCAGTCATCTGAGTGGCAGAACCTCGTTTGCCCCCAGAACCCTGGTTGCAAGGAAATCTGGAAAGTCTGGTTTTGGTTTTGTGGCTCCTAAAGTTCTGGAACCCGCACTAGAAGGACATGGAACCATGCCCTTGGTTCGTCTTATGTGAAGGAACAAAGAATCTCTGCTCCTTCCATGCTCCTGGTTTCTCTCTGCCCTGACCTCCCCTGTCTTTGGACTTTGATATGAAGCATGGCAGGGCAGAGTTCAGTCTCTCTTCAGCTCTGTGACATTCAACAAGTCACCTAACCTCTCTGACCTCTCTATTCCCATCTGTGAGACGGCAAATAGTAGTACCTCCCTGGAATTGGTTTTTGCGAGGATTAATTGAGATTATGTAATGCTGAGATTCCACCCCACCGCCCCCATCGGCAAGCCCGCCCAGAGTCTGCACACAATGCACACTTCCTGAATGTCACTCCAGCAACAACTACCACCGCCACCTTTTCTACGCCTCTTCCTGCTCGGCTGGGCGCCCCCTGGGTTAACCAGACAGAATTGTCACTGGAGCTGAATTATATGATGTTTCCAAAACAGCCCCTGTGGATTGACTGAATTCTGTCTCCTCCCCAAACCCCTTCCTCTGAGCAGCTCGATAGGGCAGTGGACAGCAATAGTGTCTGATTATTTTGGGAGGTTGAAGGTCAGAACTCCCTGGAACCCCTGGCAATGTGGGTCCCAGACAGGGGCTAGGTCCCTGGGGAGGAGGAAAGTGCCTCTGGCTGGTTCAGCGGTGGTCAAACAGGACAAATCCAATCAAATTCATCTGCTCAGTTATTTGCTAAGAAACACACACACACACACACACACACACACACCAGAACTACATGAGCCTTTCTCTCTACCTGGCTAAAGCCTTCCTATCTTAGACTCACTGAGGGGTTGCCACCTGAGGGAAGCCTTCCTTGACTGTCTGAGCTCACCTCAAGTTTTTGGTTGGTTTGTTTGATTTTCCCTAACTAGCACCACAGTCTGCTTGCCACCCTGGTATGCAGTTCAGTTGTGAGTCCATTTGAGGAACGTGTCACTAATAAGCACCGAAGTGCCAACCCCTGTGAGTAATTTGCTTTTTTTTTTAAAAAAGATCAAACAGGGTAGATTTAATATTCTCTCTCTAATAAGGTCGCTGTCACTCATCCCATGTGCTTCCTTGCGGGGAAGAGGACAGGGGCATTATATCTGGGAACAGCTTGGCCCCCAGGGCTGTCTCATTACTGTTGCAGCCTGAAGGTCACAAATGGTCAGAGCAGTTGTGAGCGATCGTGGGAGGTGTGCGCTGTGAGTTTATAGCTACATCCGTTGTCTTTTACGTGCTGGCTTTTATTAAACTCTGGATGAGCTCGGGTGGGGGAATTATTGAACTGCTCATAATGAGGATAGTTAACCCCTCTGGAGCACTTTCCTGCACCCCAGATACGACATTCAGAAGTCTACGTGATCTTAATCCTCCCACAAGCCTCTGAAGTCCGTTCCATTGGTCTGCATTTCAATTTTTTTTTTAATATTTATTTATTTTTGAGACAGGGAGAGACAGAGTATGAACGGGGGGAGGAGCAGAGAGAGAGGGAGACACAGAATCCAAAGCAGGCTCCAGGCTCCGAGCTGTCAGCACAGAGCCCGACGCGGGGCCCGAACCCACGAACTGTGAGATTATGACCTGAGCTGAAGTCAGAAGCTCAACCGACTGAGCCACCCAGGCGCCCCAACTGGTCTCCATTTCAGAGAGGAAAGCTAATGCTGGGAGAAGTTGAGAAACCCACTCAAGTTCGCCCAGACACTTGCTTGAGGTCACACTTTTACTGGGCGATAGAGCAAGGATCTAGACGGAGGCTTCCTCTGGAGCCCAGAGCTTGCTTTTTAAACTTCTTGCAAGACCTGCACCGAGCCCCCTTGCATCCACTCGTTCACCCACCACCTGGGAGCCAGGCACGGTGCTGGGTGTTCAGGAACATCAGCAGACGGCCTGAGGGGCCAAGCCCAGCCCGCTCAGGGGACGCTGCCTCCCCGGACTAAGCTGCTGTGTCCCCCACTCAAGGGCGGCGCTCCAGCGATCCTCTCCCCTCGCTCTCTCCTGCATCATCTATTTTGTCTCTCCGTTGGGTCTTTCCCAGCACCATAAAGCACGCTGTCATTTCTTCCAGCTGAAGAAAAGAACCTTCTCTCCACCGTGTTTTCCTCGTCCCTGCCTCCTGATTTCTCCTTCCCTTTACAACAAAACTCCTTGAACGGGTTGTCTTGCTGTCTCCAATTACTGTCCTCTTGAGTCCACCCAGTCAGGCCCTCGTCCCATGGCACCATCAAAACCATTCTTGCCAAGGTGACCTCCTCATTGTTAAATTCAGTAGTCAGTTCTTGGTTCTGTTTGTACTCGTCCTATCCGCTGTCGGTCGTTCGCTCCTCCTTGAAACTGTTCTCTCGGTTTCCAGGACACCTAATCTCCTGGTCTGCTTCTCTATATCCCAGGTGCTCCCTCTCTGCCTCTGTTCCTGGTCCCCAACCTGATCTGCCTTAGTCTTCAGCATTCTCTTTAACCACACCCCCCCCCGCCCCACCCCGGAAGTTCTCGTTGGAGCCCACTGCTTCCCGCACCTCGTCAATGCCAATGCTGAATATCCCAAATGTCTAGTTTCAGCCCCAATATATCCCCTCAACTCCAGACTCCTATCCGGCTGCTCACACATCTTCACTTGGAGGACTAGAAGACCTCTCAAACGTAACGTACACAAAACAAAGTTGCTGATCTTCTCCCAAACCCACTCCACCACCTTCTCCATCCCAGGCGACCTTGACCAACTGCATTCTTCCAGTTGCCCAAGCCGGAAGTGTTGCAGTCATGCTGGACTCCTCTCCTTCCAGTACCTTCCATAGCCAATCCATTAAATTTTGTCTGCGCTACTTTCCAGATGTGTCCGGGCTCTGGCCACATCTTACTGCCTCCATGGTTGTGACCTCTGAGCACCCATCATCTTTCCCCTAGTTTAGTGCAATAGCTTCTAGACTGGTCTCTCTGCTTCTGCCCCTGGGCCCTTTGCTATATTCTTCACCCAACAGCCAGAGGGAATCCTGTGAAAAATAAATCAAATCGGGGTGCCCTGGTGGCTCAGTCGGTTAAGCATCTGACTTTGGCTCAGGTCATGATCTCGAGGTTCATGGGTTCAAGCCCCGTGTCGGGCTCTGTGCTGACAGCTCAGAACCTGGAACCTGTTTTGGATTCTGTGTCTCCCTCTCTCTCTGCCCCTCCCCCACTCGTGCTCTGTCCCTGTCTCTCAATAATAAATATTTTTAAAAAGTGAAAAAAAAAACAAATGAGTGAATAAACCCCCTCTCCTGTCCAGTATCAACCGGTCCAATTATCCGTAGGGACCCTGTTACCCAGGGGTGGAGGGGGTGGGGCATGCCGAAGAGAATCCCACGCCAGCAGGTGGACTCTGAATACAAAGGGATCTTCCATGCATTCGGTGAGAATATTAAAAAGTTTGTTGGGCCAACTTGAATTTACATTTTCATATGCCACTGGAAAAAGTGGTTAAATATCTACTTATAATATTTGATTTATTAGTTTAATTACACGTGTCTATTTAAAAGC
Source organism: Herpailurus yagouaroundi (assembly GCF_014898765.1). Taxonomy (NCBI): domain Eukaryota; kingdom Metazoa; phylum Chordata; class Mammalia; order Carnivora; family Felidae; genus Herpailurus; species Herpailurus yagouaroundi. Next base: position 8,343,156 of record NW_024412388.1, read on the forward strand.
ACGTATCTGAAATTGGATGTGCTAATTTAGAAATGTGGATTTGCCACCCAGTGCATTTCATGAAATTATTTTATTCAAGCTCCTCTCCAGGGACTCCCCCACCAGGTCTAGGGGGTTGCCAGAGCCCCACTCCCAGCCCCGCTCCCAGCTCCGCTCCCAGCCCCGCTCCCAGCCCCGCTCCCAGCCCCGTTCTGATGTGGCCATCAGCACACAGACGTTGCTTCCATCCAAGGTGTCTGAGATTTGGTGCCTTTTGAGTCTCCGTGTGTTGCTGTCACTGGAAATTTCAGCCACGTTACAGGTGCTCGTTCTCTTCAGAATAAGAAGGTTTTGGTTTTCATTCATCCACAGGGTATGTGTTACGCCCACCACAACACAGCCAGCAGTCTGTAGAGAGGGTGACTGACTGTCTTGTGTTGTCTGGGACCTTCAGTCCTAGGAAAACCAGCCCAAGTAGGTCATCCTGCTGATAAAGGGCTTGTTCACAACCGTATCCTCGTAGTTCTGAGATCACACACCCAGGAACGGTCAATACATTTGGGTCAGTTTATCTTCTTACTTTTTTTTTTTAAGTTTATTTATTTTGGGAGAGAGACAGAGCACATGAGGGCTGGAGGGACAGAGAGAAAGGGAGGGAGAGAGATTCCCAAGCAGGTTACGCACTGCCAGTGCAGAGCCCTGACACAAGACTTCAACCCAAGAACCCCGAGATCATGACCTGAGCCGGAGTCAAGAGCCAAAAGCCAGATGCCTAACCAAATGAGCCACCCAGGCCCCCCATCCCTTCTTGCTTTTTTTAAGCTGACTCACCTGGAGACTCCGTAAGGGTCCCAAGCTAACTTTGATTGAGGCCAATGTGTGTTATCTTTTTTTCCCAATATTTTTATTATTTTTATTTTTGAGAGAGACAGTGTGAGTAGAGTAGGGGCAGAGAGAGAGGAAGACACAGAATCCAAAGCAGGCTCCAGGCTCTGAGCTGTCAGCACAGAGCCTGATGCCGGGCTTGAACTCACAAACTGCGAGATCATGACCTGAGCTGAAGTCAGGTGCCCCACCGATGTGTGTTATCTAAGGTCCAAGATAAACTATTCAGACAGGACTCTCAAAAGAGGCTTTGTGAGGACCCTGATACACCCTATAGCCAGGCCTTCTCAGGCTTGTGAAGTTTCAGTAATGGGAGTTCTCCCCGTCTCCGGCTACCCTCCCTGCCCCCACCCACCCAACAGGGTCTGGAGTTCATCTGTCATTGCACCTGACTTCCCACCTGAAGGGCTAGAATGACAGCTACTCTATGCCAGGCTGCAAACACCATCCCTAGTGCTTATAATGACTCATCTCCATTTTACAGATGGGAAAACTGAGGCTCTGAGAAGGGAAGAAGTGGCTTGCCCAAGTCCCCGCCTCTAGTGCCCTCCCTGCTACGCCCCTCTCCCTCCTTCACCCCCGGCCATCATGTGGATGATTTGGGGCTCGGCCAGATTTACTCTCCGGCCGGAGCAAAGGTTTACCCAAGCATTCGGCCCCCGTTCCTGGTGCCCAGGCCCATGACCCAGCCCCTCAGACCCTTTGCCTTTGGGACCCAAACCCTGAGCCTCAGCTGTGAGAGGCCCACACTGCGGACAGTTCGGAGGAAATGTCTTTTCCATACGTCAGCTTCCGGGCCTCGGGCCCCATGACCTGCAGCATTCATTCTGAGCATAACACAGAAGAGTAAGTTAAATTGGCCCCGGTCGTGCTAACTGCTTGTTAAGTCATAACTCTGTTCAGCCTTTTGTACCCACAGCTGATTGGCTCTTTTCTGTATCGGAGGGGTGGAGGCTGGACAGCCAGGACCAGCAGCCCCGGGGAGGCCAGGGGGCCCAGAAACACGGGTGTGCCCATCGGCTTGTCGGCAAGCACTTCTCAAGCCCCTACTAAGTGCACGGCATGTGCATCGTGCTGAGGAAAGGGCTAAACAAGGCAGGGACCCCTTTCTCCAAACTCACCCCAGGCAGAAAGTGTGACTTGGTGAGCTGAGAGAGGCATCGAGACCACCGTCAGGCCTGTTCCTCTGTCCATGGTCTCTCCCTGTTTCCCTTCAGACTCAGACTCTTCCTGCTTTTCAAATGCCCCCTCCTCAGGAAGCCCTCCCTGACTGGCCCGGCTGACAACTCTCCTTCCTGGGGTCTCTATTGCACGTGTGAGCCAGAGACAGCAAGGGCTCCGGGAGGCTGGGGGCCGGGTCTCTAGTTCTCTCCGTCCCCAGAATGGCCTCAGAGGTGGAAGGTCAGATAGGGTCTGTAACTTGCCTGAGGTCACACAGCAGTTTAGTGGCAGAACCAGGACTGAAGGGCTTCTCTCTAGCATCCTTTCCCCTCATTTTGGAAATACCCCACCTTGATTGAGCACCTTTTTGTTTGCCTAGGTCTGTACTAAGCACCAAGATACATGAGCTCATCTGGCTTGTCAACAGCATTTCAAGAAAGGTATGAATATTGCTGTTTCCTCCCCACTTACAAATGTACTACCTGCAGCCTCTTAGAGAAGCTACACCCCTGGCCATAAGATTTTTCCTAGTCAGGAAATGATGGAGCCAACCTCCCTACCTCCCAACCCAGCTGAATAGCCCACAAATCCTTGCTTTTCACCATGGTGTTATGTCATTGATTCAAAGTTCACTGGGGAACCTGGATATGCTTTGGGGGACTGTGACCCCCCTGAAACTGCACGTGTGTGCATTTATTTCGGGGGAGAGAATCTCTGGCTTTCACTGGGTTCTCAAAATGGTCTAACGTCCCCCCCCCCAAACTAAAGCTCACTGTTCTTTCTTTAAATTTTTTTAATGTTTATTTATTCTTTCGAGAGAGAGAGACAGAGACAGAGAGACAGAGAGTGAGCAGGAGAGGGCAGAGAGAGAGGGAGACACAGAATCCGAAGCAGGCTCCAGGCTCTGAGCTGTGAGCACAGAGCCCGACGTGGGGCTCGAACTCACAAACTGTGAGATCATGACCTGAGCTGAAGTGGGACGCTTAACTGACTGAGCCACCCAGGCGCCCCAGGCTCACTGTTCTGTGTGACATTAACTGGATGGTTACTTATGAGGATAGTGGTGGAGGTGAGCTTAGTAAAGGAGGGGTGTGTGTGTGTGTGTGTGTGTGTGTGTGTGTGTGAGAAAGAGAGAGAGAGAGAGAGAGAGAGAGAGAGAGAGAGAGAGAGGAGCCTGCTGGAGTGGTGTTGGGTGGGACAGACACCCACTTTGCTCATCTTCCTGTCCTGTCCCCTGACCGTCTCTGCTGACATGTTGTCCCATGACTGCAGCCCGTGGACATCATGGGGCCCTGCTGGGCACACGTGTGTGCTCCCACACCCGACAGGCTGGACTCTCCACCCGCCTCCATGCCATGTTCCATTTCTTTCCTGCCCGTCAGCCAGGCCTCCCCAGGGCCCGATCTCCACGGTTGTTTTATGGAAGGTGTCAGCTCCCCGCTCCACTCTCCGGCCTGATGTAGTTATTAGAACAGCTACAAGAAGAGACAAAACACCAGGCGAGAAGGCGGGGGCTAGGGTCCCCGAGGCAGCTGCCGAGAACGAGAACGTGTAATCCCTCATTCCTCGTGTCACCGAAACCAAGTCTCCGCTCCTGCCATCACTTCCTATTTAGAACTGCATAATAATTAGCATGCGTATTTGGAAACAATTAAAAATAAGCTGCCAGCATGTGGCTAATTTTGCTCAGGCTGTGAGGATAATATTAATGTGGAAGAAGGGGAAAAGTTGGGGAGGTGGAGCCATGTAAGTCATCAAGACCCGGGTGGCTCCTGGCTCGGCTGCTGGTCTTTCTCTGAAGGCCCCTGGCTCTCACTGGCTGCATTGGCTTGGGTGGAGGGCCTAGCAGAGGTGGACGCGCCTTGGGCCAGCACCCAAAGACCCTGGTGTTCAGGTGGCAGGATGGGCTGCACTGGACGACTCAGCTTTTCTACTTGGGTCCAGATGCCCAGTGCCCTCTTGCCACCCAAGGGTTGAGTCCCATGTGCCTGAAGGGGGTGCCTTCCACCCGCCCTTGGTCAGCTCCCACCGTGGTTCCTGCTGCTCTGACAGGTATCTCTTGTGACTGGACATCGTACATATATGAATGAACTTTAGGGTTTTTGTTTCGTTTTTTTAATGTTTATTTTTGAAAGAGAGAGAGAGACACACAGAGTGCAAGCGGGGGAGGGGCAGAGAGAGGGAGACACAGAATCCGAAGCAGGCTCCAGGCTCTGAGCTGTCAGCACAGAGCCCGACGTGGGGCTCGAACTCACAAACCGTAGATCATCACCTGAGCCGAAGTTGGACGCTTAATCGACGGAGCCACCCAGGCGCCCCTGAGCTTCGCTTTGTGAACCATGGAGGTCCCGAGTTCTGACCCTGCCGACAGCCCGCAGAGAGCCTGATGTGCTCGGCGCTTGAACTCACCCACCTGAGCAGAAGCTCTACTGACAAAGCCACCCAGGCGCTCCCATATGCTGTTCCTTCCCCTTCCCCACCCCAGGCTGCCCCCAGCCTTCGGACCTGCCTGCAGCTCTTGTTCTCATTTCTTTCAAGCCTTGCTCCAATGTCAGCCTCCCTCCCACCCTGGTTAAGGCCTGTTACAAGCCTTGCCTTGTTCCTGGCCTTATTTTTCCTTCACAGCACTTAGTGCCTTTAACACGTATCGTTTGACTGATTTGTTTATTGTTTCTCTCTTCTTCCCCTCCCCCCCCCCCCGCCCCAGAGAATGGACCTCCATGAGGGCAGGGACTTCCTCTGCTCTGTTCCTCGGTATATCCCCAATGTCCCAAATAATCCTTAACACACAGTTGGGGCTCAAAGACCATTTGTGGGATAAGCGAACAGATTGCAGGCTGCTGGGCTGGCCATACAAGGCGGCAAGACGGATGTGACCCGTGCACCCTGGGAGCCCAGGAGCTCGCCATCTGGGATGAGGGGCGGCCTCGGTGCGGGCCTTGCTTGCTCTCCAACAGGCGAGCCTCGACAGAGCACACGGCACGCTGGCCGAGGGGGCAGAGGTGGGTTTTCATCTTCTTCAGCCGGACTGCCCGGAGTCCCTCCCATCAGTGGCCCTGAAGCTGCAGCACGGTCTTCAGAGGCAAATGAGGTGTGACTCAGAAGGGGCAGCCTTCTGCCCTGTTCTGTCTGCTGCCGTGTCCCTCGTTCCCAGGACCTCGCCGGCCTCGGCAAAGATTTGTCAAATGAATGAATGGCTGGACCTGAGACAGCACAGTGGGGCTAATCAAGAGGAGGGTTGAGTACTGGCCCCAAATGGAAGTCTCTGGTCTGTAAAATCGGCCTGCCCAGGTGGAGGAGTCCGGGGGTCCATGGCAAGCCGGCTGCCCTAGGTGTAGGAGGGGGACAGGATGAATGCAGGGACTCTGTCCGGGTGTCTCAGCAGCAGATTCCCCTGAGAACCAGCCGATGACCCCGCTGGGGGCGGAGCTGGCCACTGAGCAGCGCAGACCCTTGGGTGTGGCTGACCCCTGGGCGGTTGGCCAGGCCGCTGTGGAGGTGGCCCTCCGTGTGGCCCCGGCTGGCCGGCCACGTGCCCGCTCCCGCCAGGAGGCCCATCGTGGCCTTGGAACCAGAGGAAGCTCCGTTAAATGACTGCCAGGATGTCGAGCCAGGAAAAGCAGACTGAAGGGCATGCCATCCATTAAGGGCCCAACCTCTCACCCAGGAACGCATGAATCAGCGCGTCATGTGTCACCCCCTCCACCACCTGCAGTTCCGACCTGGCCTCGCTGCCAGGTCTGCCTGCTCTCCAGGGACCTTCTCCCGCAGCTCATGGAGGCAGGTGCTGGGAGCCTGGTTGAGCCCCCAGGGAGCAGGGAGCAGATGTCTGCGGCATAGCAACAGTTCTCCCTGCGGCTGCCCGTGGAGGGCACCTCCTGCACACACACACACACACACACACCCCTGCCCCAGGCCCACAGGCAACACTGATGCCCACAAAAACTGAGGCAGCCCCATCCCCCGCAGCACTGAGCCTGGAGGTCCAGAGCCAGACGAGACACCCACTCTGGGGAGCCACGGGGCGAGGGGTCCCAGCTCCTCTTTTCCTCCAGCAAACCCTTAGGCTCAGAGCCTGTCTCACAGATAAAGCCCCAGACCCATCAGGCTCCTCGGCCCGAGGTGGTCTTCCTCTTGGCAGGCGGGAGCCTGGGCACCGAGCTTCCCAGTGTCCTCACCCATCCTCTGTCCTGCCTCTGAACGGGGACCCGGCTCCGTGTCTCCCACAGGCACAGTGTGAAGGACAAGTTTCCCCGCCCGCGGCAGCCTGGCAGGCTTGTCAAAGGCAGTCACTGTCGGGAGAAATTTGCCAGCGGAATGAAATAAAGAGCCTTGAAGGTATACAGAATCAGAGCCACCGATAAGAAGCTGTTTTATATAGACTTTCATTCCTCAGATCGGAATGAGAACACAGGGTTTTAGGTTGTTTTCTTTTTTTTCATGTGAGCCCTTTGGCCCCCAAGAAGTCCAGTTTGGCAAGACAAGAGAGATTGATGGTGGGGCAGTTGGGGGCTGGGAGGGCCTGGCTGCACAGAGCCCCCATGGTGGCCGGAGGGTTCCCTGTCTTCTTGGGCTGCCTGTGAGAACCCCCTCAGAGTGATCTCGTGGCTCGGTGCCTCCTGTTTCGGAGCTGTCTGGGGCTGTGTCCCTCCTTGGGTCCGTTCCCTCCCACTCAGGTCCAGGACCAGGGGGCCGGGGCCGGGCGCCCCCCAGCAGGACCCCAGGAAGGATGAGTGGGATTCTCTGTTGGTGTCCCGCCCTCCCTCCTCTTAGACAACTTGGTTTCAGTGACACATATTTATGGTAGAATATTGGGAAAAGAGATTGAACGCAAAGAGGAAAATTTAGATACATCCTTTCACTGTTTCTTGTGCTTTGTAGTTTCCCGGTCCTTTCTCCTTATATATTTACAAACATGGGCTCCGACTAAATGGGTTTCTCTGGAAGCAGCTTTTCTCTACTGCCTCACAGTATATAACGACCTCGTTCCATGAAGACCCTTGATTCCGCATCCACCTGGTCCAGGGGGGGTCTCACCCGATGTCGGCTGTGCTTCCCCACTCACTGACGGAGAACATTCTGGGCAACCACCAGCAAGTAGGAATCCAGCCAATGCACACATTTATTCTTAGGAACCACAACCGCATCTTCCTGCCCTTGAAAATGGTCTTAATAAGACATATTACTTATTTAATCGGCAGGCAACCCACGAATGTGTGTGTGGCCCCCTCGTAACCAACCTGTGGCTTCTTAGGGTCCATGGCTGGTTTAGGTCGGGAGGATCCGGTGGGAGGTTGTACTGGCCGTCACCTCCGTCCAGGATGTCCTTTCCCCACACCTTCGCACGACCGCTTCCTTCCCGTTATCCAGATGTCTCCTTACCTGTCACCTCAGAGGAGCCTGCCCTGTCCACCCAAGGTCGCGACCCAGCCAGTCTCTTTCTCTCGTCACTGCCCTGCTTTAATGAAAAGGTACTTTTACCCCCTGAGATAGTCTTGGTTTTTCATTGTTTTACGTCCTTACCTCTCCCCTCCTGTAAAAGCCACCAGAGCTGCTGTGTCCCTAGACTGCTGTCTCCAGGTCTGGCACAGAGGAGGTGCTCAGTAAACACCGACTGACTGAATGAATAAAAAGGCATGGGATTCTCACCCCCGGGGGAGGCAGCCCATTGCATTTTGGGAAACTGCTGTTTGTCAGAACCAACCAGAGATGGCCGGGAAAGGTTTCGTTTCTTGTATCAAGGCCACCGGTTGGACAGTGGCTGCCCGGAGCACTGGGTCAAGAAAGGGTTTGAGGTCTGTTTGACCTCTGCAGGAGAGAGGGCCACCTATCTGCCACCCGTGGATTGGACTAGAAACCCCCTTGAAAGAAGGCGGGGCCTTCTTATTCTCCTTTGCATAGCACCTGGCGCATTCTAGGTGCTTGGTCATGACTGCTTTTGGCTGGAACCGCTCGGCTTTGAGGCTCAGGCTCTTGAAGGGATGGGAGAAAACATCTAAGCCAAAAAGGTTTTCTTTTCTTTCTTTCTTTTTTTTTTTAAACCCGCAGCGTTCTTTCTTCAAAGGACATCTTACATTAAGCCCACGATATATTAGCAGACAAAAAGCAACGTGGCTCCGGCTGGAGCTTGGTGTGGGGCCCAGGGCCCCCACCTGCCTGCACCCCCACCATCGGAGGCAGCCCTGAGACACTCTCCAAGGACCCCAATGGCTCCACAGAACCCGGTCTGAGAAACGTGGACGAGGAAAACCAAGATCTAGAGAGAGGAAGTGACTTCCCCAGGGTCACACAGCAATGTAGCCCTGAAAATGGAGTGCCAGTGAAGGGCTCGTCCAACACATTTCCAGGGTCTCGGGGCTGGGCCCGGAGGCCAGGCCAGGACATTCCCCGCCACCTGGGGCTGCATGGGCACCTGAGTCGCTCAGTCCAGACCCTGAGGTGGGAGCATCCCCCCTCCCAGGGCGGGTACCATAGGGAGACTGCAGCATCTGCTTTGTTTATCTTGCTCTCGGAGCCCCAGGGTGCGGCGTCGGAAAACACCTCCCTCTCCCTGACTGTGCTTTATTAATTAAAGCGTTTCCCCTCTTTGGTAGCAGCTGCTTCGAAACAGCTCCGTGAATGTTTAATTCATCGTTTCAGAGCTGGTCCCCCCAACTCCCCCCCCAGCACCTCCTTCCTTCAAAGTGCTTTCCTGGGAAACCCTCCCGGCACGAGGGCTGTTTCCCTGCTTTTCTGCCGAGCCAAGCTGCCTCTCGCTGAGCGTCTCTGCTAGCTAAAGGTGATTTGTCATCCAGCTCTAGAAATCCATAGGGAATGAGCGAGGCTGGGTGCAAGCCCAGGTTCTCCTCCTTGAGATGGTTTAAAAGGCCACGATTTGTCGAATTACATGAGTATTTAATGATCATCTTCCTTGGTTGTTTAGAGGCAAAAAAAAAAAAAAAAAAAAAAAAAAAAAAGAGGGCATTGATTACCCAATGATGCTGATTTGGGGCTGTGGTTCCACAAGGTTGAGGCAGGGGGTGGTGCCGGCACCAGGCTGTCTCCAGGAGGGGACCTAGGGAAGCAGCATCTGGGGGTCCCCGTCCTCTTCACAGCTGTGCCCAAGGGGGGGCTCATCTCCAATAGGGCTACACGGGACCAGGGAAGGGCCGACTGTGTCAGGAGCTCCCAGCCCAGCGGCTCTCCCCCAATCCCCAGGATGGGCTTGTCTGCTCACCTGTACATGTGCTGGAGCCCTACCCCTCCCCAATTTCCTGAGCTCTGCAAAAACGCAGTTTGGGCTTAGTGGTTGGATGTATAGGATGCCTCTCAAGATTGGGAGACACGAGCCCCATTTCCTCCTGCCATCAGGCCTGTGGACAAGGAGAGGTGTATACGGCCTAGTCCAGCCCTCCTCCTCTGCCCCCTCCTGGAGCCCCCCTGAGTCACGGTGGCTCCACACTTCCACAAGTGTGTCCCGGGGTTGTGTCCACTTCCAATTTTTCGCCCACCCAGGGAAGTACAACAGAATGTGGTGACATCACAATGCCAACTACATTGGCAAGAAGCGAATGCCGTACAAACTTGGGAACGTTAGGGCAACAGTGGCAGACTACCCAGGGCACACCTCCCCAAGGACAGGGACGCAACAGGGGCCTCAAACCTGGCCTTGGGACCCATGACTCGGTTGGCCCGGCCCATCGTTCTGTGTTCTGCACACGGGCTTCCTAACCAGTACATTGGACCTACCCACCGGCCAGGTCATCACCTGCTGCAGGAAGCCCAGTGGGGTCGCCCTGTCTTCCTCGAAACGCTGGGAAATACTTATGAGGCATCTCAGAAATGATCATGAGAGCAGCCGGCATTCCCTGAACACTGGGCGTATGTAGGCACTGCATAGTCTAGAAGCATTAGCTCACTGAATCCTCACGCGGTTCTAGATTTGCAGATGAGTAAACTGAGGTGGGCTGAGACCATGTAACCGCCCAGGGCCCCTCGGTATTAGGTCGCGAGGCTGGGTTTGTGCCCGGGTCTGTCTGACCCCAAGCCTGCACCACCGACATGGATGGCTTCGTTAGACCTGGCAGAACACCTCTGCATCGACTCCAGCCTGGGACCCAGGCTCGTCATTCCCGGGCAGGGTTGGATGCTATAAGAGCATAGCTCCGGGGTCCGGAAGACTGGGTTCAGATCCCGGGTCTGCCACCTAATGCCCATGTGGCCCTAGGCAACACACTGGACCGCCCTCTGCCTCAGTTTCCTTGTCTGTAAAGTAAAGATAATGACATTGCTTACCTCCTAAGGTTATTGTGACGATTCCTTTATTCAAGCAATAGATATTAATTGAGTGCCTAATACTATCCTTGCCTTGGTCTAGTAGTGGGAGAGAGACTGTAGGCATAGTAAGTGAGCTAATAATATGGTTTGTTTGAGGGACAAGAGAAAGAAAAGCAAGATAAGGGACTCAGGCAGTTGAGTGTCCAACTTTTGACTTCGGCTCAGGACATGATCTCACAGTTCGTGGGATGGAGCCCCGCATTGGGGTCCGCGCCGACAGTGCGAAGCCTGCTTGGGATTCTCTTTCTCTCCCTTTCTCTCTCTTTGCCCCTCTCCCACTCTCTCACTCTCTTTCTCTCTCAAAATAAATAAATAAACTTAAAAAAAAAAAGCAGGACAAGAAGGATCTTCAAGTGTTGGAGGCAGAGGTGAGGTTGTGTATTTGTGTGCATGCACTTGGTGCACGATGGAGCAACCAGTTGCAGGATTAAATGGGGGAGGGGGTCAGGGCAGGCTGCCTGGAGGAGAGACTGAGCTCAGTGGGCCACGCGGGTATCCAGGGGAAGAGTGTCTGGGCCAGAGGGAACAGTCTGCTCAAAGCCTGAGGGAGCATGCCTGCTGTTCGAGTCAGTGTGGCTGGGGTGGGGAGAGTGAGAGGGAGGGGCACGGGAGACAAGGGCGGTCAGGCAGGATCGCAGGGGTCTTGGGGAGGACTCTGGCTTTACTCTGAGTACAATGGGGGCAGTGAGAAGTCCCAGGGAATGGCTGAGCCTAGTGTTCACCACACGCAGTGCCCGCTCAATGTTATTCTTGGTTATTCCCATAAAATACTTACTGTGTTTATAATGGGGCCAAGTGGGGTCCCAGTACAACCTAAAGAGCCTAACTGGATGCTTGCCCATTTCAAGGGAGTTTCTTTCCCTGTCCTTGCGACGGAGACCCACTCCCTTGTCCTGCTTCCCACTGAGAACAAGCGGACTTAGCAAAGTGAGGCTCCCTGAACCTCGGGCAGGAGGAGGGAAGCAAGGAGAGGGGGATGAGGGAAAGGAGAGGAAGAGGGGAAGCGGAAAGAGAGGAGGCAGGAGGGAGAAGAAGGGACAAGAGACAGGAGGAGGAGGGAGGAGGAGGAGGGAGATGAAGGAGGACTAGGAGGAGGAGGGAGGAGGAAGTAGGGAGGAGGGGGAGGGTCAGAAGGGGAAAGGGGATGAGGGAGGGAGGGAGGAGGAGGAAGGAGGAGCATCACCACAGGGTCGGAATGTCATTCAGCCCCTCAGCTACGGGATCCCCACATGGCTCCCTCCCAGTGGGGCCCTGACAGAGTCTCAAAGAGGTGGTTATTTTGGGTGGCAATGTGATCGGGAGCTTGGAAAGGCGGAAATTGAGTGGTGATTAAGGTTGTAATAAGTTGACAACATCAAATATCATTACCCTCAGAACATGCAAATGATCCCGTCTTTACCCGAGATTTGCCATGCAAATACCAATTAGCAGAAAAAGTATTTGCCTTGACAGAGGGAGGCTGGTTCTCCTTCCAGTGCCCCCCGCCCCCCCACCCGCCACTGCCCCTGAAAGAAGGTAAACAAAGCGGAGGGGCTGTGCTTGAATGGCACCAGCAGAGGAGAGTGAGGATCCATAGGAGCGATGACTGATCTGGTGAAAGGCTGCCAGAAACTCTGGCCTAGACCTTCCCTGCCACAGGCTTTCCCTTCCACACCGATCCAGAGGCTGCTAGAAGCTTCTCGGACCAGCTGCCGGGGCAGCGGGCCCCCGAGCTGATCTGTGTGGCCTCACCCTGTGAAACCCATTCTCCGGGGCTCAGAGCTACCCAGCTGATAGCGCCCTGCAGAGGAATGATCTGCAGTGAGATACGCAGGGCCGTTATGAGGCTATGGCCCCTGGGTTTCCTTCTTTTGGTCGGATATTCACCCCCGGCCCTGGGTGTACTTGGCACTGTGGGGGCACCATCACTCATACCAAGATGAATGTTGCACCATGCCTGCCCTCCAAGAGCTTCTGATCTCCCTTGGCAGGTGGAAGGAACCATGGCCAGGGACAGCGGACGGCGAGGCGTAAGGCAAGTCGTACCAACAGAAGCATCTTAGTCTGTCCGCAGGGATGAACTTGCTTTTTGCTGTGGCGGCATGAGAAGATGGCACAGGATTTGGGGTGAGCCTTCAAAGAGGAGTGAGAGAAGGGGAGGAGAGGAGAGAAGGAGTGCCAAAACTAAGAGTTGGAGGTTGCAAAATGCACGCGGTGCTTTACGGTCAATGAATCCACCGTCCGTGCTATCCCCCCCTCCCCCGCTGTCCAGCCCTAATCCACCCATTCAACCCACCAAACCAACACCCAACCCATCACCAACCACCTTTCCACACACCGCTTAACCTACCAAACTAGCACACTCGTCCAAGCCACCAACCCATCCAACCCCCAATCCATCAAGTCGTGAGCCAACCACCCAACCCACTGTTCAAACCATCAATCGACCTCACTAACGTGAATCAATTCACCCACCCACCACCCAACCCACCAGCCCAGCTGGAGATCGTAAACTCCAGAGCAGATGGCCAGGGCTCTTTAAATGCAGGCAGTATGAGGGGTTGTGACTCCCCGGGCTAATGCACGTCAAAGGCTTGGCCCGGTGTCTAGGATACAACAGGACATATGGTGGCACTTGCTATTTAGGTTGATGTCACTTTCTCCAGAGCCAAAAGGGCCCACCAGGCAGCGGAGACCTGGGGCTGAGCTGAGCTGGAGGTAGGCTAACAAGTAGGGAGATATAAGTGGCATCCAAGGATGCAGACCCTGGAGTTGGGTGCCCAGGAGGCCACTTGCCACAACCCAATCTGCTTGGGAGGAGATGGACGCTTGGTGCTCCTCCTGCCACCCCTCCTCCCTACCTCAGAGGAGGACCCACTCAGGAAGCTGGGCGTCCCAGAGTTTGTCGGCAGGGAATTTGTTCTTATTCTCAACGCTCACATCTGACCCTTTTGCTGATGGGCACAGACCCAGCGAGCTGGCCCAGACGGGGCACCAGGGAACAGGCTGTAGATCTGTAGATCTCGCTGCCCTCTGGAGCCCCCCACTGGCCGGGTCCCTGTCCCCACCTCCATCCCAAACCCGGCCCCTGCGGAGGGGAAGGAAGGCTTCCTGCAGTTTACATCCAGCCAGTAGCTTCCAGCGGCTTCCATATGGCCGCCTCTCCAGAAATGCTTTTGATCATCTAAACCCAGGTTGTATTAATTCACCAAATCCCTTAAACTCACAGGGATTTTTCTCTGATGTCGAATGGAGGTCCCTTCCCTGGCTCCTTGAAGCATCTTGCTGCCACTCGGGGCACGGGAGGTGGGTGGACTCGAGAGGGGCTTCCCAGGTGGGAATGGGGCGCCCACCTCTCCGCCCGGCACCACTGTGCTTGTGCCCGGCTGGGCCGTGTGGGGGTTGGGGCACCCACCTCTCAGCTCCTGGGCGGGTCAAGGCTGACCCAGTGGGTTATTAGCCCCTGGCCTCCGGCCGGCAGAGCTATTACAAGGCACGGTGCAATTTCATGCACTGTTTCCTCCCTCCTTGGACTGCGGTTTCTGCTCTATTTGTCCAAAATGAACAGAGATGAAGTGAAATGAATTACAGTCTGTTCTTCTCCCCGCACCCCCGCCCGCTCCCCTCTTTTCCTCTCTCTGCCTCCTCAGTATCCCCCAGCCAGCCCCCCAGCCTTCCCCCCACCATCTCCTCTGCCCGGGTTTTCTCTTCTGCTTCTGCTGTCTTAGACTCTGCCTCCCCGCTCTGTGGCTCTCTCCTTCCACTGTTAACATCTGTGACTCTGTCCCACACGAGCCACCCACTCATGCGACCATTCAGCAAACACTCACGGAGCACCGGCTGCATACCAGGGAATGTGCCCTGGGACATTCGCCCGGCTCCCGCCTTCCTCTATGCCATCCTGCCTGGCAGAGGAATTAGAAGGATTAGAAGGGTCTGAGTCAGGTAATGAAGGTGCTGCGTATCTCCAGGAGCCCCCCAGGAGCCCCATCTACTCCCCTGGAGCAACGTGGGGGCCCTCTCTCTAGATCTGAGCGCCACCTCCCCATTTCAGCTCAGATGGTTATGGTGGGACAGCTGGCCCTGTGGCACCCCTTAAATGTGAGGGTCATTGCAAGCCACATGTCAGGGTCACTCACAGGGCTCACAACCCATTGGGAGCTAACTCTGACCCCCAATCACAGCTTCTTGAGACCTGGAAGAAGACGTATCTTGGAGGTGGTCCAGCTCAGACCCCTCCTCTCTGAGAAACGCACTATCACCTGAGAACCAAGCTTTGCGCCATGTCCTGCCCAGCCACCTAGGTGCGTGGGACCGGGGGTCTGGCGGCCAGACCAGGCTGGGTCCTGAGCATCTCCCGTGCAGAGATTTGGAGTTGGGCACCTAGCGATTCCGATGTCTCCGAGGGGCAGACACTTGAACTGGATGTGGTGGGAAGCTGGGGCCTCAGTGGCCACATCTAACCCTCTGCCTGGGACAGAGGGAGAGCTGTGTGCTGATGGAAGAGGCACAGAAGAGTTTGCCTTGAAGCTGAAGGCGGGCCAGGGGAGTAGGAGACGGAGAAAGACGGAGAGGCAGAGAGAGAAAGACAGAGACAGACAGAGAGACACAAAGAGAGACAAAAACAGAGACCCAGGGAGACAGCAACAGAGTGACATTGGGAGAGAGGCAGGGAGAGAAAGAGAGACACAGAGGGAAAAAGAAAAGAACAGAGACATAGAAACGGAAAAGCAATGAGGGGAACAGAGAAAGACACAGAAACAGCCCCCCGAGTCCTGCCATTTTGCCGTTCAGCCCCGCCCCCTCTCCCCTTGTCCGTGGGGGGCGTGAGGTTACCTTTAAGACGGAATAACAAATCCCCCTTTTTGCCCAGGTCGGCACGAGTAGGTGTCTGGATGTGAACTTGGGTCTCTTGGTGCCTGTACAGGGAACCCAGCAAAGCCCCTGTTCCCAGGGCCCCTCTGTCACTGTCATCCTATCCTGCTGCACCCCCGCCAGGGCCCCTCCGGCCCCCCCCCCCCCCCCCCCCCCCCCCCCCCCCCCAGCATCCCCTCCCCCTCCCCCGGGGCATTCTCCATTCACACAACACCTTGATTCTTCTGAGTTCATTTCAACAGATCCCGTCCAGCATTTACCAAGTACCTGTACCATGCAGAGTGCTGAGCCTGGGGCTTAATTTATTCCTTCTAACACCCTTGTGAAGTTGGCACCATTTCTGTCCTTTACAGAGAAGGAAAGCTGGGGCTGGAAGGTTGAGTTGCTTGCCCGGCTCACACGGCTGGTAAGAGGAGGAGCGGGACGCGTTTGCTTCGTGTCCCAGCTTCATGTCCCAGCCGGACTCCAGAGCTTTTCTCTATTGTCATCAGATTAAGTGCACTGTGCGGGACGCCACAGGGTCTCTTTCTTAGGAGAGCACTGAGTGACCCACCCCCCAGCTGGACACACGGCACCTGCTCCATTCAGGGGCCACAGAGCCCGGTCCTCACTCCAGGCTGGAGGTGAGGAGGGTTCAGGGCTCGTGGTGGTGGCAAGTCGGGAGCTGAACTATCTGTGAAAATGTCCAGCAAGACCCAAAATGCTTGGCCCCGCTCCTTCCGGTGGCTCCTGTTAGGACAAGTGTGCTTTGGGCATCACCTAAAACATGGCGGAGGTGGGGGGCTCCTGGGTGGCTCAGTCGGTTGAGAGTCCGACTTCCACTCAGGTCATGATCTTACGGCTTGATCTTATGGAGTTCGAGCCCCACGTCGGGCTCTGTGCTGACAACTCAGAGCCTGGAGCCTGCTTCACATTCTGTGTCTCCCTCTCTCTCTCTGCTCCTCTCCCACTTGCTCTGTCTCTCTCTCTAAAAAATAAATAAAAACATTAAAAAAAAAACCCTAAAACGCAGGGTCTTGGGGTGCCTGGGTGGCTCACTCGATTCTTCCGACTTTGGCTCAGGTCCTGATCTCAAAGTTAGTGATTTCGAGCCCCGCATCAGACTGTGCTGACAGCTCAGAGCCTGGAGCCTGCCTCGGATTCTGTGTCTCCCTCTCTCTCTGCCCGTCCTGGGCTTACGCTCTGTCTCTGTCTCTGTCTCTGTCTCTGTCTCTGTCTCTGTCTCTCTCAAAAATAAATGAACATTAAAAAAAATTGAAAACGCAGGGGTTTGAGGCTTCCCCACCAAGGAGGTCTTTGTGTGGCCGGACAGGAGAAGGTAGGAGCTACCCCTCCCCCAGCATTGCCCCCTCTCCTGGGTCACCAGCTAGCCCCCGCCTGAGCTCCTGGATCCTAGTTCTTGGCTGTGAGATTTCAACCCTCTTCATTTCTAAACTTTCCAAAGTCCTAAACTGGGAGCTGCAAACTCAGATTCCTCCAGGGCCTGGACAGGTGAAGCAGGTGGGCCAGGTGGGCTGGACGTCGCCCAAGAAAGCCCATCTCTGGGGGAAGTACCTCCATTCAATTCGGCCACTGTCCCCATGTGGGGCTGTGGTCTAGCACAGCCAAGTTTCTCCCTTGTTCAAGAGAAATTATAAATTTGGGTTATTCTGTTTGTTTAAACAGAGAGCGGGCCAACATTTATAAACAGGTATGCAGGCCAGATTTGGCCCCCAGGCTGTCAATTGGTACGCGTTGTTCTAAATGCCCTGGGTTCTAAATGCTCCAGAATTCTCCAGAATGCCAAACTCTCCCCTATGCACACTGCCATCCAGGATGGATGGGTCCCATTTGCTGGGCTGAAACTGTTTCCAAACCGCTGCCTTCGACAGAAGGGGTAGTAATTACACTCTGACATTAATATTTAAACCACAAACAGAGTTAGCGTGCTAATACCGTCCCTGAAGGCTTCGGACTTGTTTAAGTTTCATCCTTGTGAGACCTAATTATTGTCAGCAATGAATCCTGTAAGACTGCAGGATTAGGGCTGGGCAAGAGGAGCTAGACAGGTCCCCGGGGCCTACGGCTTATGGGGCTGAGGCATCGGGTGGCCCGAGGGCAGGGCCCCCTGCCACTGGTCCTGTGGGCCATCCCAGTTGCCTCAGAGGAGGCGAATGCCTTTACTGTGTCCTCCTAACCACCCTCATAATTAGGGACCTTGCTCCTAATACCTCGCCCATGAGGATGGGGACATCTATGCCTCACACTCTGAGACGTTCACAACGGTCTTTGTCCTTTGACCCCTTGGCCCAACCTCATGGGAGACCCCCAGCCCACTTGGGAGAGATCTCGGTGGGGAAGTTGGCATTTTGTGCTATCTGTGCTTTTTTGGAAAAAAGAAAACAGGTCCGTGTGGGTGCTGTCAGTGGGGGGTAATGGGCTGGGGCAGGTGGGTGGTATGGAGAAGAGGCCAAAGCTGACTTCCCAGACACTGGTTTCCAGAAGCTTCCACCGCTGGACCGATGGATCGCAGTGGACAGGCGAGGTGTCTGCATTGTTCACTGCCTCGGCACAGGTGGGCTAAGGGCCGAGTGGCCATGATAGCCAGGACACCGGTGCAGGAACAGTCCAGAAACTTCCACACCCCTGTGTGTAACCGGGACTGGACTTGTAAAGAGAATCTGGGGGAGGGGGGAGGGGAGGGCCATGGAGCCCTAAATAGGCAGGACCCGGGTCTCTGCCAGGAAAGCCGGGGTCCTCTCCCGTTGGGGGATAGGTGCTGGGAGTCAGCTGTAGAGCCCAAGAGTGCCTGACTTAGGCTCCCACCCTGGCCCTGCACCTGCTGTGTGAATATGGTGAGTCACTTAGCTTCCCCTCTGTAAAGTGAGATCATTTCTGGGGTGCAGGGTTTGAGGGAGAGTTGAGTGAGAAAATGTAAACATAAGGCCTCTTTGCAGGGAGAGCTTGGTAAGTGGCAGCTGCTAATCTTGTTTTATTGTTAGGGGGTCTCTCCCGAGGGGCCGCACTCTCTGCCAAGGATACTTTGCTGGGAACAGAGCAAGTGGATTGGGGCCCCTCCCTTGCTGGTCCCTGTGCCCCCTCACAGCACATGAACCCTCCAACCCATGCCTCCCTGGTGTCTCTCTGTGCCTCCCCCTCCCCAGACCCTTCCTCCCTGCCCCTAATGCTTCCCTACTCCTGGCTTGCCTGGAGAACGAATGGGCTGTGAATTTTCTCAGCTTATCTCGGGGAAAGAAAGGGCCAAAGGGCCCATCTAAACTCCCTTGGACGAATGCTCTAGAAGGAGGCAGGGGGCCGTGACTCAGCCAGGCCTCTCTGGCAGTGGTGGCAGAGGCCGAGACCCCCTGGGGCAAACTGGAGAAGGGGCTGGCTCCTGGCCTGGATTTCTGGCTCGGGGACAAGAGTCATGAGAGCTTCCAGAGACATCCATGTCAGCAAGGAGGATGGTGGATGGGGAGTCACCACTTGCTCCCCTCAAAGCCAAGGAGAAGCCATTGGAGACTCAGGGGGAAGCAAGTTAGGCTCAGTCCCTTAGAACCTGTCCCCCCACCCAGCAGGTGGCACTTTCTGCCCTCAAAGCAGCATCTGGCCTGGGCGGAGCCACCGCTTGTAGGGGTCCTGAGGGGCCTGTCTCAGGACTGGAGATGCACAAACCCTTGGATCCAGCAGCTTCTCTCCAGGAAATGCACCTGCAGGGAGATTCAGCGTGTGTACCAAGAGCTGCTGGGGGACTGGACACCACGAAATAAATGCCCGTAAGTAGGGGGCAGGTTAGACAAATGGAGGCCCAGCCATGCAGCGTCACAACAAAGTGCGGGAAGGAGTGAGGGGGCTCTGACGTGCAGGGAATCATCACCAAGATGCGCTGAGAGACCGAAGGAAACACCAGGCTCTGGGAAGAGTGGCCGCCCCGAGAAGGGAGGCTGAGTCACGAAAGGACTCATCTGGGGCTCCTGGAGGCACCAAATTCCTAGAGACGGAAGCCAAGCGGAATGGTGGGAGCCAGGGGCTGGGGGGAGGGGCTGTTTAACGGGGCAGTGTTTCACTTTTGCAGGACGAAGGGTCCGCCTCGGACGGTGGTGGCAGCTGCCACCAGGATGCGCGTGGGCTTGATATCACAGGTCCGTAACTTAAAAAGGGCTAAGACGCTCCATTGTATGCCATGCACAGTTTACCACGATAAAAAGAAGGAAGAAGAAGAGAGGCAGGGGTAGGGTCGAGGGGAAACTCACTGTGGCTCTCTGTTCACACCGCCTGAACTTGAAAAAACACGAACCAACATACACACATTATAGAATGTATTTTGAAAATAGTTCTGCCGCGGAGATTCCAAGATTCCTCTTTAGCCCACACCAGCCACACTCTGCGTCATCCACCCAGGGCCCGGGGGCGGGGGGGGGTGGGGTGGGGTTGAGGTCAGCGTTATGCAGTGTGTTTGTGGCACGCGGCCCACGTTGTGGCTCCTGCCTCGGTGCAAGCCGAGGGAGGTGGGGTGGCGGTGCGGGCCTCTCTGGGCCTCAGTCCACATCCCCATCTGTGCAGAGAGGAGGCTGGATCCAGTCCTGCCCTTGCTGACCTTGGACTAGCAGCCTCCATGGCACTCCTGAGCAGGGCAAAGACTGACTGATGGCATCCTGGCCGGGCAGAGCATCCTGGGCAGGACTGGATGTGCTGCCCTTACATGTTGAGGCCGGCGGTGGCCCTTAGGTGGGTGCCGTAATGAGAAGGAGGAGCCAGCCTGAGCCATCTGCCACGGCCACTGCAGCTCCAAGAGCGGGCCGCTGTCTTCAGCTGCGAGCCCTCCAGCCCCTGCCAAGCCCCATCTGTCCCCCGCTCCCAGCAACAGAGGAGGCGAGCCCCTCTGCCTTCCCAAGTGGTGGCTTTGATTTCCAGCTTCCCTGTGACTCCTCAGGGCGGGTTAGGGCCACCACCTGCTCACACAGCACTTTTGAGTGAGATAGAAACAGGTGTCATTTCCATGGACCGCCTGCTGCTGGGGTGTGAGTGTCCTCCTCTGTACAGGTGGGCGACTGGGGCCCAGGGAGGGAAGCCACCTGTCCACTCTGTAGTCACGATGTCAAGCAGACCCTGGGTCACCCGCCCCCTGGGTCAAGGTGGCTTCTCCTCCACCAGGACAAGGCTCTGCTGAGCAGCGATTGAGTGGGGAGAGTGAGGGCCCAGATGAGAGGACAGAGCCATAGCACTTCCTCCCAAGAGAGGCTGAGTACCTGGGCTCAGGGTGGGAAGTGGGAAGCGGATCATGGGGGGAAGCAGATTAAAAAAAACTCATCAGGGGCACCTGGGCGGCTCAGTCGGTTAGGCATCCGACTCTTGATTTCGGCTCAGCTCATGATCTCACGGTTGTGGGATCGAGCCCTGTGTCGGGCTCTGGGCTGACAGCACGGAGCCTGCTTGGGATTCGCTCTCTCCCTCTCTCTCTGCCCCTCCTGTTCTCTCTCTGTCTCTCAAAATGAATAAATAACCTTTTAAAAAAGCAAAAGAAAGAAAAGACCCATCACTTGGAGGGAGAAGAGGGCAGGAACGGGAGGGGTGGTGAGGAGCACCCACCACCGGGCGATGAGGGACACTGCCCGGCCTCGACATCACTGCTCCTCTCTGAGCCTCAGATTCCCCCACGGGAAACCGGCAGTGAACACACACCTACCACCTGGGGGGGGGCAGCGATGAAGGCGCAAAGCTCCCAGTGCTGGTACCTGCTCATCACGGGGGTGCTCAGGAAGAGGGTTGTTACTGTCACTGCCGGTGGGGCTGCTCCCTGGGACAGCAGACGGGCTCAGCCTCAACGCCTGGATGCCTAGACGCCTGGGTTTTAGAGGCACGTTTGGAGAAAAACAAAGAGCTAGGTCGGGGCCGGAACCGGACAAGGGTGACGACAGGCAGGGGTGGGCTGGAAGGTAGTGGAGAATTTGTCTCTGGCCTCAGAAGCAGAATCTGAGAAATGGGCCACAAGCCCCTTCACCTCCCTGAGTGCCCTCCACTGTCATCCCAGACGTACCTCTAGGCTTCCTGACCTGCTTTCTGTGTGCTCCAACTTGCCTCCTTCCCAGAATCCATCTGGATGTGGGCCCCTGCTTAACATTCCCCAGGAAGGATTTAAATTGGAGCAAGAGAGAGAGAGAGAGAGAGAGAGAGAGAGAGAGGTTGCCCCATGGGCTGCAGTTAGGAGCTGGAGTCTGAGCTGGCAGACAAGCTGATGGCTAAGTGGGGACATGGCGGGACTCCCTGGGTGCCTGGCTGCCTTTTGTCTCACCTTAACTGCAAGAGAGAGAAAATGGCCCTCGGGAGACCTAAGAACTGGCTCACGGCGGAGACAGAACCGCGGGCCGCCCCTGCCCCGAGCTGCAGCACAGGATGAAGGAAGGGAAAGCAAGCTATGGGCAGGGGGTCCAAACCGTTAGCCATGAGCACCTTGCTCAGAGATCTCGGTGGTTGGGGACAGTGTGCTTCTTGGAGGTGGGGGCTGACCAAATTCCTCCTGAAAAGGGGAAGGCTGATCTGCCAACTGCTGGCTCCATCAACAGCCCAAACTCAAGTGAATTCATGAAGCGAACCTCAGGAAATTACTGAGGCGGGGGGTGTCATCACAGATTTGCACAGGGCTAACCCTTGCTGAGCGCTTTCTGTGCGCCTGGGCTGCACAAGTGCTTGAAAGCCTCCCTGGATGGCGGGGGCATCTCGGGCTTGGGCAAGCACTGGACAGACCTGAGTTCAAGTGTCAACTCTGTGGCTTTCCCTGGACAGGTCACTTCTCACCATCACCATTTTACAGACAGGGAAACTGAGGCTCTGAGGAGCTGACGGCTTGTCTGAGGAGCCAGGGTCAAGGCAAAAGCTTGGACTTGAACCATGGCGGATTGGACTCCAGAGCCCATTCCCTTCGCCAGCGTGCTGCCCGGTCACATGGGCTAAAGGAAGCTGGTGACGTCTTTGGCAGAGTATAGAAGGGGGGCAGGTGTCCCTGGATCCCACTTCTCAGCTCCTGCTCCTGAGTTCAGAGCCAACATCATCATTGTATCCCCAGCCTGTCCCTGCCCACTATCACCCCTGTCCGGTCCCAGCCCCTAGCCAGTCTTTCCTTCTATACTTCCCTTGATGTGGAACAAACTGATACGGGCAACCGCCATCTTGGGCATCTTGGCATCTTGGGCTCCAGCCCAGGCCGCAACCACGATCTTGTGTAAGCCGCTTCCTTTTTCTGGCCTCAGTTTCCTCATCTGTGAAGTGAGGATCTGCCCTTGATTCAACTGGCTTGATGAAATTGAGCACCGTGAGAAGGGAGATGACCAAAAGATACCTCCCCCATCGTGAATGGCTGAGACGTAAGCAGAGGCTGTGGGAGGCGGGAGGGTCCCCCCAGCAAAGCTCTGTGGCCTCACAGGTGGCTTTTATTCCACACCAGGGACAGGGAGCGGCTCAGGGACCGGCCCCAGACAGCCAATCACTCTGGCTGAGCCTGAAGGATGCAATCCACTGTCATTGTTTACACCTGAGTTACCCCCAAGCCTCCAGACTCAGGAGGCTATTGAGATGAACTTGACTTTTCTGAGCAATCACAGTTCGAAACAGCAAAGGAGCCGCTGTGAAGGTTGTGCATGCTGGCACGGTGTGCCGGGGCGAGGGCCTCAGCAGGTTGGGAGGGAGGAATAGGGGCTCAGTCCCAGTTTGGCCACACATCCCCTTGGCAAGTCCCTTCCATCTCCTGTCCTGGGCTTCTGCCAAGGGTTCCCCCGGCACATACCCAGGCACCCAGCAAGCCACGCACCCGCCTGGCTCACCGCTGCAGCCCCTGTACCTGGCTCTCGGTGGGGTTCTTTGCCTTCTGTGTTCTACCTTTCCCCTCCTGCCTCCCCATCCCATCCCCTGCTTCCCACCTGACCCACGGTCCATCCGCATTCCTGTGTGGTCCCAAGAGAGGCCGAGGCACGTGCCCTTTTCAGGACTCCATATTCCTGGCTGGCTATTCAGGACCCCCCGGGTGGTTCGAGCCCCAGGGTGGGGTGAGCCGTGCAGCCGGACAGGGACAGCAGGAGAACTAGACGACCTTACCCAGAGCATCCTGCGCTGTGGAGCCTTAATTTATTTAATCAATTCCGGCCCCCAGGCTGGGGAAGGAAAACGGCAGGATATTAAATCTGTCGCTCTCGCCAATCTGTCATAGGGATGTCAGCTCACATTGATTCTTCTCCTCCTGCCTTTATTAACTATCTCCTCCGGGGGGCCTCTGGCTCTGCCAGTTCCAGCCTGGACGTGGCCTGGGAGCCGGGGGCAGATGGCAGGTGGGAAGGAGGGGCGTGGGGCGGGGACAATTGTAACAAGAAAATGTTTCGGATTGGGAGGCAAGACCTTGAAGATCCTTTGTAACCCAAATCCTCTCAGTTTGCGAGTGAGGAAACCGAGTGTGGGAGTGCCCCGGGGTGGGGGTGGGGGGCCCAGTCGGCTGAGCGTCTGACTTCCTCTCAGGTCATGATCTCATGGTTCGTGAGTTTGAGCCCCGCATGGGCCTCCACGGTGATAGTGCACAGTCGGCTTGGGATTTTTTCTCTCCCTCTCTCTCTCTGCCCCTCCCCCCCCCAAATAAATAAATAAGCTTTTAAAAAAAGAAAAGAAATTGAAGGAAATTGAGTCTGGAGAGCGGAGGGGAGCTGCTCCACGTAGTGTGGGCAGTTAGGGGCAAGTTCGGTTCCCGTCACAGCTGTAACAAATTCCCAGAGACCCAGTGGCTTAAAACAACACAAATTTATTACCCTACAGTCCTGGGGGTCAGATGTCCAAGATGGGTCACTCGGGGCGAAAACCACTGGGGCTGCGTTCCGTCCTTCCACGTTCAAAGCCAGCGACGGCTGCTCGAGACTTTCTCACGCTGCATCACTGTGATACAGAGTCTCCTGCTTCCTTCTTTGACTTCAAACCGCCCTTGCAATTACACTGGGCCCACATGGGTCGTCCAGGTTCATCTGTCCACCTCAAGGTCAACTGATCGGCAAATGTAACCTGTCCCCTGCCTTGGTGCACAGAGCCAAGTGCAAGATTCACACTTTTAGGAGGGAGGGGAACATGGACGCCCCCCCGCCCCAGGCTTTGGGAAGCACTTTTTGTTCTAAATAATTGAGCATCCTGCCTCACCCCCCTCCTCCCAGCCCACTCTCCCATCATATGATTTATTTGCTCATAAAATTGAAGACCTTCTTCTCTGGCACCATTTTCTATTCGGCTTAGACAAATATTTAGCAGCCAGACCTGACCTTAATTTCCTTAAATATCAGGGGCCCTGGAAGATGGAGATCCTGCCCAGTGGATGAGGACACAGTGAGTCCGGGGTGGGGACAATGGCTGGGATGCTGCTACCCCTTCCCCTGGTGAGGACCGCACCTGCCCGTGACCAGCCAGGTATGCAGCCCCTCCCTCTCGTCCCCTCCCCCCGCCACCCCCCCCCCCCATCTGCTGAGGCTGCAGGAAGAGGCAAGATGCAGACGACAGGACTCCAGACGCTCTTGGTGCCCCATGGAGCTGGCATTCTGGGCCAGGGTCTCTGGGCTGGGGGTGGTGGGCAGAGCTCCCCTGTGGGGTGTGGGCTGGGCTGTACAAGGGGGAAACAGGAGGCAGGAGTGGCCCAGGGAGCACGGGAGGTGCCTTATGGGGGGAGGCTGCCAGGGCTGGTGACTCCCTCATTTGTTCCTTTCCGACGCATTCGTTCAGTGACTCCTTTCGTTCACTGAGTCATAGGGAAACATTTCCCGTGTTAGTCTTGGGGATCAGAAATAAAATCCCAGTGCAGTCCTGGAGGTTGGCCGGCATGGAGTTTGGGAGGCAGGGGGAGGTGGGGGGGGGGGGGAGAGGAAGGTCAGGACCGTCCTGAACAGGCTCCCTGCAAGTGGCTGGATGTCTGAAGGAGGACATCGGGGACGCAGGAAGCAGGCTGGTGATACTATCAGGACCTGGGGTGCAGCTGGGAAGACAAAGGTTGGTGCCAGCAGAAGGCAGGGACCCTTGGGTCCTGTCCTCAGACCCTGCCTCTGAGGTCACTCCAAAGTCCTTGTCGTCCTGCCTGCCCCCTTCCCCGAGCCCGTCCCTCCTTTCTGTTGGTGTCATGGGGCCACCACCTCCTCCAACTTATAGCGATAGTACCAGCCACAGTGCTAAATGCTGCACGAACATCTCCCAACCCTCTCGCGGCAGCCCGAGGAGGGAGCCACTCATATGCTCACCTTAGAGAAACTGAGGTCTACTGAGGCCCGGCCGGCTGCAGCTGGAGAGGTGCACACGCGCCTCCTGAATGCGCTCAGAGCTCCAGACGCCCACCTCCCTTTATCCCCGACCTCACTGCTGTGATGTCCCGACTATGGCATGACTGTGCGATATGCCCCTGGGTCTGGGTCTGCCCTGGGGATCCGCCACGTTTCCGCTATGCGTCTCTGAGCCTCAATTTTTTCGTCAATGATAATATATTTTCTAAAGTGGGCCTAGCAGCAGTAGCTGCCTCCTATTTCCGTTGTGCAGATCCAGTTAGACAGCTCGCGAATAGTTCCTAGCAGAGTGTGGGGCTTTTAGTAAGCTGTCAGCAAATGTTAACTTCGTTGTGGGTTGAATTGTGTCCCCCTCCAAAAAAAAAAAAAAAACATATATTGGAACCCTAAGTCCCCAGGACCTGTGAACGGGACCTTATCTGGAAAGAGGATCCTTGCAGAGGTGATTGAGCTAAATTGAAGTCGTACTGGATGAGGGTGGGCCGGATCCAGGGACTGGTGTCCTTAAAAGAAGAGGGAACTCTGGGGTGCCTGGGTGGCTCAGTCGGTTAAGTGACCGTTTTCGGCTCCGGTCATGATCTCACAGCTTGTGAGTTCGAGCCCCACGTCCGGCTCTGTGCTGACAGCTCAGAGTCTGGAGCCTGCTTCAGTTTCTGTGTCTCCCTCTCTCTCTCTGCCCCTCCCCTGCTCATGCTCTGTCTGTCTGTCTCTCTCAAAAATAAATAAAACATTTAAAAAAATAAAAACAATAAAGAGGGAACTCTGGACAGACACAGACACAGATGCCATGGAGAAGGCTGCGTGAACATTGAGGGTGGAGGTTGAAACGAGGTGTGGACAAGCCAGGGGACACCAAGGTTTTGCAGCCGTCAGCAGCTAGGGGAGAGGCATCGCACTGACTCTCCCCCAGAGCCTCCAGAAGGAACCAGTTTTGCCAACACCTTGATTTTGGACTTCCAGCCTCCTGAATGGTAAGAGAACACATTTCTGTTGTCCCAAGCACCCCGGTCTGTGTCAATCTGTCAAAGCAGCGGTAGGAAACTAACACGGTGTTCCGAGAAAGCCAAAATTCTCAACGCAAGTCTGGGTACACAGTGGTGCTCAGTAAACTCTGGCTCCCTTTGGTCTCCTGGGGGTGACCCTCCGCCTCCACCCTCTCCTCTTCCCCATCCTGGCTTATCAGACCAGGCCAGTCTGGGCTGGGGGTGACCAGGGCCAGCGCCAGCGGCCAGAGCAGGTCCTGGGCCCATGCCGAGGCCCACAGAACCTCATTACAGGGCAGAAGGTAATGCAACTTCACCCATGGACCCCAGTAAAGGTCATCAACGGGCCAGAAGCTGCTCTTGGTGCCTCCCGCCACCTTCCACCCACCCCCTCCTGGGCCTGGCAAATCTCCAAAGTACCCAAGAAGCTGGCACGCAGCACGCTTCACAGCTGAGGCGCACAGATAAACCTCAACAGAGTGCCAGGCTGTCAGCTCCTGGTCCTGGAGCAAACGTCAGGAAATGAACGGGTCTTTCCATGGGCAGCGTGTCTAGGCTGGCCCCCACTCCGGCCGGGTGCCTCACTCCTGCCTGCCCATCTCCTTCTCCCAGGGCTTTGTTCCCTTTCTCCCTTTGTTTCCTGTTTGCGATAAACATGATTCATGCCTGCCCGGCTGGGCCCTGTCATCACGCCCAAGGCTGACTGTATATCTCGGTGATGAGCCGCTGGGGCTGTGGCCAGTGGGTGGCGGTGGGCACAGGTGGCCTGGGCACGACAGGAAGGCACAACGGATGAAGGCAGAGGTGACGTGGGTGTGCCAGGCAGGTAGCAGAAGGCCAGGTTCCCAAGAGGTGCCACCGTGTACCACACACCACGGGGGCCTCAGAGAAGCGATTGTGGCCAGGCATGTGGGGATCAACCCTCTCGACCTGAGAGCTCTAAGTAGCTCCTGGGTTAGCGCCTGGGGCTGCTGTAACAAAAGTACCACAAGCTGGGGCCTTAATAGAAATACCTGGAAATTTATGCTCTCACAGTTCTGGAAGCCGGAAGCGCGATATTGGGGTATCAGCAGAGCCACACTCCCTCTGAAGGCTGGAGGGAAACATCCTTTCCCGCCTCGTCCAGCTTCCGGTGGGGGCTGGCACTCCATGGCATCCCACGGCCACGTAACACCAGCCTCCCTGTCCCCCACCCGCCGACTTCACACAGCCTTCTCCCCTCATGTGTCTGTCTTCACATGGCATTCTCCTCCCTGTCTCTCTCTCTGCTTCTGTAAAGACATCAGTCATAGCAGATCAAGGGCCCACCCCACTCTGGTATGACCTCATCTGAACTGATGAAATCAGCAACAATCCCATTTCCAAATAAAGTCACATTCACAGGTATCGGGTCTCTTTTGGGGGAGGGGTACACAATTCTTTTTTTTTTTTTTATTAAATATAATTTATTGTCAAATTGGTTTCTGTACAACACCCAGTGCTCATCCCAACAGGTGCCCTCCTCAGTGCCCATCACCCTCTTTCCCCTCCCCCCACCCCCATCAACCCTCAGTTTGTTCTCAGTATTTAAGAGTCTCTTACGGTTTGCCTCCCTCCCTCTCTAAACTTTTTTTCCCCTTCCCCTCCCCCATGGTCTTCTGTGAAGTTTCTCAGGATCCACGTATGAGTGAAAACATATGGTATCTGTCTTTTCTCTGCCTGACTTATTTCACTTAGCATAACCCTCTCCAGTTCCATCCCGTTGCTGCAAATGGCCAGATTTCATTCTTTCTCATTGCCAGGTAGTATTCCATTGTGTATATAAGCCACATCTTTTTTTTTTTTCTAAGTTTTAAAAAAAAATTTCTTTAATTTTTATTTTTTTCAGAGAGATAGAGTGTGAACAGGGGAGGGGGCAGAGAGAGAGGGAGACAGAAACCGGAGCAGGCTCCAGGCCCTGAGCTGTCAGCACAGAGCCTGACGCGGGGCTCGAACCCACGAACCATGAGATCGTGACCTGAGCCGAAGTCGGATGCTTAACCGACTGAGCCACCTGGGGGGGCCCCAAACCACATCTTCTTTATCCATTCATCAGTTGATGGACATTTAGACTCTTTCCACACGTTGGCTATTGTTGATAGCACTGCTATAAACATTGGGGTGCGTGTGCCTCTATGCATCAGTGCTCCTGTATCCACAATTCAAACCATAAGAGCTTCCAAGGCTCCCAGTGGTCTGGTTCCTCCCAGTCTCTCTCATCTCCCATCACTGCCTTTCACACCCCTGATATCTGGCCATCCCCAGCCACTTACGAGTCCCTAGATGAAAGAGAAAGTTTTCTCTTTCTTCTGGGAGACAGTGTGCTGTTCCTGCTGCCTGGATGCCTGACTCATGTCCAACTGTCCACCTGCTGCCATGATTGGCCATCTTGGGGGACTCCTTGGTGAACAACTCCTCATTCATCAAGAGTAAGGTTAGCTATCACCTCTCCCAGGAGCCTTCACTGACCCTCTGCCTTTGGGCTCCCTTAGTGTCCTGGGATTACCTGCCTTGTAGCTCACAGCCCATGGATGGGGGTGGGGGAGTCTTTATCTCTTTGGCCTCCTCCTCAAGGCCTAGCTTGTAGGCTTTGAATGAGCAGGGTCTGTGTCTCAACTCTGCATCCTATTGGGCACGGGTGCCCGGTAAATAAATTATTGAACGAAGAATGCTATCAGCCGGTATTTATTGGGCACTTACTACGTCTTCCTGCCAGGCACTGTTCTAAGCCCTTTACTTGAATCAACTCATTTGATCCCCCCGATAATCCTACAAGGTAGGTCGATTATTGTCCCCATTTTATAGATGAACAAGCTGAGTCCAGAATGGTTAAGCCACTTGTCCAAGGTCTAATGATTGGTCAATTGCAGAGGTGGGGATTTGAATCCAGCAGCCTGAGCGAGGACCCTACACCTCTGCCTCGAAGGGCCATGCAGCGGAGCGTCAGGGAGAAAATCACATACTTCAGGGTCCAAGAGGAGGCCCAGGGCACCGGTGCTGTGGAAGCCAGGGCCCACAGGTGTGTCCTTGGATGGAGGAGGTGGCTTTATTCTTGTACCTCACTGTGCCGGGGCCCTTCGTCATCCTCTCCAAGACTGAGAGCTCCTGGTGGGGAGGAGAGGGTTCCGCCTGTATCTCCCCACCCAGTTTGGGCCGAGCCTGGCATCTCCAGTCGTGGGTCTGACCCCCTGGGCCTCTGTGTCCTCAGTCACACCAGAGCAGCCGCCCAGTGAGTCTCAGAGAGAGGCGGCTGGAAAGCTCTGTGATTCGCCAGCGGAAGCAGGAGCTTGGCTTTGGGGTCAGACCGACTGGTGCCTCCGTGCCAGCTCTGCTGTGTGTCAGCTGTGCAACCCCGGCCCAGTCACTTGAGCTCTCTGGGCCCTCGTTGCCTCACACATGTGCAGCGGGAAAGGCAATGGGGAAGCTGTGACAGACGAGGAGGGGAGCGGAGCAAGCAGCTGGCGGTGATCATCGCGCCTCGCCGCCTCTCCTCCACGGTGCTCCATGCCGTCCTCCGCGGGGTGATGGACGCAGCCTCCGTTTCCCTGGCATTCAACTCACATACTTAAATTCTAGCCATTTTTCTTTTAAGAAATGAAGCAAAACACAGATAAACAGCCATTTAGAATCATGACTCCATAATCCAGGAATTCTCCTTCCGGTGCAATCTGTTCAGCAATTATTCTGTGAAGTGGAGGGAAAGCATCATGGGTAACTGCAGTACGCAAATTCCCAGGCAGGGAGGTGAGAGCCCAGCTTCTGCAGATTGGTCTTTTCTCCCCAGAAGCCTCAGCGTGTGCCCCAGTTTGGGAATACAATGTCCCATCTTGGTGAGTTCCAGAGGAGGGGTCTCTGCGTGCCACGGCAGGTGCCGGGGGGGGGGGGGTGTGGGGTGAGCGGCAGCCAAGTCAGGACCAACACTCCTGTTTACTGCTGCTAAAATGGCCAGTGGATGTCCTCTGGGGACACCCATGCCCAGGGCCCCAGGGATCGGGCTGGGTCATTCACCCCAGGGCCTTGGAAATGCCCAGGCTTATGGTCAAACTCTGGCTCTGTCGCCTGCTGGCTGTGTGGCTTTCGGCAAGCCCTTTAGCCTCTCAGGACCTCAGTTTCCTTGGCTGTAAAATGGGTAACAGTGGTACTTAGCCAGTAGCTGGGTGGCAAGGACTGAGGGGGAGCCATGGGAAGGGCTGGACACACGGCTCTCTGGCTGAGGAATCCCAGGCAGAGGAAATGAGAACCGCCTTGACATGCTGCGGGCAGAAAGCAGAGAAAAGAGCCGAGAGTTCTAACGGATCAGGAGAGGCTTCCCATAAGAGACGAGCTGGGCCTTGGATGAGGAGGGGCTAAGTTCCTGTAGCGGAGGGAGACACAGCCATGAAAGCCTACTTCCTGAATTGGTAGAAGGTTTAATTGCGTATGAGGCTCCGCACACAGAGCTTGGCATGTAGTAGGAACTCGGTCCGTGTTCCTTTCTCAGGGCCCCGGGCTTAGGGCGTATGCACATGGGGCTTGGCACAGAGCGCGTGCTGACTACATACTCCCCTTGAAAGTGGCGGCACATAGTAGGTGTGCTATATACATTCTTCTCCCTCACGGAAGACATGGCATAGAGTCGGGTTCATCCGATGCCAGGATCTTTCCCCTTCTCATCCCCCTTTTAAGAGCGGGGACTGTGCCCCGCTGCGTCCCACCCCTGGCCCAACGCACAGTAGGTGCTCAGTAAATGTGGACTGAGTGGGCCTCACTCCTTCCTCCCTCCCACTCTCCCGGGAAGGAGTCAGGCCAGACAGGCTGTGCAGGGCACTGGGGCAGCTCCCGGGCCCCACACCCCTCAGCCCCACGCCAGGCAGCACTGGAGGGCCTGGAGGCTTGGTGGGTGGGAAGCTGGTCAATATGCTGACAGAGGGAGGCACAGAAGGTGCCCTGACCAGGAGGGTGCTGGGGGCTCCTGAGGACATCTTGCCCCTGACACTGGGAATCTGGGCACCGCATCCAGGCACATGGATCTTGAGCGTTTATCCTTATGAAGCCCAGGGCTTGGTGCTAGGGAGCCACAGATCCCCTGGGGAGACAGACTGTCAGGGACATGCAAATGCAGGCAGGAAGTGACCCCTTCTCCTGGCACATTTAGCTGTCCCTGCCGGGAGGCACAGGGGACTTCACGGAGAAGGTGACATTTGAGTTGGGCCTCAGTGGCTGCATTAGGATTAGTCCAGAGGAAGAGGCTAAAACGAGGGGGGCGCCTGGGTGGCTCAGTTGGTTAAACGTCCGACCCTTGATTTCAGCTCAGGTCATGACCTCCGGGTTTGTGAGATTGAGCCCCTTGATCTGCTTGGGATTTTCTCTCTCTCTCAAAAATAAAATACGTAAACTTTAAAAACAGATTTTTTAAAAGAATGCATCAGGTAGTGGGAACGGGCTGTGCAAAGCATAGGGGTGTGAAAGGGCCTGAAGGTGGGGGTGGGTCACCGGCCCCCTTGACACATCTTTCCAGCCCATGTGGATACACCCCCTTCTCCATTTCTCAGAGCCTGAGGAGGAGGAGAGAGAAAGCGCTGGGTTCCAGGGTCCGAGGCCTGCACCTGCCACTAACATGGTGGAGGGGCTTCAGAGATCAGCCAGCACCTGGGATGACAGTAAAGAGGCTTAAATTTCAGCTGGAGGGCTGCGCTGCCCGGGAGGCAGTGCTGAGGCAAGCCTGGGGTCAGTCCTGGCGCCTTGGGAAGCAGAGCTGTGGCGGATTGGCAGTGTCCGCCAGGGGGCGCTGTGGGGGTGACGGCGCCGACCTGGTCCGTCCCCCGCTCCCCCCCTCCCCCGCCCCCCACCTTTTACACAGTGGAAACGGAAGCCCCTAGAGGGAGAGTCCCCTGCTCAAGGACACACAGAGCCAGGGAGAGACGCCATAACTCCTCTCCCCATTCAGGGTGCTTTCCTAGTGGTTCTCAAACTTGACCCTGCCCCAGAATCATCTGAGAGGCCGGCTGAAACACAGATTCTGGGCCCAACCACCAGAGTTCACATTTCTTTCTTTCTTATTTTTAAAAAATATTTATTTATTTTTGAGAGGCAGGGAGAGACAGAGTGCGAGCAGGGAAGGGGCAGAGAAAGCGGGAGACACAGAATCCGAAGCAGGCTCCAGGCTCCGAGCTGTCAGCACAGAGCCCGACGCGGGGCTCGAACCCGCAAACCGCGAGATCATGACCTGAGCCGAAATCAAGGGTCGGACGCTTAACTGACGGAGCCACCCAGGCGCCCCCAGAGCGCGCATTTCTAATAAGCCACCAGGTGATGCTGATGTTGCTGGTCTGGGGACTTTACTTTGAGAACCACTGTTATACGCGAACCTGCCAGGCTGAAAGATAAGGATAACGCCATTTCTGAGAAATGGGGACAACCCCTCCTGAGCTACCAGGATTGTAGTAAAGGGAAGATGAGGTCAAGTTTCGGGATGTCTTCTGCAAAGTTAAAGCAGCGGTGCTCAGCCTCGGCTGCACGTCAGGATCACCTCCTGAACACTAAGAAGTCCTGCTTGAAAAGAAATGATAATTACATGATGTGATGGAGCTGTTGGCTAATGCTCTGGTGGGGACTGTTTCGCAAGATAGAAGTGTATCATCAAATCGACACACTGTATACTTTAAACTGATACAGTGTTAAATGTCAGTTACATCCCGGTAGAGTTCTGCTGCCCAGCCACAGCCCAGGCTAATTAAATCAGAATCTCTGGGGTAGATCCAGGCCTCAGGGTTTTCCAAACCTCCCCAGAGGAGTCAATCATGCAGCCAGGCTTGGGAAACACAGGAGAACCTTGCGGACCTTGCAGACTCACATTCAGTAGGTGAGAGATGGGACTGAGAGTCTGCATTTTTAACAAACGCCCAGATGTCGCCAGCGCTGCTGGTCTATGGACCACACTTTGAGAAGCAAGGTCCAGAGGAGAAAGAGAACCTGCCGTGATCATCTCTGAGACTCTCATCCGATGGGTTCATCCTCATATTTGCAAACCTTGTTGCCTGCCCATTACCAGTGTGACCAGCATGTCATTCTGATTGCACTGTGTCCATCCTCTCTGAAGCCCTGATGGGGCGGGGGCTGGGGGGGGGGGACTGGGACCATTCTAGAGCTCATCGCCCAAGGGCAGCGCCTGCAGGCCCCAAGCTGCTTTGTCAGGCAGAATCCAAGCACGCCATCCACCACCCGCATTTCCTTCATCTCCATATCTGGTCTTTAGCAAACTGCGTCAGATATGATAGATTTTTTGTTTGCAAACCTAGTCTCAAGGCTGGAAATTGACATCTCCCTTTCTCCAGATATATCCTTTGCATCCTGCTATCTTTTTGCCCAGGATTGCTCCTTGTCAGTTGCCCAAAAGGCATTTCAGCCAATTCATGCATTGATTGAGCACCTAATGTGTGCAGAGGAGATGACAATTTGCTCTATGCCCTTCAGCAAGTGTGTTACCCACCCCCAACTTAGAAGCCTGTGGGCCAGGACCTTGTCTTAGTCACCTTGATGTCCTGAGAAGGTAGTACAGTGCCTGGCAAATAGACTATGCTCAACTAGTATTTATTACGTGAATGCTGCCTAATGAGTAATGTCAGGACCTCTCAGAGCCTTGGTTGGCTTCTCTGCCTATAGAATGGGAGTGAGAAGGCCTATTTTATTTTTTTTTCAACGTTTATTTATTTTTGGGACAGAGAGAGACAGAGCATGAACGGGGGAGGGGCAGAGAGAGAGGGAGACACAGAGTCGGAAACAGGCTCCAGGCTCCGAGCCATCAGCCCAGAGCCCGACGCGGGGCTCGAACTCACAGACCGCGAGATCGTGACCTGTGAAGGCCTATTTTATACAAGTGTAGTGAGGCTCATCACTACTGGGGGAAGACTTCGGTTGTCAAGTGGACAAACTGAGGCCAATATATACAAGTAACAAGTCACCGGAGACAGTGGGACTAGAACCCGAGTGTATCATACTCAGGAACCTCCATGCAGAGGCCCCTTGCCTTCTGGGAAAGAGCGGCCAGGCCAGAAGTGAAGCCGGATCCAGGAGCTGCGGCCAGGAGGGAGGCCCTGGGGGCTGGAGAGGAACACCGCCAATGGCAGCCTCAGTCCTGGCAGAGAGAAGTGACCCAGGAGCCAGTTCAGCCACTGGCACCTTTGAAGATGGTCTCAGCAGGTGGGGAAGCCAGAGCGAGGTGTGAGCTTCCATTCCCTTTCCCGAAATATCTGCTCAGAAAGGTCAGCCAGCAAGGGTGGGCGCCGATGCCAAGATGGAGGCTGGCACACTGGGCCAGGTGCTTGGCTCAGAGCAGTGCAGTCTGGGGCAGGCTTCTCTGCTGGCCGAATGCAGCTCTTCTAAGGGGTGTCCTCACTGTCCACCTCTCCCTCTGAGCAGTCCTGTGCTTTTAGACCCTTGTTTGCAGCAGCCTCTCCTCGCAACACCGCTTACACTGCCAGCTCAGACCCCATCCCTTCCTTGTACAAAAGGATAAGAAGGTGTTATGTACAAACACAATCGAGAAGGGCCATTGCAGAGACAAAGATTATACATCTCACCGCACATGGCCAGTCTACAGGAGTTGAAGGTACAGGACAAGTGTGCTGGCACCAGTGGGGGTGCATACAGGCACCTTGGGTCTTGCCCTGCTCCATGCCCATAGATTTGAGGCTCTCTCCGTACTCCTCTCAGTTAGGCTTAGTCTCCAAGGGCTTCAACTCTGAGATTCGACAAATGTATAATTCTAAGCATCCTCAGCTTTAGGTGCCCCAAATCCCATGATTATAGAATTCCAAGACTGTTTAATTAGGACCCCTCCAGTTATAAGTGAGAGAAAGCCTGTTCTACCTGATTTCATTGCTCAAAAGTCTCAAGGTAGGATTTCAGGCATAGCTTGATTCAGGAGCTTAAGCCAAATCCCTCTTTGTCCCTCAGTTCATGGTGAGGTTGGCGCACTTTATTCTTGGAATTGACGTGGTGCCATGATGGCTGCTAGTAATGCAAAGTCTATAGCCTCTCCGATTCAGGCCCTGCAAGAAAAATAGTCTCTTCCTGACTTCCTCTAACTCCTCATGTCACGCCCAGAAATTTGACAAATGTCCAAGACTGAATTTTCATTGACCTGGATTTGCCATGGCCCTATCCCTGAGTCAATCACTATAGCCAAGGAGATGATGGGATGCTCTGATTGGCTTGGGCCTCGGTCACATGTGCATCTTCCTCCCAATCACTTGGTCTAAAGGGGAGATGATGGTTCTCCATTGGAAATTGATGGGCTGCTATCAAAAAAGAAAAAATTGTGAACTGATGAAAATAGACAAAAATAAAGCCCCACACTGAGGTTCTGAAGCCATGTGGATGAGTGGTCCTATGAGAACCTGACTCAAAGCTTTGAGAGTTCCCTAAAGTTCACCTTTCAGATTTGGGACAATGAGTAGTGCTGGAAGACAGGAGTGAAGATAAATCACCCCCATTCTCCACCTTTCCAAAGTTAAACAAACTATGTGCCTCATTCCTCTTTCCTTACATCCAACTCTTGGAGCCTGAGCATTCTCATTACATTTCTTTTCCATGGTTATTTTGCAATCCGCATGGCTAAGCTTCAGGTGGAGAGGGTGGAGCTTCAGCTGAAAGTTCTGTGGGTAGTGGCTGCAGGGAAGGAAGCTGGAGAGACCCGTCTAGTGTCTTGGGGTGGGGGGCAGTCAGCGATCAATTTGAATCTGTAAAGAAGGAAGGTGGAGGCATAAATGTGGCATGGAAGACTGAATTATTGGTCTTAATGCTCAGCTTCCCAGACTGGCATTTTACATTTCACACCCTTGCCATGGCTACATGGTGAGCCGAGAGGCTCCTTCATCACCATGTGACTTTGGGCTTTGGCGAGGGACTTGCTCTTGTCAATGGGACGATAGCAGATACAATGAGAGAAAAGCCCTGGGATGCGTTTACCTGCTTGTGCTCATGCTCCTGCATTTCTGCCATGCCCACAAACCTAATCAGGGTAGCTGCAGCCCCTTACAGGCCACGTGGAGCAGACATGAGCTAGACCACAACCCGAAGCAGAGTTCTCCAGTCAGATTCTAGACTCATGGGCAAAATACACACATTAATGTTAAATGCCACCAAGACTTTGAGGTGGTTTCGTAGGCAGCGTGATTGTGGCAATAGCTGATGAATAAAGGTAGCAAGGAGGATTGGAGGCCCTGGGTGACGGGGGTGGGGGGTGGCGGTGAGAGTGCATCAGCCCATGTGTACAGCTGGGACTTTTAAGGGATAGGATCAGGAGTTGGGGGCCCAGGTTCTATGGCTCCTCAATGAAGTGCCATGTGATCATGGGAATGTAACATGTGACCTCAGCTTCTGGCCTCGGTAGCCAGGTCCTGGAGCAGGTGGTCCCTGAACTCCAGGCTCTGCTGCTGCTCGTGGCCCACCCCTCCAGGCCCCCAGCCCTTGCCTGGGAAGTGGTCCCCCTGCTGAGTCTTCTTGTGCCCCCACACAACAGACTCTATGTAGAAAACAAGTCACACAGTGATAAATGCACAAATAGATGTGTGAAATTGTTCTGGGAGCAAAGAAGAGAGAGAGCCGAAGACTCTGGGGGAAGAGTAGGCGTAGGGTTGGGGGGTGGCTCCATCATGGAAAAGGGATGAGTTGGGCCTTCAGGATGAGTAATATTTCAGTTAGTAGAGAAGAAGAGAAAGAAGCTTTTGGGGGGGGGGGCGGTGGAATGACGTGAGAAAGACTGAGAGGCATATCTGAGCGGTAGGGGGCTCTTCGGGGTGGGGAGGGGTTGCGGTGACAGGGCTGGAGAGAGGCCATTGGGGAGGAAAGGGCCTTGAGCGCCATATTGGGTCAGGGCAGTGGGGAGGGTGGGGCCGTGGAGCTCTTGAATCAGCAGACCCTCCAGTAGGGAACAGAAGTCCTAGGGGCTTCCTGGGTACCCGGGAGCCCTCCTGGCTTCCCAGAGCTCATACCAGGCAGGAGGGAGAGCAAGACGAGATTCAGGGCCCCTGCAGGCTCCCACGGCCTGGGAGCCCTGCAAAGTGAGCCGGTCTGGAACGGGAACAATCAGGAAACTGTCAGAGTTAAAACAGGAGTGTTTTTGAAATAAATGACTGAATGGGAATGACGAGAGGAAGCAAGAGGGTGGGAAGTGAGCTCATCTGGGTCACAGCATTGGAGGGGCTGACTGAGCCTCAGAGCCCCAGTCTCCTCTTCTGTCCTAGGCTTGTGACTTCAGTGTGAAACCTGTAGGCCTGGGAATCATTCAGAACTCGGCTCAAACCCTGTCTCTGCCACTAGCTAGCTATATGACCCTGGACCACTGACTTAACCTCTACCGGTCACTTCTTTTGTGAAACAAGGATGATACTATCCACTTTCTGAGATTGTCATGGAGGTTAAATAATAATGGCTGACATTTATTTATACTGCACGCTTATCATGGCTAAGCGCTGATCTCGGTACTTTCCACGCACCCCTAACTCCTCAACACTGTTTTAGGAAGTAGGTGCTATTATAAGCTCCTTTTACAGCTGAGGAAAGTGAAGCACAGAAAGGTTAGGTGACTTCCCCAAAGTCACACAGCTGGTAGGCGGCAGAGCCGGGATTCGAACACAGGTTGTTTTGCTCCAGGACTTAGGCTGGGGACGCATGCGTTCTATAGGAGATGATATGAGCAATTCGCACATCACACAAAGGACATGCGCAAAAATGCCAACTGTGACCGTGTTACCTAAATCCTACCAAAAAGTATTTGGAAGAACAGTTTCTGGGGAATGAGTACCAGGGGGACCATCCTGGGCCAGAGGGAGTATGTTTTTCTTATTCCCTTGACCCAAAATGAGATGGGATAAGGCAATAGCCTGAGGACTGTATACCAGGCATATCACACACACTCTCTTATTGGGTCCTCACGACGTCTGCTTGAGGTAAGTCTCCGTTTTACAGGTGAGGACGCTGAGACTCAGGGACTTGAGGCGACTTGGCCACCATCACCTGGCCAGTGGCATTGTTATAAATGGACTCCAGGGGCGTCTGGGTGGCTCAGTCGGATTAAGTGTCCGACTTCAGCTCAGGTCACGATCTCATGGTTTGTGGGTTCGAGCCCCCCGTCAGGCTCTGTGCTGCCAGCTTGGAGCCTGGAGCCTGCTTTGGATTCTGTGTCTCCCTCTCTCTCTGCCCCTTTCCTGCTCATGCCCTGTCTCTCTCTGTCTCTCAAAAATAAATAAATGTTAAAAAAATTTTTTTTAAATAAATACATGGACTCCAGCCTGTCTGACTCCAGACTCCATGTGCTTAGCCACCTGCCCCGTAGGCCTTAATTATCCATGGATTGAAATGACCATGGTCACAAAATTCCCAGGGGATGAGGGGAGTCCTCTGCACTTGGCCCACTAACCCTTGGTCCTGTGTGTGTGCGTGTGTGTGTGTGTGTGTGTGTGTGCGTGTTGGTCTTGTTGTACTTACCTGACTTAGCAAAAGCATGACGAACAGCTGACTCTGGGCTGCCCATGCACACTCTGGGAAGGGAAGGATTGGAAGGTGCAGAGAACACAGCAATCCAGGTTGGGGGGGGTGGGTGGGTGGGAGGATGAAATCAGCTTAGAGCTTTAAAGGAAAATCAAAAGACAGAAAAAAAAACAAAAAAAGCCTCTACCAAACAATCCTTCCAAGGCTGAAGGGAACAGTTCACACCACCTCTGGCCTTCCTGCCCCGTGTGTGATGAGGGGCTACCATGCCTGACAGAGCCAAGGGACAGCAGAGTGTGGGCTTGGAAGTCAAGCCTTACCTCCTGACCTCTCTGAGCCGTATTTTCCTTATCTGTAAAGAAAGAGGATTATTCTCCCAAGGGCTGTTATGAAGACCAAATAGGAGGGTGTAGGAAAGACGCTTGGTACGGGGCTGGTCACACAGTAAGTGCTCAACAAATGTTGGCTGTGGTCGTTATCAAGGGAAGGAATAAGTGTAAAGGAGGTAAGGCAGGGAGCGTGGGAGTGTTTGGGGGTGCGAGGGGAGAGACAGGAAGGAAAGCCAGGGGGAGGAGGAGGACAGGGAGGAGGAGGAAGAGGAGGAAGAGGAGGAGGAGGAGGAGGAGGGTGTGGGGACTTGCTACCAGTCAAGCTCCCCAGGCACAACCAGCCATGCTGTCCTGGCTGGGACTGCTCCCCATCATGGCCATTAAGACTATTCATACATTCCTCCTGCATCCTGCTGCCACATCTGCCAGATGGGGTCCCGGATGCCAGTGAGAACAGCTGTCTCCAGACGTGCCCAGCTGCAGAATGAGGACTCAGGGGTGTTGGGAAGGACACAGAAGCCTTAGAGGGGTGGCCAAAGAGACCGTGCTGTCCACAGGCAACTACACCACTGCACTCACCCGCCCTGGGCCTTACTCTCCTCATAAATGAGAACCTGGGAGGCGTCAGGTGATGGCAGTCAGGCAGTGTGTCCACAGCCAGCGGCCCTGGCCCCTGCATCTTGTCCTGGAGGGGATGACTATGACCCTGTCCTCCTGGGTCCTGGGGACTATCCTGCCATTTTGCACGATGGCCCTATCTAGTGTCCGTGGGAGAATGTTATCAGACAAAGCAAATCTCAAATTGGAATGTGAGCTCTGTCTTAGCATGCTTCCCGCTGCAGACTGGGACTCAGAGAGGCAGTGACTTCCCTAAGGAAGAACAGGGAGATTGGCTTACTTGTGTTTTAGACCTAGGATGAGCCCCAAGGGCCACATCAGGGGACTCTGGGAGTGGGCACCGAACAGGGATCTATTCATCAGGGAGCAGTAGAGTGGAATAGATAAAAGTGATATCTCCAACAACAGGCAAATCTTGGTTCAAATCCTCTCCATCACTGAGTCTTCCGTGACCTTAACCAAGTCCCTCACCTCTCTGACCGTCAGTTTCTCCCTCTGAAAAATGGGAATAATAATGTGGTGAAAAGTCTGGGCTATAATCAGGCTGCCTGGGGTTGAGTCCTCAGTGTTTACCCGCGGTGTGACCTGAAACAGCTTACTCTCTGAGCCTCAATCTCCTCCCCTGGTCAGGAGGATGATACCTCCTCACGTCCTGGGACTTTTCGAGTTTCGATGAAGTAATGCGTCTATGGAGCCGGGCGCTCAACAAATGGTAGCCACTAATTATTAACGGTGCTGATGTTGTCAGCAGCATTCCCTTGCTGCCTAAAATGTATTTTAACTGCCCGTGCACTGATGATCTCTTTACCAGCCCTTCATTCCAGCTCAGGGGTCCTGGCCACAGAGTTCCCTGGCACAGAACATTCCCCACCCTGCCCACGCTGGACGTGCTGGAATAGGAGCTGGCACGGGAGCAGCCCATCAGAGCCGCGCAGATTTCTGACTGGGAAAATGCCAGAAAAGCTTTTTCTTGCTGTCACTGCTGAGGCCCAGATGGATCCTGGTGGCCAGGGTTAAGGCTGGCTTGGCTCCTGGCGCCAGTGGGCCAGCCAGGCTGACTGAGGCAAAGGGAGGCACTGGCCAACTTGTGCCAGGAAGCCGAGGCCAGAGGGACAAAGGGTCAGGGTAGGGCGCGGGTGGGGGAGAGGTGGGGCTGGAGTTCTGTGCTGAGTCATGAAAGAGCTCACACACAGGCAGGTGCACTGAGAGCCTTAGATGCTGCTGGGAAGGGGCTGGGAGACAGGCCCCATACACGACCCTGCTCTAACACTTGGGCAACCCTGCTGGACAGAGATGCACACCATGCGGAACCGAGTTATTCCTGAAGCTCAGCACTGCTCACGCTGAGTAGCACACCATCTCTGAGGATCCAGCTCAGTGGCCAAGTCCATGTCCCTTATCCCTCTGCCCTCCCCTCAACCATGGCCCAGGTGTTTGGAGGGTGGCACCCGCCGCTGTCCATGGTCCTGAAATACCCGCCCAATCAGGATTGTGCTGGGAACTTCTACTCAGCCTCTCCCAAGTGGTTCTGAACCAGGTGATGATCTTTATTCCCTGTCTTGATGAAAGGTAAGTGGTTTCTTTAACAGATGCAGAACCGACAGATTGGTGACTCTAGGCTTAACTCTTTATTTATGTAACCGGTTTCATGTTCTTTTGGCGGGTCCGTTACATTTATCACTGCTGCCTTTCACCCCTGAAAAATTGGGGGTTCTATATTCCCCATGGCCTCCTACCATTGTAAGCTCATTCCTTCTGTTCACACCCTCCTAAAAAAATTAGTTAGAGGGGCTCTCATCCAGCTTTGTGCCCTCATTTGTCAAGTCAGAACAAGAGGCCAGAGTGGGGAGGGCACCAGGACCACAGTGTAAGTTTGAGCAAACCTGGGGTCAGCATCCAGGTCTCCCAACTCCCCATCTACCTCACTCCCTGTTGCCTCCCACTTCCACTTTCCTGCCAAGGGAAAGGGGACCCACAGGCAGCACAGAATGTCCTGCCAGGGCTCTGTCCATATAGAACAAAATAGCTCCTATTTATTTCCAGCTCAGTCCGTGCCACCCACTGTAGGGCTATGCACTTCTGCACAGCATTTCCCTTCATGGAGAGGTGTGACCACCGTCCCCAGTTTGCAGATAAGGAAATGAGCTCAGAGACATGAAGGGATTTCCCCAAAGCCACGAAGCTAGTACGTGACTGGACTGGGGTGTATTTCTGATCTCTCCCTTGCCACTACTCAGCGAACCTACTTCAAACCTTCAACCTGGAGGCTGTACTTCCTCCCACACAGTGGGACAGTATTTGGCTAATGCCACACTGTCCAGACCTTTGGCACGGTCTTTCTCTTCCCTGCCCTGCTATGTGTAATGCCCCCTTAGGGTCTAACCCTTCAGTGACTTCCACTCTTGAAAACCTCAGGAAAACGTGGTTTTCTCCAGATGCTGGGGTCAGAGCAAAGGCCCCCTAGAAACATGGATGGGGGTTAGGGTGGGCCTGTAGAGTTGGGGGAGGATTATGCAGCAGAGTGAATATTGATGAAGCTGTAGTTGGCTTTTTTTTTTTTTTTCAGAGCCTAGGTGTCCGCAGGCCCAAGCACTGGGGCTAATTGTTGCAGGCAATTAATAACTTGGATTGTGTTCACTCTGGTGCAGGCTGCCTGCTTCCTTGGAGGAGGCAGGCAGGGCTGCAAAAGAAGTGGTCTGGCTGCTTTCAGAATTCTGGAGGCAGGAGGAGAGGGCTGCCATCTGTCCAGCCTCCCCCAGGCCCTGTCTTGTAGCACCCCCATCCCCAGACTTTTCTCTCTTCTCTTGAATTATTGGCCCCTCTATCCTGTGCCCCCCCACAAACTCACAGCCATCTCCTGAACAGAGCTCCAGGCAGAAGGAGGCTGGGGAGAAGAAAGATCATGCCTTGGGAGAAGCTCAGGACTGAACCCAGGGAGGCCCGGGTCCAACCCAACTCTCCCACTAACTTGCTATATGACCTTGAGTCAGAAATTCATCCACCATGAACTGGAGCAAGTTTCCTGAGCTCTTTTGCAGCCATTATATCAAACGAAGTGCAGTCAACCCTGAAAGTCATGGAAAGAGGGATTGATCTTTCTATCTGTCTCTAACTGTATATAACCATAACAACATGTAACTATATATATGACTAATTATCAGATTGTTGCCTATAAATCTGTGTTCCACCTCAGCTGAAAAGATACTTGCAGGCATATTACAGGCACAGGTCATTATACTCCCATTTTGCAGTTGAGGAAACTGCGTCTCAGAGAAGTGAAGTGACTTACCCAAGGTCATACAATTAGTAAAAGACCCCAATATCTAGAGCTCTTTCTAACACACCCTAGTTCACTTGCCTCTCATCATTGATTTCCTGGAGAAGGTGAGACAGGAGGTTGGGGCCAAGAGCTCCAAAATCAGAGTGTGAGCGGATGGAAGAGAGAATTACTTTTAAATGTAGTCATTCAATTCCCTGATGCTGGAACAATGGAGCAGCAGTCTTAATCTACTATACTTTTCAGGATAAACACCTCCAGCCCTCCCATTTACTCTTCCCCTCAGCTGCTCAACCATCTGGTGAGAGGACATGGTTTGTACACAATCCGCCTCATCAGGGGTGGGGCAAAGAAGTGAGAAGTGTTATGGTCACCTCCTGGTGACCTCTAGCTCAACAGGAACCTATCATCATCATCACCACCACCTAATATTTATTTAGAGCTTGGTTTGTGCCATGCACTGTGCTGAATGCTATTTGTACACTGAGATTTACTCATCTAATAAACTTTTTATAACCACCACTATGAGGTAAGTACTTTACCATCCCCATCTTATAGACGAAATAACTGAGTTCAGCAAGGTGAAGGGACTTGCCCAAGGTCACGCAGCTGGTAAGGGGTGGAACAGAAATACAGCTTTCTCGCGAGTGGTGGAGTCAGAGGCTGACTCCTTCAGACATCGTTGGAGAGAAAATGAAAATAGAAATAAAGGGTCGGGAACGAAGGACAAAGCAGCCCTTTATAGCTCAAGCCCCT
This sequence comes from Herpailurus yagouaroundi, assembly GCF_014898765.1. Lineage (NCBI taxonomy): Eukaryota > Metazoa > Chordata > Mammalia > Carnivora > Felidae > Herpailurus > Herpailurus yagouaroundi. Next base: position 8,387,068 of record NW_024412388.1, read on the forward strand.
TACAAAAGAAGCTTTTCAATTAGTCGTGAAGATAGAGTATAAGGGAAGCCGCTTATCGGCACCAAGAGGCATTTAAATCAGACTCAGGAAGAACTTCCAGCAGACAGCACTGGCGTGGGGGGCTGGGGGGTGGGTGTAGAATCTCATTCTCTGCAGCCTTTCTGTTGGGCAGATCATTGAGGTAAAGGAAGCCTCAGGGAGGTACCCTGAGTTTGGGGGGGGGGGATCTCCGACTCCAGCGTCCCAGTCGCCCCCTAAACAGGCATCCTGCAGGCAGAGTGGGGAGTGGGTGAGGGGAAGGAAGTCTGAGGATGAGGCCCCGCGAGGAGGCTTCTCATGACTTTCCACACCCGCGCCAGCTCCCGCTGCCACTACCAGCCCCACTTTATGGCAGGCATATTTCAAAGGCCCGGTTCCATTTGCATTTTTAAAACTCTGCTGATGGCCTGGGAAAATTGCCTCCTTTCAGTGTTCCTGGGTACCACACTCCTCCCTCCCTCCTCCCCCACTCCATTGGCCTCCTCCTCTGCATCCTCGGTACCCAGAAATCTCTGGCCAAGGGCAGAGCAAGCCCACCCCCCACTAGAGATCATCTGGAGGCCCCCAGAGGCAGGGAGGGTGTGGGGGAGAGTGTGGCCAAGGTGGCCACAGCTGTGGCTAGCTAGGCTGCATGAAATTGGGGCCCCAAACCATTAAAAATCTTCCCCAGGGGAGAAGGGACTGTGTCCCCAGGATGGGCTGAGGGTGGCTCACACCATGGGGCACACAATGGCATTCCTTGTGGATCTGTCAGACTGAGAGGAACAGTGCAGGAGCCTCAGAGAACTTTGAGAAGGCTCCTCGAAGCAGCCATCCAACCAAACGAGAAGAGTAAGCCATTCCCCCAGCAAAGAAAACCCTTTGCTCTCAGCTGGGCTTGGGAACACATTTCGTGTCTCCCCTGTTGCTCCCTTAAAAACCAATCTTTGCCCCGTTCTCCTTCCTCCCGCCCTCTCCCATGGCTCCACATTTCTGGCTTCTCTCTGGGATGTGGCAAGAGAGACCGGAAGTGTGTGTGGGGGTGGAGGGGGGTCCTGGGTCTGCTCTTTTGTGCTCCTATGTCAGATCTGGCCTCTGATCTTGGGGTAGCAACATACGCACTCCCCACTTCTCAGAAGATGCCTCCTGTTTCTGTCTCTCTCTTCCCTTATAGCTCAGGGTGGCACGCTTCGAGTCAGGAGCTGTCTCCAACCCAAAGTCTTCAAGGCCAGATGAAGCCACTGGGAGTCTTCTAACAGGCTTGGCCAGTCTGGCAATGGTTCCCTTGAGGACCCTGAGCACATGGGGAATGAGTGCCGGGGCAGGGACACTGGCTCGGGCCATTTGCTTCTGCATAGATGAGCTCTCGAGGCATCTAGGGTCATAAATACCAATGTGTCCAGTTGGCAGTGAGCCAGTGGTACAGTTCCCTGGGACTGCACACCAGAGAGACAGAGCAGGAACGGCAGGTGAGTGACAGGGTGCCACTCAGCGCCTTAAAGTTAGACATGCCCTCAACTCAGCTTTCCTCTTTTAAAGAGAAGGGCTGGAGAAACTGGGTTGAATACCTGCTGTGGGTGCGGGGCTTGGTGTTTCATTTTGGAACTCTCTGGTATTCTCATCTCTCCTCTAAGCTGGGAGCTTGCTGCAGGAGGAGGTTCTGATTCCCCATCTCTGTCTTCCCTGATCCTCCCAGCACACAGTCTGAGGATGCACGATAAACTCCCGGCTCACCCCTCACACAACAGTGGCAGTGGCCTCCCTTCTTTCTGGTTTTTGTAAGTAAAACCTCTCCATCCTGCATCTGGGGTCCTACAGCTCCCTGGCTTTTGAGGCATCCGCCTCCGCTCTCCCCTGGTGACAGCAGTGCCAATGCCCTCAGAGCCCCGATGAAGAGAAAGGGGTCAGGCACCGGTCTCTGTTCCCCAGCCCCTTCTCCTTGTGGCCTTTCGGGCAGGGGTGTCAGGCAGACCATGTGCTAGAGCTGGAGGGATGCCGGGTCTCAGGGGCTGGCGTGGCTCTGGGCTCTGGTGCCAGAGAGGTGAATGGAGAAGGAGGGAAGAAGGGACGGCGCCAGGAGCCCGAGTTTGGCAGCTCCCTCCGGAGGAGACCCGGGGACGCCCTAGAGTGTCCAGGCGGCTGGTGATCTGCCAAAGCTGCGAGGACTGGGAGAGGAGCGAAGACGGGGGGAAGAGACCTGGGAACCTACGAAACTTGGGGGCGGGGCAGGAGGCAGAGCCTGGGCCGTTTGCAGAGGCGTGGACCCACCCCCAGGGGTCGCTGCGCCACCCGCAGCCCCGCCCGCTGGCAATGGGAGCCCGCTTGTACCACCGCGCGGCTCCCGCAGGGGGAACGGCGGCCACGGCGGCGCCTGGCGGCGGGCTCCAGGGACAGCAGTGCGCGGCGGAGCGCAGGCCCTTGCCGGCCACTGACGCAGAGCCAGGCGGCGTGGAGGCCTGAGGCGCCAGTGGCTAGGAGGCGGCGCGGCTCTAGAGCCTGCGCCCGACACCCCCATACCCCGTGGTAGGAGCCGGGACCCAAACAAAGGCGGGCGGCGAATAAAAGGCGGCGGCGGCGCCGAGCGCTCGGGTTGCGCGCCGGGGACCAGTCTCAGCGCTAGGCTGTGCGCGGTCTGCGCTCTCTGGAGCGGAGCGGGGAACTCGGGCCTCCTGCAGCTACGAAGAGCATCTCCCTGCGACTTCCGCGAGGGGACAAGTCCTCACGGCGGGGTGGCCGCAGCCCCCGGCCCCTCCGGTGCGCCTCCTTCCCGCGCCCGCGGCTCAGCCAGCCCAGCTTGGCCAGCCGAGGTGAGTGCGACTGCCCCTGGGCGCCATCCGGGTCGGGGCTGGGGGGATGCATCGCTCGGAGGAAGGGACAAGCCCTCCGCGCCGCTCCCACCCCGGCCTTCGCGGGGCTGTGTGTGAAGTTCTCTCGCTCTCCAACCAGCCCTGGGTGCAGGCCTTGGCGCCCCGCCCCCGCCGGGAAAGCCAGCCGGTAGTGGGCAGAGCCCGGAGCTGGCCCCCCGTGGCCGGGCTCCAGCTCCGCACCAACTCCTCACGGGGCCGGAGCAGCTTCGTTCTGCACGGGCCAGTTTGAGGTCCATAACGGGCGAGGCTTCCGATCTCCCGGGAGGCTTCACTCTCCGGCCCCCTGCTCGTCCTCGCGGGTGGATGACTGATTCCGTAAAAGTTGAGTCAGTCTGAAGCCGCCCCGGATCCGGCTCTCGGCCTGGCTAGAGTGGGAGGGATAAAAGGTGACTGGCCTCCTCTCCATCCACTCCCTACCTTAGCGCACTCATGCTTTCACCCAGACGTTTCCCGAGTCCTGGAAAGCAATGAACCTGGCTGCAGGTCCAGCCGGGCGCGCGGGAGCTCTGGGGCAGACCGGGCAGGCGGTGGAAGCCGAGCGCGATAGGGGAGCCCCGTGCCCTGCCGAGAACGCGAGTGAAGGTGGAGGTGCGGTGGGCAGCGGGGCCGTAGCGGCGCGGAGGGTTGGGGTAAGATTCCTGGTGCGATTGGCGCGGAGTCCCCCGAGCCAACCCCGCCGCTGGCAGAACTTTTCCCAACTCCCCCGGGGGTGGGGGGGGGGGACCCGCAGGTGGACTAAGAAGGCGCCTCCAAGAAAGACTTGGAGGCTTCCTTTCCTCGGCTCCTGTCTGCTACACAGCCGGCGCCAGATTCCCGCGGTCCCCCTGAGGCTGGGCGCAGGTCCCCTCCCATCCAAGCCCCGGGTCAGCACCGCGGACAGCGCCGCGAGGCGGCCTCCGAGACCCACAACCCCCGCTCAAGCTCACGGACCCACAGTCCATGCGCACACCCACGCAAATCTACAGACCACAAACAATCCCCACACAGATTCATAGTCCACTCACGCAAACATACATCCATTCACAGCCCACACACAGAGGGAAGATCCACTCGCACGTGGACACACTCAGGTCTCCCCACAAGCACGAGCATCCAGGCGGGCATCTTCACTCCGGATCCTGCTGTTCCCCAACATCTTACTAAGCCCCAGACTCCGGAGCTCAACCCCTGGGTGCTCACAGGGGTGCCCAGCGATTCACAGAGCTGCTTGGGCTCCCCGTGCACACACACACTTCCGGGTGGGGTGGGGGGTGGGGTAGAGGAGCAGCTCCCCCCTCTTTCCCCCCCGCCCCCCCCCCCCCACCAATGCAGACCTGAGCAGAAAACCCGGTATCTGCCAAATGGAAGGAAGAGGCTGTGGCCCAGTGGAATCTGGGCAGAAGCCTGGCCTTAACAGAATCTTGGTTTTAGCCTCAGAATCCATTTTGCTTTGCTCACCGCCCCCATGCCTGCTCCCCTCCCTCAAATGTACTCCAGACAAATCTCCTACAACCAGAGTACACACCCCTCTTTCTGCATCATTTTTTGCTTGCACTTTCTCTTTGTTTCCCTGCTCTGTTCTCCTCTCCCATGTGTCTCCCCCCCCCCCTTTTCCTTCACTCTCTCCCCAACTTTCCTTCAGCCTGGGTCTGATCCAGTCACTCTTTGCTCCCATATGGACACAGATGACCCTTAGGAGGAGCTGACTCCATTCTCTGGGCAGACTCCATGCCTCCACTCCCCTCCCTTTGAAAGGCTGACAGCACCCCTCTCCCTGCCCATGGCCTCAGCCGCTTCCAGCCCCTCCCTGGGGATGTTTCTAGGACTGGATGCCCCAGAGCCTCCGCAGTCTCTCCAACAGGCTGGGATTCCTCTGTTGTGGAATCACAGCAAACCCTCACTCCATGGGGATTTTGAGGCATCCAGTACCCATGCTCTGGCTTGCCCTTTGATACCTCTTCTGCTATTGCCCTTAAACTCCAGAAACTCTGTTGGAAGAGGAAGCATCCCAGTGTGATGTGGTAGAAGAACCACTGGAGTGGAAGTGGGGAGACCTGGGTTCTAGTCTCAGCTTGGCCACAGTCTCCCAGTGTGTTCTTGGGCAAGTTACTTCCCTTCCCTGAGCCTCAGGCTTCCCATCGGTGCAGGGCTGGCTGAAGGGACCCTCAAGAGTCCCTGTTTGGTCCTAGTGATGTGGAACATCGACTCACTCTTGAGTGCGGGTGGGATTGAAACCATGGTTCTAACCTCAGGGGTTATGGTACCTTCCCCCCTGCCCAAAGCACCCACCACTGGTGAATTCTTTCTGTCTCCTGAGCAGTGGATGTTAAGATGATTTCCTTTATAGGGCCAGAGATGTCAAGTAATTTTCTTGAGGTCACATTGCTGAAGTGCAATCGCCATTGGGGCAGACATTGATTCCCCTGTCAGTATGTCTTCTACGTGAACCACTGATTCTGCTGGCCGATGCTTAGTGGATGAATGAATGAATGAATGAGTAGAAACGGAGGAACTTAAGCCTGGACCTCCTGCCCCTCAGAGCCTTGGAATCATGGTTTAGGCTCTTTTGTCTGACAGTTTAAGCATTTAAACAACTCTCTGGTCTCTTCATCACCCCTTCCACTCACCTGGTCATCCAAAGGCAGATGGAGTTGTCTGAGCGAAGGTCCTTCCTCCTTGAGTTAAGGTCAATTCTGGGCTGCTTGTAAATGACCACAGAGAGGGGACTAGCTGAGAGCAGCTTTAGAAGGCTGCCTGGTTGGTAGGGTCTTGGCAATCAGCCCCAAATCCCTAAGACTTGACCAAGTCGGCTGTCCGTGGGCAGCTGGCCAAGATCTGAGACCAGGAGGCAAGACAGTCACTGCTGCCATTTGACTGAGCGGCCACTTCTTACAGCCCCATGAGCTGAGTACTGCAAAATCACCTTTACAGATGAGCACAGTGAGATGCTGAAAGATGAGGTGGTTTCCCTAAGGGCAGTCTTCCAGCCCACTGTCAGTCATAAAAATAGGAACCCAAAAATGGTGGTGGTGGTGGTGACAGCAGTTGATAGTAACATTACTGGTGTTGATAATGACGGCCGTGTTATTATGATTTTGGAAGCTCGATGATTAGTCTCTTTGGGCTTCTTCCCCCTCTTTGAAATTGTTTCCCCACCTGTATCTCTTCTACTCCGCCCCCCCACCCAAATATGTGGAAACCCAGGGCTGGGCCAGGAGGCAGGAGTGTCTGATTGTCAATGGACCCTAGCTGAGAGAAAGATTGTCGTTTTAAATCCTCCTTCCCCACCAGAGCATGTCTCCTGCCAGAGGAGCCACAGCGGTGTCAAAGTCTGTCAAAACACCCTTCCAAGCTGGGTTCCAAATGCAAAGCCCAGGGAAAATAAATAAAGAGGGCAGTGTCGGCCCGAAATAGAAACATGCACCAACTCACAAATATGCATGTTTTCTGAAAGTCGCATTTCACGGGCAGACAGTGCGGCTCACACTCCAGCTGCTCGACAAAAGCCAGAGGCACGGGTGCTGCCGGGATAGCCCAGAGAAGGTGGCCGAGCCTCCCCTGGTGAGTGAGCTCCCTGCCTGGCCACGGAGAGACCAGACGGCGGCTTCTGCTCCTTCCAGCTGGAAGGCACACGGGTGGGAGGGCCGCAATTAATGTGTGTCTGTAGGCTCATCAGAGCTCTTTGGAAATGGGCATCATTCAAGGCTAATGGCCTCAGTCCTCTGCCTTACAAACGGAGCAGCAGGCTGAGAATAACAATGCTGATAATGAGGCTGCCGTTTGCGGATTACCTACTAAGCATGTATAGATACTATTTCGCTTAACCTTGTAAGCATCTCTCGTGGAGTACGGATCATTATTCCCATTTAATATATGGGAAAATCAAGGTTCAGAGAAGTGAAGAAGCTTTCCTAAAGCTGTAAACCTAAAAGAGGCCACACTGGGGTCAGATTTTAATCAAATGAAGCAAAAGACCCTACTTTGGCCAGGATTCTGCATTGTTTCTGGTATTCATTCATTCATTCATTCATTCATTCATTCATTCACTGAATGAATGGTTTTTGTCAAGAAACCATTTACATGATGGTTTTGAAAAGAATGTAAATTCCTCTGCTGGCCCCACCAAGGGTGAAAGGTTCAGGGCTGTCCCCTGAGTTTAGCTCTGGCCCTGTCTCAGGGAGGATGGGTTTCCAGGGCTGGGACTGGGGGCTTTGCCTTTGCATCTTGGATTGTCACCAACCATGGGAGCCCAAACCTGTCTGCCTGTGGAGGGGCTCGGGCAGGAGCCCCCGGTGAGGCTTGGACTAGGAAAACGGTTGACCTCTGTGACATGCCAGGGCTACCGATGGGGAGGTTACTTCAGAGGGGGTGGGTTACCCAGCATCACGCAGCACATTGGTGGTAAGGCCCAAACGCCAGGGAGCCAGGCTGGCCGCCTTGAGTATGGGAAGCCTCCAAGTGGCCTCAGAAAAGGAGCTGAGCCGATACAGGCGGTAAAGATAATACTTCTCTTCCAACTGCAGGGGTGAAATGCAGCTGGCTTTCACTGCATTTCGCACCAAGTCCTCTCCCCCACACCCTGCACCCCCAGCTCAAACCTGACCCTGCCGACCTGCCCAGGTCCCCACCTATGCATCATCATGAACAACAACACTAGCAAATACAGAACGCTGACCATGTGCCAGGTGCTGTGCTAATGTTTGAAGAGGCTGAACCCTCCTCTACAAGAAAAAGCCATCTCCTTATTCCTGCAATCCCACAAGTGTCTGCCTGGGCAGACCCATTGTGCAGACCCATTGTGCACCAGGCACTGGGTGCAGAAGTGGAAAAGCCTGTCTCTGTCCTTGGAGGGCTCACCAGAGTCTCCCATCCTCGCCTGGCGTCTCCTCCCTGGAGCAGAGGTGATGGGTGAAAGTGATGGCTCCTCTAGGTCCCCCACTAGAAGCAGAAGAGGAACCCAGGTGTCTGTCCTTTGGGGTTCACAGGACATGATCCAAATAAGCAGTCATTCCAGGGTCAGGAGGAAAGTTTCCCACCGGTGGTGCCCACAGCACACCTGGGTGCTCTTCCTAGCATGATGTCTTGGTGGAAGATGGGATGTAGAGAAAGCTTGTCCCCGCCCAACCATCTGCCCGAGGCATCCGACACACATACTGGCACCTGGAAGACATGTCCTTTGCCAAACCTTGTTACTAGAGGACACATGACTGCCGGCTGGAAGCTATTCCTATCATGGAGCAGAATGTGGAGAGATCTCCTTGTCTCTGGGGAAGGTGGCTTAAATGGGGCTGAGCTGGGCAAAGGGTTTGGCAAACTGGCGGTCCTTGGATGTTTGGGGGGAGAAGTATGTGTCCCTCCCTCCCATACTGGCCTTTGCACTGTCCTGGGGATGGTTTCTTGTGTTCTTAGCTGGGAGAGTTCTGCAGAATGACCCGTCTGATGATGATGATGATGATGATGATGATGATGATGATGAATCTTTTTTTAAAAAATTTGGTTAGTTCAATATTTATTTATTTTTGAGAGAGACAGAGAGAGAGACAGAGAGACAGAGCATGAGCAGGGGAGGGGCAGAGAGAGAGGGAGACACAGAATCCGAAGCAGGCTCCAGGCTCTGAGCTGTCAGTACAGAGCCCAACACGGCACTCGAACTCACGAACCGTGAGATCATGACTTAGCCAAAGTCAGACATTCAGCCAACTGAGCCATCCAGGAGCCCTGATGACAGTGATTCTAATCATGGCCAACATATTTGGAATGTTTACTGCTTGCCAGGCACTGGGCTTAGAGCTTAATGGGTGTTATAATTTCATCCTCATACCTGCCCTATGAAGGCATTACTATTATTTTTTTAAAAGGATTTTCCTTTTTTTAAAGCTTTTTTATTTATTTTGAGAGAGAGAGTGCCAGGGAGGGGCAGAGAGAGAGAGAGAGAGAGAGAGAGAGAATCCTAAACAGGCTTCGTGCTGTCAGCATAGGGCTCGAACCCACGAACTGTGAGATCATGACCGGAGACAAAATCAAGAGTCAGACGCTTAACCGACTGAGCCCCCCAGGCACCCCAAAGCATTACTATTATTATTTCATTTTAAGGATGAGAAATGTGAGGCACGGAGAGACAAAGCAAGTTGCTGGTGAGTGATGGCGCTTGAGACACAGGCAAGCTGGGCTCAGCACTGACCCCAGATGATGATCAAGGCCCTTCTTTGGCCTTTATCTTGATGTAGGTCTCTAAAGATTGCAGCCAAAATACTTTTCGGATCCTTCAGTAATCTGAGTAACTTGTACGTATGGACTGGGGCCGTGTCCCGGTTGACAGGGTGACATGGGTTGACCACTTGCTTCTTGACTGCCAAACAGCCAAGCGGGCCATGTTTCAGATGTCCATATGCATGCCACATCTGGCAGCCTGGCGGGACTTGCCTGCCTTTCTTCCAGATGTTTCCCCTTTTCATGCCATGTAGACACAGCTGGGACTCAAATCCCTCTGGATATGACTGCATGTGCGAGATCCCTGGGTGAAAAGTATTTGCTGGTTTTAAAGCATCATCTTGTGGCTTCACAAAGGCAGGATGTTGGTTTTGGTTCCTCTCTGCCATCCAGGCCTGAGACACATTAGGCTAAGCTAGAGAGAAGTCAGGCTTTGGAAAAGTGTCAGCGGCCAGAGGAGAAGACCCCTCCTTCCCTTCTTCAACTGAAGAAGCTGGGGAGAAGCTGACTGGTGAAGAACACTGCAGGCTAGTAACATCTGCACGTTCCTTGCAAGGGCTCCTGATTTTCTAACCCTGTTTTCCAGAGGCTTTGAGCAGATGTAACAGAGCCAGGAATTTGTGATGAGCAGGAACATGTCAGCCAAGAGGTACTCTTGGGCATTAATGACCATGAGAATAGATCCGGGGTGGGAAGGTTCATAGAGTCTTCTGGAGAAAAGGAGTTCAAGATAAAGGTAATTTAACAGAAAGTCTTTAGTTTAGTTTTAATTTACTGTTTCAACCATTTTTTAAAAGATTTATTTATTTATTTTTTAGAAAGAGAGAGAGAGCAGGAGAGGAAGAGAGAGAGAGAGAGAGAGAGAGAGAGAGAGAGAGAGAATCCCAAGCAGGATCCACACTGTCATTGTAGAGCCTGATGTGGGGCTTGAACTCATGAACTGTGAGATCATAACCTGAGTGGAAACCAAGAGTCGGACACTTAACAAACTGAGCCACCCAGGTGCCCCGGAAACTCTTTATTTTACAGCAAGCACCATCAGGTGAATGAATTAAGACAATGAATGAATGAATGAATGAATGAATGAATGAATGGGTAAATGTAGAATTGGTAAGTGGGGCTGGCAGACTTTGACAGCCAGGACCTTGATCTGGCAGAGCCTGACCCCAAGTACTGACAAAGGGAAGGGACCTGTTCTTGTCCCCTGGAACACCCTTCAGCACAGGATCAGGGAGAGATAGGCTGAGTCCTTGAACCTTGGCCCCTCACTGCATGCCCCACCCCCATCCCATTCTGCAGGACCCTCCAGTCACAGGTGTCCTCTGGCTCCTGGCCATGGCAGGGATTGAAACCCAGAGGCTGCACAGCTGATGTGCACTTGTCACACTTCTGTGTCCTGGCCTTTTGGGGTCTCCAAATGACAGAACTGGAAGTTATCTAAAAGCTCAGTGCGCCCAGCCCTCCCACTTGACAAAGGGCAAACTGAGACCCAGGAAGGAAGACTAGCCTGAGATCACAAGCAAGGAGGAGACAGAGCTCCGTTACTGTGGAAGGATTTGGGGTGGGGATTCCCACTGACTTAGGGTGATACTGCACCACTGAGCAGGGGTGGTGTGGGGTGGAAAGGGACTGGGATTCTTGAGTCCAGGTAACTTCACTGGGGTCTCTTGTGGTCCCCACAGCTGGGAGCCACAGCCAGTTGCTGGGGCCCAGAATCTCCTGGGAAAGGCAGCGGAGTTGAGGAAGGATGCTTAGAGATCTGCTCTTTATCCCAGGGCCCTCTGCTCTGCCTGCTCAGCGTGTACTCTTAATTCCTGTCTCTGTAGACAGCTGCACCATCACAGGGTGTGGGGTGAGGCCGAGAGCCCGTGTCAGACTCCCCACCCTGTCGGGGGCCTCTGTGCCACTCCCCACTATAGGCACCCGAGTTGTCATCATCAGTGTAGCCAGGAAGCCCTTCCCCGGAGCCACTGACCGGTGTGGGCACTGAAGGTGCATTTCTACCTAGACACTCAAGTTGATGAACTCACTTGCTAGTCCCAGATGCTCCTCTCCTCCCTTCCCTGGGGCCTGAGCTGTGCCTAGGCTGTGGCCAGGATGACTCTTTGGGGGGCAGGGGGTGCGGACCCTGAGAAAGACCGAGGGAGATGGAGAAGGCGCTCACCTGTGTGCGCACCAGCAGGGATCAGGAGGGCTGATTCCAGAACTCGGAGAGTTTCAAACATGTAAGGCTCAAATAAAGTCCAATATAGTGAGGAGAGTGCCAAGCTTATCAGAAATCCGGTTCAAAGAAATCCCTTTACTTCTTTTAGCCTCAGTTCTTGTTTGCAAATTGAAAATAAGTCCTAGGACTTGAAACCCCATGTGAAAATGATCTACAAGCTGTAAGATGCTGCGTAGATGCATCCCCCAGGATGTGAGGGGCAGGGGCAGGGCTGGCTCTGTCTTGGGGACGCAGGGTCTGAGCAGCGTCCAGCATCTCCTTCCTCTGCTTTCGGCCGGTGCTGGCCTCCTTGGCCCTCCGCAAGCGTCAGCAGCAGGGGCTGGGGAAGCTCGGAGTGCTCAGAGGGGACATTTACCCTAAGGGCTCTCCCTGTTTTTTTTCTGGCAGTCAGGCTGGGGTACAGCCTCCCTGGAGCTCCATCCCAAGCCAGTCGTGGTGGCCTCTCTGTGGTCTGAGCACTTCGTATTATGTGCTTTTTTATCTTTTGTGTTCCGATTTACCTCCATGCTTGTCTTTTGTGGTGTGGGGCTGAGAAGGGTCTTGCAATGTCCTTGGGCCCACAGATGTGGTCTGGGGGCTCTGGGGGGGGGTGGGGGGTGGGAAGGGATACAGTTTCCAAAGCCTCCCCCAGAGCTGATTACTGACAGGTGGCCGGCCACCTGCTGTGTCCCAGCAAAGCTGATGGCACCTAGGACGTACTGCTTGGCTGGTGTCAGAGCAGGACCCTCCCAGCATTTCCCCCTCCCCCAGTCATACAACAGCTTCTGGATGGGGTGAAGGGCAGCCCTCTGCCTTTCCTTTGTGTCCCCCTCTTGGGCAGAGGCCGAGAACACAAAGGGTGAGGGTGTGAGAGCGTCTCTCCCCAGGTGGGGGACCGCCATCCAGAGGTATTAAGTGACTTGTTCTGAGTCACACAGCAGGCCAGTGCCGAGGCCCAGAGGGCCACTTCTTCTGCCCTAGATACACATCCCCCCGCTTCTGCCTCGTTCCTTGTCCCTGAGCTTGGAGCTGCAGGGAGAGCTGGCTGGAGCCAGAGATGATAGGGGAATCGTTTTACATATTTGTTAATCAGGTCTCGGAGACAGAGAAGGACCCCAAGCTCATCATCCACGAAGGAATCCAATTTGGCTTTTATGGCCATGGTTATTGGTCGTGTTTTGTGGGAATCTTTTTATTTTTTATTAACCTAGCGGTCTGGGGCTGGGGAGCTGATTGGCTATTGGGCCCTGTGGACACTGAAGACCAGACGGCAGCCAGGACTTGGGACCAGGGAATGGGGAAGAGGTGGTGGGAGGCAGACAGGTTGGCCAGAGCATGTAGTGAGGGTTTTCAGGAACCTTCTGACCCTTCAAGCAAGGAACGCCTGGGGGCCTGGCTGTATTTTACGGCCTCTGTAAGTGTTGCTGGTTTTATTAAGCTTTCATTGCCTCTTCTTCAGAGATGCCAAGGTCACCTGGAGGGCTCCAGGAGTCCGGACTGATGGGTCTGGGCTATGAGGTCTGAGTTCCTAGGCGGCAAGAGGTGTGGGGGAGGGGCAAGAGGTGTAGAGTGGGGCAGTCTGGGTGGAATCCCTCTTAGCAGTAGAGCACAGAGGCTAAAATGATGGGCTCTGACATTGGGCCTGCAGAGGCCCGGATCCCCGCGCCACCCCTGCACACTGCCTCATAGAGCTGAGGCTGGACCAGAGAGGACATAAGTAAAGTGCCCAGTGCTGGGCACACGGCAGTGCCTGGTGGATGCGAAGCTCCCTGCCCAGGCCCCTCCCACAGCTTCTGCCAGAGAGTAAGCCCTTGGCCTGCTGTTTTCTTTCACTGCTGGTTGAAGAGCTGGTTGGCAGATCTGGGCGGCCTGTGTCCCTCTCTCTGGACGTAAAGTCCTGTTCCTGGCCCAGATGCCGTCATCTCTTCCCTCCTCACGGCTGGAGGAAGAGGCGCTTAGAGGAGTGAGCCCTGAGCCCATCCACAGGGCCCCCCGGGGGTGTGGTGAGCCTGCAGAGAGGCAAGCATGAGCCGCAGGAAAGGGAGTGCCAAAGGCTAGACCACCTGCCAGAAGAAACCACGGGGAGCTGGGGAAGGTGACCAGGACAGCAGAGTCTTTCAAGGAATACTCCCGGGCCACCTGCAACAGAATCACCCGGGGAGGTGGTATCACTAGATTCCTGGGCCTTGCTCCCCCCCCCCCCCCCCCCCCCCCGAGAGTCTGAATGACTGGATCTGGTGTCTGGCCCAGAAGTTTGCACTTGAACAAGTGCACCTGGTGAATGACCCATGTTAACATCTGAGGGCCAAGGTCGTAGAGAATGAAAGAGGTGGCTCCAGCCAATGTACAGCCCTGCACAGGAGCCGGGGCCGGATTTAGGGTTCTCCCCATCTCTGAAGCTCATACTGATCGCACCAGCAGCTGTGTGACTCAGTAAGCAGGTGTCACCATCGCCATTTCACAGATGGGGAAACCGAAACCCCAGGCGCCCAGCCAGCGGCAGAGCCAGGGTCTGACTCCAGGTGTATCTGACTGCAAAATCCATGCTTAGCTCCCCACTGCCCCCCACCAAAATCAGGCCCTGATGCTCTTGGTACCCCAGATCCTTCTTAGCATTGGGGGGAGGCCGGTTCTGTTCCCCTGAGCCCACTAGAGAGAACACACAGAACGGCGGAAGGTGGCAATGCTCTGGTGACCATTAATACTGGATTCCTCTGGTGCTGGCTGAGACATTCCCCGGGTGATATATTGACCAGAGCAAAGCTTGTTTGCCTGATATATATTGAGCTGTTGGGCTTGCGAGTCAGTGCCCAGTTTCCTCACCAGCTGTCAACCCCGGGAGGCCGGCTGTCCTTCATGTACTCTGTCTCCGCAGCCAGCCCCGGTCTGGGGAACACGGGGCCTGGACAGGCTCACCGCAGAGCCCCTGCCGACTCCCTCCCTCCCACCCCTTCTGCCTCCCTATAAATAAGCCCAGATTTGCTTTCTGAGAAGTGGTCACATGTGTCCTTCTGAACTTCCTGCCCTCTGCTGGCACATTTAGCTAATGAGGATGTGGTGTTTCTTGAGGGGCAGGGGGTCTGAAGGGGAGTAGGGGCATGTGCGAGCTTCAACTACAGCTGCAAAGCCAGGTTTCTTCAGGGCTGGGGGAGGGGGCGGTTGGGGGGGGTAGATGGAGGAACTTCTTGCTGAGGGAGGGGTTCAGACACGCCCTGAGAGCCTCCCAACCATGCCCCTCCCTCTATGGATTTGGAGGGCATTGCCTGGCTCTTTTGCCATTTTCATTTGAGATTCTGGGTAGGACTTGGGGCTTCTTGAAGGAAGACCCCTAGGATCTAGCTGCTGGGATGGGGCTCCTGCCTCACCCCCACTTTCCCTCTGAGAAAACTGTGTTAGAAAGAAATGGAACAAATAGGATGTAGGCTGATGGATGGATAGATAGATAGATAGATAGATAGATGAATTGGCTCACATGAGTTTGGAGACTAAGAAATCCCAAGGTCCACAGGCAGCAAGCTGGAGACCCAGGAGAGCCGATGGTAGTTCCAATCTGAGGCCAAAGGCCTGAGAACCAGGGAAGCAGATGATGTAAGTTCCTGTCCGAAATCCAGCAGGCTTGAGACCCAGGAAGAGCCGATGTCTGAGACTGAGTCTGAAGGCTGGAAAAGACTAATGCTTCAGCTCTAGCAGTCGGCAGAAGCCCCGTCTTACCCGGCCCTTTTATTCTAGTCAGGTCTTCGACTGATGGGATGAGGCCCACGTTATGGGGGGTGGTCCTCTGCTTTCCTCAGGCTCCATATCCAGGATCATGTTTGGTCCAACGTCTGGGCATCCCATGGCCCAGCCACACAAAGGTAACCAACACACCCGTGTTCCCATTGGAGGGAAGGCTAGGCTTCCGAGACTGATGGGGACTTCCTTTAAGTCATGCCTTGAGCTGACAGGTACTGAAAGCAGAGTGATTTTTAGGTCTTGCAGTGCTGGTGCAGGCTTGCTAAAGAGCAGTGGGTTTTTTCAATGGGTATTGCCATCTCAGCTCTCAAGAAACTGACGGGTCCCCTGGAATGCAGAAATGATCATGGGCTTCAGAATCCGTAGACCTGAGGTTCAAACTCTAGTTTCACCCCTTATTTGCTATGTGACCGTAAGGGAGTCACTTAACCTCTCTGTTTATTCTTCTGTTAAATGAGGACGCTCCTACTGCCTCCCTCGCAGGGCTGGTGTATGAGGGAGGGTGGAGAGAGTACCTGGACCTCGCAGACACACAGCTAATTATTAGATTGTGATTATCTTAATGGGTGGCAGAGTGTCTGTAGTGAGTTAGTGGGGCTTTTAGCTTCACCCCATCTGGGTGATTTGGCCCCAATTTTACCACCATGTCTCCACTGCTCCTATAGCCTCCTGGCCTGAGATGGAGTGCCCAGGTCTTGGAGAAGGGCTGGGGATTCAGGATGGAAGGCACATAGCTGGGGCATCTGGAGGGAAGATGGGGCATCAGCAGATAGGGCATTAGGACACTGCTGCCCAGGAGGTCTCTCCCTTCTCCTGTCCGCCCTTCTCCACCTCAGATGAGCTGAATTCACCCAAAGGCGCCGACCCAGAACCAGGAAGCAGAGAAGGACATGATGTCCCCCACTTCAGTGTCAGGGGAGAATGGGACCATTCAACTCCAACTGTCTCATTTTGAACTTGCACGCACATCTCTCAGCCGAAGGGTAGAAGAATCAAACACCCCAAGATGTTTCTGAGGACCAGCGCCGCACCAGGGAGGCAAAACACCCCGAGACAGGAAGAAAAAGCTGATTAGCTCCTAATTGCCGTTAAATTATATATACATGTATGTATTTGAAGTTGAATCTGCATGTCTAATGTGACTTTTAGTAGTCTGGCTGGGATAAGGGAATGAAGAAGGAATGTTTCTGCCACCTATCACGGGAAGGAGGGACGTTGTAACCAGCGCTGCAGGCAGGCTCTGGCGTGGGGCCATATCCCTGGGAGCCATGCTGCAGGAGAGCAAGAACTGGGTCGAGGGGGTCTTTGAGGCAACATTGCCTCCCACCAAAGCCCCATTCTGTCCAGGCTGGGGAGCGGGTCCATCTGGCTTGGGACTTAAAGAAGGCCTCTTTCCCTAGACCTTAAAAGTTGCTTCCCTATTTGGCTCTTTGGGAGCACGTGCCGTCTTCTCCGGACCTGGTGGCTCCCAGGGACTGCCAAGAAGTCCCCCCAGAATCTGCCGATGGAGCAGACTGAGCACTCCTTCAAGCCGGAGTCCTGGCTCTGCCACTGAAATAAGACCTTGGGTGAGTCCCTTCTCTTTGCCTGGTCTCAGTGTCCCTATCTGGAAGACAAAGGGATTGGACTGCCTGTGCTCTGATGCCCCTTCTGGGACATGATCTACTCCCTGTTCATTAAAGAAAAATTTTAATGTTTACTTATTTTTGAGAGAGAGAGAGAACACGAGTAGGTGAGGGGCAGAGAGAGAAGGAGACACAGTCCGAAGCAGGCTCCAGGCTCTGAGCTGTCAGCACAGAGCCCGATGCGCGGCTTGAACTCACGGACCGTGAGATCATGACCTGAGCTGAAGTCAGACACAACTGAGCCACCCAGGTGCCCCTCCCTGTTCATTTTAAAGAACCCTCTCGGGTCACCTGGGTGGCTTGTCAGTTAAGCCTCCAACTCTTGATTTTGACTCAGGTCATGATCTCACAGTTCATGGGTTTGAGCCCCGCTTGGGGCTCCTCGCTGACAGTGTGGCGCCTGCATGGGATTCTGTCTCTACTTCTCTCTCTACCCCTCCCCTGCTTGTTCTCTCTCTCTCTCTCTCAAAATAAATAAGCTTAAAAAAAAAAAAAGACCCCTCTCTTTCTCTCAGGAGAACAGGAGATTTCCACATTCACTCACTCATTGGCCTTTGCCAGCTGCCTCTCTTCCAGAACCTTCTGTTTTCTAACCAGGGTCTCTCCTGCTGCAACTCAGTCACCACCCCTCCGCATTTGCTCTCCTTTGGGGACAGAACCCTCCTCCCAGGCCCTATTATCCTAACTCCTCAAAGAGTTGGAGGCTGTTCACAAAATCCCTTCCACACACATACACACACATTCTATTTTTAAATAAGTTTTTTTTTCTCATTCTAAAAGTGAGGCTACACCTGATCATTGCAGAAAAATTGGAAATAGACAAGTATAAAGGAGAAAATGAAAATTACCCATAATCCTCCAAAGTAGAGATAACCATTGTAAGTGTTTTTTTTTTTTCTTTTAATGCATGTGGAATTTTTTTTTTTCTGTTATAATATTGAGATTATGCTTCAAATGTGGCTTTGGATTGCCCCATACCTGGCCCTTAACACTGGGCCAGGTTCCTCACTCTGGGCCCCCCAGGGCCTACCATTCCCTTTCAGGCACCTGCCCCTCTTGATTCCCCCAAGAGAAGGGAGACCTTTTTTTGTGGATGTCTCCACCTTGTCTCCTGGGCACCTGAGAGGCTCAGAGTTCAATTCTGACCATCTCTGAGTGTGTGTGTGTGTGTGTGTGTGTGTGTGTGTGTGTAGGAGAGACAGAGACAGAGAGAGACAGGGGAGGGCAGAGAGGACGTTGGGCACTGAGCAGGCCCACCATGATGAAGACCGTGAAGGCATAATGGAAGTCGGCTCATGACGGGTCCCTCATAAGCTGTCCTTAGTGCCTTTCCATGGAGCAGCTGGAGCTCCTTGCTCGGCTAATCAATTCTCATCATTTGAGAAGGGAAAAGAAATGTGCAATTTGCTGCCCACCCTGTGGAAAAGCCCGAGGAGGTGGTTGTCCACTGAGGTGCTGCTGTCAGACCCCACCTGCCAGCTGAGGCCTCCCTGGGTTTGCTGAGGGTCTCTCAGACCCCACCCACCCTCGCTGGCCTGCAGACCAGGGCTTCTCTGCAGCTCGGCGGGAGTCACCACTAGAGGGACCTGAGGCTTTACCATCCCAATGCCAGATGGGGGAGACAGGGCCCCAGGAGCGGATGGACAGGCCCAGGGCCACACAGAAAGTTGATGGCTGAGCCAGGCCTGCAGCCGTGGTGGTCAACCACCAATCTGGTGTCATTTCCCGCGTGGCAGCTTTTCTTTCCAGAGGTAGAGAAGACAAGCGTGGGGGTGGGAGGCATGAGAGACAAAGAACTCATCGAGTCCACTTCTTGTTTGTCCGTTTCACCCTCTTCAAGATCCTCCCCACCCCAGGCAGAAGAAACCATACTCTCGGCTGCATGTTTATATTGTTTGGTGATCATCCTCTGTCCCGGGGGAAGTTCTAATACCTAACCCGGATTCTCCAGAGATTCCTTTACCTTTCCTCATTCGACAATTATCCGAAACCCAGAACCCCAGCAGGGAACATGACAGCCAAGTCCCTGCTCTCTTGGAGTTCATGTCCACCCGGCTATGGGGCTCTCACTGGGAGGCAGAATTTTCTGGGCACTTCAATCCAGAAAATATTGTCTGCAGGGCACAGAGTCAAACATAGGGGACAGGACCCATTATAATCGTTCAGTTACTGTTAGTATGTAATCAATCATCCCCCAAACTTAGTGATGTATGACAACCAGTGTATTATGCTCCTGGACTCTGTGGGTCAGGACAGGGTACAAGAGACAGTGGCTTAGCTCTACTCCATGGTACTTGGGTCTCAGCCGGGAAGACACGAAGGCTTGGGTTACTCCTTGGCCGGTGGTGTCTTTACTCACATATCTGATGGTTGATGCCGGCTGTCAGCAGGAGCTCCCGCATGTGGTCTCCCTGCTTGTGCTAGTTTGGGCCTCCTCTCCGCATGGCAGCTGGGCTCCAAGGACAAAGCGTCCCAAGAGAGCCAGGGGGGGAAGCTTACCTCTCCATTTGCCAAGCCTCAGAAGTCTCAGAGCCACTTCTGCTGCAGTCACAGCCCCCACACTCCTGGATTCAAGGGGAAGGAATGCAGACATTACTTCTTGATGGGAGAAGTCTCAGTCATACCATGAGAAAAGCACATGAGACGAAAGATATTGCTGTGATCATTTTTGGCAAATGCAATGAGCCATGTGAGTCTTCCAGTTCACAGCCTTGGCGGAGGAGCAGAGTATAAAAGAACAGAAGCAGTCATTTCCCAAGCACTTACATGTACCAGGCACTGTGGTCAGCCTGCTGTATACATCATCTGATCACCTCTGTGATGATGACTACTGGTAGCCCCATTTTATAGATGAGAAAACTGAGGGTCAGAAAGGATACACCGCCTGCTCTAAATTGTATAGCTGGGACCGACATCCAGATCTGTCTGCCTCCAAAGCCTTAGCTCTTAATGTCCTACTATATTGCCTCTCCCTCCTTGTCCCTGAGTAATTTGTACCCCCTAAGTGTGGTGAGAAGTTTAGATGGGTCGCTGGGGGCTTCAGATCTGGGAAGGCTTCTTGTCAGAGGTGACACTTGAGCAAGACCTTGAAAGATGGATTAGACTCCTGAGGAAGGGAATGGCATCGCCGGTGCAACAGCAAGATCCCCCAAATCACTCAGGAAGTGCTGCCGTGACCCAGAATCCTGGCCTTGGACCCCCGCTCACATATCAACATACCGTAAACTATACATCTTGAAAGGCAGGCTGAGGCTGGGGACAGGGTGGATGGACCCCAGAAAAAGAGGCAGAAGTGGCCTTTGTCCCTCTCTCTCCACCATATTGCCATCAGCATCCTCCTTCCAAGGCTGGGAGTGGGGGCGAAGCTCCCACCTGCCCCCACCTCCACATGCAGACTTAGTTCTACCCTTGGACATGGGGTGAGTCTGAGCTGCCTCTGGTTCACACTCAGGAGTTCCTGCTAACACAAATTGGTCCTGGGAGCATATGGCGTCCCCTCGGCCAGAATGCTTTAGGGCATCGCAAATGGGAAGTTTAATGATCTCATCACAGGATAGGACTCTTGCATATTACAGGAGCGGTTCCCATCCCCTCCAGGCCTCTCTCCCTTTCAAGTTTTCTGCTTTGCCCTCCTCTTCTCCCACCCTCCTCTCTGTTTCCCTTTTTGCATCTCTGTCTGCCCACCCCCCACTCAATTCCCCTCTCCTCTCTGTCTCCTTTTCCCAGCTGTCTCTGTCTCTCATCTCTCCCGTTTCCTGCCTCTCTGTCTCTGTTTCCCTCCTTCCCCTCACCCTCTCTTCCTCACTTTCTCTGGGCTGACGGCAGCCCCCTCTCTTCCCGGACAGACCGTCTAATTGAAATGGAGCACTCTAGAGAATGTTAATAGGAAAGGCAGCATTAATTAGCCAGCTCTGGTATAATTAGCTTCCTCTTCTCGCTGCCTGGCGTCTAACTGGATAATGAGTCTCTCCCCGTCCAAACTGAGGACAGGAGGGACAAGGGGAACAGGCCATGCCCGGGGATGCCGGAAGGCCTCCTGCCTTCGGGCCACCCTGCAGGAGTCCTCAGGCTGCCCGGGCTGCCCTCTCCTGCCAGGCCCTCCTGCTGCTTGTGCCCAAGTCTTGGGGAGACAGATGCCTGGCCCCTGCTCGTGCCCAAAGGTTTGATGTTGCTGGCGCTGCATGTTAAGTGGCCTGAGCCTGACAAACAGTGGCTGCAGCTGCAGTGTCCCAAAGAGGGGGTGGGGAGCTATTGAGAGTTCTTGAGGAGAGCTATGACAGCTCTGGCACAGCCCCATCCATGGGCGACCGCTAGGCACATTACAGCCCCCAGAGGGGAGCAAAGAAATCTGCTTATGTGACAGATAGTAACTAATATACTACCCAGACTGCAGCCCTCCTCACAACTGTGTGAGGCAGGAGTGGCCACCTCTTTATAGATGACGAATTGAGGTTCAGAGAGGTTTACTGCCTTGCCAACGTTCATCTTACCAGGACCCAAACTCCGATTCCAAAGACCACGTTCTTTCCTCCTACCCTGATACTTCAGAAGGTACTTTATTTATTTTTCATATGAAATGTATTGTCAAATTGGTTTCCATACAGCAGCCAGTGCTCATCCCAACAGGTGCCCTCCTCAATGCCCATCACCCACTTTCCCCTCCCTCCCACCCCCCCATCAACCCTGTTAATTCTCAGTTTTTAAGAGTCTCTTATGGTTTGCCTCCCTCCCTCTCTAACTTTTTCCCCCTTCCCCTCCCCCATGGTCTTCTGTTAAGTTTCTCAAGATCCACATAAGAGTGAAAACATATGGTATCTGCCTTTCTCTGTATGACATATTTCACTTAGCATCACACTCTCCAGTTCCATTCACGTTGCTACAAAAGGCCAGATTTCATTCTTTCTCATTGCCACGTAGTATTCCATTGTGTATATAAACCACAATTTCTTTATCCATTCGTCAGCCGATGGACATTTAAGCTCTTTCCATAATTTGGCCACTGTTGAAAGTGCTGCTATAAACATTGGGGTACAAGTGCCCCTATGCATCAGCACTCCTGTATCCCTTGGGTAAATTCCTAGCAGTGCTATTGCTGGGTCATAGGGGAGATCTACTTTAGAGTTGCTAACTATAAGTAGAAGTGATGGCAGTGGAGTAACGCCTCCTGTTGGCCATGAGTTCTAGATTCAAAGCATGAAGAGGAAGTTGAGAAATCATGTGTAGTCAGAGTCCACCCCCCCCCCCTCCCCGCCCCAGTATCCCTTACACAGGGAGGAATGTCTCTTCTGTTTGCAAACGGGCTGTGATTCTCCCTTTCCTGTGGCCTCGAAAGCCAAGATCTAGTTGGGGGAGGTGATGGACCAGTAACATATTTTTCTTTGTTTCGTGTACAAGCGATGAAGTTCAGTTGAGTTACATGCCCACGCGATGCAATTCCATCGCAGTATTTGTGGACGGGTCTAATACCCAGGGCTGGGCGACTGCAGCCACAGGGCACCGTCTTCTCCTTCTCTCTAGCCTGCTGACCCTCTCCCTCTCCTGTAGGCTATGGACTCGGAGGATGACCCCTTGCTGCAAGACGTGTGGCTAGAGGAGGAGCAGGAAGAGGAGGAAGCAACCGGTGAGGCCTTTAGCAGGGCCCAGAAGCCAGGGCCCCGAGCTGGGAAAGGAGGGCGGCCGCCTGCCTCGGGCTTCTGGAGCACCCTGGGCTGGGCTTTCACAAATCCCTGCTGTGCAGGGCTGGTGCTCTTCCTGGGCTGCAGCATCCCCATGGCGCTGTCGGCCTTCATGTTCCTCTACTACCCGCCGCTGGACATTGACATCTCCTACAACGCCTTTGAGATCCGCAACCATGAGGCCTCCCAGCGTTTTGATGCCCTCACGCTGGCGCTTAAGTCCCAGTTTGGGTCCTGGGGGCGCAACCGGCGCGACTTGGCTGACTTCACTTCTGAGACGCTCCAGCGCCTTATCTCAGAGCAGTTGCAGCAGCTGCATCTGGGCAACCGCTCTCGACCGGTCACCAGGCCCCCACGGGCAGTCTTTGCGGCCCCAAGGCGTGGCCCAGGCATATCCCCTGACACTTCCGCAGACCAGAAACCCGCAGCCAATCGGAGTGGGCGTCTTCGGCGGGAGGCCCCAACCCTGGTGGATCTGGCAGCCAACCAGAGTGAAGGCCCAACGAACCAGGGGATGCAGAAGAATGGACGGTGCCAACCCAGCACCCTGCCCTGTGCTGTGGCTGCGGCCAATCAGAGCCGAGCCCGCAGGGGTGCCTCGCGCTGGGACTACTCACGTTCTTATGTGAGCGCCAACACCCAGACGCATGCGCACTGGCGCATTGAGCTCATTTTCCTGGCCCGTGGCGACGCAGAGCGCAACATTTTCACCAGTGAGCGGCTGGTCACAATCCACGAGATTGAGCGCAAGATCATGGACCACCCGGGCTTCCGGGAGTTCTGCTGGAAACCCCATGAGGTGCTCAAGGACCTTCCACTAGGGTCCTACTCCTACTGCTCCCCACCCAGCTCGCTCATGACCTACTTCTTCCCCACTGAGAGAGGCGGCAAGATCTACTATGATGGCATGGGCCAGGACCTGGCCGACATCCGGGGTGAGCAGAATTGTGTGTGGCTGGGGACACAGCCTGCTGGGGAGAGCCTTGTAAGGGGTGGAGCCCTTGGGTGGGTGGGGCTTGTAAGGGGCGGGGCCTCAGTGAGGCTGAGGGCGGGTCTTCATGAGATTTAGAGAAGGTACTTTAGAGACCCATGGGAAATTTGGCCATGGACTCACACCTGAAGGAGAATGGGGTGGGACTCCGCTGTGGGCAGACTCAGGATCGAGCTGCCTGCTGGGCGTGACCTGAAGGTGATACAGCGAAGGGCTGGCAGCAGGGTAGGATGTGAGATGGAATCTGAGAGAGGCAAGGAAGGTTTAGGTGCAGACCTGGATTGTGGGAAACTGGCCAGTTAAAGAATGGGTGGGGTAGGGCTTGGGCATGAGGTTGGTTAGAGGGAAACCCAGGTGTGGTTAGAGGACCGGGCATCTAATCAGAGGAAGATAGGGGAGAGAGACAAGTTGAAGGGAGACCAAGGTGGGGTTAGTTTGTAGTAATTTAGGGATGAGACTTGAAAGGTGGGGTGGGCTAGAGAATGGTCGTGGGGTGGGGCTTGGGTGCTTGGGTGTGCCTTCTAAGGGGCACACGGGCAGGATTCTAGGCAGATGAATGGGGACTGTAATGGAAAGGTGGAACTCAAGGGCTGCAAAGACTGAGCCTTGGAATTAGGTGAGGTTCACATGCAAATAAAATGTGAATTTATTGGGGGCTGCCTGAGCAGGTCTGGGGGACTGCTGCTCTTGGGCAGTGAGTTCTTTAAACCGTTGCTCTGTTCCATTTGAGACAGCTGGAGGCAGCCTGAGGGGGAGTGCCACCTCCTTAGAAAGGAGTGAGATTAGCAAGGAGGACAGGGTGATGTTGATGGAGGGCTGTGGGGAGCTGCCCTCTGAGCTCCTTGGGCCACCACCCCTGCCCCTGCAGGCTCCCTAGAGCTGGCCATGACTCACCCCGAGTTCTACTGGTATGTGGACGAGGGCCTCTCCGCAGAAAACCTCAAGAGCTCCCTACTGCGCAGCGAGATCCTCTTTGGAGCACCCCTGCCCAACTACTACTCAGTGGACGATCGCTGGGAGGAGCAGCGGGCCAAGTTTCAGAGCTTTGTGGTCACCTACGTGGCCATGCTGGCCAAGCAGTCTACTAGGTAGGTAGGAGGTCCAGCTGCACGCAGTGTCTGTTTGTCCTTGTGTATATCAGGAAAGGGCTGTGTTAGGGTAGGAAATTGTCTTTCGAGTGCTTCTTTCTCATAAACCCCAGATCACCTACCCTGAACCTTCTCCCTAGGAAGTCTTTCTTCCTGAATCAGGGGCAGAGCCAGATACATCCTCACTGTCACTCTGACAGCTCAAAAAGCCCCTTTTCTTGATCAGTGCTGATGGTTAGTGAACATGAAAGCTTTGGAAGAGGTAGGAAATCCCAGGGCTTTTGCCTAAGAAGTCTTGGATATTGATTTTTCTCCTGAGATGGTGCCTACAGGGCTTTCTGGAAAGAGTACTGACCAGGGAGTATTGGCCTGTCTGCCTCCTCTACCCAGAGAGAGAGTTGGCAAATATGCCTCTACTTCTCTGGGCCTCAGTTTCCCTACTTGTAGAATGGGGATGATGAGTCCCGATACCTTCTGGAGGCATTAGGAGGAGGTGAGCCAAGAGATGTGAAGGTGCTCTCAGGTAGTGGGTGCTTTGGTTGTCCTCCAAACCTTGGGCTATGTGTCTAAAAATACACGTAGGCCCTTCCTCACCCAGAAAGGGCATTAAATAGTTCATCTATCAGTCCTGATGGGCAATAACTGTGATGCCTCTCAGTCCCCTGCCCTGACAGGCCAGCTCCAGGCAAATGAATCATTCTGCCTGAAATACCCTTGTTCCTTCCATTACTCATCCATTGCATTGAGCAACAACTATGATAATCAGAACCAACATTTATGTGGGACAGTGCTGGTATAAGCCCCTTATACACACCATCTCATTTAATTCTCAACACCGACCCAATGAGGCAGGTGCTATTATGATCATCTCCATCTTATGGTTGAGGAAATCGAGGCACAGCCCTATTAAGTGAGTTGTCCAAATTATAAAGCCTATCAGTGGTGGGATTGGCACTAAAAGCCAACCTTTCCAATCCAGAGCCCTTACCCCTTTTGTTTTTATGCCAGTCGCTGCACTAGGAACCTTCTCCTGGCCCTGCTTCTTTGCTAAACAAACCCCTGCTCATCCACTAAGATCCAGCCTGGGCAGTTTTTCCCTGAAGCTGGATTGAAAGCCCACTACACCCCACTTCCACCATGCCCTTCCTTCTCACTAGAGGAGGAACGAAAGAGCATACATGAGCTTTGGAGTTAGATATGTCTAAGGTCACATACCAGTGACTTAGTCCACTTGGGAGTTTCCATGAGCTCTTTTCACCTCTCTGAGCTACAATTTCATCATGGAAGTTGTCAGTCTGTATTTTAGCTGTTTAATTCCTTGTCACTCAAAGTGCATTCCTCAGATCAGCAGCATCTGTTTCACCTGGGGGGTTGTTATAAATGCAGAATCTCCAGGCCTTTCTTGGACCTACAGGATCCTAGATGACTTGTCTGCATGTTAAAGTTTGAGGAAGGTCTAGTTTCATTATGTTTCAAGAGAGTGTGAGTTTGTTGCGGGCTGGGATTGTTCCTGGCTTCTTTCTATAGGCCTAGTCCCTAGGACAGTGCCAGGAACCTCTCAGTAGGAATTTATCTTGGGCATGAATGAGTGGGTGGGTGGGGGTGGATGAACAAATAGAGGTGTTCCAGAAAAAGGTACTTGGCTAGGGTGGGAAACTGGGAGGGGCTGCCTGCAGGAGGATCTTTAGGGTTCAAATACCAAAAACTACCACTGCGTAATATGTTCAGCTGTTAAGACAAAAACCTCTGCCTGGGTAAAAAAGCCTCTCTTCCCCTTCCCATCACCCTAGAGCTTCATAGGAGCAATGAAAAGCAGAGTCCCTATAGACTTTAGTATCTTCTTTTGGAATAATTGGATCTTTTTACTACTTTATGACTGGTTACCCAAGAGATGGCAACATGCACCTTGACTTAACTACAGAATAATACAAATGATCACTTTCACTACATCTCTGATAATATTAGAATCTTAGAACATGTTCACTGCTTTTATACCCTTTAGCCTTTTGCATTTTGTTGCATGCATTTTAATTCTATATACATTGAAGCCCCGCATGATATCACATTATTATTTTACTAAGTCAGTACTCATTTATATTTACTCACATATTTACTTTTCCTGTTGCTCTTCATTACTTTCTACAATTTCATGTTTCCCCCTAGAATCATTTTCCTTGTGTCTGTAGACCTCTTCTTAATAGTTTTTTAAGTGCATATTTGCTGAGGATAAATTCTGTGTTTTTGCCTAGAAAACATCTTTATTTTACTTTCATTTTTGAAGTATATTTCTGCTGGTATAGAATTATAAGTTGGTAGTTATTTTCTTTTAGTACTTTAGAGCTGTCAATCCATTGTGTTCTGACTTCCATCATTCCTGTGGAAAAGTCAGCTGTAAATATTTTTGTTGTTCCTTGGAAAAATTGTCTTTTTTTTCCTCTGGCTGCATTTAAGATTTTTCTCCTTGGCTTCACCAGTCTTACCATGAGTTATGTAGGTGTAGTTTTCCTTGAATTTGTTCTGCTTGGGGTGCACAGAACTTCTTGAATCTGTAGATTGATAACTTTCATCAGTTTGGGGAGTTTTCCTGGCTATTACTGCTTCAAATATTGCTTTTACCTCATTCTATGTTTCTTTTCCTTTTAAGATTCTGATTACACAAATGTTACATTTTTTTTTCACTGAGTCCCATGTGTTTTCAGGATCTTTTCTAGGTTTTTTGTTTTTTATTTCTATGTTTTGGTTTTTGTTACTTTCTGTGTTTCGTTTCTTTCTGTGTTTTAGATGTTCTAGTTCACTGATCCAGTCTTTTGTTATATTTAATCTGCCACTTAATGTCTGTTGACATTTTAATGGTATGTTTTTCTGTGGAGAATTTCCATTTGATTCTTTGTTATTTATCTAAATCCCTGGTGAAATTCATCATTTTATTTATTTTGGCCATAGTATCCTCTCTGTCCTTAAACATATTATTATTATTTTTTAAATTATCATTATGTTAAAGTCCTTATCAGCTGACTTTCAACATAGGGATAAGCTGTGGATTTGTTTCTTTAGTCTGTTCTTTCACTTGGTTTTTGTTCATGTGGTCATGCCTATGAGTATGCCTGGTAATTTTTATTGAGCGATAAACATTATATATAAAAAAACAAAGAGGTCCAGGTGATATTATTTCCTGCACAGAAAGTCTATCATTCCTTCCACTAGGCAGACAGAGTTGTGACTGATCACCTTAAGTAACCAACCATTTTGTTGAGTCAAGGCTGTTTTGCAGCCCTGGAAAGTCTCAGTCTGCCCCTTGTTTGCCCTTGGTTCTCTGGGACTTTCTACTGGGAGTCTGGTGTATTCTTCAGAACTCTTTCCCCTAACAAGTTCCAAACTCTAATCTTTGTTTCTCAAAACTACAAACACACACACACACACAAAATCAACAGAAACTCCATGCCACGTTTTTAAAGAAGCTTTCTGCTTAGGTTTCTAGCCTAATGCTTCATGCAGCTCCAGTATTTAACCAAAGTGCTGAGGGGAAACTCTGCTAGTTCATCTGACTCCTAGCCTCTATTTTCATATCTTTCTGCCTGTGTTCAGAATCAGCAGATGCCTCCAGGGTGAAAATAGCTGTAGAAGAACAGCTTACCTTTCCTAGGTTCTTCCCTTTATGGAATCTTTCTGGAGTCCCTCTACTTCCCATTACTTCAGGAACCTTCTACTGTCATCAAACAGATGATTTCTGAATTTTATCTTTTTAGTAGTTCTTGGCAGGAATACTTGTCTTCCATGAACTATTCCTTTACACCTGAGAGTGAAAATTGGGGCCTGTGTCTTTTTATAGCCAGCAACTAAAATAGGACCTGGAACTTAGAAGGTACTCTATAAATGCTGTACAAATGAATGAGTGAATGAATAACAATTGCTTGGGGCTCCTGAGTAGCTCAGTCGGTTAAGAGTCCAACTTGGAGTCAGGTCATGATCTCATGGTTCATGAGTTCAAGCCCTGCATCAGGCACTCTGCTGTCAGCACAGATCTGCTGCAGATCCTCTGTCTCCCTATCTGCCCCTCCTCCAGTTATGCACTCTCCCTCTCTCTCTCTCTCTCTCTCAAAAACAAATAAACATTTAAAAAATTGCTTGAATTTTCAGTTGTCTACTCTAATGAAAGACCAATTGATCTATATAACTTAAAAAGTAGATAATTCAGAGATCTTTTCTATTTTACTTTTAAGTGTTCTGTTTGTTTTTAAAAACAGCTTTATTGAGATGTAATTGACATACAACCAACTGCACATACTTAAAGTTTACAGTTTGATTAGTTTTGACACATGTATATACCATGAAACCTTCACCATAATCAAGATAGTGAACATATCCATCACCCCCAAAAGTTTCCTCATGTCCCCTGGCTAATGAGTCCATCCTGCCTCTTCTTGCCTCTCCACCCCTACCCCAGGCACCACTTTCTGTTTTCTATTACTACATACTGGTTTTCATTTTCTAGAATTTTATATCCATGGCATCATATAGTATACACTCTTTTGGTTGACCCCTTTCAGCCTAATTACGTTAAGTTCTATCCATGTTATTGCAGGCATTGACAGTTTATTATTTTTAGATGCTGAGCAGTAACCCAGTGTATGGAGATACCACATTTTTTAAATTTTTTTAAACATTTATTTATTTTTGAGACAGAGTGAGAGACAGAGCACAAGAAAGGGAGGGGAAGACAGAGGGAGACACAGAATCCGAAGTGAGCTCCACGCTCTGAGCTGTCAGCACAGAGCCCAACACGGGGCTCGAACTCACAAACCGTGAAATCATGACCTGAGCTGAAGTCGGTTGCTTAACCAACTGAGCCACTCAGGCACCCCAAGATGCCACATATTTTTATACATATATCCAGTTGTTCAAACATCACTGTCAAAAGGATTATTCCCTCAACAAAGATTGCCTTTGCACCTAGGACAAAAATCTATTGTTCATAGATATATAAGTTAATTTCTGGACTCTCTGTTCCATCAATCTGTTTCTTTATTTACACATGAGTACCACACTGCCTTAATTATGGTAGCTTTATACCATATCTTGTCTTTATACTATATCTGTTAAGCCTCCCAACTTTATTCTTTTTTACAGTTATTTTAGTTATTTTAGGTCCTTTGCATTTCTATTTGAATTTTAGAATTCACCTGTCTGTTTCTCCAGGAAAAAAAAAATGTCTGCTGGGATCTTGATTATGGTTGTGCTGAATCCATAAATCAACTTGAGAACTGATATCTTAACAATATTGAGTCTTCTTACCCATGAATGTAGTATATACATCTTTTGTCAGATGTATCCCTATTTCATGTTTTTATGCTGTTGTAAATGGTATTATTTTCTTAATTTTATTTTTCAATTGCTCATTACTAGTATATAGTAATATAATTGATTTTGTATCCTGTAACCTTGCTAATCTCCCTTAGTAGTTCTAGAAGTTTTTTGGTAAATTACATTAGATTTTTTACATAGTTAATTATATTTTCTGCTAATAAACACAGTTTTACTTCTTCCTTTCCAAGTTAGATGCCTTTTATTTTTCTTTCTTGGCTGATTGCACTAGCTAGAACCTCCAGTATAAGGTTGAATAAAAGTAATGAGAGAGGACATTCTTGTCTTATTCCTAATCAAAAGTACGTAGGGTTTTTGTAGATGTCCTTAATCAGGTTAAAAAGGCTCCCTCTATCCCTAATTTGCTGGTAGCTTTTTTTTTAATCAATAATGAATGTTGAATTTTTTCAAATGTTTTTTCTGTGTCTAAAGAGAGATCATACAATTTTTCTTTTTTAGTTTAATGTAGTGAATAACATTGATTGAGTTTTTAATGTTAAGCCAAGCTTACATTCCTGGGGCAACCCAAGCCGCCCCCCCCCCCCCAGCTCTTGGTCATGATATAGTTTCTTTTTTATATAGTGTTAGATTCTATTTTGTATTTTGTATTCTATTTGTATTTTGTGTTCATAGGCACAATATGTTCAACATAGATATTGGGCTGTAGTTTCCTTGTAAGGTATTTGTCCTATTTTGGTATCAGGGTAATTCTGCTATTATAGAATGAGTTGGAAAGTATTCTCTTCTCTTTAATTTTCTGGAGAGTTTGCATAGAACTAGTATTCTTTCTTCCTTAAATATGTGATAGAATTCATCAATAAAACTGTCTGGGCCTGAAATTTTCTTTATGGGAAGAATTTTTTAACATACATAGATAGGGCTATTAAAGTTATCTATTGCTTCCTGCATGAGCTTTGGTAGTTTTGAGTCTAACATTAAATCTGTCCATTTCATTTAAGTTGTCAAATTTGTTGGTAGGAAGTGGTTCATAATATTCCTTTACTATCTTTTAAATATCTGTAAAACTAGTGATGTCACATCTTTCTTGTGTATTTTCTCTTTTTTCATGATCATTCTGACTAGAGGTTTATCAAATTTTTTTTAATCTTCTCAAAGAACTAGCTTTAGATTTCTCTGATTTTTTTTTCTATTGGTTTTGTTTTGTATTTCATTAGCTTCTCTGATCTTTGTTATTTCCTTTTGTCTGCCTACTTTACATGTAATTTTTATCTTGTTCTACTTTTTTGAAGTAGAAGCTGAGGCCATTAACTTGAAATGTTTCTTCTTCTCCAATACAGGCATTTATTGCTATAAATTCCCTTTTGGTACTGTTTTAGCATATCCCACAGATTTTCACATGTTGTGTTTTCATTTTCATTCAATTCAAAATTCTTTCTATTTCCCCTTTGATCTCTTTTTTGACCTGTGTGTTATTTAAAAGTATGTTATTTAGTTTCCAAATATTTGGGAATTTTCCAGATATCATTTTGTGGCTGATTTTTAATTTAATTCATTTGTGGTCAGAGAACATACTTTGTATGACTTCAGTCCTTTTAAATTTAGTGAGTCTTGTTTTATGGTCCAGATTGTGGTCTGTCTTACTAAATGTTCCCTTGTGCACTTAAAAAGAATACATATTCTGCTGTTGATGAGTGGGGTGTTTAATAAATACCTGTCAGGTCAAGTTGGTTGATTGTGTTGTCTTGATGAATCAAACGCTTTATCATTTTGAAATCGTCTTCTTTATCCCTAGTAATATTCTTCGCTCTAAAATTTATTTCATTTGTTATTAATATAACCATTCCAGCTTCCTTTTGATTTGAGTTAGCATGTCATATATTTTTCTTTTTTAAATATTTTAACCTATTTGTTTCTATACTTAAAGTGGGTTTCTTGTAAGCTTCTAGGTCTTGCTTTTTTTTAAATCTAGTCTGTCTCTGCCTTTTAATTGGGGTGTTTAGACCATTTATAGGTAATGCAGTTATTAATCTGGCTAGACTTAAGTCTATCTTTGTTCCCCTTTTCTTTTCTTTTGCCTTCTTCTGGACTGATTTCATGTTTTTTTTTTTGTTAAAAAGACTTTGTTAGTCTTTTTTTAAAATTTTTTTAACATTTAATTATTTTTGAGAGACAGAGAGCAAGCAGAGGAAAGGCAAAGAGGTAGGAAGACACAGAATCTGAAGCAGGCTCAAGGCTCTGAGCTGTCAGCACAGAGCCCAATGCAGAGCTCAAACTCATGAACCACGAGATCATGACCTGAGTCGAAGTAGGACACTTAACTGACTGAGCCACCCAGGTGCCCCTCATTTGTTAGTCTTTTAGCTATAAATTTTTATTTATTTTAATGGTTGCTTAGGGTTTATAGTATATAATCTTAGATTATCACAGTCTACCTTCAGATGACGTTTTACCACTTTGTGTATAGTGTAAGACACTTCCAGTAGTATGCTACCATTTCTTTCCTCCCAGCCTCTATGTATTGTTCTCATGTATTTTATTTTCATGTGTGTTATCAACACCACACTACATTATTATTTTTGCTCAGGTGGTCAATTATCTTATAAAGAAACTTAAATAAGCAATAAGAAAATATTTTCTATTTGTTCATGTCATTACCATTTTTAATCCATTTTATTCCTTTGTATAGATCCATATTTCCATCTGTTATTCTCTTTGTACCTGAAGGATTTACTTTAACATCTCTTATAGTGCAGGGATCCTGGAGATTAATTCCTTCTGCTTTCATGTATTACTGGGGCGCCTGGGTGGCTCAGTTGGTTAAGTGGCCAACTCTTGGTTTCAGCTTAGGTCATGGTCTCATGGTTTCATGAGTTCAAGCCCCACGTCAGGCTTGGGATTCTCCCTCTCTCTCTCTGCCCCTCTTCTGCTCATGCTGTCTCTGTCTCTCTCAAGATAAATAAACTTTAAAATTAAAATAAAATAAAAAATGAAAAAGTCTTTATTTTGCCTTTGCTTTTGAAGTATATTTTTGCTGGGTATAGAATTCTGGGTCAATGTTTTTCCCAATAGGTAAAAGATGCTGCTCCATTATTGTCTCACTAGCACTTGTTTCTGATGAGAAGTCTCTCTTATTTTTGTCCTTCTGTATGTGATGCGCCTTTTTCCTCAGGCTGCTTTTAAGACTTTCTTTTGGTCACTGGTTTTGAAAAAATTTGGTTATGATGTGCATTGTTGTCATGTCATTTCATTTTTTTTTTTTTTTGTACTTGGAGTTTGTTGCTCGAGCTTCTTAAATCAGTGGGTTTATAGTTTTCCATCAAGTTTGGAAAAATTTCAGCCTCCTTTGGGGAGCCCCATAACCCATGTATAAGGTTACATTGAGACCCAGCAACTCTCAAGGCCATTAGTCAGGATAACCATAGGGCCCATTTTGCTTCTCATCTCTCAAGAATCATCATCCTGTGTTGTCTCATGTCCAGATTCTTGTTTTATATAGCTTCTCTTATTTTTTTTGGTAGTTTTATGGGGAGGGTAAATCTAGATTTCATCTTATCACTGCATCGTGTCCAGAAGCAGATATCACTCCTGTTTGTATTTTAAAACTCTACTTGACCAGCCCGGTTAACATTTTTGTTATTATGAAGAATAGCTTGTGTTAAGTGCACACTGAATAGCAGTGTAAAACTGCCTAAGTGGAAGCTGGTTTGAATTTAGAATTTTGCAGTGAATAATTGAGAATTGGGAGATGATGTAGTATTTGACTATAATTGATTATTATCTGTGTTGAGCAGGGTCTCAACCTTGACTGTATGTTTGAATCACCTGGGAGATTTTTAAATACTGATGACTCAGCCCCACCCCAGAAATTCTGGTTTAATTTGTCTAGAGAACGGCCTGGGCATCAGGAGTTTTGGAAGCCCCCAGGTGATTTAACATGGAGCCAAGGTAAAGAGCCCTGTGGAGGTGGGTAGCTCCTGCTCCTCTTCCAAGTATCAACAGTACAACCCACTTCTGTCTTTCCTCTCCCCTTCCAGCAAAGTCCAGGTTCTGTATGGGGGGACAGACCTCTTTGATTACGAGGTGCGCAGAACCTTCAACAATGACATGCTCCTGGCCTTCATCAGCAGCAGTTGTATCGCTGCCCTTGTCTACATTCTCACCTCCTGCTCAGGTAGGCCTCCTTGGAAGGTCCAGCAGGAGCCAGCCCCTTTCTCTCCTTCCTGTGTGCTTCTGTCCGGCCAAAGCCTGCCTTCTCCAGAATGCCAGAAATCATCTCAAATCCATTGTGTCAAAGGATTCTGGGGAAGGGTGCTCAGAAATCACCTTCCAACCCCAGGCAGGTGGACTGAGGTCCAGAGGCAGTTTGGGCCATACCTGAGGGCCCCTGCTCCCGGGACCTCACGTGGTTAACCTTTTGCCCTTTGACCATCGTTTTCTTGCTAAAAATTTGGTTTTGGGGAGTCTGGAGTACTGGACCCTTCTTTATGGATTGTTCTGTAGCCTGTTTTACAGTCCCAGTGCAGCTGCCCTTCTGTCCCCAAGGTCACTTTAACAGCATCATCTTTCCATGTACCCTGACTGCTTCTCACTGCATATATAGTGGGTACTCTCTATTGCCCAGGTGAACAACAGATTTGTAATACCTTCACAAATGGAAAAGACACTCATTCGTCCATGTAACAAATATTAATTGGACACCAACTATGTGTCAGATGCTCTGAGATGCCAGGGATACAGTGGTGAACATCACAAACACATTTCCTACCCCCACGGAACCTCTAGTCTACTGGGGTGACAGATGTTAAGCATATAATAATTCCCTACTAGCGATTGAGGTAGGTTCTGCAAAGATGAGGGCCTATGAACCACCTACTCAGATGGCTTCCTCTGCCACTCGGGCTCCTGCCTGGCCCCTTCTTTCTGAGTGTGAGAACTGTGCAGGGCACACCCAGGGTAGTGCAGGGCTACCACAGGACCCAGCTGTGTCCCTGAAGGGTGTGTGTCCTGCTGGATCCTCCCACTGTATCCCCTCTTGCCCTGCCCAGTGTTCCTGTCCTTTTTCGGGATCGCCAGCATCGGCCTCAGCTGCTTGGTGGCTCTCTTCCTGTACCATGTGGTCTTTGGAATCCAGTACCTGGGCATCCTCAACGGGGTGGCTGCTTTTGTGATAGTGGGCATTGGTGAGTTGCTTCTGTGGCATGGTGGGAAAGGTGGAAAGGAGGCCAAGATTTGGAAACAGGGGCCTTGTTCTGGAGACGGGGGCTGGGGAGGGCAGGGAGAATGGAGGGCAGGGCTTGGATTTCGAGTGGGTAGAGCCAAAGTTGGATGGGTCTTTCCAAACTCCAGACTGAGAAGCAGGACTCCCCTGAAGCCTGACCTCTTGGGGCAGACTCAGGATTGGGCTAGGCCCAGCTTGGGCCTGATTCTGGATATAGCAAAATGATCCTGAGCCTGCCCCTGCTGGCCTGGGACTCCCTCCCATAGGTGTGGACGATGTCTTTGTATTCATCAACACCTACCGCCAGGCTACCCACCTGGAAGACCCACAGCTGCGGATGATCCACACCATCCAGACGGCAGGAAAGGCCACCTTCTTCACCTCCCTGACCACGGCCGCTGCCTATGCAGCTAATGTCTTCTCCCAGGTGCGAGACTGCCTTTGTCCCTGGCCCCGTCTCTTCCTTCCCCCCATCATGAGCCCTGGACTCTGCTCCTCCCACATGCCCCACATAGCTTTTGCCTCAAGGCACTTGCCATGTCCCTAGACACCATTCTGGCTACTAGTCACCATTACCAGAACTTAACAAATGGTAGTCATCCAACCTCTGCCCTAAAGGGTATGTGGCAATTTCCAAAGCTCTTCCACATTTAGTTTTCAAGACATAGGACGAAGGTACAATTACATCCTTATTTTCCAAATACAGAAACTGAGGCCCAGAGAGGTAGAGCAACTTCCCCAAGGTCACACAACTGGTAAGTGGTGGCCTATCAAGTCCCCTGACCCTCCATCCAGAGCTCTTTCCAACCACCGGCTTCACACTGTGTTGTCGTCACCCCTCTCACTGACGTCCCTCTCCCCTGGCCCCATGCTCCTTCAGGCCTCTGAGTTGGGCTCAGGAGAAGGGTCTGTGTTGGGGCCAGGGCCTTGGTGCTGACAGAACCTGAAAGGCAGTGAGCCCACCTGAGCCTTCAAAACATTTAATGACCTGGGCCAGGTGTCCCATCGAGAAACCACTAGATGCTTTGGGATTATCCAGGCCGTGCTAGAGAACTGCATCCAGAACACAGGCAGAGCTGGGCTCTAGTTCCACCTTTGTGACGGGCCACGTGACCTCCAGACCTCTCTGAGCCTCACTTCCCTCCTGTGTAGCTTATTCAGAGACTAAAAGGAGATGATTGTCCCAAGTTTTTCACAAACAGTGAAGGCTTGTCTGCTGTTGGTTACAGTTTCCTTCTGAGCGCCACATCCCTGTGAGGGTCCCTGGGACACGCTGGAGCACACCCGTTGTTCCTCGGCCCCAGGAACATATGTGAACATTCTCTTCCTTACCCTCATTAACACACGGCCTGGTGTCTAACGTGCTGTCTTCCTCTGATTGTCAGTCGCTCCTGGAATGACTGCTATCGAGCACTTGCTCCGAGTCAGGCACCGCTGTGGCCAGTGGGCTGCAGCATGGACACCAGCCTCCGACCCAGAGCTGGGAGTGTCCCTCCCCTGCTGGGTCCCCTGACACCAGCCCTTGCCTTTTGACGTCCTCCTAGTTCCCGTGGCTGGCAGCCTGGCAGCCTGAGCCTCCTCATCCCGTCTCGTTCTGGAGGTGGTCCGGCTGCAGGGTCTCAGACTCCCTGGGCTCCAGGCCTGACCAGCCTCACATCCCACCCTTACCTCTCCATTGCCAGATCCCGGCCGTCCATGACTTTGGCCTGTTCATGTCTCTCATCGTGTCCTGCTGCTGGCTGGCTGTGCTGTTCACCATGCCTGCTGCCCTGGGCATCTGGAGCCTTTACATGGCACCACTGGAGAGTGCCTGCCAGACCAGGTGAGCAGGTGGGCAGAGGTGCGGGGGGGGGGGGGGGGGGGGGGGGGGGGGGCGTGTCCTCTGGGGCCACTCAGCATACCACCTTCTCTTCTACAAGCTCTGTGATCCTTTACTGAGCACCTTCTGTATGCCCAGTTCTATGCTGGGTGCTACTGGGGGACCAAGGAAGGAGAAGAGAACCCTCCCTGATAGTCACCATTTGTGATTACCTGCTCTCTGCCGGGAAGTGGGCAGAGCGCTTTTGCACAAGACCTTATTCCCACCGCCTCCCCATCCCCGGGACCCTCGGAGCTGGGTTCCCTTGTTTTGCCGGTCTTACCCACGAGGAAACAAGGGCTGAGAGAGGGTGGGTGACATTCTCAAGCTCACCCATTCAGTAGGCAGCAGAGCTGAGATTAAAACCTCATAATCTGACCAGACCCCATGCCCAGGTGCCATACTAAATGTCCCCAGGCTTCTCCTCTCGGTGGAGAAACATATTTAGACACAGTGAGCTGTGTGCAGACGTGAACGGGTCAGGGCCACGGTTGCTGCCAGAGGTCGGGGGGTTGGGGTCTCGCGGCCTGAGTGGTGGGGCAAGGAGGGAGAGCAAGGGAGGCCACATGGGGTCTGGCCTGGGTGGCTGGCTGGGCTTGGGTGCTGGGAATGACAGGGTCTCTGGGCTTGGGGCAGGGCACACCAGGGCGGGGGTCCCTCTCCCTGGGTCATGGCTGCTGTCACCCTTTGTCCAGAGGAAGGGGGGCACCGAGGGTCTGGGGGGCAGATGGCACCGGGAAGGAACCAGGCAACAAGCTCCTGGGAGTCCGTGACGCGTGTCCTCGGAAGATGTCCGCAGCAGCCTGAGGCCCGGGCTCACGTGGTGGGCGGTGGGGGGGGGGGGGGGGGGGGGCGTGCCCCACCCTCCTGGCACACCTGGGGCCCTCGGGGCTCACCCCTCTCCCCGACTCTGTCCGTAGCTGCCACCAGAAGTGTGGCCGCAAGAGCTCCCTGCACCTCCCCGGGGACGTGTTTGCCACCCCCGAGCGGGCTGGGGGCAGCCCCACCCAGGGCCCCATGCCCTACCTCGATGATGACATCCCCTTGCTGAATGTGGAGGAGGAGCCAGGTGAGTTCCGGCACAGGCCTGCCCTGCTGACCCTGGCGGGACCTGGGGCTGTGTCTGTCAGGGAGGTCACTTTCGACGAAGTGATTTGAGGACAGGCGGATCCTGATGGCCCTTGGGGATCCCCCTCGAGCATTTGGGCTTCCCTAGGGAGGGCGGGGACGCGGGTGGGCTTTGATGGGTGTCTGGGCCAGGCCTCTGATGGGCCGCTGTTCTGCCTGGCAGTGTCGCTGGAGCTGGGAGACGTGTCCCTGGTGTCTGTGCCCCCGGAGAGCCTACAGCCAGCACCCGACAGGGGCAGCCGGGGCCAGCTCATTGCCCAGCTGCAGGAGTTACTGTACCACTGGGCTCTGTGGTCAGCCGTCAAGAGCCGCTGGGTGATCGTAGGTAAGTAGCTCTCCACCCTCCTTCCCCTGTGTCTTGCGGTGGGATCCCAGCCCCCTCCTGGGTTAGTGTCTCACTCTCTGGGCCTCCCCCCTTCCTGTGTAGAATGGAGCCGGTCCCACAACAGCTGTTGTTTGTTGAGCACCTACTACACGCCAGTCATCATGCTGGGCGGGAGAGCAGAGCCCTCAATGCTTGGGCTCCAGAGTCAGACCACCCGGTCAGACCAGTCAGTCACCAACTGGGTGACCAGCCAGTAAGGCTGAGCTGTGAGTCAGTCTGAGCCTCACTTTCCTATCCTGTTTCTGAGGAGGAGAATAGCATCTATCTAGGGGTGCCTGGGGGGCCCAATTGGTTGAGCATCTGACTCTTGATCTCAGCTCAGGTCGTGATCTCACGGTTCCTGAGTTGGATGGAGCAGC
This sequence comes from Herpailurus yagouaroundi, assembly GCF_014898765.1. NCBI lineage: Eukaryota > Metazoa > Chordata > Mammalia > Carnivora > Felidae > Herpailurus > Herpailurus yagouaroundi. Next base: position 8,425,726 of record NW_024412388.1, read on the forward strand.
ACGTTGGGCTCTGCACTGACAGCGTGGAGCCTGCTTGGGATTCTCTCTCTCTCTCTCTCTCTCTCTCTGTCTCTCTCTCTCTCTGTCTCAAAAATAAATAAACAAACTTAAAAAAAAGAACAGTGTGTATCTAATAAGGCAGTCGTGGGGCAAGTAGGGAACTCAGCCGGGTGTGTGGGGCGCAGTAAGTGCTCAAGAAACATCAGTGCTGCTGTTATGATAACGATTGACAGTATTTAAGGTTGTGTATAACCAAGCGCGTCTGCCAGCTCTTTATCAACTGTTAAGTGCCCTAAGGTAGTGGCCGATTCTTATCCAGGAGTCTGAGATTGCAGCTTATAGCCTGATCTCCAAACGACACAAATAACATCCATCCCTCCCCACACCCACCCACCCCACCCCCGCCACCAAGGACCAGTCCCTGACAAGGCTTCACCCCCAGGCCAGCACACCATACCTCTGCCAGCTCCCTTGGGCCCCCGCCCCACCCTGCCACCCCACAAAGGGATACAGCTCTCACCTGGGGCTGTGGGTGCCTCCTGCGCCCTGCCCCCACCTAGCGCGTCGTCCTCTCCTGGCAGGGCTCTTTGTCTCCGTCCTCATCCTGTCCCTGGTGTTTGCCAGCCGGCTCCGCCCCGCCAGCCGGGCCCCCCTGCTCTTCCGGCCCGATACCAACATCCAGGTGCTGCTGGATCTCAAGTACAACCTGAGCGCTGAGGGCATATCGTGCATCACCTGTTCAGGTGAGAGTTCTGTCGGGGTGTCCCCTGTGGCTCCCTGCTCTCTTTGGAGTTTCGGGTCTCCAAGACTGTCAGCCTGAGAGATGTGACGTGTCCAGGCTGTCCGTCCCTGTGCAACCTCAGCAAATCGCTGAGCCTGAGTGTTTCCGCGTTTCCTGAAACAGGTATTTACTGGGTGCTGGGGAGACCACAGTGGGCAGGATAGGCTTCCTGAACTCAGGGAGTTCATTCGCCTGCCAGTGGCCAGCGTTGTAATAGTGGATCTGAGCTGTGATGGAGGAAGAACAGGGCACCTGGGGAGCTCGAGAGAGAAGAGAAGAGAGGTGGGCAAGACCAGGGCCAAGTCTGAGAGAGGCAGCCCCAGGAGCTAAGGCCAACCAGGTAGGTGGGGCCAGGGTCTGGAGGGCTAGAGCGAGGAGTCTGCATTTTATTCTAATTGGCAGGGGGAGCTAGTGGAGGGTTTTGAGCAGAGTAGGGCTGTGATGGAGGGCACTGTGTGGAGGTGGACGGTAGGGCCAGGGTGCAAGCTGGCTGGGAGACCAGGTAGGAGGCTGGTGCCCTCATCTGAACTTGAGATGGTGGGCCTGAGGCCAGCGTGCTTATGGGGACAGCGGAGCCACGAGGTTTTTAGGAAGTGAAAGCCATAGGATTTGGGGATGGAGTTGGTGTCAGGGATGAGCAAAGAGGTGAGTTAAAGATGTCTCCTCACCTTAGAGGTAGTCTGGTCCAGAGGAGAGCCTGAGGTCAGGGTTGGGGGCAGGGGAAGTTGGCCAGTCGGTTAGAACCAAAGGAGAAGATGCTTGGGCAAGTGCTTCCTGCTCCTAGGAGAGGATCCGCTGACCGCTCTAATTGCCTTCGTTTAATTAGGGCGGTGTCCATATTAACCTGGCCTTCCCCTTGGTATTGGCATTAGCCAAATGCATGACAATTGAGTGCGGCTCAGGGAGGTGCCTGAAGAGCCCCTCCTAAATTGGAGCCAACACCCTCCCCCCCACGCGCGGCGCGGCCCCGGGGGGGCGCCGCCCCGCGCCCCCCCCCCCCCCCCCCCGGGGCACATGCATCAAACTCCATTACTACTGCTGCTATGAGGCCACCTGCCATCCCTCAGGGCCCGGAGTCAAAAAGCCACATCCACTACCATTTCACAGATGGACAAAACCGAGGATAGTGCCGAAACTCCTGGAATCATCTGGAGAAGGGCCAGGATGCCGGCCCAAGTCCAGCCCCCAGCCCCTTGTAGCTCTCAGCATTCTGAACTGCCTCTCAGAGGGACCTGTTCATGTTGTCCCAAAAAGGGCTTGCAGGGCCAATGAGACTGGATCTGAATGAGGCTCTGCCTCTCACTTCCTTTACGGTTCACGGCACCTCCCTGAACCTCTGCTTTCTCCTTTGTCAAGCGGGGTTAATGATAGCGACCTTCTAGAATTATTGTGAAGATTGCATCTTTGAAGGTGTCAAATTTCTCTCATTAGAAAACAACAAAGAAAACAGAAAATTCATCCGCAGTGGTTGAGGCAAAACGAGACAGTCCCCTGTCATCTGTGCTAGTTGATGATGTTCCTTTTCTAATTGTTCCCACTAAATGAGCATTTATCACGAACCAGACATGTAGCCAAATGCACGAGATGCAGCACCCCGTCTGGTCCTTCCACCACCCTCTGGAGATTCGAGGTCACCCCATTTGCCAGAGCAGGGATGTGAGGCATGGCGAGGAGGACAAGGGAATGCGTCCGCATGTCTTTCTCTGGGTGGAGCTGACAGGTGCCTTTCTTTCACCTTAAGATTCCTGCGAAATCAGGGGCGCCTGAGTGGCTGAGTCGGTTAAGCATCCGACTTTGGCTCAGGTCACGATCTCGCAGTTCAGGAGCCCGAGCCCCCACGTCGGACTCTGCGCTGACAGCTCGGAGCCTGGAGCCTGCTTCAGATTCTGTGTCTCCCTCTTTCTCTCTGCCCCTCCCCTGCTAGAACTCTGTGTCTCTGTCTTTCTCTCTCAAAAAAAATAAACAAAAAAAAATTTTAAATAAAGATTCCTGCAAATTCGATATTTGGCACTTTTTCAGTTCCATCCTGTTTCTTTCAGACCCCTGACACCCCTCCCCCTAAGCTGAGAGCCCTGAGGCCCACGTCCCTGGGGCTGTTATCGGTCCCAGTCTCTGCCCTCCCCTGCCAGGCTCAGCCAGGGAGGCCCTGTGTCCCTAATGACGTGTCGGTGGGGGGGGGGGGGGCAGGTCTGTTCCAGGAGAAGCCCCACAGCCTGCAGAACAACATCCGGACGTCCCTGGAGAAGAAGAAGCGGGGCTCAGGGGTCTCCTGGGCCAGCCGGCCTGAGGCCACCCCACAGGGTAAGTGGGGCATGTGTTCTGGCTGGGGTGGGGGCTCTGGGGGATCCTGCCCGATGCTGGGGTGTGGAGGTCCTGTGGAGATAGATGACATGCATTCCCTGGGTCTCCTGGGAGAACAACAGTCTGTGTTCTTGGGGTCACTGAGGAGGGGTTGGGTTGTGGGGGGGGGGGGTGACCTCAGGGCCCCTCCTGCCAGCACCACAGCCAGGCTCTGGTGCCCTAGGAACCCGCCGTGCACCAGATCCACCCTGAGTGTCTGGGGGAGGACAGGGGTGTCCTGAGCCCTGGAGGGTGGCTCATCCCTGCCCGGGTCTCTGTCACAGATGGGGTGCTGGGACACGTGTAGGAATCAGCCCCCACCCTGGGGCAGTTTTGTGTGTCCTTGTCATCCCCTGGCTGTCGTCACCCCTCTGTGCCTACCACTGTCGCTCCCAGCTCTGGCCCCACCGCTCAGCCCGCGCCCCGCCCTGGGTGGCACTGCCCACATTGCTTGCACCTCGTCACCACGATCCGTACCATCGCCGTCACTCCCTCCACCTATGCCGCCACCCCATCCTGGTGACCACTGCCATCTCCCTTTCATCTGTGCTACCAACCCATCCCCGCGTCCACCACCAGCACCCCCAGCTTGCCGTGGGCTCGGTCCAATAGAGAGGCTCAGAGCCAGCATTCAGAGCTGAGCCCTGATGCGGAACAGAGAGCAGGCTGCTCCGGGGTCAGGGAAGCCGGTCAGGGTGACTGTCCACCCCTCCTCCATCCTTCGTTTGTCTCCCAGACTCCCCAGGCACCGTGTATGTCTCCAAGGTGAAGAGTAAGGGCCACCCGGCCGTGTACAGGTTCTCCCTCAACGCCAGCCTGCCTGCCCCTTGGCAGATCGTGTCCCCCGGGGACGGGGAGGTGCCCTCCTTTCAGGTGAGTCCGGGCTGCCGGGACTTGAACCGCTGCTGCCGAGGAAGGTGGCCCTCGACGCCGCACTGGCGGGCACTGGCCATGTAGGGAGGGGGAGGCGGGGTCTGCGAGGATGGAGCTGCTACAGGAGATGAGGACCCTCTCCCAGCCAGGTCTGCGGCACCTACAGAGCGGGGACAGCATGGGCTCCCAAGTCAGCCAGACCTGGGTTCGAGTCCTGGCTCTGCCATCTGTAGTCTGGGTGTCTTCGGGCAGCTTACTTAATCTCTGAGCCTCAGTTTCTTCATCTGTGAAACGGGGTGTGTAAAGCACAGCCAGGGTCGGAGGTCCATGAAGTGAGGCCTGCGTGGCATGTAGCACCTAAGACACAGCAAGTGCTGCTTGGCAAGTTACGTGTGGTTCTTGGCAGCCGCTCCTGCACCCCAGCAAAGAGCCTCTGAGGGCCAACCAGGCCCTGTCAGGAGTCATCTGTGTTTCTCTGACATGTTACACCCTCTGGGTGACGTAATTACCTACATCAGTTCCTGTGTTCAGGCTTTATATTTCCATTTGAAAGATGCCTGTGGCATTTCCTGACCCTGAGCCTTTGCACTGCTGTTCCCACTGCCCAGAAAGCTTTCCTTCCAGCTTAATGCATGGCAGGCCCCTCACTGACACCTCAGCATAACTGTCACCTCCTCACAGGGCCCTGTGCCCGCGCACTTCTCACTCGGTTCGCCCTCCTCCTCCCCTGCCCGTTTATCCCGTGTCTTATCATCCTGACTCTTTAATTCACAGCCCCTGCAAGAACCCAAAGCCATGGTGATCGGCAGCCCCCCGGGAGACAGGGACCAAGCCCATGTTGCTGACTACTGTGTGTTCAGGGCCTGGCACACAGTAGGTGCTCAGCTGCAGAAAAGGGCTGAGGCTCAGACAGGGAGGGAAGGATTTGCCCAATGTGCAGACTCGAACCCAGGCCTCCTGAGCCTCTGTCCCCAGCTGTGGGCGCGAGGACGGGGTGGGACCAGCCTCGGGGGGAGGGCGCGGAGCCTGAGGCCGGGCCCAGGCCGAGGCAGCCCCCCGGAGTCACGTGTCTTGTCTCTGTCGCTCCACTGCCTAGGTGTATAGAGCGCCTTTGGGTAACTTCACCAAGAAGCTGACCGCTTGTATGTCTACAGTAGGGCTGCTCCAGGCGGCGAGCCCCTCCCGCAAGTGGATGGTGACAACCTTGGCCTGTGACGCCAAGCGGGGCTGGAAGTTTGACTTCAGCTTCTACGCGGCCGCCAAGGAGCAGCAGCACACCCGGTAACAGAGCATCGCGGATAAGCCGGTGTCCGCCAGCCCGGCCCCCTTCTCGCCAGGGATGTCAGCAGACGCCTTTAGGAAACCCCTGTCCGCGTGCACACACGCGTTCAGGTGGTTCTGTGCCCAGGACCGGGGCGCGGGGAACGCGGGCGCAGAGGACGGCCCGTGACCTGCTCTGCCGCTCTGCCTCGTGCTGGCTCTGTAGCTCCTTCGCGAACCTCATGTGCTGGCCTCTTTCCAGGGTTCAGGTGTCTACTCAGATGCCCCCCCTGGGGAGAGGCTTACCCCCCCCCCCGCCTCCATCCAGAAGAGCCACACCTGCTCTCTCTCCCTGCGAGGGACCCCCTGCTCCCAGTCTGGCCCCATCACCACCTGGAAACACACTGACCGGCTGGTTTATAAGCTGTGTTGCATCAGGAGCACGCGGGCATCCTTCCACGGGTGCCCTGACTGCTTCCCCTGCTCCGTCCCTCGCACCTGGCACGACGTCTTGCACACAGGGGGCGCTCGGCTAACACTTGCCGAATGAATGGACGTGTGCGCTCCGTACGTCCTCTCGAAGGCACTCTTCACATTCTCTCCCAATATAATCAATTCAGAAAACACCGCCCTCCCCCCACCACTGACCATAAGGAGACAGGAGAGGGACTGTGTCTATTATACTTACCTGTTGTATCCCCAGGCCCTGCCTAGTGCCTGGTATGACATAAGTGCCCCAAAATACTTAATGAGTGTTGGGATTCTGTGCCTGTGCACTGGAGGCGGGGGTGGGGGGGGGGGCGGGTCTCTGAGCAGCTGGGGGCACCTCTTTCCCAGGTTTTATTCCTGTGTTCTGACCCCACATTCATTTCTCCATTGAGGCTGTATTTTATCGTTCATTCACGTAACAAACACGGGGCACCGACTGTGTGCCAGCACCGCACTAGTCCTGGGGATACAGTGGTAAACAGGACAGATGTGGGTCCTGCCCTTAGGCCGGCCAGCGGGAGACAGCAGCTAACGAGTCAGCCGCGATGTCGTTACAAATGATGATACGTGCCCAGAGAGCAGCAGTGCAGTCCCTGTGCTGGTGACACACGGGGCTACGGTCTCTGACAGCCTGGCCTCAGGGCACCAGGCACCCACAAAGGCTGGACTCCACTTGAGGCAGAGGGCAGTGGTGCAGAGGTTGGGGGGAGTGGGGAGGTGACTGAGACGGGTTCCCTGGGTCCTTCCAGCCTCGGGTGCCCTGGCTCGGGCAGTGGGGGTCCCTCTGCCCGCTCTCCCCTGAGGCCAGGGCTGGGCTTGCTCTGCAAGGACACAACGGCAACTGGGATCAGGCTGCCTGGACGAGCTTAGAACATTCTAGAAAGAACCTTGAGCTCCATCAGGTCCAGTGGTGAACAAGCTAACCGCGGAACCCTTGCTTCAGACAGAATCTTGAGGCTCAGTGACTGTTCAGGTTAAGGTGAGGGTGCCTCTGAGCAGGAACCCTGAGGCTGGCCCGGGGGGGCCCCTCTGTGAACTCTTGCACCCCCTGCAGGGCGGTTTGGAAAACTGGTCTTCACCCCTCATGCAGCAGGTGGGGAGACACGCAGAAGGGAAGGCTGTGAGGCAGCCCTGGGGAGCGCCTTGGCAGTGGCCAGACTAGAAGTGGCCTCCAGAGCCCAGCCCCCAACCTGAGACCACATCCTTGTGCTGGGGGACCCGAGTCCGTCCCCTGCACTCTTCTAGCCCCTGCTCGCAGCCACACATGGCTGTGCTTGCCTCACCTCCCAGGCTCCTCCCGGCCTTCCCAGCCTCAGCCCGGCTCCTTTGCCTCCACAGGAAAGTATACTTTGCTCAGTCCCACAAGCCCCCTTTCCACGGGCGTGTGTGCGCCGCGCCTCCGGGCTGCTTGCTCAGCTCCAGCCCCGACGGCCCCACCAAAGGCTTCTTCTATGTGCCCAGCGAGAAAGGTACGTGCACAGGGAGGCTGCCTTGGGGCCTGGGGAGGCCGGGCCCCACCCTCCTGTACAGACGTGACTCCCTCTGCAGTGCCCAAGGCCCGCCTCTCAGCCACCTTCGGCTTCAACCCCTGCGTGAACACCGGCTGTGGGAAGCCAGCCGTGCGGCCGCTGGTGGACACCGGGGCCATGGTCTTCGTGGTCTTTGGCATTATTGGCATCAACCGCACGCGGCAGGTGGACAACCATGTCATCGGAGACCCGGTACGTGGGCCCACTTGGAGCAGATGCCGGAGGACCCGACTGCACCAGGTTCACAAACCAGGCTCGGGCGGCCACTAGCCCTGCTCCCCACACCCCCTCCTGGCTCCTTTGCTCACCGAGCTCAGTCAGGACCACCATGGGCTCTTGAGGGCACTGTTTCTCTTGAGGAGTGATCAGGGTTGAGCTCTTAGAATCACCCAGGAATCTGGGTACATTTCGGGCCTGAGCTGGTTGCCCCCTCGGCATGAGGGGCTGGAACGGAGCTGAGGGAGAATGCAGGTGTACAAACCCCCTCCTTCTGCAGGAGGCCCTCCCTGTGCCCGCAGCCCTTGCTGCATGCCTGACCAAGGGGCCCTCCGCTCTGTCTCCTCCCTTGTACACGCTTGGGCCCTGTGCTGGGCTCTCGGGTGTCTGAAAGGGAGAGACGCGGACGGAGCCGTGGCTGGGTCCGCCTGGCACAGAGTGGGGGCTGAGCACGTGGTAGGCAGGGCTGTGGATGTGGTACCGTCATAGCTCCTGCCTTGAGAAGCCAGTCCAGCTGAGTATACAGGAATCTTTCCCGAAGTAATTCGGGAGCCAGAACAGTCTGAGATCTATGTGATCAGGTCTAGACCGAGGATCCCGAGGTGTTTAGGGGAGGGTGGGGAGGTGAGGAGGGGACAAAGCGCACTGGGGAAGTGGGTGAGGGATTTGGATGTGCAGAGGGAGGGGAGGGAGCAGGAAGCCCCCGTGAGAGCCTGTGGGTCAAAGCAGGGGTGAGCCCGGGGGGCTCACCGTGCAGGGTGGACAGTGGTGGGAGCCCTACAGAGTGGACTCAGGCAGGGACCTCAGGCGACTGTGCCCGGGGCTCCAGCACAGTGTCTGTGATGGTGGTGGGAGCTTGGGAGGCTCTGGCCCCGGGGCAGGGCCCAGGGCCGAGTTCCTGACTCACTGAGCAGCCTTTGCCCGCTTGTGTCTCCTTGGGAAAGGGCAGTGTCATCTATGACAGCAGCTTTGATCTCTTCAAAGAAATTGGGCACCTGTGTCGCCTCTGCAAGGCCATCGCGGGGAACTCGGAGCTGGTGAAGCCAGGCGGGGCCCAGTGCCTTCCCTCAGGTGCGCGGGGGGAGGACAGGCTGGGGAGGCTCCACGGGTGGACAGCCATGAGCACACGTGTGCCTGGCGCGTGTCCTGCAGACATGCATCTGTGCCCGAATTTGCATCCGTGCTGGGGTGAGGGGTGCGTGACTCTTCCCGAGTGGGCTCATGGGTGAACATGAACAGGTGCAGACGTGCACATGTGTGGGGGCACCTGCAGGAGTAGCTTTTCCAGAACTGGGAGCCAGGGCCAGGGCTGACACAGATGAGGCCCTGCCAGGGCTCTGCTCAAGGGGGCACAAGATGTCCTTTTCCACCCCGATGGCAAGTGACTGTTGTAAGTTGCCTAATGGCACTGCCACTGGTTACAGACACATTTGAAAGCTGGAGGGCTGGGGGAAGGGCGTGCACCCCTCCCATACTCTCACCCGACGGGTGAGGACACACGTCCGGTGGGGGGGGGGATGGGGGGGCCAGGGGTGCTCTCCCGGGGTCCCCTCCCCGACCACCTCTCTCCCCTTCTCCCCGCAGGCTACAGCACCTCCTCCGTCCTGCAGATGCTGCACCCTGAATGCAAGGAGCTGCCGGAGCCCAACCTGCTCCCGGGGCAGCTGTCCCACGGGGCGGTGGGCGTCAAGGAAGGCCGAGTGCAGTGGATCTCCATGGCCTTTGAGTCGGTGAGCTCCCGTGGCCAGCCGGGCACAGTGCCGAGGGCTCGCCTCACGTGTGTGCACCTGATTCCCCGTCCCCGGCCGAGACCAGAGGGGCTGCTCGGGTCACGTGGTTATGAGTGTCAGCATCGGGTTTTAAACCAGGGCCACCTGACCACAGGGCGCTGCCCTTTCTCTGATGTCGGCTGTCCGCCGGTTCCCACCAGCCCAGGGTGTGTGTCGTTTTGCAGCCTCTGGGCTGGGGAGCAGACGAGGTTGGGGGCTGGTGAGAGTCTAGGATGCTCCCCTCTGAGGGCCCCTTTGGGGGGCCTGGTTGTGGGTCGCAGAGCCAGGTGCTGGGCCTGCCCCGGAAGAGCTTGGAAGCCAAAGGACCAGCCATCCGCGCACATCACTACTTCCTCTCTCATCCTGACACTCCCTGGACTCCCACGTGCACACGCACGCACACGCACGTACACGTGAGCACACGAGAGCCCTGACTTGGGCATCTGCGGACCTCAGGGCCCTGGCACTTCGCTCCACGAGGCTTCCCAAGCCCGCCCCTGCTGTCCGTGTGCCGAGACCCAGGGTCCAGCTCCACCTCTGATCCTGGTGTGCTCTGTGTCCTTGAACAAATCAGTGCCGGCCTCAGGTTCCTCCTCTGCAGAACGGGGTCAGTGAGGATACACGTGAAAGTCCCAGAGCAGGGTGAGTGCCTGCCTCTTCCCCCGAACGGCTCCTCAGAGCTGGGGGCTGTGAAGCAGACTCACGCTGCAGCCGGGAGACGAGCAGCTTGCTGGGCAGTGACAACAGCTATGATGGGGAAGCACCGAGGCCTTGCAGAGCCCAGCAGAGGCCTGTCTTGGTTAATCAAAGAAGGGCTCCTGGAAGAGACAGAACCCTAGTGAGAGCCTTGAAGGCCAAGTGGGAGCTGGCTGTGCAGGCAGAGGGAACAGCGTGTGCAGAGGGCGTGGCGTGAGAGCGTGGGGGCTCTGGGAGCTGCAGCGGGCTCTGCTACAAAGGGACGGGGACTGTGGTTACATCAGAACCTGCTGCCCTTGTAAGGATCACATGTGCACGAAGAGGCTGGTGGGAGGTAATCCTGGACTGTGGCACCCTCCGCCCCCACGCACAGCATCCTCTGTGTGCAGGTGGCCAAGGGCCGGCTGCATCTGCCACAGAGCAGACCGGCTGTCACCTGGGAAGGGTGAGTGGGCACCGCCCCCTGCCCGTCTCACTGACTCATGTGCCCCACAGACCACGTACAAGGGCAAGTCCTCCTTCCAGACATACTCCGACTACCTGCGCTGGGAGAGCTTCCTACAGCAGCAGCTGCAGACGTTCCCTGAGGGCTCAGCCCTGCGCCGAGGCTTCCAGACTTGCGAGCACTGGAAACAGATCTTCATGGAGATCATAGGCAAGTGGCAGCCCTGCCCCCCACGCCAGGGCTGGGCCGGTGGCAGCGGGTGGGGGAGGGGGGGCAGGGACAGGGAGGTGACCTGGGGTGGGGAGGGCAGGGCAGGGCCTGTCTGAGCTACAGCCTGTCATCTCCTCAGTCCTGGCCAAGAGCCCTGCAGCAACCAGAACAGCATGGTGGCCAGGAGTACCCATCGGAGGCCAGAATTGGGGTCTCCTGCTCTGGGGTACCTAGCCACGTTCTCTGATCTTGAATCTGGCCGCCTAGAAAGTAACAGTGATCACCACATGGCAGGTCTCTGTCATGCTGGGCCTTCCCGGTGCCACGCCCCGTGCCGAGGGCCTGACCCACGTTCTCTCTAAACTCCCAACAAGGCCTGTGGGGTAGGGGCTGTGATTGCCCTCTTTTACGGGTGAGGCTCAGGGAGGTCATGGCTTCCCAGAGTGACACAGCTAGTGATGACCGTGTCCACCCGTGGAACCCCAGTAACCTCGGAACCACGGAGGGGAGGGGGGCCTGTAGGCGCCGCACCCACGAAGCCCAGCTGAGGACCGTCTGCTCTTGCCTTCCAGGGGTGCAGAGCGCCCTGTACGGCCTGGCCCTGTCCTTGCTCATCTGTGTGGCCGCCGTGGCCGTGTTCACCACCCACGTGCTCCTCCTGCTGCCTGTGCTCCTGAGCATCTTAGGTATGTGGCAGAGGGGTGACAGGCATCAGGCTGGGGGGCCAGGAGTGGGCAGGGGCCTTGCTAGTGGCCTCCGGTCGGCAGGTTTCTCTCCACCCTTAACTGTCACATCTCCTCGGTGAAGGTTTCCCAACCACCCCCACCTCCCTCCCAGGCAGAAAGACCCTCAGCCACAGGCATGCATAGGACGGTGCCCCACAGGCGTGTGTGCTCCTGCAAGGGAGCCGCGTGTCGCCGGGTAGTAGCTCCTGGCCCAGTGACCCCTTGCCGCACCTGTCCCCCGCCTTGGAGCGTCTGCTTCTCTCTGGCCCTGGCCCTCCTTGTCCCTCCTGTGTCTAGAAGTGGGGGCTCCACTCTAGGCTTGGCCCCATTCCCCAGGGGCCCTCCGAGTTCGCCCAGGACCCCTCCAGGACTGTGTGGGTGAGGCTGGGTCCAAGCTGCCTCCCCCCCTGCCCCCTGCAGGCATCGTCTGCCTTGTGGTGACCATTATGTACTGGAGCGGCTGGGAGATGGGTGCCGTGGAGGCCATCTCCCTGTCCATCCTCGTCGGCTCCTCCGTGGATTACTGTGTCCATCTGGTTGAGGGCTACCTGCTGGCCGGAGAGAACCTGCCCCCGCACCAGGCTGAGGTGAGCGACCTGCCAGTCCTACCCCAACGCATCTCCCGTCCCCGCTGCAGCGGAGGGACCCTCCAGGACAGCTGGACATCCCTGGTGCCCAGCTCCCAACCAGACTGCGTTCCAGGGGCTGAGGTTTCCACGGCCAGTCTCCTCGCCCAGGGGACTCGGGTCCTAAGGCATTTCCACCGAGCAGCGCTCCGGGCCTTGGGCGGGTCCATCCCCCAGCCTGTTTCTCTAATGAGCATAAGGGGTTGGACCCGTTGACGCCCAAGGGCCCTTCCTGCTTCCCTGTGTCCGAGTCTCATTCTCCAGCCCGGGGAGCAGGGCGGGCTGTTCCAGTCGTGACTCTGAGGCCACCAACCACCCGTCCGGACCTCTCGGCTTAGTGAGAATGTACTCACATACTCTGTGCCCACACCAGTTCTGGGTCTTGTAAAGTTTTCGTTGTTTCCTAACCTGGAGTTGTGGTGGTGTGAAAACGCTCATAAATACGTGAATCAGCTATGTGTTTAGGTGCTTTTGGCCAAAAGAAAGAGCTCCGTTCCAATCAGGGCCATTTGTGAGGACCTACTGTGCAAATCGGCCTTAGCCTGGTCGTCATACCAACCTTTAAGCGCCTGCCTGTGCGCCTTCTTCAGGGAGTTGGTTCATCTTCACACCCACCCTGGGGAGCAGGTGCCGTTACTGGCCCCATTTATGGAGGCAGAATTGGGGGCCTCCAGAAGCGGGCTGGCCCCAGGCGGGGAGGGATCCCGCTGGCATGTCCGTCCCTGGCCCCAGCTCTTGCCCTCACCCCACACCAGGACGCCCACTCACAGCGCCAGTGGAGGACACTGGAGGCCGTGCGGCACGTGGGAGTGGCCATCGTCTCCAGCGCCCTCACCACGGTCATCGCCACGGTGCCCCTCTTCTTCTGCATCATCGCCCCGTTTGCCAAGTTCGGCAAGATCGTCGCGCTCAACACAGGTGTCTCCATCCTCTACACGCTCACGGTCAGCACGGCCCTGCTTGGCATCATGGCCCCCGGCTCCTTCACCCGGACCAGGACTTCCTTCCTCAAAGCCCTGGGCGCTGTGCTCCTGGCGGGGGCCCTGGGGCTGGCTGCCTGCCTCATGCTCCTCCGGAGTGGCTATAAGATCCCCCTGCCCACTGGGACCTCCCTATAGCGCTGGCACTGGGTCCTGACTTAACGCACCTTTTGTCCAGCGGGTGTGGGATGAGGCCCTTGCTCTCTGATCCCAGAGACATGTTTCCCGGCTCGGCTCTAACTCGTTCTGTTCCCAGGCCTGAGCTGGAAAGGCACCAAGTCGCTCAGTGTGGGAGCCGATGCCCACCTGTGTGGCCCGCACTGCCTTCATCACGGCGCCAGCCAGAGTTGGATGGGAAGCTGGCTACCACCGTGCCAGACATCCCCTGATAGAAGAGTCCAGCCCCCCTCCATGCCGGGTCACCACGGGGGTGTCCCTCTCACACTGCCTCAGTGCTGACAACTTTTGCATGCGGGTGTTACAGGGCCCCCGTTCTGCAGATGTGAAAACTGAGGCACCAGGAGGCAAACTGACCGACCTGTAGCTGGGTCGGTGACAGAGCCCAGCCGCCTCCTGAGTCCCATGCCTCCCTCGGGGAATTTGCAGGAAGAGCACAGCGGGTTCAAGGGCAGGGGCCTTGCACCCCCTATCCTATTTTCCCCTTCCCCCAGCTTTATGGTGGCCAGTGCTGGGTGGTCCTGTGGTCCCTCCCAGGCCTTTTGGTCCTGGCCAGAGAGTATAGAGACTGGCCTGGGGTTCTGCATGCCCGACCCTGGCCCCAGCCTCAACAGGCTCCTTCTCCCCGGGGGCTGCAGGGCCCCAACACAGCCTTCCTCGCTGATCCAAGTCCCCAGCTCCCCAACTCGACTCTGGGGCCGGAATTGAGGGAGGCAGCCCCTGGGAGATGGGGGCTGATTGTGCCTGCCGGCATCTCACAGCAGACGGTTCCAATCCCAGTGACAGGAAACTGCTGCCATTAACACGAGCATCGTAACATCTCTGGCTCCCCCATATTCTTCAAATCGTGATAACTAAGTATTCGCAGGCGAGGGGGTGGGCCTGGGCCCCCCCAGGGACCAAGGTCCCAGAGTGCTCTGCGTGCAAGGGCGAGGTTGGGGGCTTTGGGTAGCTCTGTGGGAGTGGGGCTCAGTAGATGTGCCTTCTTTTAAGGGGTTCCTCTGGCTCCTCGGCTGGGGCGTTTTTGAGCACGTCTGGCGTGCCGCGTGCTGCACCAGGTACTGGCCTCCTTCCTCGGGGCAGACGCTGCCCCCTGGGCTTTGGGGAGCTGCACACAGACTGAGCGGGAACTGAGCCCTGAGGGTGAGAAAGGCGTCAAGGGTGGTCTCCGGGCTAGCTCACCTGGCCATCTGTAAATATTAACTGGGGTCCAGGGATGCACAACAGCAGCACAGCACCATGTTCCCACTTAGTGCCCGCCTGGAACCAAGCAGGGACTCGGTATTTGTGCCGGGAACAGCAGACTTTTGGACTGCTGCCCTCCCCACCCCCCCCCCCGCCATCTATGGTGAAGACAGACACTGAGTAGTTAATGGTACCAGTTACCGTGCTGGACGTCCTTCTGGGGATTTGTGTTAATCTGCTGGGGCTGCCGTAACAAAATGCCACCGACTGGGGTGGGGGGCAGGGGCGGCGCTTAGACAACAGAAGCTTATCCTCTCACGGTTCTGGAGGCTGGAAGTCCAAAACCAAGGTGTCGGCAGCGTGGTTCCTCCTGGAGGTTCCAAGGGAGAATTTGTTCTGGGCCTTTCTGCTGCCTCCTGTTGGTTGCTGGCAGTCCTTGGTGGTCCTCGGCTTCTGGACACATCACTCCAATCTCTGCCTTCACCTTCTCGTGCTCGTCTTTGTGATGTGGACATCATTTCCCCTTTCTAAGGACGCCAGTGGTATCGGATGAGGGTCTGTCTTAATGACTCGACTTTATCATCTGCGAGGACCCTATTTCCAAGTAAGCTCACATGTGTAGGTGCCAGGGTTAGAATTCCAGTGCGTCTTTCGGGGGGACATTTCAACCCAGAACAGGGCTCAGCCTGCATAGATCCTTCATTAACCTTACAGAGTGGGTGCTAGCATACCCATTTTGCACACGGGGAAACCAAGGCTCTAAGAGATGGACTTGGCTAGGTCACATAGCTAGTTAAGGTGGAGCCAGACTTTACCCCCAGCCAGCTTGCCCCAGGATGTATGCTCGGCCAGTAAGGGCATACTGCCTGTGGGAGAATTATAACAAAGCCCGATGATGGGGACATTCAAGGTTGGTGGTCACATCGAGCGAGAGGCCTGTGGTTAGAAAATCTGAGATGGAAACCGTTGAATGTGTACCATACTTCACACTTAAGCACTGTCTCGTCAGCCTTATGTGAAACCTGAGCCCTTGGAGGGCCAGCAAAGAGCACTGTCTCTCAGGGGCAGGTCGTGCTTGGGACCACACAGTCCTGAAGGGGCTGCTCAGGGATTCAGGCCAGGCCGGTGAACCCAGGGCTCTGCAGCGTGGAGGACCCTTCCGGGGTTGTGCCCCTTCCGGTGATCAGCACTGTGGGAGGAGCAGGCAAGCTTCTGGGTGAAGCCCAGGCAGGAGGGGGTGACCGGGAGGCAAGTCAACAAGACAGCCCGGAAGGTGCTCTGAGAAAGGACTGCCCCGTCTGTCTAATAGCCTCTCCAATAACGTAGTTTTAAAGCGGAGGCAAAGTCATTTGCATATCATTTGCATGCAGTCCAAATAATGCCCATTTGTAAAGAAACCCTCTCTTAGCCTATTTCCTTTTCAGAAACAGCTCCTCCTCCTTCCCCTTGGCCTCTGTTTTCTTCAGTGTTGTGGGGGTGTTGAGCAGGCAGCCAGGCCTTGGTGTCGCTGTCACCTCCCCGCAGTTGACTAGGGCTGCCCTGCCGGGGCACTACTCTGGGGACCCCTCTAGCTCTCCAGTGAGCTCGGCTCCCGTCTCACAGATGAACACCTGGGACGCAGAGGGGAGGGCAGTTTCCGGTAGCACCAGGCTTCTCCCGCCACCCCCACCCCCACCCCACCTCCCTGCCAGGCTCCCCCTCTGTGGGTGGCATTCTCAACTTCGGATCTTTATTTCCTCATCAAAGCTGACCTGTCCTGGTCCCTCAGGCCCTGTGTGGTGACCGCTCTGTCCAGCTCCCGGCCAGGAATGCTCTCCTCACCCGGGGCGGGGGCCGAGGCAAGGCTGAGGGAAGGATGTGGGTGACTATTTGGGCCCACGCACCTGTCTACTTGTCTACAAGTAAATCGCCCTTTAACTTGTTTGTGAATATTTGCACTCAGAGTCCCAGAGGCACTAACTCCCATGAAAAGAACCTTGACCTTCCTTTGCTACTGATGCACAGCTCACGGTTTTAATGAGCTTTTGCTGAGCATTGAGATGCCCTTCATTAGCTCGGGCACAGCAGTTATTCTGGGGTCTGTGAAGATGTGCAGGCATTCAGCAGGCCAAGGAGGGCCATGGGACACCAGGGGAGCCCGGCAGAGAGAGACCCTTGTCACCTGCAAAAGTTCCCTGAGCCCCAGCTTCTCTCCCTCCTTCCTTTGGAGGCCAGGAGATACTTATTAATGAGAGCTAGCTTTTTTTGGAGTGCCGACTGCGTCCCAGGTCCTATCCATGCATTCTTGGGAATTCTCACAGCTTCAGAAGGGAATGTTTTTGTTCTCTTTCACTGCTGAAGGAAATTGAAGCTCAGAGACAAAAAGTAACTGGGCTGAGATCACACAGCTTGTGAGAGACAGAGCTGGGCTTCCCACCCAGGGCTGTTGGCTCCTGACTATATGTTCTCTGTCCCCTTCAGCCTCTCAGCATGCACCACCTTTGACCCGAGGGCCAGCTGACAAATGTCCCTCAGTTGCTGTCCCCCGCCTGCATGCTCCTCTCAGAAAAAGGAACACCAGGTCTAGAGTTGAGAGTCCAGTGTCCGAGTCTTAGCTCCAGCCCTGCCTGGGTGATCTTAAACAAACCAGTGAACATTGATATAATCCCTTGGGAAATGGGGTAGGGGACAAAACAATGTCCAGAGCTCCGAATCCTTCCACTGCTATGCTGGCAGAATTTGAGTCTCCTGAAGTCCAGCTGTCCTCTTCGTCCACCATCGGTGGCCATCCCAAATCTCTCTTGTTCCCATCATTGTTCACATCTGACAGGCAGAAGAATACCCATTGGAGCTGTGTGTTCATTTGTCCAACAACTTCCTTGCCGAGCACCTACTGTGTGCCAGGCACCATTCCAGGCCTCAGTGATACAAGGTAACGCAAACACAGACCCAGACCCTGACCTCCTGAACCTTACTGTGGAGGTGGGGAAAATTAACAAAAGAACCCCTCAGGGTGCCTAGGTGGCTCAGTCAGTTAAGTGTCCGACTTCGGCTCAGGTCGCGATCTTACAGTTTGTGAGTTCCAGCCCCACGTTGGGCTCACTGCTGTCAGCTTGTTAGCACAGAGCCCACTTCAGATCCTCTGTCCCCTTCTCTCTCTCTCTGCCCCTCCTTCACTTACGCTCTCTCAAATGATAAATAAAACATTAAAAAAAAAACCTCAAACACATAACCACAAACAGACAGTGAGGAAGAAGAGTGAGGAGAAAGGGCCCTTTCTGGGACTGGGACTGGGACTGGGACTGGGACAGGGACTGAGGACCGGTTTTCTTGCCTCTGGGGAGTTGATCCCACCAGATACAGGCCTTCTTGAGCCAAAGGACAGCCTACTGCAGGCTGATGTTAGGCATAAAAGAAGGGATTCATTGGATCTTCGAGGGGGCAAGGCTGGAGGCTTTGGGGGCAGCAGACATGGAAAGAGGTAACACGCTGGCCCAGGAGAGAACATCTGGCTCAGAGTGACACGCACAACCCACCAGGTGAATCAAAGGGAGCTGAGCGAAGCACGCGGAGTGGCCCTCTGCACAGGCCTTGCAGGCCAGCCTCGGTTCCTGCAGAAAGTTGCTCAGGAAGAATCAAGTTTCCTTTGCCTCTAGAGGAGTTCGGAGCGGTGGTCACACGCACTCCAGCAGGCTAAATACCATTGCCTTTGGCATTCAAGGCTCTGCAGAGTCCTGTGAAATGCCAGCCACTCCCAGCGGATGTGAAATAATACGAGCCCAGCCTCCCTCTTCCACACATCACTGTGCCTGAGGGGCTCAGGCTGGCATGGGGCTTGATGTCTTTGACCAGCCCCGCCCTCCAAGGCTGCCTGGATTTGCCTTAGAGACTAGGTCTGCATCCCGAGACCAGGTTGCAGCAGATGGCAGAGTGTGCTTCCCAGCCACAAAGAGGTGCTCATGCCCCCCCCCCCCCCCCCCCCACACCCCCAACAGGGGGCTCAAAGGGAGCCTCTTCCTTTCCCCCACCCTCTTCCTAAACTTTACTGTCTCCTTCTTGGCTTCCCCACCTGTAATCTGTCTCCCATACAAGCCCATTCTTCCCTCTCTGGTCACTGCACCTTGATTTTTCTTTGAGGATCTTCCCGCATCCCGGACATGTGGTGCAGGCGAGGCTGAGGCCACCCTCCCCCATACACACACGCTCCCCCAATTACCCCCTTACATCACCCCCACCCCTCCACCAGGTGAGTGGGTATGTAACCCAGGCCCGGACAATAAGCACATTCCATCTCCTGACCAAAGTGATTGGTGGAGGGATGGGCACTTGACCCAAGCCGGTCCATTGAGTGTCTTCTTGGGGACTTGCTGGAATCATGGGAAAGATGTACTGTCTTTTGACTGATATTCCCAGGTTGTGGGAGGAGCCCAGAGCCTGCCTCGAAATGAGGCCAGATCAGAGGAAAGCAGAGCTAAGGGTAAAAGTCAAATTTCTGATCACATTACTTAAGCCTCTGGATCCAGCCATGCCTGAAGCTAGACATGCCTAGATTTCTTTCTTAAGCCAATAAATCCCCTTTTCCTTAAGCCACTTTGAGTAAGGTTCTCTTTCACTTTAAATCAAGAGTCCTAACTAAATAACCCCGCACCAAAGGCTTCAAGAGTTTCTATTATTTACAGGCTTAAACCCCAACTCTTGCATATAACATTCAAGGCCCATAATGACCTGGCCTTAAGCCTCCCTTCAAGCTCACCTCCTTCAAGGTCCTCCAGCCATCCTAGACTCTCCATCTGCCCCAGACATTCCCCATCTCCATTCTGGACTATACGTACATGTCCCCCTCACTTTTCCCCCATTAACATCTGTCAAACTCTGGCCTGTCCCTCAAGGCTCAGCTCAGATGCCATCTTCTCCATGAAGGCTTCCACTTCTCTTGCATGGCTCTTTGTTGGAACACCATGTTCCATGTCACCATGAGTCATGTCCACATCTACCTTCCTGGCTGACAAAGTAGTCTTAAAAAGGAAAAAGCTATGCCCACTCCTATGACTGCCCAAGGAAGCCGGACTCTATCCCAGGGGAATGGGGATATAATGAAGGGTTCTTTAAAGCAGGAGACCATTATAGGCTTGCCCAATTGGTAAAAATCTTAATGTTTGATAACACACTCTGTTGGCAAGGTTTGGGGAAACAGGCTCTCTTATGCATTGTTGGTAAGAGTAGAAACAACTCAAAATGGAGGGTAATTTGGCAGTAACACTCAAAATCACAACTGCATGATCCTTTTGACTAAGCGAACCCACTTCTGAGAATTTAGCCTGCAGATAAACATACACTGGTCAAGTGTAGACGTTAATCACTGAAGCCTTGTCTGGTATAGCAAAGGACTGGGGGCTCCTAAATATCCATCAACACAGGGACCAATGAAATAAATTAGTCCCTTCAGACAATAGAATACTCTATGGCTGTAAAGAAAGAACAAGGAAGCTAAGTGCCAACAGGCGAAACATCACCAAGCTACATCAAATCAGGGAACGTGGCAAAACAGTGTGTAAAATGTGCTAGCTTATGTGTTTAAAAAAATAGGTAGGTGAGAGGATATATACTCATTCTCACTTGTATATGCATAAAGAAATGCTGAAGGAAACAAGAAAAGCTAAAACACTGGTTACCTGTGGGCATGGGGGGGGGGGAGGGTACCAGGCAGATGGCAGACAATCACTGGAGGAAGACTTTTTTAATAAATCTTTTCACATTCTTGGATTTTTTTTTTTGACTGCAGGAATGTAGTACCTGGATGATTGTTTTTTTAAGCAGAGGAGAAATGTGGCTTTCATCTACTCCTTAGAGAGTTCACTCTGGCTGCCGGGCAGAGGGTAGACTGGAGGAGGGTGTAGTGAGGCAGGGTGAACAGTGAGGAAGGAGGGAGGGGAGCACCCTCCCCCCAGAAAAAGCATCTACAAACATCAGCTGGAGTGCTCTGAACCCAGGCACTGCCAGGAGCTGGTGGGGCCAATGGCAGCCTCCCTGCCTCCTTCTCTAAGCAGAAACATGGGACAACCACCTGCTCTGGAGCCAAAGAATTTAATCGGAGGCTTTGGAGTGACCAGGAGTGTGGCATTGCCTGATGCCTCTTCCTCTCCCCCTTGTAGTTTGGAAGGCAGAGGGGATGTTTGGTAGGGGCACAGGGTGATAGAAAAAGGCCGGGGCCAGGCTATGTGTCTGGGCTGGTGTGCAGTCCTAGAAATCGGGTTTTGTGTCCTCATTCTGCCTCCATTAGCTGTGTGAATTTGAGCAAGTCACTTGCTCTATCTTAACCTGTTTGCTCATCCATTAAATAGAATAGTCCATGGTGCATGCTTGTTGTATTTTAAATGAGATAATATAATGCCAAGGACTTGGCCATAGTGATATCTGCTAAACCATCATCACTACCATCGTCATTGTTGTATAACAGATTTCTCCCAACTCAGGGTAGCATTTATGTGCTTAAAGTTGAAAAGCTGTTCAATAAATAGGGACTATTTGCTTCCCAATTAGTTTTTCTCCAACTGTGAGTGGAATGTTTTTTTCCTGTCCCATTGATGCTGCTGGGTCTGGCCATATGACTTTGCATTGTCTACTGGGATGCTGGCAGGCGTGAAGCAAGCAAAGGCTTGAAATATGTCTGTCTGAGGGGACTTGCCCTCTGAGCTTCTGCTTCTCCAAGAGAAAGATGTGTCCCAGGGAGCCCACCTGTTCTAGGAGGCTGAGAGATATGTGGAACAGACTGGATCCAAGCTGTAGTCTAGAGTCAAGCAAAGCTAGTCCTAGCATAGATCACCTGACTCTTCAGCTGACACTGTAAGTGATTGTTGTTTTATGCCACTGGGTTTGGGGAGATTTGTTTTGCAGCATTATTGCAGCAATAGCTGACTGAAGCTGGCCATTACTTCCAGAATAAAGTTGAAGGTCCTTCATGTAGTCTTCGAATTCTTTTAGGGTCTCATTGACAACTTCCCCATTTTTATCTCACACTACTGACTCCACTTTGTGCCTTGGGCCTCAGTTGAACCAAATTTATTTCAGTCCTGATGCATGTAGTGCTCTGACTCGCCTCCAGCCTCCACTGTGGGCTGTTCTCCCTGCCTGGAACACTCCTCTCCCTACTGCACTTTGATAGCTCTTTCCTACCCTTTGGGATTCAGCTTCACTACTGCCCCATGTCTGAGTTGGCTGTACTGGGATGTGACCCCACAGCCCTTTGTATTTCTTGTGCCCCGTATTTTTAGTGACCTTCTACTTGTCTCTCTCTCCCCACGAGGGCATATTCCATGAAGGCAAAAGACTGAATATCCCCAGTTCCTGGCATAGAGTATATTCATTGTACATATCTGCTGACTGAATGAATTTCCTGTCCCTTTCAAGCCTCCATCTGCCTACTTGTAAAATGGGAACTATTTCATCAGAACTGGGGCAGAAGGATGCCCTTGCTTTGCTTCTCTACAGGGGGGTGAATTAACAGGTGCCTTCTACTCTCCAGAAACCCTGCATCCTTCCTTGCCTTCAGCCTCCTCCCCCACCTCTTGTCAAAGGGACTCGAGGTGAAGGACGGGTTTCTTGGCAGATCAGTGGAGCCTTTGTTCTGCACAAGCCTACCTGACAGAGATGCTGCTTGTACTTATCTGGCTTGTGTGGGGAGAGGAGGAGGGCTTCTGACCAGACTGTGCCACAACAGTCCCTCCACTCTGCCTGCCAGAGTGCCTTCAGGGCAGATCTGCCTTCCCTTGGTGGGAACAGCAGAATTCTACAGGGAGGGGTGGAGGGAAGCTGAGACATAACTGAGTCCCTTATACATGCCTTGAAATCGTGTCATTCCTACTACGCTCCCTGAAAGGAAGATTGTATCCCCATTTTTCAGAGAAGAAAGTGGGTCACCTATCTTCACCTAGTGGTGGGATTCTAACCCAGGCTGGCTGACTCCAAGGTCAGTTTCTACTGCATGCAACTGCCTCCGCCCTGAGCAGTGACTTGGTGTGGCTCAGTGGTGCAGGTAGCACCAAAGGGAACAGAGAGCATAGAAGACATTATTATAATAAAAATAGAGACACCCTAAAATGAGTATAACACTATGCAACCCACAAGAGGCTGTCTCGCCAGTTTCACACAACTTTGCAAAGCAGGCCTATTAGCACCCCATTTTACAGAGGAGAAAATTGAGGCTCAGGAAGATGAAGTTATTTCTCTCAATATCTCACAGCAAATGGCGGAGCTGAGGCAAGACTCCTCCCATCTTTGTCCCCTGAATCACTGAACTCCAGAGGTCCCACTAAGGGACTCTGGGGCCCTTGACCCAGGGGGACTTTGGGACATCTGATACCTTGGGGCAGGTCCTTTCCCCATCGTGTGATAATCAGACCATCAGGCTGCATGGGTTCCACCTATAGCTGTGCAACCTTGTGAAAGCCACATGATCTCTCTGAGTCTCAATATACCAATTATCCACTGCCACCTCACAAACCGCTTCAAAAACTAGTGGCTTAAAACAATAGCCACTTATTTAGCTCATGATTCATGCTTAAATTACGCTGGGATAATCTGGGTGGTTCTTCTGATGCTAGAGACTCTCTCATGTGTCTGCAGTCAGCTGTGGGTTAACTGAGTGGTTTTGCTTTGGGGGCTTGGCTAGCTGTCAATCTGGGGGAACAAGGGTCACAGGGCCATATGTCACTCACCAGGCTTGTTCACAAGGCAGCGTCATGGTTCCTGAAGAATGAGCAGGAGTGCACAAGGCCTCCTATAATGGCTTGAATTGTTTTCAACCCTCCTGTTACGGGTTGAATCCCAGAAGACAGATTATCGAGCTTTGTTTTAGAAAAAAGAGAGAAAGCAAGGGTGGAGGGGAGAGAAAGGACATATACTCTTGCCGACCCCAAAATGCAATTTATAAAACGAAAATCTGGTGTGACATTCCACTAAATTAACAATTTATAGATAATTCACTATGCTTATACCATTAAGCAAATACACTTTAAATTGATTTCAAATTAGTGGGCTAATGACTCCCCCCAGGTCCAGTCTCTGCCAGCCCCCCAGTGCAGTGTTTTTAATAAGAGGTAGGTGTGCAATAACGGCCTCTTTATTCCATAAGTGAAGCCATAATTGAACTTGAGGTCATATCCAAGGGCCCTATTGATCTACATAGAGAGGGAAAGTGCTGACAGTGACCATCTTCAGGCCAGAGAGGTGGGGTGGGCCAGGGGAGAATCCTGCAGCTATGGCAGATTTGGAGATCACTTTTTGTATGACCTGCAGGTAGCCTTGATGGCTGATGAGGAAGTTAAATAACCTTGAGGCAGGCAGAGCCCTTAATTCCAGTCCTACAGGGACTCCCTAAAGGCATGTCAAAGATATGTGTGACCCTCCAAGATTCCCAGGGCCCCAGGGTGAACACTGCACCCTCTCTTGTCCCACCATGACTTCCTGACCCCCAACTCCCTAGTCCAAAGGGATCCAAGCCAAGGTATACCACAAGTGTGTTCTACTTTCCTTCCTTATCCTAAGTTTCAAGTCCTTTAACCCTCAGCTCAGACAAGAGCTTCTCTAACCCCAACTCAGAAAGGCAGGATGGAAGGTCTTTGGTTCTTGTTGACGTAGTTCTGATTGCTTCCATTTCATAAAGCACAAACCATTATCCGTCTCTACTGCTACCTCCAAAGGGGCTGTAAGAACTTTATCTCCATCTCAAGAGAACATCAGGGTCTCATTTTATTCTTCGTCAGTCATTTTGGCTGCTCTGAACCCAGAGATCTTTTGTCCAAAGGGTATGCCTGACAGAAGGAAGTGGGAAGGGAAACAGAGAGGGAAAATGTGAAGTCCAGAGGAAAGAAGTGAGGAGAATGACAGACCTAGTGTTTAAAAAAAAAAAAAAGAGCATAGAGCAACAGAGAGAGAGAAATTTTACAGAGGAGTAAATGTGTAATGGAAAATCTCGTGACCTCAAGGCCAGGGAGAACAGCCAGGGAGGTGAGGCAGACTGGGCATTTGGTCTCTTAATGAATGGATCAATGTTTAGGAAAATCTGTAAAATACTCCATGTGTGCCCTTGAGATTGTTGAGCTGTCTATAATATAGTCCAAATTTGAACCCTAAAATTATCTAAACATTGTATACTAGCAGTGAATATAATGCTCCCAAATCTCATAAAATCTGGACAAAAGACAAGAATGGAGAATAACAAAGGACAAAGACCTTGTTATTTTCCCTGCTACCCATCCCCGTTCCATTCTTGGAGCATAAAACTCCTTGCAGATTTTTAATTGACCTTTGAGTGTGTGGAGCTCCCAAAATTCTTTCATTGCACTGGCGGGGAGGTGGGGGGAGGTAAATATGATGCTCCTAGCTCTTCTTGGCCAGATTCTTCTCTCAGACATGTTGTACCTGGATGCAGAGGAAGGAGAAGATTATTCATTATAAGCTCTGCATCATCTCATTCACATTCCATTACAGGGGTCAGTCATGGTGATAACCAAAGAGAAGAAAGATCTCAGGGAAGAATGTCTCTGGTTTCCAGGAAAAGATTAGTAGGGAATAGTTGACTAATCAATATTAATCAATAAAATGTCCCAGAAAAATCTAAAGCCACATTATTTAAACAGAGTTTTTCCTAGAACATCTTCTCTGTTGACCAAAAGGATGAAGAAAGACAAAATCACAAAGGAGAAATTCATCTTTTTTTAAAAAATGACTGTAAATTGATTCAAATATACATATAATCAGCAATTTCACTCCTGGGTATGTACCCAACATAAATGAGTGCTTTGTCCACCAAAAGGCATGCACAAGAATGTTCACAGATTTATTCATAACAGCCTCAAATTGGAAACAACTCAAATGTCCCTCAATGGTAGAATGGATCAATAGACTGTGGTTTATTCACACAAAAGAGTATTATACAGAAATAAAAAAAGAATGAACTACTGATATGCAATGACATGGATGAATCTCAAAACATGATGTTGAATGAAAGAAGTCAGATATAGAAGAGTGAATACATTTATATGAAGTTCAAGGACAAGAAAAACTAATCTTTGGTGACAGATGTCAGAAAAGGAGTTACCCTTGGTGGGAGGCATCACAAGAAAGTGGTGCTGAAAATGTTACGCATTTTATCTGGATAGTGGTTATACACACGTGCACACTTTTAAGCTGTATACTTAAGATTTGTGTACTTTATACAAGTTATTCCTCAAAATGATTAATAAATGTTTTCAAATGGTCACTCCACTCCCTCAGTCCAAAATTTAAATCATCACCTGTCATTCACTTCTCAAGGGCTATAAAATTACAAACCTTTGTTCTTTATTTTCCATCTTGAGGGAAATGGAAACGTAGTTGTTCATTGTGCAGATGAGGATAATGAGCTATGGGATCTTCCAGCAGAGACATCACTACAGACCACGTAGTGTAAGGCTGGACTGACAGGTATCATGGCGAGTGGAGACTGTGAACTACAATCTGTGACACCTCTGTCCTTCCTCATGGCATTATTGATGTGGTGCACAACGCCTGAGGCTGGACATGCCCCTTGGAGCTGCCAAAAGTTCTCATCATCCCATAGCCCTGCCACTCTCCCTAGAGCAGAATAGGATGGCTGTCGCAGAAGCTCCTGGATTAATTTCAAGACATACTAAATTAGAATTGAATTACAGTCCAGCCTTGTGATTCCCAACAGCTATCATTGCAGTGATCCAGCTATGCTTGGTGACCAGACGCCAGGGGTAGCTCCCAGAGGTTGTTTCAGCACCTTGGACAGGGGAAGGACCCTCGCTAAACCCTGGTGCCCAGCTGGGTCTCTTATTTCAGCACCAGGGACAGCGGCTCGTGCATTTAATGGGTATGGAAATAGACTGGGCTGGTAAAACCTATTTGCAGAGAGCAATCTTCCCACAGTTTGCTATTTACACACAACGCGACTGCTTCCAGCTTTGTATAACAAATTAAATTCTGACAGCATTAAAAATGTATGTGTGATGAGAAGATTGGTTTGGAAAACACCCAACATTTACCTCCCTTCCACCTCCACCTCCTTCCTCCAATCCACGTGTTTCCCAAGGGACCTGCACTTCAGGGAATGCCCAGGTAAATGGAGTTTCTCATATTTTAAAGTTGTCAGTGGAGTACATGGGTAGAAGAGCAGAACCCCTGGGACCAAACTTATTTTCCCTCTGAAACCTACATGCAAGAATACCTCCTCTCTGAGAGAGTGAAAAGTGAGGTTATTATTTAGAAATCTTTCCTTGACTATTGAAAGCCTGCTGTGTGCCAGGCTTTGTGCTAAGCACTGGACATATAGTGATGAGCCAAAGAAATTCCCTGCTCTTACGGAGTGTACAGGCTAGTGGGAGGAAAAGACAAAAATTACATAAATATATCAGTAACTAGGATAATTTCAGTTCGTTGTAAGTTCTATGAAGAAAATAAGCAGAGAAATGGGCTATGGTGACAGGGTGAGAATTACTCTGGCTAGGATAGTCAAGGAAGGCTGCTCTGAAGAGATGATGAATGAGTTGAGTTTTGAACAATGAAAAGGAGTCAGACTTATGAAGAGCTAGCAGAAATGCAATCCAAGAAAAGGATGCCACAACTGCAATGGTGCTCAGGTGGAAACAAATGTGGCATGTTCAGAGTGTGGAAAGGAGCCCAATGTGGATGGAGTGTAGTGCACGAGGGGAAGACCTGGAGGAATAAGGTTGGAGAAATAGGAAGGAACTGGTCCACGTGGGTCTTGTGGGTCATATAAGACATTTGGATCCTAAGCATGGGAGTGATCCGATTTCTGTTTAAAACAACCTGCTTTTTAGCCCCTATGGGGAGAGTGGACTGGGGAAGTGGGAGAGGAAGCTAGCAGACCAAGTTGGACTGTGGCAAAGGTCCACTGAGAGACAATGGTTACGATAACCCTTCTCACCTCCCACCGTTTGCAATTTTGTCTCCAAAATTAAGGATGCACTTGTCTGAGTCACCCATGTTCCTGTTCTCCAGTCCCTCTTATAATCAGTGCCACACACTGGTTATTGTGAGATATTATGAGAGAACATGCACATGGTCACATATTATGGCTCATTCAATTGAAAGAACGAATAAGTGGTGGCTTCAGAGCCACCTGTCTCATCTAGAAATAGAATCTATTACCTCTTTTACACCAGTTTTTCTCACTCTCTCAATTCATGGGTTACTGCTTGGGGAGAAAGGATGTGCAGAGCACTGAATCCACTCCTCATGGCTCATCATCTGAGAAATAAGCTTTACCAAGTCAGTGGGAATTGTAGGCTCATGCTGATGGGATGTCATTGGAGGAGACTATACACTATCTATCATGCAGTGAACAAAAGCATGAATGTATATGATATTTAAAGCATTAATGTAACAGTGATATCACTTCCCGGACCAGCCACAGGACCAAGGGAGACCACAAATGCATAATATGTGAGTCCATGCTCTATCCAACTAGGTTCACCAGCCATAAGTATCCAATATGGGAACTGGAATCCAATATGACCACCAGGAAGGGAGCAAACTGAGCAAGGAGAGGAAAAACAAAGATCACATGGCTTAGTATCAGGTTCTCTGACACTTGGTCTCATCTCATTCACTAATTCACTTGAAGATGTCAGGTGCATCCTTTCCTTTCCCTGGGCCTTGTTTTTCTCAAATGCAAAATGAAGGGGTTTATTTGAACCTCATGATTTTCTAGCTCAAGAAGTCTCTAAACCTGCAATGGCCCTAGGACCTCAATTTCCCACATTCTTTTGTATCTCCTCTTGTACTCCCCAAATCCCTCCCCCCAAAAGTATGGAAAGTATGTATCATTGTGCCCATTTTTCAGGATGGGAAAACCGAGGCCTCAAGATCACAAGGACCATTCACGTATCTACCAACTGAATGAGAGAGGACATAGATGCAATTACAACTCACTCAGGTAAATCCTAACTCTTCCAGAAGGAACTCACAGCAGTGCCTTCTGCACAGCCTTCCTCACCTCACTCCAGACATCCCCTTCCCCTTCTCCCAGCCCCTTCAAGCCCCTGCTGGGCTCTGGCTCTTCTGCAACCTCTCTGGTCATCATCAGGAGGTATGCTGGTACTACAAAGATGCCTGTACTCCATGCAGCCTCTGGTGGGTATGTATGACTATTTCAGTTTCAAGGCTACTGGCAAATCCCATCATGGCCAGGCCCTTCCACTGGGCTCATAAGTTGGGATATACAAGCTCATTAGCATGGGGAAGGGGAGGAAGACACCCTGGGCTTTATTCACCAGTCCTGATTTAGTAGGTGTTCCCTTTGCAGCTCCTGGGCCTTGGAGGTATCTGTGCCCCGCCTGTGTGTGGTTGTGTTTGTTATGGAAATTACCGCTCACCCATACATATAAATCTGCAAGAGAGCCTCCTGTCATTTCTAATAGTTCCACAGGCTGCACTGAGAGAAGGCTGGGCAGACCTGAGGCTATTTCAGAGATGCGAAGACCTCCATCTTTGTGTTAACATCAGAAGAATCTTGACTACCCAAAGAGCTCATGTAATAGTTTCTAGTCATCAA
Organism: Herpailurus yagouaroundi; assembly: GCF_014898765.1. NCBI lineage: Eukaryota > Metazoa > Chordata > Mammalia > Carnivora > Felidae > Herpailurus > Herpailurus yagouaroundi. Next base: position 8,454,584 of record NW_024412388.1, read on the forward strand.
GAGCTTACAGTGTACCCAGCACTGTGCTCAGGATTTCCTGAGTATCATCTCATTTAATCCTCACATTACCCCATAATCTCCACATTTTAGATGAGAAGACTGAAGCTAAGAGAGATTTAAGTGACTTGCTCAATATCACAGGAATGGAAAGCAGCTACCTTTAATTGCCCAACTTCTAGATCATCTCCGTGATTCTTGGGTTCTTTAGGGCCATGGTGAGAGGAAAGGAAGGAATGAGGTGATAATACTCCGTGAGAGGTGGAACCTCCCCAAAGCAGTCTCCCACTATCTCTCCCCTGGGAGATGTTCTGCCTCCGTCTAGAAGAAGTTTCTCCCCCACAGAATGAGACTTGGGGCTCAAAATCTTGGCCCTTTTACTACTTTTGTGGTACAACCATCCCTCTCTCCCTCGCTTTATTGTTAAGAATTCTTTCAGTTGTGCCAGAAACATGAAAACCCTGGACAAGAGCTGGCTGGGGCATGGCTCTACCCAGAGGCTTAAGTAATTTGTTAGAACTCTGTCTCTTTCCAACTCTCAGCTCTGCCTATGCCTGCTTGGAGTCATTCTGCAGGTGGGCCTGCCCCAACCAGTTAGCCAAGAGGGTCACCACAGGCCCGAGATTTCATACTCCCAGACAAGAAGAACACCATTATTGATGAACACACCAAGACTAAGTATATGTATATTGTATTTTTCCATTCATGCCCCCCCCCGCCCCAGTATCTCCCATGTTCTTTTACAACGTAACACTGACACTCCTTTCATCTCATGGTCACGTTGGTCCCTTCCCCTTGAATCTGGGCAGACTTTGTGGCTGCTTAGAGCACTGGAATATGTTAAAAGTAATTCTTTCTCTTTTTCCAGGTCCATCCCTTAGAAACTGGCAACTTTGGGGTGCCTGGGTGGCTCAGTCGGTTAAACGTCTGACTTCGGCTCAGGTCATGATCCCACAGTCCATGAGTTCAAGCCCTGCATCGGGCTCTGTGCTGACAGCTCAGAGCCTGGAGCCGCTTTAGATTCTGTCTCTCTCTCTCTCTCTCTCTCTCTCTCTCTCTCACTCTGTTCCTCCCCGTTCATGCTGTCTCTCTCTCTCTCTCCCTCAAAAATAAATGAACATTTAAAAAAATAAAAAGAGAAAGGAAACTGGCAGCTTCTATTTTTTTGTTTCTTGAGACACTCACCTCTGAAGCTCTGGGCCCCCATTTAAGAAGTTCAAGGCCACCAAGTTGTGGGAAGCCCAGGGCATGTAGAAAGGCCAAGGGTGGGTGTTCAGTTAGAACAGCCCCAGTGGAGGTTAAAGTGGACAACCAACATCACTACCAGACATGTGAGTGACATCGCATCAGGATGATTCCTCCCCAATAGCGAGTCCTCCTTGGTAAAGCCCCAGACACCCTCTAAACAAAGACAACGCATCCCTGCTATGTCCTTTCCCAATTCCTAACCCACAGAATCTGTGATCATAATAAAATGGTTGTTTTAAGCCACAAAGCCTAGGTGTAATAGGTTATGCGACAAAAGATAACTGGAACTTTGTGTGTGTGCGTGTGTGTGTGTGTGTGTGTGTGTGTGGTGGTAGAGAGATTGTTTCCCATAGGAATTAGAAGGCAGACAGATAAGCACATGAGACAAACAGGCACTATATCTAACCCCTGAATAATTGCCTATGGGGCCCACCACTTCTGAACGTACCAACTTTCACCGCTGGCAGGAATGATTGTAGGATAAAGACAATGTACACGTGGGTCTGTTCCCGTGTTGGGCCTCACAGTGCCCAGTTAGCTTGGGCAGAGTGTTAAAGCACATAGTAAGCTCTTCTGTGTATTCCCTCCTCTTCTTTGTGGTGAGCTGGCTGCTCCTCTAAGCAAAGTGTCCCCAGGCGGGGTCTCTCAGTTGTTCAATTGCAGGGTTTACCACTCACCTCTTTTTCCTTATAAATGGTGCCCTGCCCCGAGTTGTATTATGTCAGTGACATAGACCTTGAGGTCCCTGTCCCTTTTACCCGCCAAACCCAGGCCAGTCATTCTCCAAGCCCCTCCAGCCCATTCCTGGGCTCTTCCCACCCCCCTGCTCTCACTACAGCCTCCTGGATTCTGACTCTGGAACAATCTCTCAATTCTCCTCCTTTTCTTTCTTTTCTGTGTTTATTCCTTCCAGGTGCTGTGAAACTGCCCTGATTCTGAGGTTCTACTCTCCTCTTTTCTGAACACGTGGATTCTCAACCAGTCCCAGTTTCGTCATCCACTACTTGCCAGAGTCATCAACCCACAGGAAGAAATGAAACCCCCTTCCCTCAGGTACACAGCATCCAGGCTGAGAGTGTGATCTCCAAGCCAGCCTGGCTCTAACTCCTGGCTCTGCTGCCTGCCCGCTGTGTGTCCCCCAGCACATTAGTCAGTCTCACTGTGTCTCATTGTCTTGTCTGTAAAAGAGAGATGACAGAAACTCCCATCTTGTGGGGTTGCTGGGAGGATTAAACAAGACAACCCAGGTAGAGGACACTGCACCTTGCTCCTATTAATTGAAATGACACAAGGCCTCTCCAACTCCTTGTTTAAATACAAATTCCAACAGGGCCAGGTTTGTTCACGCTCATTCATGCAGAAGAGACAGCGCCCATCACCCTCCTCTGGCTTCACAAAGACAGCTCACAAGTATTTAATACCTTCCAGAACACGGAAATATCCGCTTACATATTATCACCAGGGTGACAAATTTTTAAGTAAGACAATCAATTGGAATTATGGGGGGTTTTCTTTAAGAGTGAAAACTGTTTACCAGGGAGGACTGCAACCACCTCTGAAGTCAGGGTGCCCGTATAAAGCTCTTTTGTTAGAAATAACATTTGCAAGGATGGATTTCTCATGCAGACTAGAATCTGCTTTCCTATAGCTGCAGGGGAAGTGGGGACTTTTTTTTTTTTTTACATCTTATCTTGCTGAGATCTCTTTCACCAGCAGCTATAAGGACTTACAGTTTCAAGATCCAATATTGGAATTCTATTAGTCAGCACAGAAGGGGGAAAAAAAAGCAGTCTTGAGGGGGTCAAAACTCAAAATATAAAAGAGAAAAAAGCAGAATAGTGTTGTTAAGTGAAATGTGGGCATATTGGATAACAACCTTCAGTACATGGTAGGTAGTATTTTTGTCTTTGTTCTTACTGACGTGTAACCCTACTAAAACCACAATGCAAATGGTCAGTGCCATGATGGCACATAGTCCAGCAGTCAAAAAGTTATTTAAAGTCATTTCAATTCTTCAGCTGCATAACTCAGACCTTTTGAAGGGGACACGTGGTCGGAGAAATTTCCCAATTTGCTTATCCCTGTCACCTACGTCTATACAGTATTTGGCTCCCCTGGTGACTCCTTCCTGCCAAATACCCCGGTCCTGACTCCACCTCCTGAGCTACAGATTTTCCAGCTGTTCCGTCCTATTCTCCCTGATCCCATATCCCAAAAGCCAAAGAGCTGGTCTGATAACACGAGGGCCTTCCCTGGAGTGGGGAGGGGGACTCACAGGGTGGAAGGAACCAGTAGACAATGCCAGAACCCCCTTTATCGTGTGGGGTAGGGACAGGCTGGGACCACCCCCAGGTCAATCCTTTCTGTCCTCCCACACTGCCGCAAGCGTGACAAGGACCCTCCATGACTAGTATCTCTCTTCGTCCCAGGAACATCAGTATTCCCTACTTAACATTTATAATACATCTCTCCAGCTCCGGTTCACCAGGGACTACAGCAAATCACAGAGTTGGGGCTGCTGCCGTGGGGAGAAAGTTTTGCTTCTCTCAGCCCCAACTAATCACAGCACATTGGGAAACAGCCTGGTGATGCTTCGAATCCCAATCCACCGCCAGGATGCTGGCCCTGCTACCAAATCCCAGTGCAAATTGGAATGAGTCGCTGGGGCCTCACCTGCCTGCCCTGCCTGGCCCTGATTGCTGGGAGGCTCAAACAAGGTAGCACTTTGGAAGTCCCCCTTCCCCTTTCCTCAACAAGAGATCTCCTTGCCACCCACCTACCACAGCTTCTGACACACCCACTATTCAGCTTAATTCTTCAGTTTAAGAAATTGCGTCTGAAACATTCCCTGAAAGCAGGGACCCTTTGGCACTGGGGTGTGAGCTTCTCGACCACAGGCACTTTGTCTCACACGTAGTAGGTGCTCAATAAATATGGATTAATGAATAAGAGTGTCTGCTGATATAAGAGCATAGGTTAAGGGGCTCCTGGGTGGCTCAGTCGGCTAAGCATCCAACTCTTGATCTCGGCTCAGGTCATGATCTCACGGTTTGTGGATTCAAGCCCTACATGGGGCTCTGCACTGATAGCGTGGAGCCTACTTGGGATTCCCTCTCTCCCTCTCTCTATGCCCCTCCCCTGATCTCTCTTGCTTGCTCTCTCTCTCTCTCTCTCTCTGAAAATAAATAAACTTTAATTTAAAAAAAAGAGCATCGAGCACCTGGGTGGCTCAGTTGGTTGAGGGTCCAACTTCGGCTCAGGTTATGATCTCGCAGTTCGTGAGTTTGAGCCCAGCGTCGGGCTCTGTGCTGACAGCCCGGAGCCTGGAACCTGCTTCAGATTCTGTGTCCCCCTCTCTCTCCGCCCCACCCCTGCTTGTGCTCTGTCTCTGTCTTTCAAAAATGAATAACCAGGGGCGCCTGGGTGGCTCAGTCGGTTAAGCATCCAACTTTGGCTCAGGTCACGATCTTGCGGTCCATGAGTTCGAGCCCCGCGTCGGGCTCTGTGCTGACTGCTCAGAGCCTGGAGCCTGTTTCAGATTCTGTGTCTCCCTCTCTCTCTGACCCTCCCCCGTTCATGCTCTGTCTCTCTCTGTCTCAAAAATAAATAAACGTTAAAAAATTTTTAAAAAATGAATAACCATTTTTAAAAAGTTTTTAAAAAATAAAAATAAATAAAAATAAAAAGAGAGCATTGATTACGTTAAATCATGTTACCGATACCTGGCAGAGAGTAAAGAGAGTAAGTTCTTGAAGGGACTGGGTACAGAGGTTATTCATTCATCCACTTGGGAAATACTGGTGGAGCCTATACGCAGGCACTGTGCTAGGCACTGAAATACAGGCGATCAGGGCAGGAACCGTCCCCATCCTCATGGGGACGGAATGAGCTTCCCGGGTTTGACATGAGGGCCCTCCCCACCCGGCCCTGTCTCAGAGCCAAAGTTATTCAACCCCTTGGGCCTCTGCTCCAGAGAACCAGTTCTCTCCAGGCACCCATCCCTACCCACCCTCCTCCCCCCTGGAAATTCACAAAACGAGAGACCAGAGGTGGGGGAGTGAGTGTCACTGAAAATGGCCATTATCAGATTAGACAAACCCCATGGCCTCCAGCCAGCACCGCCCACAGCCCCGGCCACCAATTTACTGGGATGAAAAGGCTCATCCATATTTCATTTCAGGCATTCAGCATTCTCAGCTGCCGTCCATTCCTTCAGTGGGCCCATTTCACACCTCCCTGCCTCAGAGGAGGCCCCGGACCAAAGGGGACATGCAGGGCCTGAGCTGACAGCCCATTTGCCCAAAGTCCACCCCATCCCCCACAGCACCTACATTCTATGATGCACTCGGGCCCCTTTCTGAGCCCAGCCCCCACCTTCCAGCACTTCCCATGGGCCAAAAGAAGAGCTATTCCCCCCCTTGCCAGGGAAGGCACTCCTGCTCCCTCATGCCCCCACCCCTGTGTCCCCACCTCCCCCAAGGGACCTGGTGCTTGCCACAAGCCTGATGTGTCTGGCAAACCAGCACGGGGTGGGGGAGTGCGTCTTGAGTCCCTGAAGGCGGGTCTAGGACAAGATCGGGGATTTTCAAGCATGAAAAGGATCTTAGAGATAAGGGATCTGCTATTCATTTCCTCCCTCCACCAGCAGGGTGATTTGGCATTTGCCTTTTTCCCCCTCCTTGTGGAACCACCTAGTGGAACCAACTAGAAACTGAAGCAGCCAGAGGACTCAGCAGGACCCAACGACCTTTGGAAACTGCAGGATGGCAGTAGCTTGGCCACGGATGGGCAGGGGACCCGAGGAGTCAGCTAAACAGTACGAGAGGCAGGCAGGAGCAGGGGGGACCACTCTGTCCTCATCCTTAAACATAGCCAAACGAGGGCCAGAGAACTGAGGAAGAAGAGTAGGGCCAGGAGCCTCCGGGGCTGCAGGGCCATGAATCAGGGAATGGGCGAGCTTTGCTCTAGTTCAGCCCTGCTATAGTGACCTTGGATGAGTCCCTTCTCACCCCTGCCATTAGCTCATTCAGATATAAAGTGAAGGAACTGCACCAGGTCAGTGATTTTAAAAACAGAGCTTATAGGACACATCCCTCCCAGAGTGGAGTGACCTCTGGACTCCTTGCTCTCATGAGCGGTACCAAGCTCAACCTGAGAGGCAGTGCCGAGCAGTGCTTTGGGGGTGTCCCCAGCCTAACCCAGCGGTTCCCAACGGGACATGATAATCTTTTTTTTTTAATTTTTTATTACGTTTATTTATTTTTGAGATGGAGAGAGACAGAGCATGAACGGGGGAGGGTCAGAGAGAGAGGGAGACACAGAGTCTGAAGTAGGCTCCAGGCTCTGAGCACAGAGCCCGACGCGGGGCTCGAACCCGCGGACTGTGAGATCATGACCTGAGCCGAAGTCGGACGCCCAACAGACTGAGCCACCCAGGAGCCCCCCGCAACGGGACATGATAATCTAATCAAGCGGGGCTCCACGTGACCCGCTGAGTCCCCATCCTGGAGAGCCTGGCGATCGGCGGTTTCCAACAGCTCTCCTGGCAAGCAAGACTAGTCACGAACCCAATTCCCAAACGGCTGATCTGGAGGGGAAGGAGAGGAAGGGGTTGGGGCACGGACCCTCTGAGGCTTCCAGAGCAACAGGGAGAGGAGCTGAGGGCCCAGGCTGTCCGGGGCGGGGCGGGGGAGCACCTCCACGGCCCAGCCGCAGGGAGAGCACAGGCGGAGACACTTGCCGTCCAGCCCCGGAGAGGAGCCCGTTCAGGGCCGGGCCTTACCTGCCTCCCCGAAGCCTTCTTCGTTGTACAGCTGCGAGCCGTGAGCTCCTCCGAGGGCCCCCCCACCTCCCAGAGCACCGGAGTGTCTGTTTACAGTTCATTAGCTACTTGACAGAGAGGCTCCAAGAGCGAGAGACATAAAGAGGAAGTGTCAGGGCCCAGGCCCGGCGCAGATCCGTCAGAAATGAAGATAAAGCTGCTCACAGATGAACGGGTCTGACAATAGGACAGCAGCTCGGGCCGGGTGCCTGGCCTTACAGGTGGCCGGTGAGCACAGCTCCGCTGACCTGAGACCTCACACCTGGGGTTCCCAGCCTGCCCGCCGCCCAGTCCGCTGGCTTCCTTGGCTACTCAAAGCCCGGAAACAGCCGTGATGCCTGACAAGCGGGGGTCGGTTGGGGAAATGATGCCGCGGCCCCTCCACGGCGTACTATCTGGCCGTGAAAAATTGTATTTGCAAGGAACTCGTCCCTACGGGAGACTACTTTGGGGCTGTAAGAGAGAGTGAGGGAAGGGACACCTGGGCGGATCACTTAAACATCCGACTTCAGCTCAGGGCATGATCTCATGGTTTGTGAGCCCAAGCCCCGCATCAAGCTCTGCGCTGACGACGCGGAGCCTGCTTCGGATTCTCCGTCTCTCTCTCTCTCTCTCTCTCTCTCAAAAATAAGGAAACAAAAAAAAAAAGACTAAGTCAAGGAAAAGCAAGATGCAAAACAGTATGAACAGCATCAACCCTGTGGACTGAAATTGCGCATAGAGGGGGAAAAAAAACTGGAAGGAAATACTCCAAAAGGTGAGGATGTGGTCCCCGGATGCTGAGGGATCCCCTTCTCTACTTCCTTCTATTCTGCCTTTCCCTCATTTTCCATACTGAGCACGATTGCTTTTCATTTTTGAAATGCAAAGGCTTAAGTCACCACCTGCACTTGTTCCGATCCTGATGTCCCCAGAGCGAGGACAGACCCCCGCTTTCCCGGCCCGAAGCCCAGCCTCCTTAGGGCCCAGACCCTTGTTTCCTGACTTGAGCTGCTTCCCTGAGCCCGTGACTCTCCCTGGAAGCCCAAGGCAGATGCCCAGGTAACCGTCCCCACCGCCACATTTTGTGGTCAAGGGAGGGGGCTTCCTGCGAGTTGGGCAGCCCCTCACACCCAGGGACGAGCTGCCCACACCCCTCGCTCACCGCTGGAGTAATTCGCAGTGGCTAATTGAAGGTAGCAGAACATCTGTGCCTCTTGAGCCCCTGAGACCCAGAGACGGAAAGACAAAAGAAACAGAACTCAAGAGTTTTCATCAGGGGAAGTGGGGGTGAGGGGTAGGGGGGCAGTTCCGGAAGCTACTGTAGATGTTCTCAGGAAGCCCTTAGTCATGCTAATAACAAGCAACGTTACTGAGCCATTTTCACAGGCTGAAGTGGGTTGAATGGTGCCCCCCCCCGCAAGATACATCCACCTGTAACATATGGATGTGGGTTTATTTGGAAAAGGTGTCTCTGTGGGTGTAATTAACTTAAGAATCTGGAGATGAGGGGCACCTGGGTCGCTCAGTCAGTTTAGCGTCTGACTTCGGCTCAGGTCATGATCTCGCAGTCCGTGAGTTTGAGTCCTGTGTCAGGCTCTGTGCTGACAGCTCAGAGCCTGGAGCCTGCTTTGGATTCTGTGTCTCCCTCTCTGCCTCTCTCATGCTCACGCTCTGTCTCTCTCTCTCTCTCTCTCAATAATAAATAAATGTTAAAATAGGGGCGCCTGGGTGGCTCAGTCGGTTAGGCGGCCGACTTCGGCTCAGGTCACGATCTCACGGTCCGTGGGTTCGAGCCCCGCATCGAGCTCTGTGCTGACAGCTCAGAGCCTGGAGCCTGTTTCAGATCCTGTGTCTCCCTCTCTCTCTGTCCCTCCCCCGTTCATGCTCTGTCTCTCTCTGTCTCAAAAATAAATAAATGTTAAAAAAAATTTTTTTAATAAATGTTAAAATATATATATATTAGAGATGAGATTATCCTGGATTAACTGGGTGGGACCTACATCCAGTGACACCGTTCCCTATGACAACGGAAGACAGACACACAGACACACAGAGATGAAGGTGATGTGGAGACCGAGGCAGAGCTCCAAGTAACGCGTCTACAAGCCAAGGGACGCCATGGATGGTGGGCAACCCTCAGAAGCCCAGCCTCCAGAAGCAACCAGCCTGCCGACACCTTGATTTCGGACTTCTGGTTTCCAGAACTACGAGACAGGAAATTTCTACTGTTTAATCCTCCCAGTTAGTGGTCATGTGTGTGGGCAACCTGGGGAAAGTAAGACATGGCGAAGCCCCTTAACACCCACCGTTTGTCTAATGACATAAGCTCCTCCGTCCTCCGCATCTGACAGGTAGGGAAAATGAGGCTCAGAGGGGTTACGCAACTGTCCTAAGGTTACACAGCACCGAGCAGGAAGGCTGCCATCCTCCTGAGTCCCTAACGGTCCAGATCCCCAGCTCTAGACTCAGGCTCTAGCTCTATCCTGTATAGGCTGTGTGACCCCACACAAGTTACTGAATGTCTCTGAGCTTCAGTTTCCTCATTTGCAAGTTGGATAGACTATGAGGAACTACCCCCAGGGCCGTTTTAGGATTTGAAAACTAGTAGGGAGCTTTGCACTGGATAACCTCCCCGTGTTGGGGATACCCTCTGCACCCTGTCTGCTCTCAGGGATCCCCCCACCCACACCCACCCCCTACGGCCAGCACGAGTGCAACCTCCCTCCGTTAGCATACCCCAGACACAGCTTCGAGCAAGCCAGGGCAGCACCAGCTCTAATGGCAGCAGCAAATTATGCTCGTAAATTAGGGTTCGGCTAATTGTGACTTTATAGACCGGTAGTAGACATTCCTTTAAAAACCCTGTCTGTAAACACACAGCGGCCCTGCTGAGCAAGTGCCGAGCTGTATAAAAACTCTTTTAGGCAGAAATATATGGGCTGTGATAGCTGGGTCTCCGGGACGGCATCTCATTTGTTATGTTTCTTTCTCCTCCCCATGCTGAACAGCGCTGCGTGGAGCTAATCCACCAGCACGGCTCCCTCTTGCTTCACCCCATAAATCCTTGGCTCACAGTTGCCCCGAGCACAGCCATCTGCCAATGGCGCGACGATGCATCGACACAGCGGCAACGGGGTCGGGGGACGGGCTGCCCCTCGTGCCGACCCCACCTCTCAAAAAGTCTGTGAGGTCCTCCCGAGCGGGTCACCTGGAGCGGGTGTGGGGGGAAAAGAACCCTGGCATGGGAGCAAGACCCCAGATTCTTCTCATTACAAACCCACCCCCACTCTCATGCCCCATCCTCACCAGGAGAAATGGGCTGAGCTGGAGGGTTTTGGAGAAAGTGCGTGGAGTTGCTGAGAGCAGGTCCCTAGGGGAGGAGGGAGAGGAGGCGGAGGGGGGTGATCTGGAAGCTGGGGGTGAGTCTCCCGCTGTGTTCCCCCCTGCCTCCTGCTTCTTTCAGGAGCCAGTGGCCGAGAGGTCTCCCCAAGAGCAGCCAGGGGCCTCTTCACGGGGCGGGGGGTAGGGGGGGAGGGCGGTGGAGAGGGAGGGATCCTACATGAGAAAATGCCCTGGCTTCATGGTCAGACTGCCCTGGGCTCGAATCCACTCTTGGAGAGCACCGGCGACATGCCAGGCATCTTGCCTTTCTTGCTCATTGCACCCTCGCATGATCCTATGTGGTAGCTCTGTATGGATACCGTCCCCATTCTACGGATGACAAAACTGAGGCACAAAGAGGTCACGAAATTTGCCAAGGTCAGCAGATGAGTGGAGGAGATGGGATTCAAATCCAAGCGCCACCCGCCTTGTTCTTATCCACCGTATGTTTCCCTTTGTTAGACCTCAAGGCGGCAGGTTAGTCGTGCTGAGCCCTCACGCGTCATCTTATTGTTGTGAATAAAGTTTTACTAGAACACGGTCACACCCACTTCTTTTTTTTTTTTTTTAATTTTTCTTAATGTTAATTTTTTTTTTTTTTTGAGAGAGAGAGAGAGAGAAAGTGGGGGAGGTGCAGAGAGAGGGAGACACAGAATTGGAAGCAGGCTCCAGGCTCCGAGCTGTCAGCACAAAGCCCGACGCGGGGCTCGAACTCACTGACCGTGAGATCATGACCTGAGCCGAAGTCGGATGCTCAACCGACTGAGCCACCCAGGCGCCCCTCACACCCACTTCTTTACACGCCGTCCACGGCTGCTTTCATGCTACAAAGGCAGATTTGGTGGAGACTGTGTGCCCTCAAAGCCTAAACTATTTGCCATCTGGCTTTTTTGCAGAAAAGCTTTGCCGACCCGAGACTGAGAATTCTGGTCTGTTCATTGAGAGCAGCAACGACGCTCGCTCTGGGGGCGGCTGAAACACGAGCATCTACACTCAGGCCCCGAACATAGCCAGGCTCGGTAGAGTCTCTCCCTTTCTTCTCCGGCCTCGCTCCATCTTCACCCCTGCACACACACCCTTGACTGCCACGGCCTGCCCTCCACACTGGGGCACCAGAGCTCCACCCCCTCCCCCCCCAACAGATGAAGGTGCCCGGGGTGCTGGGCCCCATTTAAAAGCAACTCCAAGTCATTAGCGAGTCAAGACAAAGGTTTCTGCTGTCCTCCTTCTTGCCCGCACCACACCAGCGTGCCAATTATGCTGAGCCCCAGCCTCAGCTCAGCGGAAAATGTTTCACTTTAAGAATGAAAGGTATTTTTTAAGAGAATTTTGTTATTCTACCGTGAAACAAAATCCCCCAAATAAGTTAAATCTCCAGCCCTGCAGCAACACACAATGGGGAAAAGTCGCTAAATAAACAGTTGCTAATTTGCACAGGATCCAGCCCTGACCCACTTCTGGGTCTTGCCTTTCTAAACAGCCCCTTCATGGTTATCTATTCATCACCGACCCACTTTTCTTCCCTGTGTTGCAAAGGTCGGAGTCTCTTCAGCCCTAAGCAGACACTCAGTTTGTTATTTAAATTAGTTAGTTTACATATGTGAGCATTTGAAGCACATTTTATTTACAACCACGGGTCCATTAACAAATATATGGTACACTGAGTTCAGCACGTACAGCTGTGCGGGCTGTGCACTGTGCAAATCTAAGAGACACTGCTGGCACCTCATGTTCTTAGATCTGTGCTTTGGTGAGGATAACTGCCTATCAGATGTCAGCAGGGATACGGGGGTGTTCTGGGGAATCTGGTTGGAGGGAGTGGGAATCAGCTGATTGGCAGGGTGAGCAAGGGGAGGGTAGGAGAATATTCCAGACGTAGGCAGCAGGAACTCCTCTCTAAAGGAAGGTCCTCGCGGACTCGCTTCCTCAGCACACCTAGTTTTTGGCGCCCGTGACCCAAAACACAGTGCCTGGGAGAATGGATGCAGGAGGCCAGTGTGGCTTGGCAGGCAGCTCAGCCATCCAGCCAGACACAGACTGGACCAGACACGTCCCCAGAGGCCCCGACTTCAGCAGCCTGCTGCCCCCCACGGAGGGCAGGGCAGGAGGGCCGAGGTTCAGCGCCTCCTCACTCTAGGCCTCTTCCCCAGGGAGCAGCAGGCCCGGCCAGGGTCGTACTTCAGAGGCCTCACCTCTGCCTTGTCTGACCTGTGCAACCCCGGGCACATTATCTCTGAGCCCGTTTTTCTCATCTATCTATCGAACGGTATAACAAGAGTATCCGCTTCGTAGGGCCCTGCATTTTCATTCAACAATTATTAATGGAGTGCTCCCTGCGTGCGAGATGACAGGAACCGTGCCCTCCCCGAACTTAACATTCAGGTGTCTTGTGAAAATCCAGTGAGCAAATCCACACTCAGGATGCGGCACAGGGCCTGCTCACAAGGAGGCCTCGTGACGGTCTTCGCGAGCATTTTCCTCGTCTGTCAGTTTGCTGCCCAGAGAAAGGCAGGATGGCAACAAATCTGGGGGTGCCGATTCGAGCAGAAAGGAAACCATGGTCTCCTGGGCCAACAGCCTGAGGGTCCACAGGGCCGGCTGAGAGACGTCAGGGCCTCGGTGCCTGGTGGGGGTGGAGACAATTCACTGGCTGCTTCATCATCAGGGTGGCAGGATCGTGTATTGGGGGGCCGAGTTGGGGGGGAGACACACACGTACACACACGCACACACACAACCTCTTCAAACACAGAGAACTGGCCTGGAGTGGGGGTGGCAGACACACGTTAGGGCGCAAATGACTCTCGCCACCATGCTTCTAACCATGATCCGGATCATAGAGTCCCGCCGTGAGCTCCCGAGGGTACCATTTAGCCAATCCGGGTGCCACAACGGAGGCCACGTTTGCCCAGGAGCTGAAGTCAGAGCCGCACGGAACCAGACAGATCCTTTAAAAAAGCCCACCTGCAATGCGGGTTAATGGGGTGGCTTTGGTTCCCATGGCGAGAAGAGGAAATTACAAGCTTGAAAAGATTCAGAGACTGCGGGGGCCCGGGGGTGAGGTTAGGGGAGCTTCCTTCTGGAACACCTGGAGATGGGCTTCTATCCTAGCCCATGTGAGAGCACCAGTCTTGCCCTCCCACCCTTGCTACCTCCGATTTGGGGCTTTTTGATGTCAAGGGGCGAGGGGTCTCTGAGCCTATCCAGCCCCGAGACGCTCTAGATGTTCCGTTAGGCATGTCTCGCCATTAAAAAGCAAATCAATTGGTGTGTTAGTGTAGGGCAATGGGGTTTAAATTTTTTTCCTCTGTTTTCAACACTTTCTTCAGCAGTTTGCGTTACTTTGAAAATAATCATAGCTAACCCTTAGGTAGCCCTTACCATGTGCCAGGCACTGTAAAATGACAAATATTAATCCTTGAAACTCTCACAACAGATCTCCGGGAGAACAGAACCGGGAAGGGAGCTGAGGCTCAGAGAGGTTGAATAACTGGCTGAGAACCACACAGCTAGGAAGTAAGTGACAGACAGCCTCCCAAAATTGTGACAACCTGTCTGTGGGCTTTATAAGTGACGGATCACTGCTTTTGGCCACATGCCCACTTACCCCGTCTGAAGACACAGGGAGAAGGCCAAGGAGACAGGCCCCAGATGTCCCAACCCTGCTGACACCTTGATCTGGGATGTCCAGCCTCCAAGCTGTAAGAGGATACATTTCTGTTGTTTAGGGTGCACAACTTGTAGTTCTTTGTTACGGCAGCCCTGGGATGTAATGCCCGACCACAGCCCCAGAGGCAACCTTCCCTCCTCACAGCCCCGACCATGGGTTCAAGGTCAGAGACAACACCAGTACAAGACCCTTTATATTTCCTCCTTCGCCCTCCCCACAACCTTCCCCGTGGGAAGAAATTCCTCTTCTTCAATCCCCAAAGGTGGGTTGCTTTAAAAAAAGAAAGAAAGAAAGAAAAGCCCTCCCCAAGTGAGGCATTTAATAGATACACAGACTGTATATAAACACTTTCTTATAGAGACGAGTCAACTTTGGAGACCTGGTCACATCTGGATTTTTCCCTCTCTGGGTCTCTAATTGCCCAGGCAGTTGGCCCTGGGCCCCAGCTGCCCCCGGGAGTGAGTCAGGTGCCTCTGACTCTCGAAGCCTGGCCACCTCCAGTGTGGTGTCCCCACCGGTGTCTGGGAGATGTCTCAGGAATCAGGGCCTGCAGGGTGAGTTCCGGGTGGGGGGTATAGCGGGAGACTGCTCGACTGGGATTCCTTTTTTTCTTTTCATTTTGATAAACATTTGTTTATTTATTTATTTATTTAATGTTTATTTATTTTTGAGAGAGGAAGACAGAGCATGAGCAGGGGACGGGCAGAGAGAGAGGGAGACACAGAATCCGAAGCAGGCTCCAGGCTCCAACCTGTCAGCACAGAGCCCGACGTGGGGCTCGAACTCACAGACCGTGAGATCATGACGTGAGCCGAAGTTGGACACTCAAGCGGCACCCAGGCATGCCGATAAACTTCTTCTTTTTTTTTTTTTTAATGTTTATTTTGAAAGAGAGAGAGTGTGAGTGTCTGAGCAGGGGAGGGACAGAGGGAGAGGGAGAGAGAGAATCCCAAGCAGGCTCCACGCTGTCAGTGCAGAGCCCAATGCGGGGCTCAGTCTCACTGCTGTGAGATCACAACCTGAGCCGAGACCAAGAGTCGGACTCTCAACAGACTGAGCCACCTCCAGGGCAAGCAGTGCTTTCTGGACAAAGCACCCCAAACCCCAGACCAGCCTGGTGTTCTCTGGTATTCTTCCTGGCCCCCCATCCTGCACGTGGGACGAAGCAGACGCCCCACGGGGCTCTGGGACTCACACCTATGGCTTGTCCCGTGGCCCAGTGGCGAGGCCCTGGTCCTGGGAGGGTAGCCTCGCACCCGTCCTCATGTGTCAGGCAGTCTGGGGGTGGCTGCACCCACCTCCTCCGAGGGCTTCTGAGACGGTTACTCCGTGAGGCCCGTGGACCCCTCTTGCTGGTGTCTTCCCACCTTCCCTTTTCTGCCAGTGTGGGGTGTTGTGCTCCACCGGTCTTAAGTCATGCTGGACAGAGCGCCAACACTCCTTGCATGAAAGGGACCTCTCTCCTTGCTTGGATCCCGCGCCTTACTTTTCTCCATGCTGGCGTGGCATCCTGTTGGGGGAGCACGGTCAACACTGACAGAGACTGCGCTCTGGGAACGCAATGATTACAACCCCAAAAACTCAAAAGAAGAGAAGGTCGGAAGATGTGCTATGCCACGCGTATGCTACGAACGTCCAAACATAGACCTAACCCTTCCCGAGAACGCACGCTGGGTAAGACTTGCGTCTGCGCTCACCGTCGCCAAAGGTCAGTAACAGCCTCTGAGAGGGTCATGAGAAGTCAGGATTCGGGGGTGACACCGTGGACGATACAGGAGCGTGAGGGATACGGAGGGAACGCATCAGGGGACCGCAGAGATGAGAAGATCTATACTGTTCCAGGAACAACAAGTTCCAGAAAACCACAGCACTGTGAATCATAACAGCATTGCTACCTTGTCCTCCTGGAGGGAGAAATACAGTTAGCCTGGAACGGCACATTTGATGAAAAAGAACACGAAGTGAGGGTTTCTGGGTCTAAACGGAAGAGACGGTGCCTGGATGCTATAAAGAAGCTGACAGGTGATAAACAAAGTCATAAGTTACTCTGTCGGTTATTCTAAACTTCATCAGTAAATTTCCACGCCTCGTGTGGGCCTAGAGGCATTGTAATATATTTTTAGTAAAATTGTTTATCTAAACAAAAAAATACTTGCCCTGGGCCTTGCACACCGCAAGGGTAGCCTGGCCCCTAAGAATAGAGTCGCCAGGTCATGTGGGTTCGGGGTTCAGGAGATTCTGCCCATTTCCCTGAGGAGTTTCACCAATTTATACTCCTACCAGCCGCGTGTGAGAGCGTTCCTGCCGTTCCACATCACCGCCAGCACCCCGTACTTCCTTTTCACGTTTTCATCACCGTGGTGGATGTAGTGGGATCCTATTAATGGTGTTCATTTGCGCTTCTCTGATAATTAATGAAATGGGGCATCTTGTCGCCTTTCCCTTGGCCATTTTGGGGGCCTCTTTCTTTGTACTGACTTGTAGGGGTCCTTCGTATATCCGGGATGTGAGTCGTCGGTAGGATAAATGCGTTGCAGATACCTTCCCCCGTCCTGTGGCTTCCAGCTAGGACTTGACACTTTTGAGGGTTCTGGGGCTGACCCTCACCTTTTGGGGTGAGGGGTCACATTTTGGGGGCCTGCTTAGGAATGGGAGCTCTCACCACCACCAAGGGGCTACCCCGGGAGCAGGCGTGGAAGAAGGAGAGAGAGAACAGGAGGGGGGGCGGAGAGTTTGGGAGACACCGACCGTTCGTTGTGTTGCAGATCACCGCCGTGAGGCTCAGCACACATCGTGTCCTGGGTGGATGTCTTGATCTCAGCCGCTGGCTCTTCTGACTGGAGGGCTCCTTAGAACACTGGGCCCCGCCCCAGACGACAATCTGCATTTCTTTTTTTTTATGTTTATTTTTGAAAAAGAGAGAGAGAGAGAGAGAGAGAGAGCGGGCACAAGCGGGGGAGGGGCAGAGAGGAAAGGAGACACCATCCGAAGCAGGCTGAGCCACCCAGGCGCCCCAAGAGGATTTGCGTTTCTAACAAGGGATGCCGATGTCCCTGGTCCTGGCACCAAACTTTCAGCACTGCTGTTTCGAGCCTGGTGTCCTGTCCACCACTGCCTCCCAGCCAGGGAGGGAAACAGAACGCTAGCCACTGACCTGCTCACCTCCCGGTCTGACCCAGTGGGAGGCGTGTGCAGGTGTTTCTATGGCGGAGGGCTCAGCGCCGCCAGCTGTGTTACTCTCCCTGCTCCCACAGACCCCCCTGAGACCCCACTGCAACCCAGCAGGCCCTGCAGTCAGCCAGGTCCTGGCATCTCCTCCTGGGGCAAGGTGATCAACGTCCACACCCTCCTTCTGGAAAACAGCCATCAGGACAGGACCTCCAGGGAGCCAGGAGTGAGGTGTTAAGGACACAGCACTCAGCACAGCACTAAGGACAGCACAGCACTCCATGAGTGGTGGGTTTTTATTGTGGGTTTTTTTTTTCAGTCTATTTATTTATTTTTGAGAGAGATCGCAAGGGAGGCGCGAGGCGAGAGGGAGAGAGAGAGAATCCCAAGCAGCCTCCATGCCGTCAGCACCGCCGTGGGGCTCGAATCCATGAACCGTGAGATCATGACCTGAGCCGAGATCAAGAGTTGGATGCTCAACCGACTGACCCACCAGGTGCCCCGATATTCATTATTATTATTATTATTAATTCTTGAGTTCTGGCTCTACAGAAAAAAAGGGGAAATGGCCAAATAATGGAATGGTCAAATGGTGATTTTTCTCTAGAATATAGCAAGGCCGGTGGAATAGAGAGGAGAATCCCATATTCAGGTCTTCCCCAACCACCCTCTCCCCAGCTCCAGTGTGCACGTGCACACACAGACAGACAAACACGGACACACAGACACACACCTGCATGCACACACCCACTCCCACATTCACCCACACACCTGCTGCCCCAAGGTACATCTGAGACCTTTTGTTAGTTGACCAATCAACGGTCTGACTCCCTTTCTCACTATAGGACACATACAATGTGTTCTTGCACCCATATACCTGCAGGGTGAGGCCTGCGTGACACAGCTGTCCCCTTAGCTGTGGTGGGCAACCTCACACACACACTCCCGCTGATAATCCCCGATCAGACTCCGGCCTCCCCACTCCGTTCCTGCCCCTGCACACACACTCCCCACCGGTCCAAGCTTCATCTGAGATGCAGGAACCTGCGGAAAGAGGGTTGAGGGTGTCAGAAGGGACAAGAGCAGGGGTGCCCTGGTGGCTCAGTCAGATGAGCGTCTGACTCTTGACTTCAGCTCCACTCATGATGTCATGGTTTGTGAGTTCAAGCCCCGCATCAGGCTCCGCACTGACAGTGGAGGCTGCTTGGGATTCTCTGTCTCCCTCTCTCTCTGCCCCTCCCCCGCTCACTCTCTTTCTCTCTCAAAAATAAATAAATAAACATTTGTTTAAGAAGGGACAAGAACAGGGGCGCCTGGGTGGCGCAGTCGGTTGAGCGTCCGACTTCAGCCAGGTCACGATCTCGCGGTCCGTGAGTTCGAGCCCCGCGTCGGGCTCTGGGCTGATGGCTCGGAGCCTGGAGCCTGTTTCCGATTCTGTGTCTCCCTCTCTCTCTGCCCCTCCCCCGTTCATGCTCTGTCTCTGTCCCAAAAATAAATAAACGTTGAAAAAAAAAAAAAAAGAAGGGACAAGAACAAACAGAAACCCATGGGGGAGGGGAAGGAAAAAAAGAAGAAGAAGAAAAAAAAGAGGTTAGAGTGGGAGAGAACCAAAGTATAAGAGACTCTTAAAAACTGAAAACAAACTGAGGGTTGATGGGGGGGTGGGAGGGAGGGGAGGGTAGGTGATGGGCATTGAAGAGGGCATCTTTTGGGATGAGCACTGGGTGTTGTATGGAAACCAATTTGACAATAAATTTCATATATTAAAAAATAAAATAAAATAAAATCTTTTTTTTATTTTTTTTCAACGTTTATTTATTTTTGGGACAGAGAGAGACAGAGCATGAACGGGGGAGGGGCAGAGAGAGAGGGAGACACAGAATCGGAAACAGGCTCCAGGCTCTGAGCCATCAGCCCAGAGCCCGACGCGGGGCTCGAACTCACGGACCGCGAGATCGTGACCTGAGCTGAAGTCGGACGCTTAACCGACTGCGCCACCCAAGCGCCCCAAAATAAAATAAAATCTTGATTAACAAATCCCCCCCCCAAAAGAAGGGACAAGAACAGAGAGAAGGGGATTCCCCTGGGCCCCCAGTGCACTCCACCCATTATCTTACTCAATGCCAAAGGCAAGGAAGGAAGGCAGGAAAGGGGGCCATTTCTGGAGCCAATTGCCTGAGTTTGAGCCTTGCCTCTGACACTCACTTGCTGTGTGACCTTGGGCAGGCTACTTAACCTTTCCGCGCCTCAATTTCCTCATCTGTAAAGTGGAGATGACAAGTATACCTCCCCATAGGACTGCTATGAAAAGTAAGTGAGTTAAGGCTCATAAAGCACGCAGAGCGTCTGGCACACCATAGCCCATGATAGACATTAGTGTGGTTATTATCCCCGTGATAACTCCTGCGGAAGAGACTGTGTCCTGTGCTCCTGCTGGGGAGCTGAGTTCCACCTGCAGTGAAAGTGGGGGGTGCAGATTGGAGCCAGGCTGTCTTACTACCCGCCAGGAACTTTTCCTGCTTTGCCAGAGCTGTCCCCCCTTCCCCCCCACACGGGCAGCTCCCCTAGCCTGTGCCTCTCAGTCAACTCCGTCCTTCCAGATGCCCAGGCCCCAAACCTTAGTGTCATCCTGACTCAGCTCTTTCTCCTACAGCGTCAGCCGACCCAGCGGCAAGCCCCACGAGCGCCACCTTCAAAGGCACCCGGAGTCTGCTGGCTCCGCAGCCCCCACCTGCCGCGCCGGCCCCAGCACCCTGCACTCCTTCGGGGTGGTCTCCCCTCTAGCCCCTGCACCTCCTCTCCAGGAACAACAGCCAGAGGGATCCAGCTGAATGTAAGTCAGATCGTGTCCCTGCTCTGCTTCAAACCCTCCGATGGCTCCCGTCTTGCTCAGATCAAAGCCAAAGTCTTTATGGTAGCCCCAAGTTCCTGCGTGCTCTGGCACCCGGTCGCTCTCTCACCTGAACTTCTGCCCTCGCTCGCCCTGCTCTGGCCCCACTAGATTCCTGATGTCCCTCCAACGCCACCCTGCTCCCCCACTTCCACTGGGAATGCTCTCCCCCACAGATCCACTTGGCCCACACCTACCCTTGCTTCAGGCCTGTGCTCACAGGCCACCTCCTCAGCGAGGCCTAGGCTGACCACTCTGCTTAAAACTGCAAACCACTCCCAACCAGCCCCAGCCTCACCCCCTCCTACTTCATCACTCTCTCACAAACTATTATTCTTTCAGTAAATGTATTTTCTTCTCCACTAGAATCTAGGCTCCGCAGAGGCAGGAATACTGGCCTGCTACATCCCCAGTGCTTAAAACTCTGTCTGGAACATAGCAGGTGCCCAGTGAATGTTGAACGAGCGAATGACCCAGCAGAGCTTGGAGGGAGAGAAGCCGTATTCAGGTCCTTTCCTCCTCCCTTCTCACCCCTGGATGGTTTCTCCACGTGCCCACAGCAGGAGCTCAGTAAGAGGGCACATGATCTGGGTCTCCCTGCCTTTAATTTTGTGGTTGCTCAGATTTTTAGAACATCTTTTCTGAGCCATTTACATTTAGATTTTCGCGGAGCAACTGTCTACTGGTAGAGAGAGAACCATGGTGGAGTAGCATTTGGGGTGGGGGTGGGGGGAGTTGCTCTAAGCCACTGCTGGGGCCAGCGAAGGGTTGTTCACGTCCAAGACAAGCCACAGATGGAAAAGGGAGGCAGCCAGGGGAGAGGACAGAGAGAAGAAAAATGCCTTTGTTACTCAGAATAATGGAAATCAGACTAGAAGCTAAAAAAAATCACCCACCGTCCTGACATCCTCCACAAATCGCACTGTGACATATTTATTTGTGATGACAGGCTCTGGGCAGCGGCTGGGGACAGTGGTTCCAGGGACACAGAGCAGGGGACCGAATTACAGGACCACCCTTGGAGACCCCAGCCTCAGTGCCAATGTGCCAGATGAGCCGGAGCAGAAGCGGTGCCAGCTTCCACTGAGGTCCCATCTGGAAAATGGGGCAGAGCAACAAAAGCCTGAAAAACACAGAGGCAGCACATTCAGGACGAGAGGGATGCTGGGTGGGCGAGAGGGAGGCCAGGCAGGCCGGGTGGGGGCCCGGGGCTTTGGCACCAGATGGTGGGCAGTTGATCTCCGCTCCAGGCTCCAGGCTCCGGACTAAGTGAGCTTGGCCATCTTAACCTGGGTTTCAGCTCTTACAAAATGGGATACACCTCTCACAGGGTTATTGTGGACATGAAATAATATAATATTTATGTATTTGCATTTAGATATTTAGGTATAATAGTACATATGCGTATTTCTATACAGCACATCTACAATTTAGCACATATAAATATCATTTTACAGGTGCAATAAGTCCCCTGCCAGTTTCCCACTACTCCTATTTCCATTCTACCAAAGGGAATAGCAGAGGAAGGAAGTAAAAGAAATCAGAATAAAAATACCTTTGGTCTCATGCACTTGACCAAGGTTTTGAACCCAGTACATGGAAGAGGAATCTCATTTAGAACATATCATTCAAGGGGAGACAGGGTGACTCAGTGAGTGAAGCCACAGGCTCTTGATTTCAGCTCAGGTCATGATCTCACGGTTTGTGAAACGGAGCCCCACGACAGGCTCCGTGCTGACCGGGGCGGGGAGAGCCCACTTGGGATTCTCTCCCTGCCCTTTCCCCTGCTTGTGCTCTCTCTCTCTCTCTCTCTCTCTCTCTCTCAACCTCTCTCTCTCAATAAATAAATAAATGTTAAAAAAAAAAAAGAACATATCAAAGCACAAGAAAATGGTTGTTTCCCAGCAAAAAAAAAAAAAAAAAAAAAAGCAATCATTATAACATATCACACATGCACACATTATCTTCTTTCACCAAAATCAAGCTGAGGCAATTACCAAGCCTCTGAATGCTGCCCCATTCATGCCCCCGCCGCAGGACTTCGCAAGCACAAATCCCTCCATAGAGTCTAAAATCCCGCCAAGTGGGGAACCGACAGCTCCAAAAATTGCAAGAACCCTGTGATGTCAGGAAACACGCGGCATGGGTGGTAAACAAGGGCCTGATTTCCATCTGTCTCCGTTTCCTCCCCAGGTGCCACCCTGGAAGGAACTGCCTGATCCCAGGGAGCACAGCCATGTGACGGCGTGCAGGGGGTGTGGAGTGGGCTGCACGGGCTCTGCGGTCCAAACCCTGCTCACCTCCTGGGTGCGTGTGAGCCTGAGCCAATCCTTTGGCATTTCCAGGCCTCAGTTTCTCCATCTGTGAATCGGGTTCCTGAGTCTCTACTTCCTAGGAGATGGTGTGAGCCAACCAAATGGCACGATGCCTGCCTGGCACATAAGATGCTCTCATAGTGGAAGCTGCAGGCACCCCTCGAAGCTCACCGGCACGCACCCTTCCTGCCAAAGCCAATGGCTTCCTACAGACGGGCCTTGGCAGGTCCTTCCCCAGAGCCTTCACTCACTGCCTGGGCCCTTGCAGCAATCACATGGATGACAGTCAAGAATCGGCAGAGACATACCTGGCTTTTTTGCCCCTCGGAGGGCAATTCCACTCAAAGAAGGTTCCCAGAGGTCCCCAGGAAGTGAGCCCAGCTGCTCACGCCCATCACCTGCTCATTAACGCCCCCTATATTGGGTTCCTTCCCTTACCTCTTCCCACTTCTCTTCCCCCAATGAGTGTTCCCTGGGCCCGCCTCTGGGGAAACTTAACCTAAGACAGGGCTCGATACATGTTGGCTATTAAAATAGTAAGAAGGGGAGCATGGTCGGCTCAGTGGGCAGAATATGTGCCTCTTGATCTCAGGGTTGTAGGTTCAAGCCCCCTGGTAGGTATAGAGATTACTTAAAAATAAAGTTTAAAAAAAAAATAGTAAGAAGAAGTGGGGCCAATGATATGGCAGCATCTTGAGGCTGAGATCCTAGCAGACATCTAGTTAACGTCCCTTCTAAGACTCTAAGAGAGTCGGCTGGAGACCACTGGGGATCCCCCGCAGAGACGAGGTGGGGGGGTTTCGTTATTGTTGGGTTTTCACTTCCCAAAGATTTACAGAAACAGAAATAAGTTGGTCAGGCCCTGGTTGGGGGTAGAAACAAAATCTGTGTTAGATCGAACCAAAGCACATTCCCGAAAGTATTGTATTACAGGAGATCTTTATAACAAACCTATAGTGAACTTTTCCTCCTCTTGTGGAGAATGTGGTTCCTAAGAACTACCACCTAGTTCTGTTCCAGACCTGTCCTCGCGCTCCCGGGGAAACTACAGGAAGGCACTTAAAAGCTGATTCTTTAACTATGGCTTTCTGTTTTGGTCTTGCTGATGTAATCATGACTGTACTGAGCATGAACAATTTCTCCTAAAGGTCAATGAGGTTTCAACAAGTCCTGGGGATGCCCCCCCCCCACTTTTGGTTGCAAGCCCTCACTAAGAGGGTTATTGCTCATGCACTTACTCATCACACATTAATTTGGGGCCAAGGAAGGGACAGACAGGGTGCTGGTGGCTTTGGGGGTGGGCGTCAGCCAAAGAGAGATGGCAGAGGTTGGTTTTGTTCAAATTTTCAAGGGAATGCGGAGGAAGAGAAGAAAGTGGCCGGACAGACAGCTGGGAGCACAGACCTTTGTAAGACAAGTAGGGAAGTGGAAAGGGACCCAGACAGAATCACCAGCCAAGTCAGAGGAAGTACATCAAAGAGATGGGGGCAGAGTGGGGAGATTTTTCACTATCAAATTGGAAAAGAAATTCATGATAATACACAGTGTTGTTGAAGACACAGGGAGTCGAGCGATCTCTACCGTGAGCTGTGGTTATAACTTGATACAAGTTTTCTGGAGGACAATGTAGTAAGTCATGTGTATCCCAGAGCAATTTTTCTCTCGTTCATTTATCGATAGATTTCGCTTTTGAAATGTTCTTCCTAATTTTGTTTCTAGCAGGAGGAAATGGGGGGCCCCTGGGTGGTTCAATCGGTTGAGCTTCTGACTTCAGCTCAGGTCATGACCTCGCGGTTTATGGGTTCGAGCCCCACGTTGGGCTCTGTGCCGATAGCTCGGAGCCCAGAGCCCTGCTTCGGATTCTCCTTCTCTCCCTATCTGCCCCTCTCTCACTCGCTCTCTCTGAAAATAAATAAACTTTAAAAGAATCCCAGCAATATTTGTTCAACAAATTATGGTTTTATCAAGAATGAAATAACAGGAGAGCTGCTTAAATTGATGGTGTGAATGTTTATCGATATGCGAGAAGATTCGACAAATAAGGCCAACAGGAAAACAAGTCACAGAGCTATATGTCAAGGATGATCTCCATATTTTTTCTGGCTAAGTAGATACTGATTAAAATATACAAGAGCTGCAACACAGTATCAGTGGGGGGTCCTCTTGGTGATGGATGCTGAGGGTGTCTGTGCGGTGGGGCATCGACTCCATGTGGTCCATTAGGACCTTCAGGTGACGCCCGTTTAGGTGACGCGAGCACCACTCAAACCCCTTCTAATGTGCATCCCTTTTGCAGACGTTGGAATTGCCGTCTCCTCAAAAAACCCACTATATCTCACAGACTCCCTTGTATCTCAGTCACCTCAGTGACCTTACAGCTTTTGAATACTTGTATGGACTGAATTGTGTCCTCCCAAATTCATACGTGGATGCCCTCACCCCCAGTGTGACAGGATCTGAAGGTGGGGCCTTTGGGAGGTGATTAGGTTAGATGAGGTCATGAGGGCGGGGCGCCATCATGGGCTTAGTGCCCTTGTAAGAAGAGACCCCAGACAGCTTTCGTCCCCTCACCCTCTCCCTGCCATGTGAGGACACAGCAGGACGGCGGCCATCAGGAAGAGTCCTCACCAGCAACTAGATCAGCACCTTGCTCTCAGACTTCTCAGCCACCAGAACCATGAGGGACAAACGTCTGTGGCTTAAGCCCCCCAGTCTGTGGTGTTGTGTTAGAGCAGCCTGGGCCAGTGCAGATACGATTTCCATCCTTTATATGGCAAGCCAGACTTCTGAAGTCTGATTCCCTTTCATGTCTTAAAGGTAAACTTCGTTTCTAAATGCTCTGATCTCCACGGGGCTTGGCTGCTTCGGCTATTCTTGTCTGTTGCCTGTAGCTCCATTTCTGGAGAGTTCCGGTGCCCTGGAATCCAGCGACCCAGCAGGGCTCAGGGCCCCGGGGCGGCTGGTGTGGATGGGGGCAGCCGTGCCCTGATTCAGCAGCCGGGTCAGGGTGGTGGTGCTGTGGATCAGGCACCGGCCACTAGAAGAACAGCCTCCCCCTTGGTGGCCGAGCTCTGCTGTGTGGTTGTAGAAATCAATGCTGAAAATTTCAGCTGGAATCTGCTCTTCAGCCCCTGATGATTCTACAGACCAATTGAGTCCCCTGAGAAATGTCCCCTTGTCTGCCCTGAAACTAGCCTGGGTGTCCTCACCTCGTGATGCCCGGCAGAGGAGCTGGGTGTCCCCCCCGCCCCCGCCTCGCCCCACCTATTTTACGGCAGAAACTCCAAACCCAGCTTTCCTTGGGGTCTTTTGATTCTCCAAAAGTCTCAACAGCGACTATTCCAGTCTGTTTGTCACCCTCTGGTCATAATTAATCCTAGCGCAAGGCGATCCCTCTGCCTGAACAGGACAGCTTGTCTACAAAGATCTGATTTCAAAGATCTAGATCACCATATTTGCATTTTTCTGATGTTTACTACCCTGTGTTACCGATATCATAAAAGAAGTTCCAGAAATAAAGGTATAACGTGTGAAGGTAGGACACAAGGCAGCGTAGGATGCTACACTGGACACAAGAACCCCGTTTAGCAATCGGTTCCCTAAAAAGAGATGGTTGGATTTCACCACTGAGTCCTCTAGCTATGTGTCATCTGATACCACAGCGGTCGCTGCCTACTGAGCACTTGAAATATGGTTACTGTGAATTAAGATGTGCTAAAAGTGTAAAATACACATCAGATCTCAAAAAGCTGGTACAAAAAAAAAAAACAGAAAAGAATGGAAAATGTCCCACTAATAATTTTTTTTAATGAATACATGTTACAGGTTGAAATGATACTAGTTTGGACATATTGAGTTAAATGAAACATATTTATTTCAAAAGTAAAGTTAATTTTACTTGTCCCTTCACTTTTTGGGTTTTTTTTAAGTTTATTTATTTATTTTGAGAGAGAAAGAGAGACAGAGCAAGTGAGCGAGCATGATTGGGGAAGGTGCAGAGAGAGAGAAAGAATCCCAAGCAGGCTCTGCACTGTCAGCCCAGAGCCTGACTTGGGGCTCGATCTCACAAAATGTGAGATCATGACCTGAGCTGAAATCAAGAGTTGGACGCTCAACCGACTAAGCTACCCAGGCACCCCTCTCTTTCTACTTTTTGAAGGTGGCCGCTAGAAAACTTTTAATTCCATGTGTAACTGGCACTTTATTTCGATTGGATGGCCCTACCCTAAAGCATCTCAGAGATGGGGAGGGACAAAAGCCTCACTTTGGGGGTCAGGAAATGAGGACACTAAAGGGAGATCCGGGGATGGGCTGGGAAGGTAGCTTTTTTCAGAAACAAAGACAATGGCTTGGGGGGAGTGGAGGGGAAGAGGAGACATATTTAAGGGTGGGGAATCTGAGGATGCTGGGTAAAGATTAGGATATACGAAAGGGAAGGCAAATCTTCCAGAGAGAGGAAGATACATTGAACCAGTCCCAGAGTGGGGATGCGGGACAGACACAGACGCTGAAAGTCCCACTGAAGAGGAATACCTACGAGCATTGTTCCCTTAACTGGAAAGGCAGGCTGGAACAGTGCAGGGGAACACAGTAAGCTATGCCATATACACACAAAGACTGGGAGTGAATCACTAGGAACATTAGCGCTCTCCAGGAGCGGCATTGCATTTTAACCCCAATGCGGGTTTCTCTGTGCTTTCCCAGGGTCCTCCAACAGATAGGTATTGATCTTGTAATTAGAAAAGCAAATAAAAAAATTTTTTTTTCAAGACTCCAAGAGGCCTGAGGAGCTTCTGGATTGGAGAAGGACACACAGAAGGCAGTTGTTCTGAGTCCCCTGGAGATTCACCCCAGCTGAAAAATCAGAATCTTGAGGAGGGGGCTCCCCAGCTATTTGGAGGGAGCCCAGCTCAGAGCCTTTCTGGCTTTGCTGCGCAGCCCGTAAAGTTGCCTGGAGGTACCAGATGTGATGACGCAGATGTGAGTACTGGGTCCAGGCTGAGAGGCTATCAGTGTCTTAGACTGAGGGCCCTTCCGGGGTCACTGGCTCCACACCTGTTCTCAGGCAGCAGCAAAGAAGCCTGGGAGGGCTGCTGGGGCAAAGCCCATGAATGAAAGCCTCCCCACGAGACTTGAGGCTGAAGGAGGGGGGCAGCACCACCCTGGCAGGCCCCTGCACAGCACCGGTGTCCTGGAACTGCCTGTTGCAGTCAACTAATTCTTCAAGCCCTCTGACCTTTAGTCCCCTGCTTCGTGGCAAGGGCTGCTTTGGGTCAACCTGGTCTACCTTGGGTTTAGGATAAAATGAGCTCCCGACTACTTCAGGGAGCACTAACGATGTGCCCAGTCCCACTAAACCTTCACAACAGCTCTACACTCCCATTTTACAGATGAAGGAACTGTGGCTCAGAGAAGTTAAGCCGTTTGCCCAAGGGAATTAAGGTCTGAGACTGATAACCAAGTGGCAAAATCAGAACTCTCATCAAGGTTGTTCACTGCAGAGCCCGTCCTGTGTTTCTCTTTTTCAAAAACTCATCGAATGTTTACTGGATAACAAACCATTGCGAACACTGCTGAAATCTGCAACTCACCCACCCAGATCCCTGTCTTGGCCACCCCCTGAGAAGGAAGCTGGGAGCCAGAGGGAAGCCAGAGGGATAGGGGATGCAGGGAGAGGGAAGAGGAAAAGCAGGGAGAGGGAGGAGCTAGACAGGACGCAGGGCTACACTCCCAGGGACACACACACACACACACACACACACACACTCACATGCACACACAGGCAAGGACCACGGGCGTCAGTCTCTGCCCCACCTGGTGACCGCAGGGACATCAAAGAAAGATCAGGCATCCACAAGACATTTCAGTCCTTCCTATCTTGATGTGTCTGTCACGAGGGGCTGGACCAAGGTCATTGGACTCTGCCTTCAGGACACATTAGCCTTGAGCCAAGGCGGCTCTGATCGCACCCACCAACTTCGGAAACTTACTCTCCATGTCCGTGTAGCCATCACCTCCCTTCTTAGAGTGAAACAACTTCCCTGCTACCATCACTTCAAAGCCGGTGGCCTGCAGAGTCCCCTTGCTGCAGATGTCCAGGCTTCTGGGGAGTTCATCTTCTAACTTCTTGTGCTGCAGGTACTTGGATTTGTAGCTTCAAGCACCACAATAAATGACTCAGGTGGCAAGGACCATGGCTGGGGACCACAGCTTGGGCAGGGGCACAGACAGGTGACCTACCTGAGGCACGGACAGGAGAGCTCAGTCCTTGGCATGCATCTGAGTGTCATGGACACAGGGTTTGGACCTGAGGAGGAAAGTCCAGAATGTTGTGTCTCTCTCCCGTCAGAAAGGCGGAGAGTCCTGGGCTGGCCTCCTGAGGGGAGATGCTAGGCACGGGGTGGGGGGCTTTGAGGAGAGGGACCCCTAAGAGGGGGCCTGGAAGGTACCGTGTTCAATACAGCATCGTTTTCAACTTGTCAGAACTTGCCAAATGAATTACAAAAAAAAACCCCAAATGACAGAATAATGAGCAATTCATTTGAAATGTAAAATAAATAGGTAAATCTCTGGTGAGAAGGCAGAATAAATGGCATTCGGATGACATTTGGTGATTAAATTAAACAGTAATGAACTTGTGAGTAATGTGCCCAGAGATGGCTAGGGAGGGTGATTTTTTTTTTTTTTTTCTCAAGCCGAGGACTTAAAGCTCCAGCTGTTCCCAGTTCTCATGTCTGGGAGCCTGGCTGGGGGTCAAGGGAGTTGGAGGGGAGCAACTGACCCACCCACTCCACCAGAGACCCAGCCTGGAGTGGGGGGGCCAGCCTTGAGCTTTGAGGGACCCAAGCCCAGGTCTTTTGGTACTAGGGGAAACTTCCAGATCATCTAGTCTGCTTCTGTCATTTACACTATGGGAAGCTGAGACCCAGAAAGGTCCAGAGACTTGTCCAAGGGTGACCAGTAAGCCAAGATCAAGGTCTTCTGACCTGCCTGCTTCACCACATCTCTTCTCCCCCCATAATAGCTGGTCCCCAGTATGACCAGAGATGACCCCCAGTAACCACACCTCCTCACATCCACACCCTTATGTGGTGCCTCCCTTCGCATCCAAGCTGGACTGTGACTTGCCGTGGGTCAACAGAACATGATGGAAGTGATGCTGTGTGACGTTCAAGGCCAAGTCACAAGAAACCTTGCAGCTTCTACCTAAGACTCTTAGAACACTCATTCCAGGGAAAACCAGCCACCATGTAAGAAGTCCAACTACCCTCCATGCTGTGAGGAAGCCCAAGCTAGCTACATGAAGAGGCTGCATGTAGAGGGAGAGATTGGTATTCTGGCATCTCAAATAAGGCACCAGGTGTGTGCATGAAGAATCCAGCCCTGCCAACCTGTACACCACGGGGCTGTAACCACATGAGAGTCCCCAAGAGAGGTCCACCCAGCTGAGTCTAGTCAACCCACAGCAATGTGAGAGTTAATAATAAATTTTTGTTTCCAATTATTGTGATGGATGAATTTGGTGTGTCAATTGGGCTAAGGGGTACCCAGAAAACTGGCAAACATTATTTCTGGGAGTGATGTGAGCCACCCAGCCATGAAGCTGGGTCTGCACAAACACTCCATCATCAAATGGAAGTGGTATATACAAGATCAGGACAAAGCAGGCCCTGAAGGCATAGGCAAATTGCATGAAGAAATGGCCCAGATGCCCAGGCCCCCCCTTGCTACACCACTTTCTCTCACCCAGCCTGCATCTATCTATGGTCTCATGGGGAGCTCCCTACGATGGGTTGACAGAGGAAGAGGAGACGCAGGCCTGGTTTACAGATGGTTGTGTGCAACATGCAGGTAATACTCAGAGTGGACAGCCGCAGCACGACTGCCCCTCCCTGGGACATCCCTGAAGGACATGGTGAAGCAAAATCTTCCAAAGTGGGAAGACAAAACGGCAAAATTTTGGCCATGGCATCTTGTTGTCTGCTTTTCTTGGAAGAAAAAATGGCCAGATGTGTGACCATATACACACATATACTGGTTCATGAGCTGTGGCCAATGGTTTAGCTGGATGGTTGGAATGAACATGGCTTAAAAACTGGTGAGAGGGGTGCCCGGCTGGCTCAGTTGGAGGAGTATGTGACTCTTGATCTTGGCACTGTGAGTTTGAGCCTCCCATGGAGTAAACAGATTACTTAAAAATAAAATATTTTAAAAAGTGAAAACAGGGGGACCTGGGTGGCTCTGTCAGTTAAGCATCAGACTCTTGATTTCATCCCAGGTCATGGTCTCACAGTTGTGAGATTGAGCCCCCTGTCCATGCTGGGCATAGAGCCTGCTTAAGATTCTCTCTCTCTCTTTCCTTCTCTCTCTCCCCTTCCCCCCATGCATGCTCACATTCACTCTCTGTCTCTCAAAAACAAATAAATAAAATAATAAAATAAAATAAAATAGTAAAATAAAATAAAATAAAATAAAATAAAATAAAATAAAATAAAATAAAAATTGGTGACAAAGAAATTTGAGGAAGAGGTATGTGGATAGTTCTCTCTGAATGGGCAAAAAAATGTGAAGATATTTGTATTGTACATGAATGCTTACCAAAAGGTAATCTCAGCAGAGGATGATTTTAATGACCAAGTGGCTAGGAGAACACCTTCTATGAATACCAGTCAGCCTCTCTCCTTAGACAACTTTGTCATTGCCCAGTGGGCTCATGAACAAAATGGCCATGGTGGCATGGATGGAAGTTGTTTCTGGGCTCGGCAACATGACTTCCACTTACCAAGGCCAACTTGGCTATGGCCACTGCTGAGTGCCCAATTCACCATCATCAGAGACCAACACAGAGCCCCCAGTAGGGCACCATTTCCCAAGGGGATCAGCCAGCTACTGATGGCAGGTTGGTTACACTGGATCACTTCCATCACAGATGGGGCAGCTTTTTGTCCTTACTGGAATAGACACTTATTCTGGATATAGACTTACCTCCCCTCCATGTAACACTTCTACCAAAACTACCATCCGTGGATTTAGAGAGTACCTTACCTACTGTCACAGTATTCCACACAACATTGCTTCTGATCAAGGAATTAACTTACAACAAAAGAAGTGTGGCAATGAGCTCATGATCATGGAATTCATTGATCTTATCATGGTCCCTACCATCTTAAAGCAGCTGACTTGATAGAACAGTGGAATAGCCCTTTGAAGACTCAATTACAGTGTCGACTAGGTGGTAATACTTTGTAGGGCTGGGGCAAGGTTCTCCAGAAGGCTATATATGCTCCAATATATGGTGTTGTGTCTCCAATAGACAGGATTCACAGTCCAAAAATCAAGGGTAGAAATTAGAGCGGCACCACTCGCTATTAACCTTAGTGACTCACTAGCAAAATTTTTGCTTCCTGTTCCAGAGACTTTATGCTCTAATTGGATTAGAGGTCTTAGTTCCAGAGGGACAAATGTGTCTACCAGGAGACACAATGATTCCATTGAACTGGAAGCTAAGACTGCCACCCAGTGACTTTGGGAACTTCAGGCCTCTGAGTCAACAGGCAAAGAAGGGAACACAGTGCTGGCTGGGGTGATTGATCCTGACTTCCCAGGGGAAATTGAGCTCTTACTCCCCAAAGGAATATGGAAGAGTATGCCTGGAATACAGGAGATCCCTTAGGGCATGTCTTAGTGTTACCATGCCCTGTGATTAAAGTCAATGGAAAACTAGGGGCGCCTCGGTGGTGCAGTCGGTTGGGCGTCTCACTTCAGCTCAGGTCATGATCTCACAGTCTGTGGGTTCGAGCCCCGCGTCGGGCTCTGTGCTGACAGCTCAGAGCCTAGAGCCTGCTTCAGATTCTGTGTCTCTTTCTCTGCCCCTCCCCTGCTCATGCTCTGTCTCTCTCTGTCTCAAAAACAAATAAAAACATTAAAAAAAAATTTTGAGTCAATGGAAAACTGTAACAACTTAATTCTGGCAGGACTATGAATGACCCAGACCCTTTAGGAATGAAGGTTTGGGTCACCCCCACCACATAAAAGGCCATGACTAGCTGAGGTATTGCTGAAGGCAGGGGGAATACAGCATGTGTAACAGAAGAAGATAGTTATAAATACCAGCTATGACCAAATGACCAGTTACAGAAATGAGGACTGTAATTACCATCAGTATTTCCTCCTTATTGTTATGACTATGTTTGTGTGTATATATATACATGTATTAAGCAAATATCTCTCTTTTCTTTCCTCTCTTATTCCCTCATCATATAACATAAGATGTACTGACTTAACGTCAGTTTTCACATACTGCTGATTTTACATCACAGTATTTAAGTTGTGGCATATCAAGAAGAGTACACAACACTCAAAGACTTTACCTCTTCTTCTGCCGGAGGGGTTAGTGTGTTTTGCTCATATGCAGCCTAGTCTATCGTGTTAGGTAGAATTATGACCTTGTGATTGTCCTTATTTGGAGATTAAGTACAGTTTATGGAGATGGGTGTGGGTGTCAGGTTGACAAGGGGTGGACGTGGTGGTTAATATTGTGTGTCAATTTGACTGGGCTAAGGGATGACAGAATAGCCAGTGAGATATTAATCCTAGGTTGTCTGTGAGGGTGTTTCCAGAAGACATTAGCGTTTGAATCAGTAGACTGAGTAAAAAAGATCACCTCTCAGACATGGTGGGCATCATCCAATCCATCTAGGGCAGGAATAGAACAGAAAGGCAGAGGAAGGGCAAATTTCCTCTCTTTGCTTGAGCAAGGGCATCCACGTCCCCTGCCTCAGACGTTGGTGCTCCTGGTTCTTGGCCTTCAGTCTCTGACTGGCGCTTACACCACTGCCTCCCCAACCCCCACAATTCTTGGGCCTTTGGACTCAGACCTTATACCATCAGCTACCCTGGTCCTCAGGCCTTTGGACTCAACTGAATGACACCACCTGCTTTCCTATCTCTCCAGCTTGCAGGCAGCAGATGGTGGGACTTCTCAGTCTCCACAATCACATGAGCCAATTCCTATAAAAAAAAATCTTCATATGTATATATCTATATCTATATCTATCTATCTATATTTAGAGGGAGAGAGAGAAATAATGTCCTATTGGTTCCGTTTTCCTGGAGAACACTGACTAAAACAGCTCCTAATTTTGGGGACAGTTTGTTACACAGCAGTTTATAATCAGCATATAACTGACTTTCAAAAGAAGGAGAAGGAGTTATCAGAAATCTGTAGGCCAGGGTTCTTGGGGCCCTCCCTCTACATTTAATGTGGGGTCAACTTGAACCTAGATGTCCCATGGGAAACACCACTCCCAGGTCTGAGGGAGCCTGTCCTAGAGAAACTGACCCTTTGGTTTCCTTATTCATGTATTCAGCAATCCCCCATGTGAGCAGTAAAGATAGGAGTGAGAGAAAAGCAGTCTTTGTCCTGGGGCTCACAGTTCACGAGGCAAAACAGACACAACCAGGTAACCCTGAGGGTTGTTGGAGAAACAAGGCTCTGATGGGAAGAACCAGGCTCAGCAGTGGCATTTGCCACCCTCCCACATCCTCACTGCGCCCTCATGACTTCCAAGGAAATGACATAGGACAAGCACCCGGGGAGGCCCTCCGTGTGCCTACCTATGACCTCTCTGGGGCGAGAGGATTCAATAGGAAAAATGTTCACAAATTACTTACTACAAGTGGGTGGTGCCTAGTGCTCGATGAATGGCAGCCATTGTTTTTACTCTGATTATTACCATTACTATTCACAAAAGTGGAGATGCTTTGGGGCACCAGGTGGCTCAGTCAGTTAAGCACCCGACTCTTGATTTTGACCTCACGGTTTGTGAGTTCCAGCCCTGCATTAGGCTCAGCGCTGACAATGTGGAGCCTGCTTGGGATTCTCCTTCTCCCCCCCTGTCTCTGCCTTTCTCTGGCTCATGGTCTCTCTCTCTCTCTCTCTTTCTCAAAAAAATAAATAAACTTTTAAAAATAAAGTGGAGATGCTTTACAAAGTTCTTCCATTTTCCCCCAAATTAATGGAGAATCTATTGAGTATCTTCTAGCTGCCTACTTTGTAATCTGTCTACAACTGGATGCTTTCCAAGCCCCTGAAACTTAATGTCCCCAGATCTTCCTCCTCTCATCATTTTCCCCCAGTGCTGCTCAACCTGATTTCCTCGCTCTGTCAGTGGCTCCAGCATCCATAGCTTGGGGACACTAAAAGCTGGGAGAAGGGACAGGGTAGGCAGGAGCTCTGGGGGGATGTTGGGAGAGTAGGCTTCCAACTAGGAGGACTGGGGGACGCCCTAGATCTACAGCCCTTTCGGGGGTCACTGGCAACACTCACATCTCCCACACAGCAGGATTAGCTTCCTGACCCAGGAAACAATCTCTCACATGGAAATCAAGCAAAGCCTCACTTCATTTTGCCAGAAGTGGCAGCCAGATGGATGCACTAAACCTTGGTCATGATGTGCTGTAGGAGTTGGGGCCGGGGGTGGGTGGGCATTCATACTCAGTTTTAACTGTGATCCCTTCCATTTGGAAGATGACTCTTGCCTTTCTGAAACTTTTCTTGAAGCTTTTCACCCCCAGAAACCCTCCTGATCCTCCTCCCTACTCCTTGTGACTATACCCATATGATGGATGCCATGGCGTCCCACCCATGCCTCTCGGCGCTCGCCTTGCCTCCACATGCCAAAGCTGCTTACTGCCCAGCTCAAGGGAGAGGCCAGCCCACCTGCAATGGGAAAACCGGCACCAGAGACCCCTGTAAGGAACAGCACATCCAGATGGGGCCTAGGAGAGGCAGCCATCAAGGCCCCCTGATGAGTGACAGGGCTGGGAGCTCAGGTACAGGCAGAGAGCAGCGCAGTCAGCCAGGTGAGGGTTCAAATCCCTCCTCTGCCTCTTACTGAAAGTGTGACCTTGGGCAAGGCTCTCAACCTCTCCAAGCCTCAGTTTTTACCTCTGCAAAATGGGGATGACAACAGTCAGTCATGAGGCTATGTATGAAAAGTGTTCAGCATGCAACCAGTGCTTTATTATTATTTCTGCTGTTGCTGCTGCTGTTGTTGGCTTAATGAGTCTAAAGAAGAGGTGGGCTCTGTCCCGCATTGTGAATTTCATCACTTGGAACAACTATCTCTCCCAACCCAGGGACTCCGGGGACTCATGTCCAGCTTGCCGGATTTCTGACGCAGAGACAGGAAGGGCAGGGCTGGAGGGGAAGCCAGCTGCAGACCGACAGCC
The DNA here is from genome assembly GCF_014898765.1 of Herpailurus yagouaroundi. Lineage (NCBI taxonomy): Eukaryota > Metazoa > Chordata > Mammalia > Carnivora > Felidae > Herpailurus > Herpailurus yagouaroundi. The sequence goes on from NW_024412388.1 coordinate 8,490,288, forward strand.
AAGGGCAGAGGCTCCTGGAAAGACGTGGCCAGGAGGAAAGAAGGACATGAGTTTGAACAGTATTTTTAAAGAGTCAGAGTCACCAAGAGACGAAATGGTGTTTTCATCTGGGAAGTGGGGAGGCCCTGCTCCCATCTCCCTTCCCCAGATGCTACACATGTACAAACTGAGGACAGTGACCTCAGTTTCCCCAATGCACCTGGAGGTTGCTGGGGAAGGGGGAAAACCCATAGTAGGGAGGAGTTTGGAACCTCCAACTGGAGGTCTGTCTTCATCCCCTGAGGTTGATAGGGTTAAATTGGGGGTGCTGGGCCTGCCCACCCACCTTAAGTGGGAGTGTTGTGGGGCTAAATCGGGGTGAAAGCTCTCTGGGGTGTGGGTGTCCCGGTGCTCTTAGGCAGTGCAGCATTGAGGCAACTTCTGTGACCATAGATAATAGCCCTATGAAGCCATTAGGTTATTATACACCGTTATCATTAAGATAATTTGTGTCACTGAACTTAACTCACACCCCTGCCCCCAGTGACAGGAAGGGATTCCAGAGCAAACACTTGGGGGGGGGGAGGGTCCTCCACCAGAGAGGGTGGGATTCTCCTTTTTTCTTTCCCAAAAGAGGCTTTGACCTCTCTACCCAGTGGCTCCTTCTTAAACCTAGAAATTATTGGAAAGGAAAAAGAAATGTTCCTGCTAGTGAATTTTCATGAGTGTGAGAAACAGGAAAATGCTCACCTACTCTCATTAGCCCCCAGTGTGTCTGTTCTGAAGTGTGCCAGCACAAGGACATCTGTGTTATGACCTCAGGGCCTTTGCACATGCTGTTCTTCCTGCCTGCATGCTTTTCCCCCAAGATATACACACAGCTTACCTCTCATTCCCTCAGGTCTCTATTCAAAGGTCTTCTCCTTAGAGCCCTCCCCCAACCACCCTTCTAAAGAACATCCCCAGGGGGCACCTGTGGCTCAGTCAGTTAAGCATTCGACTTCAGCTCAGGTCATGATCTCATGGTTCATGGCCTCGAGCTCCACGTCGGGCTCTGTGCTGACAGCTCAGAGGCTGGAGCCTGCTAAGGATTCTGTCTCCCTCTCTCTACCCGTCCCCTGCTCATGTTCTGTCTCAAAAATAAATAAGCATTAAAAACAAAAATTAAAGAACATCCCCAGTGCTCTTTATCTCCTTATCTCACTTAAATTTTTCCTAGTTCTTGTCACTGTTCCTCATCACATGACATATTCATTGGTTATGGCCACCTCAGCCACTGAAGTCAGCATTCCCAGAGGGCACGAGTGCTGTCTTACGACTGTATTTCCAGCACCTAAAACAGAGCTACACACACAATAAGTGCTCAGCAATATATACAGAAATCCCAGTCTCCCTCTACTCCTGTTGGAACCCAAAGGCACAGGGCTCCACCTCAGCCACTTGGGCCACAAGCCCAGGCATCATCCTGGATCCCACTGTGTGCCCACTCCCTGCACCCAACTGGCAAGTCCTATTGACTCTGTCTCCAACACCTATCCCAAAATATGCTTCCTCATACATCCCTGTCCCTAAATTCCTTTTCCAAGTCAACTCCCTACTGCTTCCAGCATCCCTGCCTGCTCAACAGCCAGAGGGATCTTTTAAAAATATAAATCAGATGTGGGGCGCCTGGGTGGCTCAGTCAGGTGGGCAACCAACTTCAGGTCATGATCTCACAAATCATGAGTTCTAGCCCCGTGTTGGGCTCTGTGCTGACAGATCAGAGCCTGGAGCCTGCTTCAGATTGTGTCTCCCTCTCTCTCTGCCCCTCCCCCACTCACTTTCTATCTCTCTCCTTCAAGAGTAAAAAAAAATTTTTTTTAATATATAAATTAGACGCGACCACCTCCCCCTTGCTTAAAAGCCTTCAGTGGCTCCCATACCAGAAAAAAAAATTCAAACTCTTTCCCTGCTGACTTCTCTGACTTCATCCCGCACATTTCCATGTACGCATCCCTGCACAAGCTTTCCTGTTGCTTCCCAAGCATACCAGCCTCATTGTTTCCACCACAGGGCCTTTGCACTTGCTATTTCAGAAAACTCTACTGATCCTTGCCAAACCAACTCTGCCTTATCATTGAGCTCTCATATCAAATGTGTTTTCTCCGAGAGGCTGCCCTTGACCACCAAACATACCCCGCCCCACTCCCAGTCACTCCCACTGCGTTACCCCACTTGCTCCCTGCATCTCACGGAACATCGTCTGAAACAGTCATGTTTGCCTGTGTGTTGATCAAGTGCCTCTGCCATTGACTGGAATGGGGAGACTTGGAGCAGAGAAAACAGGTGTGGAGGGGGGCAGGTGCAGAAGGAGGATGGCAGGTCCTGCTTGGCTTTGTTGAGTCTGAGGGGCATGGGGTTGTCCAGGTGGGGATGCCCAATGGGCAGGAGGATCTGTGGGTCTGTAATTCAGGAAAGTGTTCGGACTTAGAGACTGGGATCTGGATAAGCGCTCTGAGAAGGGCATGAAGCGTGAGAATGGATGGGGAGATGAGCACAAGAGGTAGCTGGAAGCCACAGAAGGTTCTGAGCAGTCGACAGAGAAACCTAGAGAGAGGAGCTGGTCAGACGGGCCAGTGAGGCAGCAGGGCCTGTGCCCTGGGAAACCCGGCCTGGTGGTCCATGCACCAGGGATGGAGAGGAAGCCACAAAGGCAGGACCCCCATCATGTGATCTTTTAGGACAGCATCCCCTTCCCTTCTGCAGGCAGGGGTCTGAAATGTCATCCAGACCACAACTGAGGCCCCCATTCCAGCCATTCTCTTCACTCTGCTCCACAGTAACAGCCCCACCAGGCCCTTGGACATCAATTCTCCTGACCCTCGGCTCTTACAGAGCCCCTGCCAATCGATCGCACTGAATCGAGTCAGTGGGGCAGGTCCAGAGGGCCTCAGGCGGAGAGATCATCACAGTGCTATTGCTGCCAATGTGTGCAGGGACAGATTTTTCATTAACCTCACGGCCCCCTCCTGAGCACCCCCACTTGGCTTCAAGCCACAGTCTTCCGGCTCCTAATTCCTCTTTGTCCCTGGCTCCTTGCTGGTGAGCGCTGAATTGGGGAGCACACTGGGCCAGGTGTCAAGGGTCTTGGGACGTTGACCCTCTTGCAGAAAAGAGCCAAGGGGAGGGCAGCTGGAGCCCCTCTGTGCCAGTCAGGCCCAGTTCCAGGGAGTCAGGAGACACAGAAGGGGAGGGTGGCCATCCCAAGGGCCCCAGTAAGAGCCTCAGTTCCCGGGCATTGGCACCAACGTGTCAGGAAGGGAAGCATGACCTAGAAGTTAAGGGCTGGGGCTCTAGGGCCCTGATTCATCTCCAAATCCCTGAACTGCTACCTCCTAGCTGTGTGGCCTTAGGCCAGTCACAGGAATCTCAGCCTCTCCATCCATAAAATGGGGATAATAAATAGCACCTACTCCCATAGGGCTACAGCAAGGGTTAAATAAGATAATGCCCATAAAATGCTCAGTATGGTGCCTGGCACATAATATGTGCTTGAGAAATATCAATATTCATTATGATTTCATCTGTGAATCCCTTTTAGAATGAGGCAGAGGTGGAGGAAAAAGGACCATAGGTTTCCCCAGGATATTATCCCCAATTTTATTTCCTCCCAGATTGTTTGGCTTCAGGGGAGCCTGTGTTCAGTGTTACCCAGAACATTCTCCAGAGTCAGCTGACCGAAGGCTGGAAACACGTTGCTGCTCACTACAACCCCCCCCCCCAGAAAAGGTGTGCCCAGGTGCCCAGCCCAGGCCCCACCCCTTGGCAACCCCCTCCTCCAGGGAGCCAGGACCTCATTCCAAGAAAGACCCCAATCAGGAGGTTCCTGGCCACATTGGGAGACTCTGGACACTTCAGGTTCTCCAATGGAGCTCTGAAAGGCATGGGCTCTGGCTCTCTCTCTCTCTCCAGATGGAGCAGTTTCTGTGTGACAAATCATAGATTTCATGACATCTCTCCTGGGTGGGCAGGGGGTGCCTCTTCCAGAGGAGGTCTGGGCCCAGGGAAATGGCTGCTGGTAGCTGCTGTCACCACCACCCACCCACCCTCCCCGGGGTGAGCAGAGCTTGTCTCTGCTTCTTCGTATAGATTTCAAAACCTGAGAACTGGGTTGAGCGCTTGCCCAAGGCTGTACATCCATTACACGAGGAGAGAGGGTCTACAGCCCAGCTTTCTGGCTCCAAGTCCAGTGCTTTCTCAAGGATGGGGAGGGGAGGGGATGAGAGCCTCCGGGGGAAATGACTTGGTCACCTGCTCTCAGTGGCCTGAGGCCCTTGGATACCTGGGTCCCCACAGGGGCTGGGTCCCTTGGTCTGCCCTGCAGGAGGACCCTATAGCAGAGGAAGCGGAGACACAAGCAAGAAGGTAATAGCACAGTGGGAATCAGAAGGGAGTTCTGGCCTTGCCTCCGACCTGTCTCCCCTTGGGACCTTGGACAGCTCCCTTCCCTTCTCTGAGCCTCCACCTTTTCCATTGCAAAGCGGGGAGATTACATTAACTGACCTCTTCTTGCTCTCATACTGCAAGGGGATGGGCCAGTACCCTCAACTGTCAAGTGAAGGACTGAGGCCCAGAGAGGGAAAGCATCTCATTCAAGGTCACACAGCTCCTTGTGGCAGAGACAGCTAAGATCTGATGCTGGACCAGATACAGTCCTTAGGTGTCTTTCATGGGCCAGTTCTGCAACATCTCTGCCCAGCCAGGGCCGAGCCAGACCCAACCCTCGGGCTTCTCCACAGTCGAGCCTGTGACTTTAATCCCCAAACTACCCAGGCTGTGGCTTCCAGCTGTGCTCCCAG